>NC_079487.1:34451644-35071118 GCF_020520425.1 Spinacia oleracea
CGACGCTTTAGAGCGTCACAATTTGCAAGATATCGATGTATTTCGCCGCCGCTATTTGAGATATAGGGACTCTATAGATAGTCGCAATATTTAGACTGTAAAAAGCGTCACTATTTGCATGCTTATAGACACATTTCTCCGCCACTATAAACCATACAGAGATGCTTTAGACACCCGAAATATATAGACTCTTATTAGAGTCCCTATATGTTTACTTTCGTGCGAGTTCTCCTCATTCCCTCCAAAATAATTTAGACACTTTGGAGCGTCACAATTTGCATCATATTATATATATATATATATATATATATATATATATATATATATATATATATATATATATATATATATATATATATATATACATCAATTAATCTAAAATCATGAATTATCTATAAAAATATATATCGACCATAGATAATCATAATCAAATACAAGTATTAACTTACTACGTACATTATCTTAAAGCATTATATATAAACGTCATGCTATGATTCATATATACTTAGCGACAACATAGTTAATTTAGAAAAAGTGATAAAAATCATCTATACATTAAATTAATTCGCAGAGTCTAGTCAAACTGAAATAAAAGCGATATTTTAAAACAAAAATAACTTTCTAACTAGCATTAACATTTTTTCTACAAGATAATTCAAAACTAAATAAAAACAACTTCCTGGCTACGAACAAACTAATTACCAAGTAAACCTATCTTTATGCTAGCTTAGCTTCAAGATAAAATGTTCATCTCTTGATCTACATTTTCCTATTAACACTTGAATCATCAGTAGCCTGCAAAGAAAATTTAATGTCAAATATATATGAAGTATGATGAACATTCCATAAAATCAAGGGAAAATTAACAGTAATCGTAACCAGCTTGATCCTAACTACTAGTGGTCTTCTCAAAATAATACCAACTATTAATCAAGGGAAAAATCATGGGAAAAATGCATGACTATTAGAAATATAGACATGAACAATGAATATATATATATATATATATATATATATATATATATATATATATATATATATATATATATATATATATATATATATGTATATATTTGGTAAATTAGTGAACTTAATTACCAAAGGTAGAAACCCAAACAACAACCAACACAAAACAACAAGAGAAACAAAAGCTAAGGGAGCACAACCCGCACACAAGCAAAAACAAAAAACACTAAAACATTCTACAAAGACACCAGCCAAACTGATGTTCATTAACTTGCTGTGTAAACGCTTAAACTGTGACTTTCTTTAATTAGCAGGCTTGCCCATTTGAAAACCAAAAAAAAAAAAAAGACACCAGCCAAACAAGCTACACAGCAGAACCAGACTGAACAACACAAGGCTTGCACAAAAGAACTGCACAACAACAACAAGCTGAAAAAGAAACTGCACAACAGCAAGCCAGCCTGAGCAGAACAGTATGCTTGTTAAAGTATCACTAGTTACTACAACTCACTAGGTTATTCAATACTTAGTAGTCAACATATGACAGAACTATGGAGATAACAACAGAAGCAAATAGGAATTGACTATTTTAAACTTTAGATAAATTGAAATCAAATGAAGTGGAGGGCGAGTGGAATCTGCGACATGAATATGCAAAGGTGGCTATAGAAGTGACTAGCAATACATCTTTTCTAATGTAAAAGTCCTGTTACAATTCTTTTCAGTGGTGTTCTTAATCAGCCATGTAACATATATGCCTGGATTTTGAATTGGTCTGTTAACATTTAACAACAATACTAACTTTTTTAAGAACGTTGAAAACTCTAGATATTCAATATATGGACTTTTAGCTACTGCGTTTTTCAGGTCATTATAATTTAGGGTCATTTCTTGAGTTTTCTTCATCTAAATTGGCATCTTACAGTTCGAAAAGGTTTCTGCAGGCTGGATCAATTGTTATATGTTTTCTTTATTTAAAACTAGAAAAGAAAGTAAAAAGGATAAATTTAAAAAGAATGTGGAGATAAGAATGTGATTAGCATTCTCAAGTGGTCTCTTATTTGGAATGCAAGAGATGGTAACAGTAATGTTCAGCAAAAGCTGCTAATATGTTTGAAGTTTTGAGGACGATGTGTTTTCCTTCTAGACTGAAGTTTGCAAGTGGTTCTGTAAGTCCTTGAAAGTTGGCTAATTGGAATTGGTTAAGTTGTTCCCTATTCATTGAGATATTGGGAAGTCTCTGTCTCTGAAGGGTCAATTTAAGCTATGTTGAAGGACTTTCTATATATACTATTTTGTTTAATAAGGCACTTCCTACTGGCTGAAATCTGGACTTAGCGCTCGCCTACAGGTCATAGTACTTGAAATTTTTCAAACAGTCACGGAAATCTATGAAAAGCTTCTCAAATATCCTCCACAACACTTTGAACAGACCAAAAATAAGTGAACAAACCAAAAACGAGTACTATGAGTGAACAAACCAAAAACGAAACAGACTATAGAAGTCAATCAAACATAAAACAAGCTTATACTATGAGCAATTTCTATGCGCAACTAAAACTTTTTATAGTAGTTGATTTCAGACTTATCTCTCACTCATGGTCAGAGTTCGAATGAGGTTTCATCAGGAGAGTAAGTCGAAGTCGATGCTGTCTTGGATTGACATTTAACATTGTGTTTTCTTTACGCGTTATAGAAGGAGCATCATCAATTAACTAACAGAAACCATAGTTTGTTAACAACCCAGACCTAACACCAAACCCGTGTTTCAGCTAATATCAACATAATACCTTATTATGATAATACTAAATCTAAGCATCTACCTTCTAATCTCACCATCATCCATAAATAATCGACAACTATAAAGCTTGTTTCAGCTATAAGTTTATCTATAAAGCATGAAACACAGTTAATTAATTCTATATGAAATTACCTTGCATTTGGCAATAGTGTCAAAGTCTCATGTCTCGGCCTGGTTGTCACCATTGCCACCAGAATCATCAGTGATGTACAAAAAGCATTTTAATATGTAAATTAGATATGCCACATTTCAGGTAATGATACATGATGCTCAATCAGAATAATTTCCAGAAATAACTAACCATATTTATTGTTGATTCCGCACCATCTAAAAGGTTCGATGAAACATTCCCTTTGCGTACTTCCTTCAAAACTTGTCCCAAAAAAGAAGCAATCATTTTGAATGACTGTGTTGTTTCTTCGAACTTGGTATTCAGAACTTGATTTTGTTGCGCAAGGTCCTCATTTTGCTTCTTGACAACTGATATTTCACCTTTCATGTTCTCCACTTTCGTAACATTGTTGTTAACATAGCTTGACCCGTCTTTCCTCAGCAAACCTTCCACTCCAAAGATGTCGCATTGCTTCACTCCAAATCCATAATTCAGAGGACGTTTAGGTACTTCACCTTTATACATGAGCTTATTAAAGACTGCATTCTCAATTTCAATTGCGGGCTTTGAAAAAGAGGAACTCGCAAGGTTTTCTTGGACCTTTTTGTTGGCATCCTCCTGTTATATAATATGAAAAGATCACTCAAAATATATCAACTAAGAATACTATGTACAAGTAAAGAAAAAAATAAATAGACTTCAAGAGACAAGATTGATTTATAGAATTAGCTCAATGCAATGATACCACAAATTGATGAGGAAGTGTGCCCTCTTTAAAGCTTGCATCTTCTTTGGCGTAAACTGATTTGAAAAATTCCAATTCGCTAAACTCTCCTTTCTTCTCTTTCTGCAATTTCAGGAAAAAAATAGATTAAAAACTAAAAATTTGAAGTTCTTAAACCGACTATCACTATATTTGTTTAACACTTTGAGTTGTTATCCCCGTAGTAGGGTTGCTGGGTGCATTGCCACTTTGCCAGGGGCGACAGAGTCGGCAACAGAGGAAGTGACATCAGCAAGCTCTCTGCTTGTGTCGGGCTAAGGGGAATTCAGGAGTACATTGCCTCACCTAGGCAATAACCGATAGCTGCTTTAGTGCTTTTTATTAGACCCTTATCTGATCCATTTTCTACTTCACAATAAATAAGAAACACTGATGGCTAATTGGTCTATTTTGATCTAGTCCAGTGTGGAAAATTCAATTGGAGATTTGAAGATCATATAGATACAGATTTATATGTTATAAGAACACCATGCTAAACAGCTGTCTTAAGGAGTCTAGCAGCAAATTTTGAGGAAGGAAAGAAATTATACAGTCATCTCTTGAATATGACTCTCTCTCTATCAAACTTGACTTGAAATATGTTGATGGACGGAGCTAAAATAGGAAACTAGAATATGTGGGATTTCATCATCAGGACATTGAATAAAACCAAACTTATTTCAGGGTAATAGAATAAGTGTGGATTAAGTTCACATTTGGCATTAGAATCAAACTTTCAGATACTAAGAAGTCATGCTGACATCTTTTGTATCTCTTTGCATGAGGGTATCACAATTTAGTATTGTTTATAACGTGTTCTGTAGCAAGTGTCAACTAAATCTTATCTTGATGTGATGATTGTTTTTTGATATATGTTTCGTGTTAGATGTTTGCAATACTATGTTACTCCGTCTCTTCATTTGACCTCAAATACCCAAGTTGGATGTTTTACATTCTGATTTTTGACTTGTGTATGGACACTTGAAATTTCATTGCGGATCAAAATTCAGGATATCTTTCATTAATTACCCAAGTCTGGTTTATGGACACATACCCCTGAGTCCATGTAATATACTTCGTAGTTGCATTGCCAGCATGGCTGAATATATAGTTTAACTGGAATATGTTAGGTTATAATTTAGGTTATTCACTACAGTGTTGTACTGTTTTAGCAGTTCCTTTCTGATGATTTTTTATACCCTTTGTTTTATGTATCAAAGTGGTGTGATTATGTTTTTATTTGCCACCGATCTAATACTACTAGCTACCTTTATGTAATTAGTCACTAGGAAGCAGCATTGGAGACAACACCAAATGGTTGGTCAACAAATTTAAAGGTTTGGAATGCCTTCACATCCTCAATTTTGTTTCTTTCTGCTCAAGTTTTCGAATCTGCTTCAGTTTGAGGCGCTCTCTTGTTTACCTTGTATGCCTTTGTTGTTTAAATTGAATAGTTTTTGCAGCTTCATGCACTGCAAATGGACTTCATTGCCTCTGCTTTCTGATGTTTTCTACTTTAAACTTGGAGTAGCCACGCGCACCCGCTCCCATCCCCAGACCACCCTCCAGAATCATACTTCTTGTGTCTCAATGATGATTAATATAGAGAGAATCTCGGAGTTTTGTGGTTTTATGTGTATTATGCCCTACCTTGGGCTTATAATATGCAGATGACTAATATAGAGAGAATCTCAGAGTTTTGTGGTTTTATGTGTATTATGCCCTACCTTGGGCTTATAATCTGCAGTTTAGCAGAATGTTTTGGCATCAATAGCTTATGTTACTTTTCTTATGCTGTATTGATGTTCAGAAGTTATTTATATGTTGCAAATGGTTTTAGCCCCTTGCCCCCTTCTGAACAAAGCAGGATTTTCTGCAGCATCAAGTCTAGTAACTATTATAACAATGAACGTAAGCTCCCTCTCTGTTCAGGTCTTCTACTAGTAAATTATTTCGAAAAAATAAACACAACAAAAACATCAGTATAGATTGAATTGATAAATCCTCAATAGCATGAGGAAATTTCAGGGAACCTCAAAATTCTTGCACATTTCATGCAGAACACAGATGAACCAGCAGCATAAAGCTTCGTAGTATAATAAGACATGTTTAGAGTCAACTGTTAAAAGTTGACTCTATTTGACAGTAATACTTTCAGGTAACCCCATTTCCTGATCCTAAAAGCTCTAAGTTCATGAGAATCTAGGACAACTATCTCCAAAACGTTTGAAGATTCACATAATGTATACCTCTGCAACATGGTTTATAACAGAAACGGAAAGTAGGAAGATTTTCTCAGCTGCTGCTTTCAATTCCATTTTCCCGCATAACCAACTTTTCTACTTTAACATTAGAAAACTAATGAATGTCCTTATGTGCGAGATTAGATATGCATATACGAGTAAATATTACTCTTATTTGTTTATGAATTTTAGAATTTTATATTACTCTTATTTGTTTATGAATTTTAGACTTATCACCTATAGCAATTGAAATGCTACAAACCAAATAGCTAGGTTGAAAAGCATACCATATCAACTCTTCGATTAGCAAAGCTTGTAGCACCACTGTTGTGCTTATTGCCTTGTAATGCTCGAGCATTTTTTCCCATTTCAGATTTTTCCTAGTTTCATGAAACCAATGTTAGCATATATAGGTGAAACAAATAAAACTTACTAAATTTAGGATATTTTGGGGTCACAAACCATGGCCTCCGGTAAAAGCCAATAATCTACCAAATCCATCCAACTCCTAATGGACACTCCATCGGGCAGATTGGGATAGTTCTCTTCTCGAGATTTATTCACTGGATCGAAAAAATTCTTCTTCAATTTTTATCGATCATTGTTCCATGGTTTGTCAATACGCATCACTAGTTCCTTATTAACTAGAGGTCCATCAGGTAACACAAAATGTTTCTTCAAAAAAAAAGGAAAAATTAAGTTACGCCACATTAGTAAACAGTAAAGTAGAAAGAGAAATTCAATACTCAAGCATGGATGATTATGGTGCAAACCAATGTTAACAAAATAATTTTCCTAGCTAGTTCTGATCAGATCAGATCAGACTGATCTGATCAACACTGATCTGATCAGAACTAGCTAGGTGAACTTAGTGATTCTGCAGAAACATAACCCGGGGTCGGAACCCCCATGACCAAATAAAAACCTGAAAAACTGGCAACTGATTGATGAACACATATGGAAACAGAACAAATTTAAAGCTAATTAAACAGTTAAAGAAACCAACCAAAAAATCTTAACCAACGAAGCAACCAAGCTAAAATAAAACTACAATTAACATAAGTGTTAAGAACAATAAATCCACATACCCGAATCATTGTAACAACATTAGTTTTTAACTTATTGTTCACAGCACGCCAACTTGGGACTCCCACTGGACAAAATGAATCATTTTTTGCAATATCTCCAAGGAAGCTCACAAAGATCTTCCCACCTTTTCGAATAGGTTGGTTGAATTCGTTGAGCTTGACAATGTATTTGAACCCCTTTGCATCATGCCAAATGTCTCGAGGCAGAACTGGTTGTAGGGGAATATAGTTAAACATACATAACATGTGCGGAACATCCCCAAAGCCAAGAAACATGTATAAAGCACAATTTAAGCATACTTACATTTGAAGAGTGTTTTCCCGAGTATAGTATCAACGAACACGAACAAAGAACTCCACTTGTCGTTCCTCTACTGGGTTCACCGACATGCATGTTCAGATCCGTCTTGATAATCGTAGCTTAGACAATCACTCAAGAGTTTTTGCTTTTTGGGAAGAACACATTCATGGAGGCAAAGAGAGAATTAGGGTTTCTATTTCTCCTAGGGTTGTGTGTAATCTGAATTGTGTGCTAGAAAAACATAAGTTTAGGTTATTAAAAGAACCTAGATAGTAAGCAAGCCAACCTACCAAGGCCTAAGGCCATTGGCCGGCCAGCAAGCCCAAGAAGGGCTTTATGCGCGCACAGCAACGTGGGCCGCGGGCAGCGAGCTGCTGCTTGCTTTCTGCCTTGTCTGCGTGCGCCACACAATAGCGAGGCTTATGGGCGAGCGCTGCATTGCCATGCACGCTGCGCCCATGGGCCTTGAGCTTGTGCGCTCCGGCTCGTGGGTTGCTTTCATATTACGATTAAATTATCCTTCGACAATTTATTTATTGTTTCGTACTTGACGATCCAATGTCGTACGATACGATTATTCGTCTCGCCTAGCTTACGAATATACGCAATATGATTTCACGATCCAATGTTTAATTGTATAATTATGTTTTTCCGAACTAATTTCCCGAAAAGCTATTAAATGAATTTCCGATTCATTTAATTCGGTGATCTGTTACATGTCATTGGTGTGACCTTATAGGTTCAGTCAAGAGTAAGCTGTGAGCCTAATATAGATTAGAAATCACTGATCGGAAGCATTGCTCCATCTAGCTGTTCTGATCACTTGATCTTACTGAATTAATTGTTCATAATTAATATGAACCTTGGTATTAGACTAATGCACCTTGGGTGAAGGACATATTTCCTTCAGTCTCCCACTTGTCATTCAGACAAGTGTGCATTCACATTCCTTTGTCGCTTAGTGTTACTTTCTAAACATAAGGTAAGATCCAAGCCATCCTTATTAGGTCTAGAAGTGTTTCTCATATTACAGAGCTCAACTGTTAAACTTTTACAGAAGGTTAAGCCTTAACCATTCTGAGCACGACCATGCATTTTCACAGTATCTAACTATCCGAGAGGCCTTGTTACACAACAACACCATATCCTATCAAAGATAGGAGGACAATCCATTCTTGCAATCTATGAACACTGACTTTGATTCATAGTACACCCAATAACTGCTTTTATAGCCTCCTTTTACGGTGCGACGTTTAGCTAGTATCAAAGCGAACTAATTCTCAAACGAGCAGACATAATCACTCATGTTCTGAGGAATGGTTCTAATCACCATTAATGAGAACTACTTATGACATGACTTTAATCTCTTAAAGTTTCCTCATGATCAATCCGATACAAGATCCAATAAGTATCTATGCAAATGATTTCTGACATCCAGTCCATCTAGTTCAAGAAACAGAACTATAAATCAATTTGCAATCTAATCTTCATTAGCCATTGGTCGTCCAACCTTTCAATGACCTGGATTAGGGATCCTTTTGTGATTTCAATATTCAAGTTCACTTATGGGTGTTTCTTTGTCGAAGAATCCATCTTGACATCCCATTTGAATGTTTTGAATCACTTGAACTTCATCATTTAATTCTAAACCAAGATTAAATGATCTATGAAATGTAATTTCATAAATGATAAATGTTTAAACCAAATGCTTACCAATTTGTGGGCCTCTAACCCAAAATCAAGCATTTAATGTTTTACAGATATAGGCCTTTCACCCAATACTTATAACATTCATGGAACTCAAACTTGATTCCATTTTTGCATATGAATGTTGTGTCTCATTCAATGTAGAGGTTTAGTTTATCATACTTTGCTATCCTTAGCATCTTTTCTATCGAAAGCCTTTCGATGTAAGATGAAAAGATCTTTGAATATGTTTCTAGAATGATCTAGTCTTTCGTTGCTGTTTAGAATGATAATCATATCTAAAATAGAAAATCATCCAGGTAGCAAACTTGTGATCAACCTGAGTTCATTGAAGAACTCCCACTAAAAATAATTCCCTTTTATTGCTTCTTAGGCAATAATGAATTCATATCAATTATGTAGAATTTCAAATGATGCTTCCCTTTTGGAATACTCCAACCAGTTCACATAGATGTGGAGATACATATTTCAACTGAGAACTTGGAAACTAATCATTGATTTAGTTTCCCATGCATCACATATGGTTTAGAACCTATGTAACCACCTTTGAATCACGACGCCTAATGGCCCGTGTTTGTTTGTGGTTTGCCTACCAACAAGATTCAACTTTTGCTTAGGCAAATGCATGTAGCATCAAAACTTTAGTTATCTTCACTTCCTCTTATCAAGTGCTCATCCTACATATCCAAATGTATTGGATGTTCTTGATACTGTTCCAATGATCTTTGATCCAGGTCAATAGAGATTGGTATAAACTCGTCACGATCCAATGTTCACGAGTTATCTTGGCGATCTATATATCACATTATACATGATTGATTGTAATGCAAAAATCATTCGCATTTTAAAATCCATCCATGTAACTTTTAGCTTCATTCTATTTCAAGAGATACTGAATCTTTTTAAAATCTTGGCATTGCCATGTGATATAAGGTGAAGGCACCTCTTCAAGGTCCTTCATGCTTAACTCTAGTGATAACTGCCTAGTTTTATACTTAGTTAAAGCATTCATAACTTAGACTTACTCATATGGGTTGAGAGTCTCTTTTGAGTCTCTCCATTGTGTTTGATTTAGTAATTACTTTTACAGAATCCAAACAACACTTTAGATCCTATCCAATAGATCTTTAACCCAGTATGTTCTAAGTTTCGCCATGGTTCTAATATTGACAAATACTTTCAAATCTAACCATTTGAATGTCATTTTCAATAGAGAGATATGTATCTCATATATAGAACCAATGAACTTGACCTTGCTCCCACTAAACTCCTCATCTATAAGATGATCCATATTTTCATAAAGCTATGATTGCTCAATAGCCTTTTAGACAAATATGTTCCAATTCCCACTTGCATGCTTTAATCTACGAATAGATTTCTTAAGCTTGCTCTTTTATTAGCATCCAAAACTTTTACATTGTGTGATGTACACAATTCCTTTCTACAAGTCCAATTGAGTAAGGTGTTTCGTTTTCCAATTGCCATATTGCCATATGCAATGATTGCTAGATTTATCCAAAATAGTTCAAGCATTCCGACTTGGTGAAAAAGATTTCAACATTATCAACGCCGTGAAGTTGTTTACAATCTTTTAACCACCAATCTAGCTTTTCTTTTGTATGTGAATACAATATCATCTTTGTATGTTTTGAAAACATGTTTGCAACCAATGGGAGTAAACCCTTTATGCAAATCAACGTTGTATGTTTAGAAAACATGTTTGCAACCAATGGGAGTGAACCCTTTATGCAAATCAACGTTCTATGTTTAGAAAACATGTTTGCAACTAATGGGAGTGAACCCTTTATGCAAATCAACCAAGTCATAGATTTGATTCTTCAAGATGAAGGTACTTTGGATGAAATGGCCTCAAACCATTTTGTATGGCCTCGAACCATACTTATGTTTCTGATGGCCTCAAACCATACTTGGGAATTTTTAATTCGTCGTAGCTAACATGTAAGTCGTATGTTTTTGAAGCACTTTCCAAAGTCTTCATAGTTTTCATTCCTCAAGATATCTATGTATCTATCTTGGTTGAATTCTATTCCTTATACGATTTACCTAGGTATTGAACATCAAACGTTAGTGTCTATAAAGACATTACTCAAGTCCTTTGAGTATTAGGATTCTCTTGAAGCACTTCTAAAGTCTTCATGAAGCTCTTCCAAAGGCTTCTAAGTACGGAGCTTTTCCAAAGCCTCCTAAGTATCCTACATTTGTTTGTTGCTTGACTCGAAGTCCATTCGAGGTCATTTTTCTCCCACTTGCCTTTTTGGAAATATGATGGTTTCCTAAAAGACATTATCTTAAGCAACAACCATATGTTCTCAGATTTGTGGTAGAATCAATACCTTTTGTTTCTATGAGTCGCTCATAAAGAAACATATATCTATCCTTGAGTTTGTTTGATGTAAACACTAACTCCCACTGGGTTCAACAACCCTAGATATATATGTACTGAAAAGATGTACTGAACCGAAGTTCAATCCTTAGGACATCTTATCCTTAGCTTTGACAACTTTGTTTAGTGTGAAAGTCACTTGAGAGTGTAATTAGAAACTAAATAGGAAAATAGTCGTGATTATCGTTAATCAAAATAGATTCTGATTTCTCCATTTGGATATACCATATTCTTATGGAGCTTTCGATTGTTATAATGCCATATAAACTGTTGTGGGATCTTTTACGGTGCTGACGTGGCACGCGTTCCTCGGAGGTATCAAGTATGACCTGGCACGAACTTCTGGCAACCTGCAAAACAAGAATATTCCCGTATAAATATTCCCTCCGATGCTTAAGTAAGTATAAGCTAGAGAGATAAGTAATTTGTAGAGAGAAGGCAGAGCAAAGATAAGTTTAGGTTGGTGGGAATGAATTGAATGCCCTTTTACCTTGGGATCTGAGCTATTTATAGTGCTAGGGTTTCTTGGGGACTGTTCCCTCAACCCTAGTTGTGGGGGTGTGTGCCCCTTGCGGATTTAGGACACGTGTCGTTTGGCCTGCCATGATGAGCCTTCTACAATTTGGACCTGCCTTCTCAGAGGGGATGGGCCTTCCAAAATGGGGTTGAGCTCTCATTTCGTTTAGGTACCAAGGTTTGGGCCTTCTTCCTAGGTTTGGGCCCAGCTGGCCGGTATTGATCATTGTATCCTCTTTGGGCTTTGTGGTGGAGATATTCTAGCCCACATCATTTGCCCCTCATGAGGAGTGAAAACAGACGTTAGTTTTCATTGCTCTTGGAGTGTTCAATGAGGTGATGACGCGTGGCAGGGGTAATCATTTCTTACCCCTCTATAAATAAGTGGCCAATTTGAGTGATTTTCCCCCTCATTTCTAGTGATCATTTGAGAGCAATAGGAGAAGGCGATTTCCGGCGTCTAACATCCACCGAAATCCACTGTAGCGCCGCCACAATCTTCAAAGCCCTGTTCTTGCAGTTCTTCATCAAAGTTCTTTCACAAACTCTCTTTGATCTATCAGGTAATGTTTTCTTTGGAAAAATTTGTTTGTTGATTTTGATCCTTCCCAATTTTCTTTTCTTAATCATGCGAGGGTCTCGTGAAACTGAGGGCGTCAATTTGTCCCTTTGACGCCTTCTCTTTTCAAGTATGCCCATGTCTTGAGCCAAGTCTCTAGCCTGTGCAGGATTTAATGGCGCGGATAGAGGACGAAGAGCAATTCGAAGGAGAATCCTCTTCTCCTATAGAGGAGGACGTCCCCGAGTGCACTGATGTCGCGCCGGCGAGCACGTCAGGAGGGGAGGAAGGTCACCTTCATCCCAGCGCAATCTTCCCACTTCAGACGTGGCTGAACTTCCTCACCCTCAACGGGAAGGTCTATGGGAGGTCTCTGAATCTAGGCTCAGAGTACAAGTTTCGTATGCCGGCTGGTATGGACTGCACCAGCTTTGGACTGGTGGAAGGAGAATTCGCCGTGTACGGCTCTTTTCTGAAGCTGGGTATGAGATTCCCCCCTCACCCCTTTGTGGTGGAGTTGCTGGACGGCTTCAACATTGGCTTGAACCAAATGTCCCCCAACTCTTGGGCGGGTGTGTTTGGCTATATCGCTCGTTGTGAGCTCGCCGGTATCACTCCCTCCTTCCCGGCGTTCCTAAGGATCGCCTCCATGTCCTAGGTTCCAAAAGCCGCCGCGGGTTGGCTAATTCTTACATACAAGGGGGCTTATCGGACGGTGATGGGGAAGGCGTCTAAATGGCATCACTGGAGGAAGAAGTGGGTGGTCATCAAAACCACAAATCTGGAGATGTGCGAGCGGATGAGACGTTGGAACGTCAAGCCCAACTTGGTTGGAAAAGGCAGCTCTTTCCCTCCGGTCTCCGCCGTTCTCTGGGAACGGATCTCGTCATTGTTCAAGGCCAAGCCACTCGTCATTAAGGACAAGACGGCCTACATACCCGAGGGGTGGTTGCCTCATCTGGATCAACTGGGCGATCCCGTTTTCCTCTCGGCTGTGGGCTTGTGTCCGTATATGCCGAGAGGTAATGTATCTATACTTCCAATCCTTCACTGTTTCATCAAAACTGTACTAATGTCTTTGTTTGTTTTTTCAGACGAGGCCATGGATAAGCTGGACGATGCCTCCAAAGGCCAAGTGGATATGCCGTCTTGGCTGGCGAAGGTACTCGACGCCAGCACCTATAAGGCTTGGCAGCGTCAGCAGGCGGCCGAGCAAGCCATCCTAGAGCAAATGGCTCCCCCTCCTGCTGAGGAGAAGGTATTGATCAAAGCTTCCTATGTAATTCCCTTTATTCTTTGCAACTTATATGTTCTCATTTCTTCAGAAGGCGAGGAAGACAGCCACAGACGCGGCTCCTTCTTCTAAGCGCAGGGCTGGCGGCACAGGGAAGCTCGTCTTCAAGTCAGCGGCTTCGAAGGCTCCTAAGGTGTTTGCCGTCCCCAAGGCTGCACCCGCTTCTCCTAGCGTCCAGAAAGCTGGAGAGACGGCTGATCCTCTTGTGGGGATTCCTGAAGCCGTCCGCCGAAACATTCCTCTGAAGGCGGCGGAAAGAGTTAGGAATTCTGGGGGTAAGTTTTACTCCAACATCGTAACCACCTGCCGTTCCTTGTCTAGCAGTTCTCTAGTTTCCCCCAGGGATTCTAAGGCCGTTGTTTTTCCCATAGAAATTCCCGACCCTCAGAAAGACATTGATGCTGAATTGGATCAGATCCCTTCTTCAGGCGGGTTCAATTCTCATGACCGCAGGAAGATAATGACGTTGATGCGCAATACCATTCCTCCCGAATATGTTGAGACTCTCCCCGAGGCGGCCGAGAATATGCTTGCTGCCATGCAGTCCTCGGCACTGGATGTGATTTTCATTATGCCTTTATTTTTATACACTCGTTTCTCTTTGTTTTACTCTTGCTATTTTTGTGCAGATGTTCATTCTGCTGGACTCACTGAAAAAGTGGCGTACTGCTTTGGTGCATGAAGAGGCTCGACACTGTCTTCTGGCCAATCAGTGTGGCGATCAGCATTTTGCTGAGTTGGAGAAACTTCGCTTCGACAGGCGGGAGCAGATTGACGCTGTGACTACCGCCCTGGCCTCCCAAAATGCTGAGAACGCTGCTCGTCTCTTGCAAATTGATCAGAACTTTTCTGAAATGGAGGACCTTTCCAAGAAAATCAAGGAGAAAGAAGCTGAATTTTCTCGTCTTGAGACTCAGTTTAAGGAGTTGGAAGTCCAGCTGGAGGCGGCTAGAAAGGAGGTTGCTTCGTCAAAGAGTGTTCTCGAGCAGTCGACCATGCTAGGTGAGAAATCAACCCGAAGGGGTATGGAGCTTGCATGGAATGCTGAATTTGCGAGTGAACGTCCCTTCAGCTGGTTCGAGAAGTTCCTCACCTATCAGATTGAGGTGGAGAAGGCTCAAAAGGGAGGACGCACTCCTCCTGAGTTTGTTCCCAGCGAGGATGAGGAATGAAAGCTCCTACGCGTCTTGTATTTATTTTGAACATGTTTTCATGACGCCGTGCTTAGTGGCATTGTGCATAATTTTTGTAATTATGACTAACTTTTTGGAATGACATGGCGTCTTTTGAACGTCTTATTGCTTTTTAGCTTTTGTCATCTCTTTTTTTTTTTTTTTTGATTGATGCTATGATTATGTCTGACGCCTCCGACTTGAGACGTCAGATGTCTGCCCTGGTCTTTTTGCCGAGGTCTTTAGCTACTTTATATAGCCATGTTTAGAAATGTGTAACCCCTGTGTTCTAGGTGATCAGCCTAGTGAGGGTGCTAATCTGGGCCACTTCTTAGGCCTTTAAACGACTAGTCTTTTTTTTTTCTAGGGAGAACGTTAGTTTGCATTTCTGCGAGGAATTTGATAACATATTTGCCTAAAGGATTTCCCAGCAAGGCCGGCTTGCAGGGAATTTTTCATTTAATGTTTAAAACATGCTACATGGTGCGTCTAGGTTCTAGACGTCTTTACAAAGCATATAATCAAGATAAGTGTCAATCTAGAAAAAGTACTTCTTGAGGTTATCCGCATTCCATGTACGCAAGATCGGATGTCCCTGCATGTCCTGGATCCGGTATGTTCCGTCTCGAACCTCCTCGTAAATCTCATAGGGACCTTCCCAAGTAGGGGTGAGTTTCCATTGTTCATTGGCGCGTCCGACGGCTTCCATTTTCCTAAGTACAAAATCTCCAACTTTTAGTATTCTTCTAGAAACCCTTTTGTTGTACTCCCTCGTCATTCAGAGTTTGTATAGCCGCTGTCGTAGAGCCGCGTTCCCTCTGGTTTCTGGTAAGAAATCCAAGGCCGCCTTCATCATTTCCCAATTGACATCTTCATTAAACAACATGACGCGCAGGGTTGGTTCACACATTTCAATGGGTAGGACGGCTTCAGCCCCATAAGCTAACAAGAATGGTGTTTCTCCTGTGGAATTTTTTGCCGTGGTCCGTATAGACCATAAAACATTGGGTAACTCGTCGGCCCATAAGCCCTTTGCCTCATCAAGCTTCTTCTTCATCCCTTCAGAGATGATTTTGTTGAATTCTTCTACTTGTCCGTTAGCTTGGGGGCGTCCTACTGATGCAAAACATCCTGTGATACCATGGTCAGCCAACCAATCTTCCAATTTTGGCGTCTTGAATTGTGGCTCATTGTCGAAGACAATAGACTGAGGCACGCCAAATCTTGTGATTATGTTTTTCCAGATGAATGCTCTCACATCTTGTGCCTTAGTGTTCTTTAAAGCTTCAGCTTCTACCCATTTAGTGAAGTAGTCGACGGCTACTATTACATAACGCAGTCCTCCTAGTGTCGTCGTATATGGGCCTAATAAGTCCATCCCCCTTTTGGCGAATGGTATAGGGCTGGTGATTGGCGTCAGTTTCTGTGCTGGCCGTCGAATTAGGTGAGCAAATCGTTGGCATTTATCACACCGCTTGACCAAATTGAGAGCGTCTTCTTTGAGAGTGGGCCAATAGTATCCGGTTCTTAAAGCTTTTTCGGCCAGGGCCCTCCCTCCTATGTAAGAGCTGCATAATCCCTGATGAAGATCTTCTAGTACCTCCTGCCCCTTCTCGGGGGTTACGCAGCGAAGAAGAGGCCGTGAGAAGGCTTTTTTATATAGAGTTCCATTCCATATCTCGAACCAGGTGCATTTCTTTTGTAATCTTTCTGCCTTCTTGGGATCATCAGGGAGTACTCCATTCATTTTGAAGTTGACAATATCATCCATCCAGGTGGCTGTTCGGTCTAAGATGTATGTTCTCGAGGCGTCGATGCTTTGGACTGTTTTACCTCCCAGAATACATGACGTGGCGTGTCGCAGGATGCTGAGCTTGCCAGCTTGGATAAAGCGTCTGCCTTGTTATTTTCAGACCGGGGTATGTGTTTTACTTCAAAGTTAGACAGCTGCTGAACTTCTTGACGGACCCTTTCCAGATACTTTATCATGGCCTTATCCTTGGCCTCATATTCTCCTTTGACTTGACTGACGATTAACTGCGAGTCAGATAAAACCAAGACGTCTGTTTCCCACGCGGCTTTGCTCATCTGAATTTCACATATCAGGGCTTCGTATTCAGCTTCGTTGTTTGACGCTGGAAAGTTAAAACGCATTGCATATTCATAGATATCCCCTTCTGGTGATTCGCAGATAATGCCGGCTCCTGGCCCGTTCTGAGTGGCAGAGCCGTCCACATGAACTATCCACTGGGTTTTCTCATTCTTCAAATAGGGTGGTTTGGTCAGTTCCGCAATGAAGTCAGCAAATGCATGTCCCTTTATTGCCTTCCGCAGCTCATACAAAATATCAAACGCGTTAAGCTCAATTGCCCAGTTGAGCATTCTTCCGGACGCCTCTAGATTGGTGAAAGGCCGCTTTAGCGGTTGATCCGTGTATACTATCAGTCGATGAGCCAGGAAATAAGGACGAAGCTTCTTACTAGCCAAGAACAGAGCGAATCCGAACTTTTCGACTGTTGGATATTTGAGTTCAGCATTCTGCAGCATGTGGCTGACAAAGTAGACAGGTAGTTGCGTCCCATCCCTTTCTGTAAGCAAGAAGGCACTTAGTGCGTACTATGAGATGGCAAGGTACAGATACAAGACTTCCCCTAAGAGAGGGCTGACAAGTCGTGGCAAAGTATGCAGGTGTTCTTTTAGGCGAAGGAAGGCGGCCTCAGCTTGCGACGTCCACTCAAACTGGGTGCCTTTTTTTATGGTACTGAAAAATTAATGACACTTGTCTCCAGCTCTAGATAAAAATCGTCCCAAGGCGGCAAGACATCCAGTTAGGCGTTGCACATCTTTGACCGTCCTTGGCGACGTCATATTGATGACTGCTTGCACCTTGTCCGGATTTGCTTCAATGCCCCTTTCGTCAATCAAGAAGCCAAGGAACTTGCCAGAGGATACCCCAAATATGCACTTCTTGGGATTGAGTCTCATCTGGTATGTCCTGAGGGTCTCAAAGGTTTCTCTCAAATCGTCAAGGTGATCCATCTTCTGTTTGCTTTTTACAATCATGTCGTCGATATAGGCTTCTATATTCCTCCCCAGCTGTTTTGCAAAAACTGTCTTCACCAACCGTTGGAAGGTGGCGGGGGCATTTTTTAAACCGAACGGCATTACTTTGTAGCAGTACAATCCTTGTTCCGTGACAAATGATGTCTTCTCTTGATCTTTGGGCCACAATGGGATCTGGTGAAATCCGGAGTAGGCGTCCATGAAGCTCATCATGGCATTTCCGGCCGTCGAGTCGACGAGTCGGTCTATCTTTGGCAGTGGGAAACTGTCCTTAGGGCAAGCTTTATTGAGATCAGTGTAATCAACACACATCCTCCATGTCCCATTGGGCTTGGGTACCAGTACTACGTTAGCTACCCAGTCTGGGTACTGACACGTACGTATGAAGCCTGCATCCATTAGTTTCTTAACCTCGGCAGCGGCGGCCAAATTTCTTGCTTCTCCATGATTCCTCTTCTTTTGTCGTACTGGCTTTACAGCGCTGTCCACATTTAGCTTATGCACGGCCCCCGCCGGATCTATGCCTGGCATCTCCTCTACCGTGAAGGCAAATATTTCCTTGTATTCTCGGAGCAGTGGCACTAATGCTGCTGACATGGGGTCGTCAGGGTGGACCCCAATGGGGACCGTTCGAGACGGGTCTGCTAAGTCCCGAATTATAGCATAGTGTACTCCCACTGGCTCAGGTCGTCTTTTTTCATTGTGCTCCGTTGGTATCTCCCGGGTTTTACGACGGCTTGCCAGAGGTTTAGCTTGCTCTTTTCCCTTCGGAGAGGCTCCCCAGGCCGTTGGCTCCAATGTCGATAAGTAACAATCCCTGGCCAGCTGTTGATTTCCATAGAGAGACCCAACGCGTCCGTCACTTCCGACAAATTTGACCAGTAGTAAATGAGGAACGATCACAACTTTTAGGTCGTTGAGCGTTGGACGACCAAGTATGATGTTGAATGTGGTGAGGTTTGCTACAATTATAAACCTGATGACAACTTCTTTGGTCACTGGGGGAACTCCAATAGAGAACGGGAGCAAAATGGAGCCGATTGGACAAAGGGTTCTCCCCCCGAATCCTACCAAGGGCCCGTACACTTTTTCTATGTCTTCAGGATTGTGTCTTAATTTTCGTAGACATTGCAGACTGATTATGTCGGACGAGCTCCCCGTGTCCACCAGTACTCTCTTCACCTTGAGATCAGCCACCTTAATCTCTATAACCAGAGGGTCATCATCATATGGCGCTACCGCCCTTCTGTAGTCGTCTTTGGAAATTTCTACAGAGGGTAGATTCTTCTGTACTGGGCGAAGATGAGATGGACCTTTTTGCTTTCCTTCCTTACATGGTTCTCCTGCAGCTATTCCCCCTGATATTACCATAACTCTTTCGTCTGAATACTTAGAGGTGGGGCTCACTTCTTTGTCCGCGTCCTTTAAATGGAAGTACTGGCGGAGGTGTCCTTCAGCCGCGCGGTCAGTTAATATCTTCCTCAACATCCAACAATTTTGGGTGTCATGTCCTTCGTCGTTGTGGAAAGCACAGAAAGGGGCTTGTTGAAAAGAGGTGGTCAATCGTCGGGGGGACGGTTCTATTCCCAGACTCGGTCCTTCAGCAAGGAGGATGTTTTCAAGAGCCGTGTTGAACATAAAGGGACCCCTAGAGGACGACTTCCTTCGCCCTCTTTTCTCCTCAGAGCCGCGGCCATTCTTTCTTCAGATGACGCTCTCATGCTGTCTTCTAGGAGCCTCTAGAGAGTAATGGCCCTGGGCCTCATTTTTCTTCTGTGAAGTTCGTTTCGTCCATCTTCCTGGACGTTCCTCTTTGAGATGCCGACTCTCTTCCTCCAGGGTGCGTCTTTTCATAGGTGAGTCGGGATCTTCTGACAAAGACTCTACCATCCTGCCATTATCGTGCTTAAGATTGACTTCGTGAGCACCATTCAACAAGTGCCGCACAGAAATGGCGGCAGCGGGCCGGCTAGCTGCCGCGTCACAATGAGTGTTGGACCCATCTTTAGACACCCCTTCTCTGGCTGGGAGTTCTGTTTGGTCCTTGGTTTTTCCGCAGTCAGTTTGAAGTTCAGCCATAACACTTTACCTCCCCACAGACGGCGCCAAATGTTGTGGGATCTTTTACGGTGCTGACGTGGCACGCGTTCCTCGGAGGTATCAAGTATGACCTGGCACGAACTTCTGGCAACCTGCAAAACAAGAATATTCCCGTAGGAATATTCCCTCCGATGCTTAAGTAAGTATAAGCTAGAGAGATAAGTAATTCGTAGAGAGAAGACAGAGCAAAGATAAGTTTAGGTTGGTGGGAATGAATTGAATGCCCTTTTACCTTGGGATCTGAGCTATTTATAGTGCTAGGGTTTCTTGGGGACTGTTCCCTCAACCCTAGCTGTGGGGTGTGTGCCCCTTGGGGATTTAGGACACGTGTCGTTTGGCCTGCCATGATGAGCCTTCTGCAATTTGGACCTGCCTTCTCAGAGGGGATGGGCCTTCCAAAATGGGGTTGAGCTCTCATTTCGTTTAGGTTCCAAGGTTTGGGCCTTCTTCCTAGGTTTGGGCCCAGCTGGCCGGTATTGATCATTGTATCCTCTTTGGGCTTTGTGGTGGAGATATTCTAGCCCACATCATAAACAATCTAGATAATCTTTCTTGGCTCATGCAAACATCACCTTGACCCAGCCTAGATGTTCCAAAATTCTTGCCAAGTTGATTTTATACCCTTTTGTGAATTACATTGAAGCATTTCACACATTTCACTTTGAGTAAATATAGCCATATTTTCTCAAATTCTTATGAAATAGGTAAGTCATAAAATCCATCTTTGGCCCATGAACTTCATTGTCTAGAAACTTCTAACAATAGTCCATTCTTATGTCATGTTCAACAAGCAAGACCCACGTGTCTTAAATTAACCAACTTTCAGAAATCCATGCCATGGAATCTTATAATGTTGACTTGTTGATATGGTCGTATGACATTTCCAAAGATATGTGGAACACAAATCAAAATGTTTGATTTGAACCTTCTGAAGTTTGAGTGTGAAGAGATTCGTTTGTTTATTAATCAATCATATGATTCAACCCTTAAGTGATCATTTCATTCAAATAAACACTCAACGAATGTTTTTGTTTACTTTGAATGTGAGTCTTTCCGTTGTCCAAACAGAAATTGATTATGATGATTAATGGAACATAATACCATTAAGTTCCATCCTTTAGAAGGACTTTAAAACAAACATGATGACCCTACAATCAATGTAGCACAACTTTGCTTCATTTCCCACTTGTAGGTCAATTACCAGACTTAGCTCCCGGAATTTGAGTTCTTAACAAGAGTTAGAATCTCAAGCGGTAATCTAATACCATAGGAGTCTATTTGCTAAGTCGTTTCTCTTTAACATAAACTTCAAGGTAGAAATTGAATCTTGAATTCATTTCTTTTGTTCCCTTTTCCTATCCTTTCTAGCACGTTTTCTTATAGTCCTAAAGATTTTACTCTTTGCTTGATCTTCTTACTTTGTTATGCGTACAAAGTCCCTTTCCTTTGTTCACTTTGAATGACAACATCCAATGAGTCTAATTCATTATCGAATCAAAAGAAATTTGGTTGTTATCCATTGGTTATACATGAGTCTTTAACTCAATACTTCATTATTTCCAAACTACCCAGTATTCTGAACATATGAGGTCCAATTGGTCTACCATTCAAATTCTAGTTTGAAAACAACCATGAAGATCACTATAAGAAAATAGCATTCAAGATACGCTCTCACTCTCCTTTTCTTTGAGAATCGCTCTCAAAATAGTTACCAATCGATCGAGGAAATATCGCAGTTCTATTGTCCGAACGCAATAAAGTTGAAGATTTACGATTCTACAAAATGAACTAGCAAAGAAAAACACTTATCATACTTTAATAACTTGAAATAAAAGCATTCACGCAATCATCAAAGCTATTAAACATTTCATTCATGCAAAAGGCAAAAACATGGTCCAAAAAGAATGAAACGATTCCAAGACCCCAAAAGTCCTAGCATGTCTTAAGTAGTTTAAGATTTTAGGTAAGCAAAACCTATTGCTAGTAATCTCCAAATTACTCTTGGTTAATAAATTAATGCCATAATTTATCCCAATGCCACAACATGATGCCATTGTTGTTTGAGTTGAAACCACAATCAACGTGCTCCTTTAGGACGCCTTACCACCTAAGTCAACTAAAATAGCACCTCGCTTTAGCGTAAACCTACTATCTTAGATCCTTAGATTTTTGTAAGTGCTTGATTTGGAAGGCAATTTTTAAACTCAATATTACTTGGACCTAGTTGTTTCTATGTTGGTTCGATTATTTAGTGAACTTAATCTAATCGATTCATATGAAACAACATGTTCATGCAAAGCATACATACATTCATACATTCACGCATAATATATATATTAAATTGCATAAAGAAATGGTGATCTAGTATGGCCCAAAACATCTTGTCTTAAAGCATCCAATCTTCATCACCTCCTTGTTAGCTTGGCATCGTCTTGAATCTTCGTTCAAATGCTAACTTAAAGTTCTAAACTTAGAAATACTGGAAAATAATAAATTACATCAAAATTTCCATGGTACGCAGACCATATTTAAAACTTTACATTCAAAGATAGAACGGTACGCAGACCGTATTTAACTATCCTAAATGGCCATACTAGTCACTTGGAGTACCTGCATTACATAAAATATATATTCTATGCATTCACCCATTCGTGTGCTAAAACGAATGGCCCATGTATTAATATGCAAGTATTTACGTGAATTAATTAAAATTCACGTTCACATAAACGCGTCCTAAAAGATTAATCAATTTCCAAATTATTAATCCTTAGACTTTATTCTAATTAAAATTGAATTTAATTAAAATAATGCGACCTACGAAAATAATTAAAATAATTATTTCATTTTAATTTCATTTAGTGGCTCCCACTCAAACCAATAATTATTTCGGATAATTAATTATGAAATATTAAATTAAAACTCGCGGCCCGGCCCAAGCAAATAAAATATTAAATTAAATATCCCGTTAGCCCAAATTAATGCAAATATACGAAGCCCAACGAAATAAACAATTTTCAAGGAAAAAGTCCGATTACGTAGTTGGAATTGGCTTGCGCCCAGCCCAATCCCTTGCGTGTGGCCCATGAGGAGCACGAGCAAGCTCGCACACCCCCAGGCCTTCGCTCGCGCGCGTGCCCGCAGCTGTCGCTGCCCCTGCGCTGCGTCGTTGTGCCTTCGTGCGCTGGACGTCGCATGGCCTTGTGCCTTGCTTCGTCCCAGCCCCTTGCAAGCATACGCCTGCCCCTTTCCTCGCCCAGCGCGCACGAGGCACGCAGCATGCTTGCTGCTGCCCGTGTCGCATGCGGCTCGGCCTAAGCATAGCAGCCTGTATGGCTCGACGAGCCATACGTCCACCACACTTGTGTTCGTGCCTTTGGTTCGTGATACGGACCAACTCAATTAAAATTAAATTTAATTTCACGAACTTGCATTAATTTTATTTTTCAAAAAGATACGTTTTTTATTTTCGAAAAACAACGATTTTTAACGATTTAATAAATTCCAACGACAATCCAATTTCGTAAAATATTAAATCAAAGGGCTAACAATATTCAAACTTTTAAGAACGACCAAATCAACATTAAAGTTTGAACTTTTAATTAACAAAATCCGAAGCTTTAAATCGTTCATAAACAATTAAATTTCAGATTTTTAATAATTTGGTTTAAGTGCGATTAAAATTAACGAAACCATTCAAAATTTTAATCCAATAATTTTTAAAATTAGCCACTGACCCATGAAATTATATCCCCTTTCCCAATTAACCGAATTATTAAACCAAAATTAATTAAAATTCAATTAGGGTTTCAAATTTTACGAATTGGGGAAAGGCAAAATTAGGGTTTATACTTATCGGAAAAATCTGAAAATTTTACCATAGATCAAGAATATACCCAGAAAGATTTTGCCAAAATTTCAAGAAATTCCGAGTAGAATAGGTTGACCTTTTAATTGAATTACTGTTCGACACTTTAAATTTTTAATGAAAAAATAACAAAAACACCCATAAAACGACACTTCGAGGCTTGTTTTTGCAATTCCGTTCTCATGAATTGATCTTAGAGAATCGTTTTCAATCAAATTAGGGTTTTAAAACTCGAAAAACCGAACATGTTTGATTTCGGAACTGATTATTACGCAATTCATCCAATAATTCGTAAAAAATCCGAAAATCAACAAAAATTCCAAAATTTTCGACAGATGCAAAAACAATTAAATCATGCTAATTCATGCTTTGAACATAAGGCTCATGATACCACTGTAGGGGAATACAGTTAAACATAATAACATGTGCGGAAACAATCCCCAAAGCCAGGAAACATGTATAAAGCACAGATTAAGCAAACTTACATTCGAAGCGTGTTTTCCACAATAATATGTCAACGAACACAAACAAAGAACTCCACTTGTCGTTCCTCTACTTGGTTCACCGACATGTTCAGATCCGTCTTGATAATCGTAGCTTAGACAATCATTCAAGAGTTTGTGCTTTTGGGAAGAACACATCCATGGAGGCTGAGATAGAATTAGGGTTTCTCTCTCCTCCTTAGGCTTTGATGTGTGTGGCTTAATTGTGTATTAAGTTAGGAAAACTTGTGTAGAATAATATTATAACCCCTTAGGTTATAATACTATCCGGCCAAGCCACAAGGGCAAGAACCGGACAGCAAGCCCATACGCGCGCACCACACAGGCGTTGGGCCTTGGGCCGTGCTGTGTGCGCTGCTGCTGCTACTCCTCACATGCGCGCGCGCCCAACCAAGGCATGGGCCTTGCGCGCTGGCTCGCTGCTACGCCCAGTGGGCCTTGCGCGCTTGCGCGCCTTGGCTCGTTGGGCTGGCAGCGTTGCCTCCTCGTATCCGCAATTAATATATTTCCGATATATTATTTATTGTTTCGTATACGACGAATCACCGTCGTACGATACGATTTATTCGTTTTGCCTAGCTTACGAATATTCGAGATACGATATACGACTCCGATGCAAGGTCGTATCGTATAATACGTTTTCCAACTAATTCCCGAAAAGTTATTAAATGAATTTCCGATTCATTTAATCCGGTGATCTGTTACATGCCATTGGTGTGACCTTGTAGGTTCAGTCAAGAGTAAGTTGCGAGCTTAATATTCATTAGAACTCACTGATCGGAAGCATTGCTCCAGCTAGCTGTTCCGATCACTTGATCTCACTGAATTAATTGTTCGCAATTAATCTGAAACTTGGTATTAGACTTAATGCACCTTGGGTGAAGGACATATTTCCTTCACTCCTTTTCATCAAACTCCCTCGATTCTGGCCAATTTGGAATAATGATTCGATGTCGAAGTGTTGGTTTCTTCACAGCAGTATCACTTCCTTCTCCTTGATCAAATTCATTTTCACTCTCAGAAGCCGATTCTTCAAATTCGTCCAGTTGTAATTTGGCATAACTTCACTCTCAACCTGATTGGATGGAGGAGATCGCGGAGGTTGAAATGCATTCTCACTCACATGCATGTATGTTGGAGGCAACTGACCAGAAGCAAGCTTCCCGGTTCTCTTTTTCATTGCCATGGTGTCTGGTGGTGTAGGAGATTGTGGCATCACATGTTTTGTTGCTTCCAAAGGTGCAACAAATGCTCTTTTATCTAAATGTGGTTTGACACTTGTAAAAGAAGATACCGGTTGTTGTGTAGCTTTGTGAAGCTGATGGGTAGCTTTTTGAGGCTGATTGATAGCTGTTTGAGGCTGTTAGGAAGCTTTGAAAGGCTGCAAAGAAGGCTGCAAGGTAGCTTTGAAAGGCTGCAACACAGGCTGCATAGTAGGCTGGTGTGGGTTCGGTGTTGACGCTTTTTGTGTTGCAATTTCAGTCAGATTGGGAAACGTAGGTCCTTTATACCATCTACTTTGTGTTGTTCCTGTAAGAGTGGGCGGAATTGGTTGTTGTAATGGGTTAGAGGATAGTTTTGTCTGGGTAAAGGATGGTTTTGATAATGCCTTCAGTTGTGGCTTTGAAACCATGGAAGTAGGTCGAGGCAAGGATGATTGTGGTGCAACCATGGTTTTTTTAGCAGCTACTGGTTGCTTAATGGGTTGTGATACCGTCCCAAATGTCTGTGACACTCCAAGTGTTGGAGGACTAAACGGTCCCCAGTTTTGGGTCGATGGATCAGAAGATTTTGGGGACTTGGATGCAACAATGCTCGACCCTTCGTCAATAGCTACCAATGTTCTTTTAGTCCTGTAACTCATATTTTAGTTCCTGTTCAGAAAGTAAGAAACACAATCATCCATGAATAAAAAGGTCATTAAACCAACTCAATTACTAAATTAGATTTGATTCAATATCAGAAGTTGATAAAGCAAAATATGTATCACAGGCTAGATTTACAGAAAAATGTAGGCACGTAGCAACATATATACTTTAGTTAGTACTATTAGTTATGTAAACGGTAAGCACGAAAATGTACCTTGGTTGTAATTGTTAAGCTAAACATACTCAAAATTAGATGAGAGATGTTCTATTTTTCTTAATAGTCGTCTATGGCTCAATCAGTCCTTGCTAAAGGACCAATGCAACAAGATCAAAATTCAGTAACGTCTATTTTTAGGCATTTTGAATATATTCATGCCAAAAGAAATAGGTCCAACCCTCAAGGTAAAAGGTCCTCAATGTCAATCAAGTTCCCGCTCCATTTCATACACATGTTTCCAGTATCATCTGAAAATATGGAAGACGCCTAAACAGTTGGTACCAACTTACTGACTGACTCACTGAGAACCTTCCACCAGATGGCTTTGCAACACATTTCTGAAACTCATTCGACTAAGATTCATAAACCTTTTGCCTTTCATTTTCAAGGATAGCAATTGCTCCGTATAAGTTAGCTTAGATTACAACACACTAACATAGAAAAATAGTTGGAACTAAAACAGCCTTACTTTGCATAGTAATCTTAGTTCACAATGCAGGGCAGATTAAATTGAACCTTTCTGACATAACAAAAACAACTTACATCAGACTTGAAATAAATTTCATTCTGTTTTATTCATTTTCTGTAAAACTACCTCTACTTATTCGACTTGATAAATGTCCACAACAACTATAATACTCCACTCGGATATATCCCTACATTTAACAAAGAAAATTCAAAAGTCAATTGTTGTTCTAAATTAGACTTGATTCAATATCCGAGATAAACTTTTCAATGACTCAACTGAAACCAGTTTCCGAATCACTAAATCTATTTCCGAATCACTAAATCTGATCCAGTCCTGGCCAACTTGCTTGCCACATGCTGTGAAATTCGTAGACATGGAGTTAAGGGAAGTGGACCTTAAAACGGCTACCAAAATAACTCAAACTTAAGGCCTAGAATTTCAGAATTAAAATAAAACAAGCACAAGCACCATACATAGTACAACCACAAACAAGGACCTCTCCTACCTCAAGCCTCAAACATACAACTTAGCCAACATACCTAACTAACCCAAACAGAACAAAACTACCATACTACCAATCAGTCAATCACTCATTTTACCAAGACTCATACCATTCATTGTCATGCAGGGGGACTTTCTTACTCATTATACTTTTTATCCTTGATCTCACAATCCCCTTAACCCCTTTTAGCTACCGTGTTCATGTTAGTTTTATTAAAAGATATTCAAAAGTAGCTTAAGCTAATTTGCTTTCCCTCCTGTGTCATAATTCTATCAACTAACTTGCCTTCCATATTTTTTGTACTGCAGATGTATTGAGGGTTGGTCCCTGCATGATCCAGAGAATTAACAGCAACCATGGTATTAATTAGTATAATAAAAATGTGCTCTTAGCCTCTAAGCATAGGCTAGGTAGTTGTTACGACTTACGGGCAGGGATTCAATACGATGTGTGCTTTTCTATCTTGTACTGTAATCATATTTGGTTTGGTTATGTATTTCGGTTTTCTTATGAAGGTACATAAGAATCTTCAGAAAGTTGTTAACCCTCCCAAATGCATATAGCTCCTACCTCCGCTCAACTACTCCTATGAACAATTCTCTACCTATTATAAGTTTCGGTAACACAAGAACAAACAATGAACCGAATCAAATAAAAAAGGGGGAAATCACAAAAAATAAAGAAAAATTGCCCCCTTTTACGGAATAGTATAAAAATCTATGCAACACCATCAAAGAAACAAGTAGTAAGGGCACTTGGACATTAGTAGACAATAAAAGAAGTTAGTATAGATTAAGCATGTAACTCATTATTCAACCAGATTAAACAATATGACTCACAATGTCATGAACAAATACAAAACCAAAGAAAAACAATAAAAAGATAAGCATGATCAATGCCCCACCCTCTTCCTCTACTTGTAAAGAATCCCCTAAATCAAACACATCTCTAGGCTTGTTCTTAACAACATGCAACCATCCCTTTTGTATCTCATCTTCTACGTAAAAAACTTATTTTGCTTGAGATGAGAATACAAATGGATCATCTAATCGTCCAGAATGCATCAATTTAGAGAAATTGACGCATACTCCGCCGTTTGGATATGCTCTTACACCCCTATGAATGTCTACCCAATCACAACGAAACAATAAAACTTTGTAATCTCCGTAATAATCTAATTCATATCTTTCACTTTTCCATAGTATGCCTCTCCATCCGCTTCGACCATAATTCCAGAATTTTGTGTCAAAAGACGACAATCGCGATCCGTGGAAAGGAATTTGTATCCATTGATTATGTATCCTTTTAATTTTCTGCCATAAGAATGCAAACCACCCGCCAAAGATTTTCTTAGTTTCCCATCTTCGGTGGTTGCATCTATGCAATGTACCTACGATGATACATCAGTAAATCAATTTTTTTTAAATAAGTATTTATTCACATTAAAAGAAGTTAAGTGATGTAACACCCCCAATTTCCATACCTGTTTAGGACTTATAGCGGAAGCATAAAACAATAAATTAAGGGTATTACCGCCACATTTAGGCCACAACCCAAATGTAAGGCTATTTTATCCATCAATAATCCAACCTTTATAAATAAACCAATATTGTCATAATTAAATAACTTAAACCAACTACCCAAAATATTGTTACAAACTGAATTGAATAAAACCCAACTGATTGTCTTTAGGTGATCTACGTTATTAATAACTTGCTACCAGTTGTTGTGAAACGGTCGCTCAGGACGTGCCACGCATACCTGTATATTGGAAAAACATATACAGAAGGGAAACCACAAATCAGTGGAAATTGAGTAAGTACTACTTCACCCTGTAAAACATTTTCGAAAACCTTTTTCTTACTTTGGAAAACATTTTATCTTGAAAACATTTCATGCACAAATAGCACGTAACAAGCACACGCACTCAGTCCATAACTAACAGTTAATTAATTACTTAGAGGTAAGAGAACAAGATAATTCCACCATAATTGTAGTTCGAGACTACCACCCTAATGGGTGTAACCACCAAAATAGGTCTTAGTCCTTAAGTGTGCACACCCCCCAGTGAGTGTTTTTAACTCAAAGGAGTAGAATAAGCCTAGGTCGTGCTAGTTAGCTCCGACTATAATATTAAGACACGATGTGTCATACCACCAATGTGTTCATCACCTTAGGGGATCCTGCCTAAGATGTCTTACCGACCAAGTGTATTACATTTTAAGTACTTATATTTTAATAGGGAGTGCCGGTGATCATATACGAACAAGTAGGTTAATTATTCCATCGTATCATCATAAAACCAAGATCAACCACTTATTATCCTCCACTGAATGATTAACGTAGGCGCAAGGGAGGGTTAGCTTGCTACCACTTTTAAACATTCATCACATGCTAAATTATGTACTTGCAATACATTAAATCTAGGAGTATAGCTCATAAGTAAATCACCAATTTGACTATTGTCATTGTTTATCAAACCCCATCAATAAAACATGTATCATGTAAAACATGTATCATGTAATTATACGAACCACATATCATAATAATTCCCATATTTATATACTATACAAATAGCATGTCGCACATATTCACGTCAAAACCATATTTCTTTACAGGGTTTAGTAAAGTGGTGAACGTAGTAGCTTACCTTATTAAGCTTAGCTTCACAAATCAAACACACGAACACTAGTAGATATCTTCCCACTCTACGGACTCTACAAAAATATATACATTGTATATTAGTAACTATCTATCTAGGATTTCTAGTACACTAAACGTACATATATTAGTAAGAGTATATATATCGGTTAAAACAATAAACTATATTATATTATATTATAATACGAAGTAGGTGTTCTCTAGTATTTTTTTTTAAAAAAAAAAATTGATAAGAAGAAATGTCATTAGCAATATTGTTAGTATTAATACCTTTATTTTTACCAAAATACAACTACTTTAAAAGAATAATAAAATAATAGAGGAGATAATTGGTGAGTTTGTGATCATGTACTACACGTGGAAATTGGGATCATGATTAAGGTGGAATGTTGCTGCCAAAACATAGATACTTAGTTGAACAAAATAATATACGGTGGACATATGAATAAACAAGCAGCCAACTTTGGTTATTTACCGCACCTTTAATTATCGACGGTTCTTAGAGATGAAAGATCGGTTACGAAGAGGGTCATGAGGACTAGGAGCTGGTGTTTTTCGCGGTGGATTCCGGTACATTGATGGTGATTCGAATGTGCCGAAGGTTGGTTGGAGTTGTTTCGGCGATCGAGTATTGAGTTTGATTTCTTTGTACGGCGGTCTCCAATGGTTTCTGAATAAGTATTTAGGGTTGCAAAGCTTGTAGGTTAGCAATAGAGGGTGTATTTATAAGTAGTGCAACCCAAGAGCTAGATGAGGAGTGAAATACAATTTGGGATGAGCTGCTATTATTTAGCGTGAGATTTAGGAAGTGATAACCCTTATCTTTAGTTAGTTTGAATCAGTCCGCATGAAAATGATAAGGTGAGATTTGGTATGATCTTTTGTTAGATGATAGAGGTGATAAGATCACTAGCAAAATAAGATAGAGGTGAAAATTTGAGTCTTGATCGGTTATGATTAGTAGGAGATTTTGTTTGATCATAAGAAAATGAGGTAGAGGTTGGTTATGATAAGTATGAGATTTTGTTCTACGATTATGGAAACAAAATCTATAACCGTAGCTTTTTTTAGATAATAAGATGGAAATATTTCCCGCCCAATTTAAATTCTGATAAGTTTATCAAGTAATGAAATATTAACAACCTTATTATTATCTTTAGTAAAATATGTTTTATAAAATATTTTCATGGCAAAGTAATATATTTTAATAAGATAATACTTATTAGTAATGTTAAAAAATACGGGTTATTACAAGTAACCTTATTTTGCAGCTGATGAGTGACATTTACGCTCATATGGTAGTGATTAGGCAATTATTTGAGTTGTTTTATCCTATTTTTAGTATTTTTAATCTTTATTTCCCATAATTTCTTATTTTGGTTATTTATAACTTCGTTTAGCATTTTTAGCTATTTTTGTAAGTTTTTAGATCTTAATTCCGTAATTTATTTATTTTATTTGTTTTATAATTTTATTGTTTAACTATTTTAGTTTTCGTTATTAATTTTCTATTTTCTATTTTCTATTTTTAATTTTATTTTTATTTCTATTATTATTATTATTATTATTATTATTATTATTATTATATATCTCGTTCTCTCCTAATTTATATCTAATTTTTTAATTATGTGTAGGTGCACGTGCTCGGGTTTTGGAGCACGAATGGAAAGGGCCCAAGGAATTATACAATAAGGTCGAGAAAACAGCTTAACCTACACCACCTATATCCAATCCTACACCACATCACAGGCCTGTCGCATCAACATACCAACACCAATCCTCCCTCCCCTGCTCCAGCCTGCAACCACCTTCATCTCCCAACTACTCTCTCCTGCCACCTCACTCCTACACCAACAACTCCACCAACGCACCTCCCTCGCAACACCAGTCCAACCCCTGCTGCCACCCTCCACCAACACCGTCATCATCTCAGCCCACCACACTGCCACCATCCTCGCAACAACAACAACAGCAAGCAACAACAACAATATCAAAAATCGCAGCCAAGAACAGAGCAAAAACAAAGTAAACAGGTTCGACCGAACCCGTAACGGAGTTTGACTGAACCGAAAATTTAGAGTTCGTGACAAGGCCGGGTCCGGACGAACCCACCGTGTGCTCGCCCAAACTAGAAACGGGTTCACCCGAACCTCCATTAAAGTTCGACCGAACATTTCACCGCTCAAATTGGGTGTACGGAATTAATGAAGTCACGTGGCTCGTGGTTGTTGGCCGCTCGATTTGCCGCCGTACAATCTCGATTAACGGTTGTGGATGAGGGTGCGTTGATGGCTGATGATGATGGAAAATTGACGGTGATGATTGATGATGTTGAATCGATGGAGAGCGCAGCATCGAAGGACAGGAGGGAAGAAGGAAAATGACGAAAAAAAGCTATGGAGGGGGTCTACTTGTTTTTCGGTTTTGGGTAAATGAAGTCCGATGGTTTTTGGATGGGTTTATGATCGAAAAAGAATTAGGGGGTTCCCCGTTCCTGATTGTTTTGGGTGATTTGGGATTCCATTTATCTTTCTTATTTTCTTTCACTTTTCCTTTTCTTTTCCTTTTCTTAATTGTTTCTAATTATTTGGGATTCCTAATTGTTTCTAATTGTTTGGGATTTGGGATTCCTAATTGTTTCCATAGCTTCTAAATGCAGAAAATATTTTCTTTATGTAGAAATTTAAATTATCAAAAGGTCCTTCATTAATTAATAAAAAAATTATTATAAAAATGGAATAGTTCGGAATAATAGATTGTGCTCGTCAATCTGAATTTTGTGCTCTCTTCGCATTGACCGTGCTTGGTCGGCCTCCCCCTAATTACATTACTGTATTTTTTTTTTTGAGGTCAATTACGTTACTACATTGTATTACCCTGACTTACATTTTTTTTAAAAGAAAATTAATTTGTTAGTATGTTTTAACTCAAATAACAAGCAAGCACCTATATATACTTCGTATATTACAAGTAGTTGACTCCCACATCTACTCTAATATATACTTCGTATATTAGTCCTACGTCAAATGTATTTCTAAGTGTACTAGTTTACTTAATACTCTTAATAATCTATCTCAACATATGGTCACACGTAATATATAATTAGAAAGCTGGCCAACATATAATTTTTACAAACTTTTGTAAAAGACGGTCTTACGGGAAAGACCGCCTTGTTGTCAACTAGACTGCCACACAAGCTGCCATGTAAATTGCTGACGTCAGCATTAATAAAAGAAAATATATATAACAATTTTATGATTTATTTTCATTTTCACTTTCATTTCTTCCAAAAAATTTCTCTCTCTTCCTCCTTCATTAGATTAGGGTTTTCCATTCTCTCTCTTCGCCGCCGTCGTTTATCATCTACCACCAGCAACTTCTCGCCGCCGTCGTTGAGCATTTTATGCCGGCAACTTCTCACTGTCGTCGTTGCTCTCCTCTGGTACTCATCTCCTCTGAATATCTTCACTTTCTAATTTTTATTTCCGAAAACCTAAGTTGTTGATGATTTAGAAACCGAAAAAGTGGTGGCGGCGGTGGTCATAGAGAATGATTTATGTCGAAGTTGAAGAGCCGCGGTCATTCAGAAGAACTAGCACAAATTACGGTCGATATTAGTCGCGGTGAAGGCGGTGGTCGAAATGTGGAATCGGCGGAGGTTTTCGTAGGTGTTCATGAATCGACAGCGGCGGTCTTTGTAGTGAGGTAATGAATCAGTTTTTTTTAATTAGTTTTTATAATTTAGTTTGTAATTTATCTGAGGTATTGATTTCTATCTCAAACCCTAAGTATGGCCGAACGCATGATTTTTTATGTCAAATTAAGGTTAATCGTTTGAGTTTGTCCTTTTAATTTGATTTATCTGAAATTGTAAGTTTAGGTAATGTTTACTGTTTCTTTGTTTTCTTTTTTTTAAATTAATTCTTTTGATTTTGATTTTGATTTTTGTTTTTGTTTTTGGTTTTGTTGCGTTGGTGACGGTGGCTGCAATGTTGGAGGATTGTAAGCGGTTGACGGTGAAGATGGTGGTGGAGCAGCGGTTGAACTGGTGATTATTTGGTGGTTGTTGTTGTTGTTGCTGCTTGTGGCGCTAGGCTTGTCTTTCCCGTGGCTGCTTTGTTGGTGCTTCTGCTGCCGTGTTGCTGGGCGGCATGGAGAGGAGTGAGACAGGCAGCAGGGTGGCAAAATGCAAAGAATTGTAATTTAGTTTAAATCTATATTGTAGATGTAAATAAAATTTTTCATTTAGTCAAGAATAATTTCATTTTAGTTACATTTTTGTTATATTTAGTTACAATTTTATGGGTTTTAATTGTATAAGTTTTAGTTAATATTTTTTAAGTTTTAGTTATGATTTTCTTGGTTTTAGTTAAGTTTTTTTGAGCTTTAGTTACGTATTTTGAGTTTTCAATTCAGTGCTTTAGTTACGACATTTCGAGTTTTAGTTATGATTTCACGAGTTTAAGTTACGATTTTCTTGGTTTTAGTTAAGATTTTTTGATTTTCAGATAACGAATTTCTGAATTTTAGTTAAGATACAAAATTTTAAGCATTGAAACCAATTAGATAAGCAATTGAATCAATTAGTTATAAAATAAAACTAATAAGTTAAGTTTTGGAACCAATTAGTTAAGCAATGTAATAAATTAGTTAACCCATACAACCACTTAGTGAAGCAATGAAACCAATTAGTGAAGCACTGGAAGCAATTAGTGAAGCACTGAAATCAATTAGTGAGACACTAGAGCCAATTAGTCAAGTTTGAAATTCAATTAGTTAAATAACGAAATCAATTAGTTATGCAACGGAACTAATTAGTTAAGCACTGAAACCAATTAGTTAAGCAATGAAATCAATTAGTTAAGCATTGCAACTAATTAGTTAAGATTTCATGAGTTTTAGTTAATGATAAGTTTGTTTAAAATTAATAACTATTTTACTCAAAAGTTTAACTATTTGTCTTTATACCTTAACTATTTTGTTATTCAATTATTTATGATTTTTATTAGGAATAATTACTTTAAATAATCCAACCTTTCGACGATTTTCCGTTAATAATCCAACCTTTCGATTATTATCTAATAATCTAACCTTTGCACCCCATTAACTTTTATTGCACCCAACCGGTGACAAACCCGCTATATCAGGTCACCTGTACACGTGTCAATGTGTCACGTTACCTTTCGTTATAATTTATTTATTTTTACAAAAAATTAAATTTTTTCTTTTCCAAATATTTAGTTGACTTTTTTATTTTAAAAAAATGTTTAAGAAACAATTTCACCACAACATCAACGCCATCTATACCAACTATATAACTTAGGCCAGCTTGTCCAATAACATTGTTCGGTCATCTTCAACATTTACATAACAACGCCAACGTCTAGGCAACAACATGGTCAACACCATTAACAACATCTATAAGAGCATCAGCAACCATGACTGTGGCTTGCTGTCAATTGCTATTTACCCTCCCAAAAATTGTACAATGTTAACTTTGCTCCATGTCAATTTAGTCTCATACTTGACAGGGGTCAGATATATGACCCCTTGGGCAACCAAATTGCAAGATAATTTGCTTGTTTTTCTATAATTTTTGTGGTTGACTGTAGATAAACCAACAACAATGAGTTTAATTATTTTGCCCAAACTTTTTTATTTGATTAATTGTGCACTTATACGTAGTACATAAATAGGTTAATTATTAATGTTTTTGTAATATTAATTAGTAAAAAAAATATTTTTTTTTAATATTTTCTTAACTTAATTCAAGAAAGAAATTATAGTTACTAAAATTAGTAACTTTGTAGGAGAAATAATATGAGGTGAGATTATGTGAAAAGTCGGTGAGAGAGATTTGTGACCTTGGGTCAATATTGTAGAAAAAAAGAAGAGGTCAAAGTAGGAGGTACGTCAAGTTAGTGGAAAATGAGGTGTAAGGAGAGATGAGAGAGAAATTATTTTACACTGACTAAGAGTCAAGGATGCACATGGTCTAACAACAACACTGTCACTGACCCTTTCTTTTGTCCTCCCCTCTAACACACCTCTGCCACTACACGAACCATCACTGCACCTCCTGGCTCCACCGCAACCATCTTCAGCCCCACCTACACCAGGAACACCAAGAACACCACAAGCCCCAATTTGATTTGTTCAAATATAAAAACTTTGATTTTCATATGCCAAATTTAGTTAAGTTTAATTTGTTTGAAATTAAACACCAATTACTCGAATTTATACCTAAATTCCAACAAAAGTTGCTCGAAGGTTTCCCAATATCACTCGAAACATTTTAAAATGTCTGGTTCGATTATGACTTTCCGGTAGATCTTGGTTGCGCAAGTATTGCGCGGCTAGGCTTGCTAGAGGCGGTGAATCTTGGTGGCTCAATTTCTGGAGTTAGGGCGTGATTCTGTGAATGGGGTTTGGGTGTTAATGATGGTCGAAGATGATGATGAAGGTGGTGGAGAGAGGGAGTTTTGATGGTGGGGTTGGTGCTTCAAGTAGGCGATGGTTGGTTTTTCTAGTGTGGTTAGGCTTGCTGGCAAGATCTGAAAGAGGAGGAAAGGGGAGATCATAGGGCTGGGATACAGGAGAGATTAAGGAAGGTTATGGAGGAAGAAATAAGTACTCCTTAAGAGGAAGGATTTTGAAGAAAAAAATGCTAAAACAAAAAACTTAAAAGTTCGACCTTTTTAACCGGTTACCGGTCTTTTGGGTTCAATGAAAGTTAATGGGGTGCTAAAGTTAGATTATTAGATAATAATCCAAAGGTTGGATTATTAATGGAAAATCGTCGAAAGGTTGGATTATTTAAAGTAATTTTTCATTTTTATTACTTTTAGTTATGTTTTACACTAGTTTAGTTAATTGAAAATTTTAATTTCGAAAAAAAAAAATAGAATCGAAAAAAAAAATTAAGCCTGAAATCCAATTAGTTAAGCCTGAAATTCAATTAGTAAAGTTTGAAATCCAATTAGTTAAGTAATGGAACTAATTAGTTAAGCAATGGAGCGATTTAGTTAAATCAATGAAACCAATTAGTTAAGCCTGAAATTCAATTAGTTAAGCAATTGAATAAATTAGTTAAGTTTGAATTTCAATTAGTTAAGTAATGCAACATTTCATTTAAGCAATTGAAAAATCTGGTAGAAGATTGGTTTTCATAAACACAACCAACACGTACTCAAGGTGCACCTTTCATGTATGCGAAGACATGGTGATCGAGGTCACGAGTTATTGTCACAGACTTCAACGGCATGAGATTAAGGCCGCCAAGCTAACAACATTGTTCTTGATTTATTTTATGTATTTTAGAAATGATTAAATTGGTTTTAGTTAACAATACTTTTGTAATATGTAGTTATAAATTTTTTCTTTAGTTAAGAATAATTATGTTTTAGTTAAGAATAATTACGTTTTAGTTAAGAAATTTATTGCAGTTAAAGTTAAATTTGTATTAGTTGAAACTATTTCTTTTTTTAGTTATGAATAAAGTTGTTTTAGTTAAGATTAAATTTGTTTTAGTTAACAATAAATTTTTGAGGTTTATATGATTTTTTAAAAAATAGTTGTGATTTTATGACGAGTTTAGTTAAGAATAGTTTTGTTTTAGTTAAGATTACAATTCTTATAGTTAAGAATACTTTCGTTTTAGTTATGAAAATTTTTGTTGTAATTAAAACAATTTCTCTTTAGTTAATTTGAAATTCAATTAGTTAAGCAATGAAACCAGTTAGTTAAGTACTGGAACTAATTAGTTAAGCAATGAAATAAATTAGTTAAACACTATGATCAATTAGTTAATCATTGGAACAAATTAATTAAGCACCGTGACCAATTAGTTAATCACTGAAACCAATTAGTTAAGCAATGAAACTAATTAGTTAAGCAATGCAACCAATTAGTTAAGTAATGAAACTAAATATTTAAGCAGTGTAACCAATTAGTTTACAAATATAAAGAAAGCATTTGTTAAGCCTAAAATTCAATTACTTAAGAAATGAAACCAATTAGTTAAACAATTAAAATAATTGGTTCAAATTGAACTAATTACTTTAAAAATATAAAGAAAGCATTGGTTAAGCGTGAAATTCAATTAGTTAAGCAATTGAACCAATTAGTTAAGTTTGAAATTCAATTAGTTAATCAATGAAACCAATTAATTAAACAACTGAACCAATTAGTTAAGCAATTGAACCAATTAATTAAGCAATGGAACTAATTAGTGAAGCAATGAAACCAATTAGTTAAGCACTATAACTAATTAGTTAAACCTAAAATTCAATTAGTCAAGTAATTTAACCTATTAGTTAAGCAATGATACCAATTAGTTAAGCCTGAAATTCAATTAGTTAAGCAATTGAACCAATTAAGATTTTCTGAGTTTTAGTTAGGAATTTTTGAGTTTAAGTTATCACTTTTGAAGTTTTAGTTAGGATTTCAAAAAAAATTGAGTTCTAGTTACATGTTTTTAGTTTAAAAGAATTTAGGAACGGAAGGAGTATTAGTTAATTTTTTTTGAGCTTTAGTTAAGAATTCAGCGGTTTTAGTTTCGTTATTTTGCATTTTAGTTAAATTTTTTTGAGTTTTAGTTAATATAAGTGTATAATTTCATCTATTAAATCAAATCTCACAGATTTAGAAAACTGACATAAAAAACATTGATAACTTTTTGCTTATAACCAAAAATAAAATGTAAAAAGGTAACTAAAGCACTTTATTTCATTACTAAATATAAAAAATTTATAACTAAAACAAAAATCTATACAAAACAAAACTATTCTTAATTTTTTTTGCAATCCACTGGAATACATCAACATTGAGGCTTGTAACTCCATTCCTCCCTCCGATCAACTTCCTCGCCGCCGCCTAATTCACCGTCATATGCTCGCTGTTATTGAATAGCACGGTGGAAGCGAATCCTAATCCTTAATCCTACCGCACCTCCACCATCTCCCTGTCATATCACCGAAACCCACCGTCTTCCTAGCAGCACCAGCCGCATCTCCACCACCGTCACGGGCCGCCACCTCTTGTCATGAAATCAAACATCAATAATATCAACCAAATTAATCAAAACCTAAATCGCAAATTCAACAAAATCAAAGGAATAAAACCGAAAACCTAAAAACCTCAAGCGGAATCCATGGCCGCGCATCCATTGTCGGCGGAGACTACGAGGCTGAGATAGTCGGAATCCATGGTCGCACATCTTGCAACGGCAGCGAGGAGGAGAGATCGAGGAAGGAGAAGATAGAATGAAGGTGGCTAGGGTTTTGGAGGGACGGCGACGAGAAGGTGAGGTTCCTGAGTTTTGGAGGAGAGAGGGGGCAGAGATCCAGAGATTTTTGGAGGAGAGAGAAAGAGGTTAAGAAGAGAGAAGGGGAAAGTGAGAATCCCGTACAAAATAATTCAATTTATACCGCGCGTGAGGCCACGCGCACGTGGTTGTCTCACCAGGTCTTTCTTACACGCGCCCGTGAGGCGGTCTCATGGAAAAGTTTCTGTATAATTTTACTCCTTCTATTATTTGATAATACTAATATTATTGCCTAAGTTTGTATGTATTAGGATTCTAGAGTTAGTTGTTCACATCAAGAGCATGGAGAAAAGGACAAATACAATAAGTTATTTTGAATATTATGTTTTTATGTAGTAATGGGCAATAATATTTATTAGGTACGTACGAACGATTAATTCTATATATTATTAGTGATTTTTATTTTTCTATGTATTTCAAGTACGTTATGTAAAAAAAAAAAAGTACGTTATGTCGTCAGTATCGAGTACATTAGTATTTTATGGGTATTGATTATTATCGAGTACATTATGTCGTCAATATCCTTGGCTCACATTCATTAGGTGTTAGTAAGTGATATTATGCATCATTATTTCATGACATACTATAACTATGAATTAAATGCTGAAAATAATATTACTGCTCGTTAATATTACTATATACTCGAAAAGGCCTTGACGAAATACGTTGGTGTTCATCTGACCCAACTAAAATATCACCAACGGTGTTACTTAAATTGGTTAAATTATAAGGTTACTGGGGTATAATTTTAACAATTTTAACATAAGTTTTGATGCTTTCAGATTATTTAAGCATAATGTCTAGAAAAAATTAGTACTTTATTTGTGTAATGTAGTTGGCAGCTGAAGGTATAAAAGCTGGAAGATTGGTGAGGGAGATATGGGTGACAAGTTAAGCTCGAAATCTCCGGAAGTTAGTTATTTGGAAGATTGATAATTGATGTTTTTTTTATAATAATTTTTTATTAATGAATTAGGGACCTTTTGGTAATTCTATTTTCTGCATAAAGAAAATCTTTTCTGCATTAAGTAACACCCATTGTTTCTAATTATTTTCTTTTCCTTTTCTTTTTATTCTCTTTTAAATTGTTTTTGCTTCTTAGTTTTTTTTTTTTACTTAGTTTTTGTTTTATTCTTTTTTTGAGCGATTTCCTTTAATATTGCATAAAGATCCAATAATTCCCTAAATACGTTACTTTCTAAGTTATTTCCCACCATATCATCCACGTAAGCAAGAGAGAAACAGAAGTAATTTTTTTTTTCCGGTTCAGCATTGAACCGCCATATGAGATAGCGGTTTTGTTTTAAAGCAAACCGCCATCTCAGATGGCGGTTCAATATTATAAACCGCTATCTGAGATAGCGGTTTGCTTTAAAATAAAACCGCTATCTCAGATGGTGGTTTGCTTAGTTGTAAATTATTTTTAACATGAATTACAGTTTAAATAGAAATATAACTTAGAAGTTACCTCTTGTGTGCGTCTGTAGCTCAGTGGTGGATAGAGCGTGTTTCTAAGCAGAAGGTCGTGGGTTCGACCCCTACCTAGTGCGCTTATTTCTTTTTTACCATTTCTTAATATTAATTATAAACATTACCAAATTTAACTTATCAACATCAGCGTCTGTAGCTCAATGGATAGAGCGTCTGTTGCCTAAGGAGAAGGTCATAGGTTCGACCCCTACCTGACGTGCTTATTTTTTTTCCCATTTATAAATAGTGATTATAAACCGCTATCTCAGATAATGGTTTACTTAATTCAACCGCTACCTGAGATAGCGGTTTAGTGCCGCTTCGTTAAAAAAAAAAAAACCGGTTTTAATGCTGGTGGGAATTAAGTTAAAAAGTGGCGCATTTTGGGAATTTGACGTTCTTTAAACAATATTGAAGGAAATCGCTCCTTTTTTTTGTTTTTAAAAGAGGAGGATAAATACATTCTTACTCCCAACTTTAGAACCATGTACTTAATTAGGTTAAGTTTTAGGGTTTTTAGTTTAGCTTTTTGAGACAGAGAAAGTGAGGAAAATCAATGGAAAAATTGGGTCTTTGCAATTTCAAGTGTGGCAATTTGTATTGAGCAACCAGCAATCAATCAATGAGAAATTTCTATCTCTCTCTTCATTTATTGCTTTATTTATTTATCGTTTTAATTAGTTTAATTGTTTTTGTTTATTTTAATTATCCATGTTTAGATTAGTTGTTGTTAATGTTTAAAATCATGTTTTTAGTTGTTAAATTCTTTAAATTTCCTATTTTTATGTTTATGGAGTAGTGTTGTTGGTTAGGGTTTGGGTGAAAACTCAACATTGATTGGTTTGGTTGTTTGTAATTGGAAATTATGGATTTTCATGATTAAATTATTACATGTTTAGGCATTTCCAATACATGTTGAATTTAACTTGATCAATTAAGTGTTCCATGATTTCTTGGAGTGGTCTAGTTGGGTTGGAAAGGGATTAAAGACCTTAACTAGACTATTTGGTTGAATTAGGACTTTAATTTACCCCGGGTATGATAGGGTAGAACGGGAGTTCATCCTTGATGCTTAGGGAAATTGTTCGCGCACCGGGAGGTGGTTGGAGCTATTTGTGAATTCAACGTTTATTCATGTAGTGCTTGTGTTTCATCCCATATTTGCAATCCTCTTATATCTCATCTTCTACGTAAAAAACTTGTTTTGCTTGAGATGAGAATACAAATGGATCACCTTGCAACAATCGTCCAGAATGCATCAATTTAGAGAAATTGACGCATACTCCGCCGTTTGGATATGCTCTTACACCCCTATGAATGTCTACCCAATCACAACGAAACAATAAAACTTTGTAATCTCCGTAATACTCTAATTCATAGATATCTTTCACTTTTCCATAGTATGCCTCTCCATCCGCTTCGACCATAATTCCAGAATTTTGTGTCAAAAGACGACAATCACGATCCGTGGAAAGGAATTTGTATCCATTGATTATGTATCCTTTTAATTTTCTGCCATAAGAATGCAAACCACCCGCCAAATCTTTTCTTAGTTTCCCATCTTCGGTGGTTGCATCTATGCAATGTACCTACGATGATACATCAGTAAATCAAATAATTTTTTTAAAAAATAAGTATTTATTCACATTAAAAGAAGTTAAGCAACCTTATTTTGCAGCCACCCTCCAAATTCATTGATGATCTAGTTACTTTCATCACTCTCCGTGACATGATTTTGTAAGTTCATTTGACGTTTCTCGGTTAAAAATTCACTTCATGGAAGAAGAACAAAATTAATAGTCATCTATTATAACAATTGATAATGCAAAGGAAAACCAACATAATACTTACTCTAGATCCCCTTTTATCTCATCAGAGTGAAGCAAAATGTAGCGATGAGCTTGTTTTAAGCTTTTGTCATCAAGGCGAATGCTGACCTCCTTCCCAATAAATTGACCACCGGAATCAAATAAGTAATCATTGGGATTTGGAATGTCATCATCCATCCTTTTAGGTATGTTGAAGATGGTCTTAACACCTTAAAGATATATCGAACAAAACCTAATTGTCTCCTCTAAAAGGAAGCCTTTTGCAATAGATCCTTCAGGTTGGGCTTTATTGGTTACATGTGATTTCAAATGGGACAAGTACCTTTCAAATAAAACATTTGTACTTAATATATAATAAATGTGAAATATTTAATAAAAATAATATAATTTAGACGTGTAAGATATTAACCTTTCAATGGGATACATCCATCTGTATTGAACTGGTACACCAAGTTTAACCTCCTCCACTAAGTGAATCAACAAATGGACCATGATTGTGAAAAATGAAGGCAGAAACTCCTTTTTCAAGTCACAAAGAGTTAAAATAATTTCAATTTGAAGACCATCTAAATCATCTGGATCAATAGTAGTAGAGCATAGCTTCTTGAAAAAGGAAGACAATCTAGCCAACAAGTCAATCGCTTTTGTAGCTTTAGAGGCCCTTAAGGCAACGGGAAGGATATCCTGCATTAGAACATGGTTGTCATGACAGAGGTTAATCAACTTCCTTTGCTTCATATTCACACAACTAGAAAGGTTGGATCCATATCCATCAGGAACTTTAATTTTCAGCAAAACATTTAGGAACCTCTCCTTCTCCTCCGTAGACATAGAATAGGAAGTCGGAGGCATGCATTCACTTCCGTTAGGATTAGTACTCAGCCAAAGGTGAGAATTTATTCTCCATGCTTCAAGGGATTCTCGATCATTCCTACTATCTCTACTCTTATCCATACTAAGAAGAATTCCCAAAATATTCTCAGACACGTTTTTCTTAATGTGCATCACATCTAAATTATGCCTTAGAAGATTATGCTCCCAATACACCAAATCAAATAATATGCTTCTCATGGTACCAAAGTCACTTTCATCTTGGACATCATCGTCATCATCATGTCCTCTTTGCCTCTTTTTCGGTGGTGCCTTCGACTTTCCGTAAACATGTTTCACCTTTCCTTGCTGCCTCAATATATCAGTGCCGCTAGGACGAGATGGGGCTTTACCCCACTCATTAGTTCCAAACTTCTCACAAAACTTGTCACCTTGACATCGATATGGGTGATCTGCAGGTAACCATTTTCTATAGCTACAATAGCAAATCTTGCTCCCAAATCTATTAGAAGGCGTGGAATCTAAGCATATAGGAGATGCATTGTAACCTTTTGTGCTCAAACCAGAGATCATTTCATAGCCGGGAAAGGCATTAATAGTCCAAAGCAAAGCCGCACGCAAATTAACTTTCTCTCCGGCAAAAGCATCAAAAGCTTCAACCCCTGTCCACAGCAATTTCAATTCATGGACTAATGGCTGCACATACACGTCAATATCATTTCCGGGACTTGATTTTCCCGGAATAAGCGTGGACAGAATGAAAGAAGACGGTTTCATACATAACCATGGTGGAAGATTATAAGGAATTAACATCACTACCCACGTACTATAAGGGGTGTTCATTAAACGGTAAGGATTAGAACCATCACTCGCAAGACCTAATCGAACACTACGAGGTTCTAATGCAAAATCTCTGTGACGCTCATCAAATGCCTTCCATGCTAAGACATCTGAAGGATTCCTTAAAATCTTCTTATCATCTTCACCCAATCGCTCTGTATCATGCCATCTCATATCTTCTGCTGTTTCTGATGACATGTAGATTCTTTTTAGTCTCGGTATAAGAGGGAAATATCGCATTACCTTAGCTGGCACACCTTTCTTACAAGTATGCGTACCTTGATCACTTACAACGCCACCCCTATCCTTAGATTTCGTCCACCTCGATGTACCACAAACATGACACTTGTCTTTCTCTAAAAATTCTCCCCAATACAACATGCAATTATTCGGACAAGCATCAATCTTTTCATACCCAAGGCCCAAGTCTTTTATCATTTTCTTACTGTAATAATAAGAAGAGGGAAAATCAAGTATTTGAGGGAATGCATCTAGAATTAGCTTCAACAACATATTGAAAGATTCTATGGACCAGTGATTCATACACTTCAAGTGAAACAAGTGTAACAGAAAAGATAACTTTGAAAAATTGATACACCCCTCGTATAATTTCTCCTCAGAAGCTTCAAGCAACTTCTTATACGTCACATATTCTTCTATTGTAGAATAATCATATTCTACATCTCTGTCATAGGCCACGGGCTCCTCAATCCATTCATCATCCTCTAGCTCGTGCTTCTAAATTTGGGCAATTGGGAGGCATATTAACACTAAATGCTGATCTTAATAGCCCTTCCATATTATCTCGACCTACAAACCCACTTTGGTTATCAAGGGATCCTTCACTAGTAATCCCTCCATCACTCTCAAACATATGCTGAAACGTATCCCCTTTACCATGAAAAATCCAATCCTTATATGGCTTATAAAATCCCTTAAACAAAATATGCCTCTCCACTTCATTTACGGAGAACCATTTCTCTACCTTACAGTTCTTACATGGACATCTAATTTTTCCTTCGACTAGATCTTGCTTGGCAAACTCAATAAATTCCATACAACCTTCGACATATTCACGATGACCAGTGGGTAGATCGATCCAACTTTTATCCATATCTATACGAAATTAGTAGAGTAATTAGTAATATACATCGGTCGTAGAATAGGAAATTTTTATATGTACTTATTAAAATATTATGATCATTCTTAGAACCCTGATATATCACACGAGATTAATTTAAGTGACATATAAAATCAAAACACCTCCATACTTAACTCTTCTTAATTCATACCGTAACTTATGGTTTTTTGTTCGGATTTTTCATGAAATACCCCCGAGTTTTTAAGAAATTCACCAAATGGCCCTCGACTTTCAGAAATTCATAAAATACCCCTATTTCAATACCTAATGTACCAAATACCCCTATTTCAAAACTTAATACACAAAATATCCTTGATGACGTCATCAACCCCATAATCAACCAATTAACGTCTTATTAACCCATCTAATCCATAATTAATACCCCTAATCAACCCATCTATTTACAAACCTAATTAACCCATCCATTAACCCACTTATCCATTCATTTCTTTTTCTTTTCTCTCTCCCCTTCCTTCTTCCATAAACTCACCAGAAGGAACTTTCCCCTCCCATCCTCGCCAGTTACCACCAGTCCACCACCACCCCTGCGAGCCCCCTGTCAGCGTCGCCCTCCTAGACGTCGTCACGTCGCTGCTTCATCTCTCTCCTCTCCCCCTTTACTGTTTTTTCTCTCTCCCCGGGTCGAAAGCATTTGGGAAAGAACTTCCCTAAATTTGTTTGTGGGATATGAAAATCAACATCTCAATCGAATAATTTTTTTGGTTTTGCCGACATACCCATCCATTTTTTGTCCAAAAAAGCAAAAGCAAAATATGAGACCAGATTCGAAATTAGGCATACCCATCTCTTTCCATTTTTTTGTCCAAAAAGCAAAAGCAAACTGTGGCCTCCAAATTAGGTAAACCATATGAGATTTCTAAGGTAAATTGAATGTCAAAGCAAAATCATTATTCAAATATTTCAACTAGAATTAAATTTTTTAAAAAAAAGTACAAGTAGAGTCTTCTTGGAGGATTGAAAACAGATGAATTAAAAAAGTTGGTTGCTTGATTTTAGGAAATTTAAGAATGATGGTGGTGGGGGACGCCGACCCTTAATCACCAAATGAACTGAAGGAAAGGAGAGATAAAGATGGAAGAGGAGGAAGACGACGAACCATTTATGGAAGTGGTCGGAGATGGCGGCCGATGAGGTTGAGGAGAGAGAAAATAAATCAGTGACGGTGGAGGAAAAAAAATTAATCGCCGTCCCCTAACCACCTTCTTTCTCTTCTTCTTTCTTGTTGAACCCATGTTTTCTCTCTCCTGCCCCCTTCCCCATCAACCACCAAGACAGCCATAGAAGAAACTGGAAAAAGAAATGGCCAAATAGGGAGAGAAAAAAGAAAAAGAAAAAAATGGATTAATTAAGAGTTTAGTAGATTAATTGGAAAAAATGGGTTAATAGGTGGAGTAATTGGGTTAATGACGTCATAGGGGCATTTGGTACATTAAGTATTGAAATAGGGGAATTTTATGAATTTCTGAAAGTCGAGGGGCATTTGGTGAATTTCTTAAAAACTCGGGGGTATTTCATGAAAAATCCGTTTTTTGTTTAATCATTCTTCATCAGTGACTAATATTTGTTATCTATCTTCATCTTCTAAAAGTTATTACCCTCCTTCACTTCCATATTATATTTTCTTTTTGCGTACAAGATGATACTTTCAACTTCACATGAATTTGCAAGGAAAATAAAACATGTGATTTTAGCGCACAAGGTGATTATTTCAACTTCACACGAAGACAACATTATAAATCTATTTTTTAAAAGGAGTAAGAGTACCTTAAGTAACGTGGCATCACATAATCAGAATTTATGGTAGTAAAATTTCATGAATTAAATGTAATTCAGCTAAGCAAAATTATGCAGCGGGGCTAATGTAATTAGACAAACAATACCAACATAATGCCAAAGCTAACAAAAATACCTACTTACAAATTTTAAGCTATTATATCAAAACATTTGAAATTAAATCAACAGGAATACAATAGAAAGATCCAACTTTTGCATGATTAATGTAAGTTAAGATAGCACAATAAACGTCAGTATATGCTCATTGTATATATATTAGACATCGAGGAAATGTAAAGCTACGGAAATTATATTTTAACACTTAACAAACCTAACTTGCAGAGTTCCAGCCCACCCTTGTCCATACAAAATTAGGGAAATAACAATTGTTCAATAAAAATCCTAAAACGGACTTTATAGTATACATACCTCTAGTATCAAAGAGAAGATGAAACACACGAACCGATGCACGAACCTACGAACAACACTAAAGACTCGCAGGAAACCTTGAACCGGTGTAGCAATGCACGAACCGATGCACGAACCTACGAACAACGCTAAAGAATCACAGGAAACCTTGAACCGGTGTGTAGACACCTACTTTTGTCCCCATTCCCGAAAGAGAAGGTTCGATGATGAGAACATAAATCTCCACTTGGCAACGCATCTCCTATAAAATAACGAATCTCAAATCACCCTTTCATTTCAGCCAAAGCTTTCATTTATAGAAACCTGCTAAAAATAGTAGCTGCCGTAAAAGGTAATTGCTAAAAGTAGTAAGAATAAAAAGATAGAAACCTGTCAGAATTAGGTGTTGCACTCCAACATAAATCCTAAAAGAGATAGAAATTGTAAAAGGAATTCTATTCCTATCGCAATTCGATAAAAGAGTTAATGTATTAATTAAACTCATAACGAACCTAGAGTTCGTAAAGGGCCTAGACGCATTCCGTCGTAAATTGATACGCACCAAATAACTCGGATTAAGTCTCTTAATGGACTCCGTACTCTAGAGTCTAATCTGACAAAGAATTCTGCCCAGATCCTATTTTCAACGCCCAGCCCTGGACGCCGAAATCTTTGACGCCCAGTGCTGGGCGCCGAAAATACCTGGGACGGATTCTTTTCCTAATCCGTTTCGTATTCACATTCCTGAAAATCTATCTTTCTACGCCACTTTTTCCTATAAATAGACCCCTAAAGCCGACGTGAAAAGAACAACATAACACACAATTCCATAACCTGAGTATTGAATCTAGCCTTAAGCCTAGCCTCACGCTGCGAAATTGATCCGGCGTTCTGTCGCAATCGACCCAAAAGTCGAACAGAACGCATCCTGTCCCTTGTAGCTGATGGATTAAGCCTAAATACTGGAACACTACTTAGAAACCCGAGATTCGTTAAATAAAAGGAGAAATAGCAAAGCCAAGTGGTTAGTTTTCTGAGAACCGTGACGCACCTCTCAAGGGTGCGTTGTAATGTGTCCCTCATACGATTTAATCGCTTTCATCACCCTTTTATAAAATTGTCAAACTATTAACTTGATTGATTTATCCCGCCTAATAAGATAATACCCTAGACAATTGAATTATCATGCTAGGTACCTTAAATCAATTTAAATAAGATAATCACGATCGATTTAGTATTATGTGTTGCATATTGCTAAAATCAATTCAGAGTAGTTTAATAGTTTAAACGCATGTCCCTTCAATTATTTATGCTGAGCTAGTAAGGATAACCTGCCTCTGGAGTTATCGATGAGCACTCCTCTCGGTAGTTACAGTCCCCCGAACTCTCAATCTCTGCCCTGCGGGTGTACGTTGAGCGATCCCCACACCAGGGATCACAAGGGAACCAATGGCCGTCGTGGTGGAACATAATTACACTCCCTTTATGTCACGATAACCGGGTTTTGTCGGTTTTTCTCATTGTCGTTAAAAACTGAATGGCGACTCCTATATTACTAGTCGATTGGGTGTAAACTCACAGGAAATCTAACTACACTTGATCTGACGACGTCACGCCAACGAGGGACGAGGTCATGCATTAGCCTCGTGCTTTTTCGACCCCCTCACAGTGGCGACTCCACTGGGGAACGTTAATGAAATACTCGTGCTCGTAGGTAATCAAAATAGCCGAAGGGTGAAACGATCCTACTCCTTGTTTATTTCCTTATCAAGTTAGGACGACCTGAAAATCAGCATATTAATGTGAACGGACAGAACCGCATAACGAATCTCGGCTCCCTTGGTATGTTTCATCTCGGGAGTTGGGACTAAGGATACCCATCGCCAACCGGGGGGTGCATACGCTTCGAATGTTGTCCACTCGGCACTTTTCGCTAGTAGTACACCCGTCCCAAACCCAATCGCTCGCCCACTAAGGTCCCTCTCATTGGTGCATGCCCCCTTGGCTTACATCGTGATTGGCCTCTTGGGACGAAATTCGTCTGTTGAATGCACTACCTCGACCTGGGCATGTGTTGGATCTACGATAGAAGCGGTGCCAAGCCGGCACAAATGTTACCCATAGAAGCCTATCATAAACTACGTGACATATTATTTTTGCTTCATGTTGTAATGTTAGTCATGTGTAGCGAAATACATGATTGTGTTGTAATTGTGTGTGACAAATAATGCTAGAAAACCAACGACCCTAAAAATTTCCCAAACATTCATAAACACCAATTGGCCAAAGAGTTATACCTAAATACGTGTCCCGCAATCCGGGAGATCGCCACAAAAATAAGCGACGCCCAGGACGGCCTGTAACGGATCCCACGACGCTACATAACACGCAAAGGACGTTATTGGGCAAGCACGCAAAATTAAGTCGTATGTACGAAAAATATAGACGAACAGAATACGAGTACCAGTTAGGGACGCATTTTCAGCGCCCCTGGCTGGGCGCCAATTATTTCAACGCCCATGCTGGGCGCTGAAGTTGCTGCTTGGCCTTTTGGCCAGGCACCGCAGCCTCGGTGCCCGCGCACAAAATATACGTAGCAATAAAAAATTCGTAACAAATTTGCTACGAGGACGTATGAAAAAGGCACTCAATTCTAAGAACGACTTATAAAATAAATAACTCCTTGCGTCGTCATTAGGCCTCCTATGACGACAATGTTCGGCACCAAAACCGAGCACGCTAATTAAATGGCCTTGAATGTCACATGGGCAAAGTATTCAAGAAATAATGTCCAAATAAAGTTTTTAAGAAAAAATAATGTTCGAATAAAAAAATAAAAAAATCCGAGTCTAGATTAGGCTATGCCAAAGTACAATCTAAATCCTAAGTCTTAGTTGTCTTATACATAGAATCGGTCCTAATGCTTGGTGTCGTTCTGCAAGTTAAAGGGTTAAACCATATTGAGTCTCCCTTCCTAACATTTAAATCAATAAGCACCCATATGTAATTGTCATCCCTTGCTAAGAATCTACGGCCCCAATACTCTCTCTCACCAATAAAAAGAATATATTATGTAATTCAAGTATTTGCAAAATGGAAACAGTCACATTCTGAAAATCATTCCTCCATAGTCGCACAACCCCAAAGTGAACCTAAGGTGTCAATACCATTGGCAAAAAAAAATTAATGGCCTCAAGGCTTATGATCACATTGGGTCACGACTATCATAGTCCTCTCGAGCCACTCACTCCTTGAAATACTCCTAAGTACGGACTAAAAGATTTTCCACGAATGCAACATGACGAACCATGAAAATACCCAAATCGGCATGCCATAAGGCTACCATTGAGGTAAAGCAATACACACTAAGAGGGAAGCCGCACTAATGATTCTAGCCTTGCAAAAATGAAAATTCGATCTCCCCAACCAACTACCTTAAGCAAAATGGCGCATGACAAATGAACACCCAAGGGTTAAAATCTAAAGTGTCAACCAACGAAAGTTATGGTCCAATTAGCCTAAGTCTGAGAGTCGCTTGGTCAAGTATTATAGGCTTACGCCACTTCATTATTTTGAGTCTAGGCCACCTCCTTGTATTCATACACGGGCTATAATTAGAAAAATTAATGAAAGTTCGAGTCTAAATCACAACTCTCAATTAAATCTCGGAAACTGGAACCTGAAAAGAAGCAAAAACAATTATTTTCGATGTAATTCTTTCGTTAAATTTCAATAAAGTAAAAAAAATATTTTGAATCTACGCTATTTGCAACATTTAAGAAACGACTAAATACGCTTGCAAAGTAAGACAATTTAAAGGTCCACCCTAGGCCTACTAAAATTAAAGGTCCACTATAGGCCCACCAAACGAGGCTCACTCAGTCTCGCCTCGTGACTCAAAGACCACAACCATCTACCTTTTAGCCCAAATAAAAAGGGGGAGAAATCCCAAGCAAAAAAGAAAAAAGAGAAAGAGAAAAGGGAGAGCGAAAAGAGCGAGCCATGAAATACTTATCCCATACCTCCCAAAGTGCGATATTTACCCAAGTAAACGAAGGAAAAGAATTAAGTCAACCGATCCAAATCATACCACAAAAACTACATAAAGTTCTACGATCTTCTACCCTTTCCAATCCTCATGCTTGACTAATACCTATACAAATTATCCTATCTCATTCAACCCATCTTTCAAGCCGTCTTGAGTCACGAATAAAAAAAAAGAGACAAATGAAAAGTACATTATACGCTTAACGTAAAAAAATAAAATAAATAAATAATAAAAAAGAAACTTTGCAAAGCGCCTTTAAAGTTCATCTAAAGAGGAAAAGAAGCATTTAGCGCACAAAAAAGATTCGCAGATATTTGGCACAAAACGAAAAGGAGCAGCGCAAAAAGGCAGCCCATAACACATTTTCAGCGCCCAGACCTGGGCGCCAAAAATAATAACGCCCAGCCCTGGGTGCCGTTCTTGCTTATCACTTTTCAACTCCCAATTCCTAAAAGCGTTCGTATATTTTCCTATATACATGCGGAAGAATAACGAACACTTGGGGGTAGAAGATCATATAAAATACGCAAAATACGCGCGCTCCAAAATTTTCGTACACTTATTTTACCCTATTTCAAACATTACGATTCCACTCGAACGTACTTGTTTAAAATCGGCATTCTAGGAAACCATTTTCTGGCTAAGAACTACGCAAGACCTGATTCCAAATGAAATCCATTTAAGGCGGATACGTAGGCAGTCCATGATTCGGTCCAACCAATTAGCAAAAATGTTAAAGCCTATAGAATAACAAGAATAAAAAATAGATGACCTTATTGAAATTTAATTACTTGCAATCCAAATCGAAAGAAAAATTTAAGTCAAAGGAAGAATCCAAGTCATCAAGATGCCAAAATGAGCACACATCGAAAAATAATAAGGGCACGTACCCTTGCCAGAAGGAGCACTCACACTCTTAGGCACTTAGCCAATACTCAAAAGATTGCTTTGCCTCAATTGAATGGGGGCTAGCGCGAGCATCCATGACCTCTAAAGTACTCGACTTGACCCTCCCTAAAGCAAAGTAACTCACTCAAAGACGTTCTTTCACCACTAGACACAGTCATAATCGCCAACAAGTAGTAAAGGCAGTAAGCTTGCAATAAAAAGGATTTATTCTACGACATCGCCCCATCGTTCCTTCGAACACAAGGCACCCATTCATGGTAATTCGAATGCTTGTTAATCCCCTTTGAAAAAATCAGACATTGTCAATTGGACTTGGCACTTAACCAAGGCTCACCCTACTTAGACATATGACACGGGCATCTAAAATCGAAATCTGAAAGCATCATTAATGAGAAGACATAATAGCAACTGGGGGCTAAAAATTGAAATGAAGGAGCTAGGGAAAGAACTAAGTATACCTTGACCTTTTGTACATACATACACCAAGTAAATCTAAGTCAATTTAAAAGTGGTTTATATTCCCGCAATTCTGGAAAAGATGGCCCTAAAATCCTAAAGCATGTGCCACACGGGCACAAGTAATATCTTGACGCCTGCACCCTGGCTTCCAGCAAATCCTTAGACAGCATTCCAAAAATCGTAACAGTATTTTGATTCACTCATGTAATCCTGTACAACCCTTCTATAAGTTAACTTACTTAGGACACCTCGGATTGTACACAGTAGGACTCGGATTTCAAATAATTTTCAAAGACTTCTTCGAACATAACAAAGTGTCATTGGTTTAAGCTAAGTATACGTTTATCTCGATGTTGCAAGTGAGTCAAAAAGATTTCTAAATATGATTATGGGTAAAGAAAGGCACCTAGCTTTTGGTCAAGGCACACTTCAACATGTGACTACCTTGACCATGGCAATGTCGCACAATACGACATTTACAAGAAAAGTAGCAAATCACTACTCGAACGTACCTCGCACTAAACGAGTCTTGTTCAAACTATTCATGATCCATGTCACCATGAATGCATAAAAACGTGTGCCAAGAATTATAGCACCAAGCCAATCCCGTATCTACAATTGGGGGCTTGAGAAAAACACTCTAAAAAAGCTCGAAATGACGATTTTATCGCAAATTCTCGACGCTAATGCTATACACACGTCATAGGGGCACAATCCTAAGGTTTGATCGTGTAAAACGAACCTTAGAATGGCTACAACCCCTCCCAAATTCTAAGCACTACTTAGAATGTATAAAGTCACCTCACTAACAAGGGTAACTGAAAATCGCGAGTCACCAAAACTCCGATCAAACTACTGCGCATAACGCTCGCCCTACAAGCGCCCGTTACACAGTTTACATCATTCCAAAGCAAAAGCGAAAGAAAAATCAAGGATAAGAACAAGAAAGAAACATCTATGAATCCTCGCATCGAACGAAGTAATAAGCCGTGCACACCCACGCAGAAGGTGCTACACTTGTTCGAACACCTGAACGAGGCGTGATGAAATACTTCAATGCAAAAAAAAAATATAATAATGATATCCCAACACCTGGAGGAATGTTCTAAGACACGCTGTTAGGCCACACAAGCCTACGTCGCACCATAAGTTCAACCATCCCACGGTACAAGTCTAAAAAAAAGAAAGTAAGGCATATTGCACTAATGCGGGCACGACCAAGAGCATGTATAAAAGAGGCAAAGACTACTTATCGCCCAAATTCAAAATGCAAGCCACCCGACTTCTACATTAAGGATTAAAAGTAGCAAAATATTACCTACCACGGAAGGGATAACTCGCACCTACACGAGCGGGACCCCAAGGCATCTTTCTCGAAAGAACCTACAAAAATCGTACGCCAAAAGGAAGCATCCCAACATGCATACTTGGGGGCTCCAAGCTACGAAACGACCGTCGCAAAATAAAAAAATCTCAAAGCAAATGTTTGAACGATCAAAAGGGCACGATGCTTGAGCCCACTTCATGAATGGGCCTAAACCCTATCAAGCTTCTAAGAAAACTATTCAATATCAGTCATTGCTTTAAAAAAAAATGATTCAAGCGAACTGATTAATGGACTGCACGCAACGGCCATTCTATGAACGCTCGTTCGCACATACATTCTAAGTATCGAACATTCACGAACACGTTCAAAAGAAAAAAAATATAAGAGCGATCAAAGTCTTACACCTCAAGGTATGTTCCTCGGGCCATATAGACTCGCCCGACTATTGCAATAACTGTACACCTTAAGAGCAACTGTTTCTTTAAATAATCGCCCCAAAACGACAAACACCGTAGTCCACCAATCGGCTACGGCTTCTCGAGAAATCATCACGAGAAAGTCCTGCCTGGGACGCACTTTCAACGCCCAGGACCAGGCGCCAGATATTCCGACGCCCAGCTCTGGGCGTTGAAAATCAAAATAAAGAAAAACAAAAGAGAAGAGAATACGTAGAATTTCCAAGTGAAATAAACGAACGAACGAGAGGCCAACTTTGTCATCAAAAGACCAGCCCAAGCAATATTTTCAACGCCCCACTTAGGCGTGAAATATTTCTAACGCCCAGGCCAGGGCGCCGAAAATGAGTCCAGGCCCAAAAGAAGCCCGAATTTCTATAGGGTCCTGCCGTATCCATTCAACTTGAAAATTGCCGATTCCTTTACTGAAAGTCGCACCTCACGGCTTTGTTAAGAGTAGCACACCACTACAAAGATCGCTCGCACTTACGAGCACGATCCCAAACACGATCAAGAACATTACAAATTGTGTATCCCCAAGGAACCTCTTTTACAAGAAATGACCGTCAAGCACGAGTGCTTGGTGGCTCGAAAGAAAATATAGAGTATACAAAGTTAAAAATAATATTCCCAGACTACGCTGTAGGAAGCCCTGTGTTTGGATAATCTCAAAAGATAAAACCGGATTACGACCTCAAGACAAAGGCCGCCGTTGATACTTATACATAGTCCCCTAATCAAGGACCCAGGTAGTGGCAAAATTGAGCCGTAAAGACTAGCTCAAAACCATGAAATATGATGACCATGAGACAATGGTCTGTCTAAGCACGTTGTCAACCCACATTCAGGTTGCAACTAAATCCGAGCATCCCTCGAAAGAAAATAAAATTCTTCAAAACAAAACAAAACAAAAACAGGCTCGCCCTCTTCAGCCGGCGGGGTCTGCGTCACTAAACCGCGTAGGTCCTCAGTTTTCGAAAAATGAAAAGAAAATAAATTCTTCAAAAAAAAAAAACAGGCTCGCCATCTTCAGCCGGCGGGGTCTACGTCACAAACCGCGTAGGTCCTTATTTTCAAAAACATCGAAACAAATTCGTCCACTTCTATCGGACGGGGCGTCCACCCTCAGCGGACAGGCTCGCCCACCTTCAGCGGGCGGGGTCTGCGTCACTAACCGCGCAGGTCCTTAGTCGCTGCAGCGATAACTTTTCATGGTTTATCTTTTTCCGAAAATCAAAAGATGGTTTATCTTTTTCCAAAAATCAAAAGATGGTTTCCCTTTTCCAAAAATCAAAGGATGGTTTATCTTTTTCCAAAAATCAAAGGATGGTTTATCTTTTTCCAAAAATTAAAAGATGGTTTCCCTTTTCCAAAAATCAAAGGATAGTTTCCCTTTTTCCAAAAATCAAAGGATTGGTTTTCCGTTTTTCCAAAAAAGAGCGATGTGTTTGATTTTCCTTCGTTTTACGTCCTATAAAAACAAGGGGGTTTTCTCGTTTAGCTAACCCTGAAAATGAGAATCTTTAAAAACATTTTTACCTCGTGATTGGGCTTGGCCAAGCCTGGTTACACTTATAGCTTTGATTTCGAAAACATCTTTAGATACTTCCAATGACAAAGTGAGGGAGTTTCTATACTATTGGTTAACAGATTCCCATGACACATGAGGAATGTGTTAACACTTCAAGTGATGACCCTTAAGTCAAATGTTATCACTCGGGGGCTCATGAGACCCTCGCAAAACAAGTCACATACACCATGGCTTGTATGACGCACTCTGTCTAGTACTTTGACCATCGTCTCATCTCAAGACTCAGTCAAAGTGGGGGCTAACTGTAGACACCTACTTTTGTCCCCATTCCCGAAAGGGAAGGTTCGATGATGAGAACATAAATCTCCACTTGGCAACGCATCTTCTATAAAATAACGAATCTCAAATCACCCTTTCATTTCAGCCAAATCTTTCATTTATAGAAGCTTGCTAAAAATAGTAGCTGCCGTAAAAGGTAATTGCTAAAAGTAGTAAGAATAAAAAGATAGAAACCTGTCAGAATTAGGTGTTGCACTCCAACATAAATCCTAAAAGAGATAGAAATTGTAAAAGGAATTCTATTCCTTTCGCAATTCGATAAAAGAGTTAACGTATTAATTAAACTCATAACGAACCTAGAGTTCGTAAAGGGCCCAGACGCATTCCGTCGTAAATTGATACGCACCAAATAACTCGGATTAAGTCTCTTAATGGACTCCATACTCTAGAGTCCAATCTGACAAAGAATTCTGCCCAGATCCTATTTTCAACGCCCAGCTCTGGGCGCCGAAATCTTTGACGCCCAGTGCTGGGCGCCGAAAATACCTGGGACGGATTCTTTTCCTAATCCGTTTCGTATTCACATTCCTGAAAATCTATCTTTCTACGCCACTTTTTCCTATAAATAGACCCCTAAAGCCGACGTGAAAAGAACAACATAACACACAATTCCATAACCTGAGTATTGACTCTAGCCTTAAGCCTAGCCTCACGCTGCGAAATTGATCCGGCGTTCTGTCGCAATCGACCCAAAAGTCGAACAGAACGCATCCTGTCCCTTGTAGCTGATGGATTAAGCCTAAATACTGGAACACTACTTAGAAACCCGAGATTCGTTAAATAAAAGGAGAAATAGCAAAGCCAAGTGGTTAGTTTTCTGAGAACCGTGACGCACCTCTCAAGGGTGCGTTGTAATGTGTCCCTAATACGATTTAATCGCTTTCATCACCCTTTTATAAAATTGTCAAACTATTAACTTGATTGATTTATCCCGCCTAATAAGATAATACCCTAGACAATTGAATTATCATGCTAGGTACCTTAAATCAATTTAAATAAGATAATCACGATCGATTTAGTATTATGTGTTGCATATTGCTAAAATCAATTCAGAGTAGTTTAATAGTTTAAACGCATGTCCCTTCAATTATTTATGCTGAGCTAGTAAGGATAACCTGCCTCTGGAGTTATCGATGAGCACTCCTCTCGGTAGTTACAGTCCCCCGAACTCTCAATCTCTGCCCTGCGGGTGTACGTTGAGCGATCCCCACACCAGGGATCACAAGGGAACCAATGGCCGTCGTGGTGGAACATAATTACACTCCCTTTATGTCACGATAACCGGGTTTTGTCGGTTTTTCTCATTGTCGTTAAAAACTGAATGGCGACTCCTATATTACTAGTCGATTGGGTGTAAACTCACAGGAAATCTAACTACACTTGATCTGACGACGTCACGCCAACGAGGGACGAGGTCATGCATTAGCCTCGTGCTTTTTCGACCCCCTCACACGGTGTGGTCGGCGAAACCTGATAATGTTGATAAATTATGGTCAAAATATAAGGACAACAACATTATCCGGAATTTAAAATCTAAAAAATATAGTAGATGAAGTTATCAACTTAAACAACAAAACACTATAAACAACATTGATCAGTAAGGACTGTTCAGAACTCATCTGATCAGGACTGATCAGAGCAGGACTGATTAGAGCAGGACTGATCTGATCAGGAATGATTAGAGCAGGACTGATCTGATCAGGATTGAGCTGATCAGGATACTAGGGGTTTAGGTCAATAACTACTCGATCACTAATTCAAGTGTGGCTTTTGTTACTCTTAGTGCATGGTGGGATTCAAACACAAATCAATTGAAAATGTCATATGATTTTGTGCCCTAGCTATAGTAAGTGATAATGGAGATTGCTTTCTAAGAATCTCAAATACATTCCAAACTAACATGTAGAAGAAGAACTTGAAGATAAATTGATATTATAACGGTTTTGATTCTCCATACAGTCTGCATATAGGCCAGAGCTCAAACGGTGTCCATAAAAATTCATCTTAAAATAACACGGACAAGAACTATAGTATGAAATATATATTCTAACAAATTTCTCTCAGAATTAGCTATTTAATTAGATAAGTATATTTTCTTAGAAGAACACTGTGTAACATTTTGAAGATAAATAGTTAACTCTTGCCACAATACGGATATAGTGATTTCGGTAACATTCATAAAAGAACTAAGGGATAATTTGTCCCAATTGATATTACGGAATGTCCTAATGCAATGCATTTGTCCTAATGCAATGAATTTATCTGTGTAAACAACATATATGTATGAGGATCAACACTGCTCCAAGTCTCCAATGCCTTAAAGGCTCCCTCCAAAGGTGGGCTTTCTAATAGGCCAGATGTACACAACCTACTCTGTTGTTTTAATCAGAACCTTAATCCAAATTATCTATGGTCCTCGCGCTAGGAAGCGATTCTATGTGAACTAGGAAACCACCTCCAAAGCTTCACCAGCCAACTTCCAAGTCCCGAATGTTATGACACTAAATTTAACATTTCAATAGTGAAACAACTATATTCAGTAGAGAGAAACATTTCTTTAAATGCTTCTTGCAGGGGAAAAATGATGTGTATAAAGCCACCACATTGTACGTCTATCTTATTGCATAATCTCTGGTTCAAGAAAAGGCACAAAATTCTGACTAACATAAGTGTTTACCTAGCATTTTTGGATTCCAGAGTGGGTGAGCTATGTTCTTGACACGAATCTAGAAGTAATTTCCTCTAGAGAATTAAACATATTAACAAGCAAAATAATTTTTATCAAAGGCAACTGACCTACTAATGAGGCTTGACATCAGTTTATTAACCAATTGAGACACCTCTAAAATATCAAACAAACTTGTCTTTGCCACAATCAAAAAAGAAAATGTAGTATAATTTCACCAGAAATTAACTTTGACTAAATATATTCTAATCTCACTATCTTCTTATAGCACCATTGCCGAGTAACATCATGATCAGAACATCATGAAGTTCTACGAACTCAACCAACGCAAACACCTTCAATAATTACGGCTATTGCCATTCAAACACATAATAAAGCACGAACTTCTGCCATTAAAGCAAGCAATCAAAGCAAGTCCTTAAAACTCAACCACACAACTCCCTTCAAACAAGTTGCAAAATTCTAACCCCCGTTGTCCAAATATCAAAAGCATCATGCACATTTCCTCATTCAAAATTCAATTGCATAACCTAACTAATAACTTCCACTTCAAAGGAGCCAAATCAAGACATCAAACTCAAACACATTACTCAGTCATTAAAACAAGAAGCAAATTCTGATCTCAATTGCTGAAAAATTAAAAAAAACGAACTACAAAAGTTTGCTATTTCACAAATAATTAAGTGCAAACAATTCCGTGATCCAATTTTAGTTCATAACCCAGACCCTCCTTCTCAATTATATTTGTCAAGTGTAGAAGAGAACATGATCGAAGTTCTTGCAGTAATGCATGATAAAGCAGCAGAATATAAATTTAAAGAATAATCCTAGTAAAACAAAGCATGGATAACGAGTAAGGATTAGTTAGAGAGTCTAGAGACTACCAATGTAGTAATTTCTCCTACTTGAAATAGCACACACACAAACCCCCCAAAAATTAAACACTTTTTGCAACTAATTTTTTTATGAACAAAACTAATGAGAGAACAATGCAAGGTTATCAATATGTACCAATTGCTTCAGTAGTTAAGGGGTTTCATGCTAAACACAAGCTCTACCACCTATGTTGTCCTAAGGACTGCATGAATAAGGCAAAGTTAGAAAAAATTCCTAAAGGAAGTTATACTGGAAAGAAAGCGAACACACAATGGTGTAGGGAACAGGCAATTCCAGTAGTTTGTCCACACTAGAGCTACTGTGTAGAAAAATGTCACAACCACGCCACTAAGAAAAAATCCTAATCTGACACGAAAGAAACTAGAGAAATCCAGAAATACCATCCAATCCAGTTCTTGTGACAAATGCTCAAGAAACCCCAAGTGAAAACCCAACCTTACAAGTCTACCACAATTGAGAATACATCCAATCTATTGTCACTGGCTCACATAGTGTGAAACATTTCTAACTAGTTATCTCCAAAAATATTTACCAGCACTACTTCTAAAACCCCAAGCCCTGGTCCCTCGATATGACATCTTGCAATGAAATGTTGATAAAAATTAATCTCCAAAAGAGAACACTCAATTGTTTAGACAACTTTCTAATTTCAACTATAATTACTTACATACATTAATAAAAATAAAAATTAAAGGGGTGCAAATTTAAGCTACGTTTCTATGAAAAACTCGGCCAACGCAAATCACAACTGTGCAAGTGAATTCTTATTGATGATTTTGTAACAGCATTGAAATTTGAACAACAATTAAACAACAACATCCAGCATCTCTATTACTCTATAAACAGAACATCATCATCTCTATTACTCTATAAACAGAACAATAAGCAGAAACAAAAAACACCTAGGATCTATATGCAATATAAATGACTAAAAAAACAAATAGAAATTAAAAAGTAATTAAAATACAGCCATGATAGAAACTAGCTACATATTAACCTTAAATTAAAACATAATAACAATATGTTGAATTCTTGCATAAATCTATTAAATTGCGAGAAAATCACTATCACTATGAATAAACGAAATTTCAAACACACAAATTCCGACGAAAAAAGTAAAAAAAACAAACAAACCTTCAAGATTTGGGCGAATTTCTTGAGTGAATTGAGTGAATTTCTTTGGTGAATTGGGCGAATTTCTCCAAACAAGCTGTAATTCTACAACCAACAACTCAGACAAATTTCTCCAGAATAAAACACTATTTAATGATGCTTGAGATGGTTTTGTTTGGGCAATTATGAAGACAAATTAACCTAGGATTTCCATCCTTAAATATTTAGAGGAATGAGATTATTGCTACAAACTTTGAACGAATTTGAGGATTTTACGACGAAATTGAGGGGATTCCGAGAGTTTGAGCTATTCTCTAGGAATTTTTTCAGTGAGCAATTGATTGTTGAGAGTGAGGGTTGAGTTGGTTGTTTGAGGGAGATAATCGTGGAGCAGGGTGTGGGGAAAGGGTATAAAAGTTAGGCGGGATTTCTCGAAAAATTTGGCAAAATACTTTGGGGCCATCTTACAAGCACGTGGAACTCACATGTTCTTTTTTTGTGATATAAATAGCGACGCTTTAGTATGTCGTAATATATTGCGTCCCTCTAAACCGTCAAAATTTGCAAGGTAAATATTGCGCCCCTACACACCTTGCGATCCTTTGTTACACCATCACAATTATTTTGCCTCTATATGTATCATTTTCCTATAGTGTCAGTTCAAATTCTTTATGCACATCTAAGGCTCATTTGGCTCGATATAGGTCATATTTGGCCCAAAATGGCATTTTCGATCCCAAATATCAACAAATGAACCTAAGTCCACTTCCTAAACCGTTTTTATGTTTCATATGCTTAGTTAGAGGTTACTAAGATTCATTTAAAGTTATTTATGCACACATAAGGCTTATTTGGGACGATATAGGTCATATTTGGCACAAAATGGCATTTTCGATCCCAAATATCAACAAATGAACCTAAGGACACTTTCTAAACCTTTTTTATGTTTGATATGCTTAGTTAGAGGTTACTAAGATTAATTTCAAGTTCTTTATGCACATCTAAGGCTCATTTGGTTCATTAGTTGAGAATTGGGAGCGAAAACGACTATTTTTGTCAAAATATGATATGTAAGGACCGAACGAGCCATAAATGTGCGTAAATTGACTAAATTAGATGAGAATGAGGATTGGAAGCCTATTACAAAGTATTTTAAACATGTAAAGGGTTAAGAATTCCTATTTTGGTTCATTAGTTGAGAGTTGGGAGCGAAAACGGCTATTTTTGTCAAAATATGACATGTAAGGATCGAACGAGCCATAAATGTGCTTAAATTGACTAAATTAGATGAGAATGAGGATTGTCAGCCTATTATTAAGTATTTTAAACATGCAAAGGGTTAAGAATTCCTATTTTGGTTCATTAGTTGAGAGTTGGCAGCGAAAACGGCTATTTTTGTCAAAATATGACATGTAAGGATTGATAGAAATTTGAGGACGCACGCAGAACTTATGACGGACCTGATAATATAACAAAATTGCATTTTTGACATTAATTACATTAATAAGAATTTTACAACAATATATTTTTTGGTAGAACACTTGTTTCTATCCCTTATATTTTGTGGAAGCTCTCTTGATTAGCTCTCCTCTCAACTCATGCACATACAACATATTTATAGTGGTTGTATCATAGTTTCTAGATTTTTCTACACTTTTCATTCATCTATATTTTTCTTACTAGATTTTTCTTAGGATAATTCTAGAAATTTTCTTACTAGATTTCTACAAACATATTATCTAGAATTTTCTAGATTAATATTTCAACAAGGATCGAACGAGCCATAAATGTGTTTAAATTGACAAATTAGTTGAGAATGGGGATTAGAAGCCTAATAATAAGTAATTTAAACATGTAAAGGGTTAAGAATTCCCATTTTGGTTCATTAGTTGAGAATTGGGAGCGAAAACAGCTATTTTTGTCAAAATATGACATGTAAGGATCGAACGAGCCATAAATGTGCTTAAATTGACTAAATTAGATGAGAATGAATTACTAAGTATTTTAAACATGTAAAGGCTTAAGAATTCCTATTTTGGTTCATTAGTTGAGAATTGGGAGCGAAAACGTCTATTTTTGTCAAAATACGACATGTAAGGATCGAACGAGCCATAAATGTGCTTAAATTGACTAAATTAGATGAGAATGAGGATTGGCGGCCTATTAATAAGTAGTTTAAACATGTTAAGGGTTAAGAATTCCTATTTTGGTTCATTAGTTGAGAATTGGGAGCGAAAACGACTATTTTTGTTAAAATATGACATGTAAGGATCGAACGAGCCATAAATGTGCTTAAATTGACTAAATTAGATGAGAGTGTGGATTGGCAGCCTATTACTAAGTATTTTAAACATGTAAAGGGTTAATATTTCCTATTTTGGTTCATTAGTTGAGAGTTGGGAGAGAAAACGACTATTTTTGTCAAAATATCACATGCAAGGATCGAACGAGCCATAAATGTGTTTAAATTGACTAAATTAGATGAGAATGAGGATTGGCAGCCTATTACTAAGTATTTTAAACATGTAAAGGGTTAAGAATTCCTATTTTGGTTCATTAGTTGAGAGTTGAGAGCGAAAACGACTATTTTTGTCAAAATATGACATGTAAGGATCGAACGAGTCATAAATGTGCTTAAATTGACTAAATTAGGTGAGAATGAGGGTTTGCAGCCTATTAATAAGTATTTTAAACTTGTAAAGGGTTAATAATTCCTATTTTGGTTCATTAGTTGAGAGTTGGGAGCGAAAACAGCTATTTTTGTCAAAATATGACATGTAAGGATCGAACGAGCCATAAATGTGTTTAAATTGACAAAATTAGTTGAGAATGGGGATTGGCAGCCTAATAATAATTATTTTAAACATGTAAAGGGTTAAGAATTCCTGTTTTGGTTCATTAGTTGAGAATTGAGAGCGAAAAATGCTATTTTTGTCAAAATATGACATGTAAGGATCGAACGAGCCATAAATGTGCTTAAATTGACTAAATTAGATGAGAATGAGGATTGGCAGCCTATTACTAAGTATTTTAAACATGTAAAGGGTTAAGAATTCCTATTTTGGTTCATTAGTTAAGAGTTCAGAGCGAAAACGGCTATTTTTGTCAAAATATGACATGTAAGGATCGAACGAGCCATAAATGTGCTTAAATTGACTAAATTAGATGAGAATGGGGATTGGAAGCCTATTACTAAGAATTTTAAACATGTAAAGGGTTAAGAATTCCTATTTTGGTTCATTAGTTGATAGTTGGGAGCAAAAACGACTTTTTTTGTCATAATATGACATGTAAGGATCGAACGAGCCATAAATGTGTTTAAATTGACAAACTAAGATTGCAACTTATCCTATACTAGAACTAAGATTAAACTAGAACAAAACCTGATCATGAAACTAATTAACGAAATCAAACAAATTCAATCAACCAAAATCAAACATGAAAAATGAATGCCAAAAATATAGTTAGCTTGCAACTTATCTTAAACTAGAACTAAGATTAAACTAGAACAAAACCTGATCATGAAACTAATTAACGAAATCAAACAAATTCAATCAACCAAAAATAAACATGAAAAATGAATGTTAAAAAATATAATTCACCAAAACTCAATGTGTAAAATTAATCCAAAATCAACAATGAAATCAAAGTATAAACGAATCTATGAAGCATTTAAAGAATCTAAGAACAAATTAAAGAAGATAGTAAAGAATTATACCAAAGTTGCTTTGAATTGAAATTTCAAAATGTGAAGAACTTGAAGAATGCTATCCGATGCACGACTGCCCCATACACGAGCCTTGACAGGAACAATAATGCAACGAGCACACGTACTTAGCATACGAACAACCCACAGCAGCAGCTACGCTACACACGAGCCTTGAATACATCACTGCACGTAGCTACAACGCAGCATCCCGAGCCAAAGTATGGGAAGAAACAACGAGCACCACAACAACTCTATGACAGTAACTACGCTACTGTCATAGCACACATAACAAGAGATCTTGCTGCGCAACCGCCACAAAAACTCATAACAACAACAACTACTGTATGGCCATGTATACAATTATTGCACCTCTTTTATTGTCATTTCTCAAGCTTCACCTGTCATCATGCACAAAGCTACTGTCACACGTGTAGTTGTTACCCTAGAGCAGCCCCGTGGGCTCACGAGCACAATGCAGTGCATAGGCCAAGCTAGCAATGCTCAACATTCACTGCAGCTACGAGCCTTGAGAGCAGCAGCTACAACCGAGCAGAATAACAACATAGCCAAGCCACGAGCATAATAGCAACTGAACAGCAGGTACAGGCCTGTGCGCACGGAAAGCAAGGTTTTGTATTCTCTCGCTTTTACAGTAGTACAAAGGATCAAGAAGCAGCATCACGGCAGACCCTTCAAAGAGCAAGCCACAACCACAGTGTCAAGCCTAACAAGCATCAGCTGCTAGCCAAACAAAGCAACCTGCAAAGATCAAGCAAATGCAGCAAACACAAACTGCACAGACCAGAATCAGAAGCTCCACCAAACACAACAGATTTGCTTGAAGATTTATATGAGCAGATAGGCAAAAAAAACGCAATCTGCAGAGACCAAGCAGCTGCAGTAACCACAAACAACACACACCAGTTGTTGTGGGATCTTTTACGGTGCTGACGTGGCACGCGTTCCTCGAAGGTATCAAGTATGACCTGGCACGAACTTCTGGCAACCTGCAAAACAAGAATATTCCCGTAGGAATATTCCCTCCGATGCTTAAGTAAGTATAAGCTAGAGAGATAAGTAATTTGTAGAGAGAAGGCAGAGCAAAGATAAGTTTTTTGTTGGTGGGAATGAATTGATCTCCTTTTACCTAGGGATCTGCACTATTTATAGTGCTAGGGTTTCTCGGGAACTGGTCCTGCATGATTGGGTGTTATGCAAGATCAGGACACGTGTCCTGCTAAGTTTTTTGGAGGCTTGGTTTGGACCAAGTGGGCCTCTTAATCGTTTGGGCCTTGGCCCTGTGAAGTTGAGAAAAGCCCGCTGGCGGGCTTTTGGGCCTTCTTTCTGGGCTTTAATAGTTCAGTCAGGTGGCATTCTTTTAGGCCACATCATTTGCCCCTCAAGGAGGATGCCCCTTGTCCCTGTGGGGTAGGCTGCTTGATCGGAGGGAGCGCCACGTGTGAAGGCTTTTCATAGCTTAGATTTTCCTTTAAAAGCTTCAGTACCTCTTTCATTTTTCTTTTGTTACTTCAGAGCAATTTTCTTAGAGAGAGAAAGCAAATTTCGTTCTGCCAAAGATCTTCTTGTGCTTACGCTTGAGTGTTTTTGGATTCGTGGTCCAGTGTTCTTGAGGGTTTAGAGGACTTGTCAAGATTTCTCATCGGTTTGATCATTTTCTGGTAAGTTCTCTATCAAAACTTTGTTTTTTGTATGCTTGTGGGACCTCTCTTGTTTATTGTTTATAGTGTTCTGTGGAGGCATCATGGGGGTTATGACGCCCATCTCTTTCATTCCTTTGCTAAAGTCAGACGTCCTGTCCCTTATGCAGGACGGCATGGCTCGAATTAGACAAACAACCAACGTGCGTGCATGGGCTGCACCGCGAGAGGGGGACGATAGGGTTCCTTTTTTGAACCCGTCCCAAGGAAGTAGGAGTGGAGTCTGCTCCTCCCGTAATACAGGAGACGGGGCCATAAGAACGGAACATTCCCCTAGAAGAAGGAAGAATGTGGCTTGCCGTCCCCGCGTTCCACGCGAGGATTTTGAAGATGACTCCTCTAGCTCTTCAGACGAGGAGTTTGCAAAAAACCTTCCTCCCATGGTCCAGGGAAAGGAGGACGTCAATCTATTTCCTTCTGATATCTTTCCCAGCATGAAATGGCTGAGGTACTTGAGGGAGCAGGGACGTGAGTTTGAGCGTTTTCTGCTTCTGCCCCCAGGTTTTAGTCTTAGGATCCCTCGACCCCATGACTCCGTGGACCAACTCTCCCAGGGAGAGGTAGATGTTTATACTGCTGCCTTTAGGTTGGGTCTTAGATTCCCTTTGCACCCCTTTGTGACGGACGTTTTGGAGGGGTATGACATTGGCCTTGCTCAATTGACGCCTAACTCCTGGGCAAACGTTTTTGGTTTTATTGCCAAGTGTGCTTTGAGCGGCGTCACCCCTTCCTTTCCTGCTTTCCTTCGTCTCGTAGTCATTGCCCCTTCTTCTCGTTCTCCCCAGGGTGGTTCACCCTTTACAGCCGTCGGGAATATAAGACGGTGGTGGGTAAGACTTCTAGTTGGGTTTGGTGGAGGAAGAAGTGGTCTATTGTTTGAATGGAAGACCTCTCTCTTTCTAGACGTCTTACTAGGTGGAATCGTCGGCCCCCCTATTTGTCTAAAGCTGACGCCTACCCTCGCCTTTCGTCCAGAGAGTGGGGACTAGTGAAGCCCTTGTTCCAAGCCGAGATGTATCGGCTGTCATCAAAGAGCCATGCCTGGGTGCCTAATGCTTGGCTTCCCCATGTCGGCCAGTTCACCAATATAGTCTTTCTTTCGGTCGTTGGTCTTTGTTCTTATTTGAGTAGAGGTAGTTCACCAATATAACCCTTGGCTTTGTAGGTTCCGCCATGGATCGCCTATCCTCTGAAGACAAGGGTATAGTGGAAGTACCTGCTTGGCTGCCTGAGGTGTACACTGAGGACATTCTCAAGGCCGTGGAGGCCGAGAAAAAGGACTCCTCCAAGAAGTCCAGCGAGGGTGCCTTGAAGGAAATAATGCCCTTGGTCCAAGTATGCATTCTATGATAAGTCTAATAAATGCGGTTCAGTATTAATTAACAAGTTAATAATTCAGTGAGATCAAGTGAGCTGAATGCCTAGCTAGAGGCCGCTTCAGTTCAAGTGGAATTAATGATATTAATCCACAGCTTACTCTTGACTGAACCCGTAGGGTCACACAAATAGTACGTAAACGGATCAAGTATTTAATGGCATTAAATACTCTATCTATGGATATTCGGAATCGACGGATCTTGGTTTCAGTGGGAGCTGAGATCGTCACAGGCAAGAAATGAATACTCCGGAAATGATGATATTACCGGAAACGGAAATATGGATCGTATCGGAAATATAAATATTATCCAAGTCGTAGATGTTGCCGGAAACGGAAACATGGTACGTATCGGAAAATATTATCGGAAATGGAAATATTACCAGAATCGGAAATATTGCCGGAAACGGAAATATTGTCAGAATCGGAAATATTGTCAGAATCGGAAATATTACCTGAATCGGAAATATTAAATATTTGTTCGAAACGGAAATTAATTCCGGAATCGGAAATGTTAAATATTGTTCGTATCGGAAATGAATTCCGGAATCGGAAATTTAATCGGAAGCGTATCGTACGAATAAGCATCGGACGAGGCCTGCCAGACGAGGGCCCAGCACGAAGTCAGGCCATCGCCCAGCAAGCCAAGCGCGCCACACAAACAGCCACGCCAGGCCCAGCGCAAGGCCAGGCCCAGCAGGCCGTGGCAGCACGCACAGCGCGCGCAGCGCGCGCGGGTGCTTGCGTGGGCTTGAGGCTCGCGCAGGCCTCGCTGCGTGGGCTGCTGCTCGCACGCACGCATGGGCGGCCCATCGTGGCTGCCGTGTGTGTGTGCGTAAGTGTTTGTCTCCGTGCACGTTTCCTAAAACGTGCAGAGTTCGGTTAATGATTAAATTCCTAATTCTATTTGATAAATTAATTAAATTAGAGTTCTTGTAGGATTCTAGGTTTAATTAATTTGTATCTGAATAGGATTCCAATTCCCTTTCCATAACCCTATAAATATGTGGCCTGGGTTCACAATTTATAACGAGTTTCAAAGTATTCAAAGTGAGTTTTTGAGAGAAAAATTCAATCACACATCTTGCTCAAAAGTGCCGAAAATTCTAGTACCTTAAGGGCGATTCTAGTTGGTCAATCTTAAGGCGGATCCGGACGTGCTGTGGACTATCTACAGAGGGACGACACTTGGAGTCCTAAAGACTTGTTCTTGTTCGGTTCGGGCGCAGCTAGGGAGGGCACGCAACAAAGAGTATGCATCTAAATTATGCTATATGATTATGTGTAAATAATATGTAATCCTGGGTTAATGGTTGTTTCCGCATGATTTATGTAATATCATATGTATCATAACCTAACAGTGGTATCACGAGCCCCTTATTATTTTCATAATCTAAATTGCATGAACATGGTTAAATATTACAAATTTGCAAGAATTAAAAGGGGTGATTAATTTTCGTAATTGTTAATTAATTGCAAATTGCGTTTATTTAATTATACGTACGCAGTTTTTCGGCAGTTTCTTCGTTACTCATCCAAATCGAGTGATTTTTGTGTCAATTCCGCATGTAAAAGGCATTCTAAAATTTTGACAAAAAGAGTATTTTTCTGCCGAACCCAGAATTCTCAAATTCGAAGCCTAACTATGACTTTTCGAAGGTTTTAGTTTTTCGAATGCACAATTTCGTAAATTTAAGATGTTAAATTAAATATTTGCGATTCTTGTTGAAAAATCTTGAATTTTTGATTGACCTACTGCATATGTTTAACAAGTTTGAATGCCTAGTCTTGTTAATTATGCAATCTAATTTGTAATTATGATTAATTTGTTGAAAATTAGAATAATTTAGAATTAATTTGATTTTCATAATTAATTGTAATTTAATTAGAAACCTATGATTAAAAACCACCATAAAAATTGTAAATTTATGATAAATTTTAAATTTTATGACCTAGACTTGAATCCATAACAATCGGAAATCAATTGGATAATAAATTTTCGATTTTTCGCCCTAAAATTATGAAATTAATAATATTTATTAATTTGTCATTAATTTTATAAATTTTAAATTTTTTATGCGATTCATTCATATAACTTGCACGCACAAAGCAATGGACGCTTCGTGTTACCCTTAAGGGGTGTTGTATAATGCGGGCATGCGACGACGAGCAAGGGAGCTCGTCGCCCGTGCGGCACGAATGCAATGAGCAAGGGCGTAGTGCACGAGCACAAGGCAGCAGCCCTGCCTTGTGTCGTGGGCCACGAGCAATGGACGAATGGGCATGGGCGAAGGGCGAGCCAAGGCAGTCGCGTGTGGGCAGCAAGCGAGCTGCGCCACAACGCGCACTGCCTCGCGCAAGAGCGCGCAGCCTCGCGCGCAGCGAGCGCAAGCTCGCGTGCCACGAGCGCTGCGCCAAGCGTTGCTCGCGCGCACAGCGAGCGATGGCTCGTGCGCACAGCGAGCGATGTCGCGCGCCCAGCGAGCGATGTCGCGCGCACAACGAGCGATGTCGCGCGCCCAGCGAGCGATGGCTCGTGCGCACAGCGAGCGATGTCGCGCGCCCAGCGAGCGATGTCGCGCGCCCAGCGAGCGATGGCTCGCGCGCACTGCGAGCGATGGCTCGCGTGCGACGAGCGCTGGCGCGCGCGCAGCAAGCACCACAGCGTGCGATGGCTTGCGATGGAGATGCAGCAGCTATGCGACGAGCGCATGGGCTGCGCGCACATGGCCAGCGATGGCTGTGTGCGAGCGGCCCATGGGCGTGCAATGCGTAGGGTGTTTGCGTTACGATTAGATCGTTTTGAATGTTTAATTTGAAAATTTCAGTTCACGTAATTTTAATTAATTTTAAAATTAATAATTTAAATTATTTTCTTGGATTTTAATTTTGAATATTGTAATTATAATAAATGTTATTTATTCTAATTATTTTACTAAAATTAAAATCATGAATTAATTTAAATAACGACTGAAATTAAATTAAACTTTTTGGATTCAATTATAAATTCATATGAGCTTTAAATTTTAATTAAATTTGTATGTTTCCGGTTAGACTAGAAATACATTTTTATGTTTAAAATTAGTAAAGCATATGAATTTATTGGTTTGAGTGGGAGCGCTTTTAGTCATAAACTCTTGATTAGGTCTACAAATCCTTAAGGTTAAAACAACTTGATTAGAATTAATAAGGACTGAATAATTGGTAGATTATTGGTGCCCTTGATTAATTGCTGCAAATGTTTACGTGATGCATAATGTGTTTTACTAACCAGCTATGTGGGCCATTCATGATAATGAATGGGTGAATGGTATATATTGTATATGTACTGTTTTGCAGGTTATGAAGTGACTAGTATGGCCCAAATAGGATAGAAAATATGGTCTGCGTACTATTAATTTGAATGTAATTGGTCTAAAGTACCAAAGTTATTTTTCAATTCAAATATGGTATGCGTACCATCAAATAGTTGTAATTAGTTATAGCTTATCCTATTTGAAGAAAATGGTGCCTCCCACGGAGATTTTCAAGACGGACTTTGAAGTCAAAGCTTCAAGATGAAGTCGGGCCATACTAGATCACAAATATCTTATGCATGTTTTAAGTTATTTATTGCTTTTAAATATGTCTTAAAATGCATGAGATCAAAAGCTTGATTATGTTGCATGATTAAGGATTTTAGTTCACTTAAAATCTAACCAACATAGTAAGAGCCTTAAGTTCCAAACTTAAAAATTGAGTTAAAAGGTGCCATGCCAAAATATACACTTGCTTGGATATCCTTTACATCAATCTAGTAATAGTTTTTGCTCAGCGAGGTGTTACTTATTGGTCCTAAAGGGGCAAGGTACACAAATAATTGTGAGTACATGTTAGTTTTGGTGAAACTCAACGATATAAGTAAGGAGTCCTTTTATGTCGTGGCAAATTCGATAGGTTTACCTAATAAGTTCTTAGACGTACCTATCAACCAAGAATAGTTTCTAGACTATTAGCAAAAGGCTTTTGCTTACCTAAGATGTTCTAGGATTAAGTCGACAAACTGTGCTTAGTTCTTCAATGATTTTAGGATCTTGGAATCATTTTATTCACACCTGCCGGAACACATAATTTGAATAAAATGCTTAATAAACATTGAATTATGCATGTATGCTAGAATTTAAGTTTATTAAGAGAAACTGTGAATGGTTATTTATTTGTTTATTCTTTTCAATTGTAGTTTTTAATATGGCAAACAACAATTCATTCAACATTCGATCAATTCTCGAAAAGGAGAAGTTGAACGGGAAAAACTTCCTTGACTGGCAAAGGAACTTGCAAATAGTTCTTATGCAGGAAGAAAAGGAGTATGTCCTAGATGAGGCGATGCCCGAAGCTGCAGGCGACGGGGTCACTCAGGCAGCCCTCAATCGTTGGATTGATGCCAACAAGGATGTGAAATGTCTAATGCTTGCCACCATGAGTGCGGATCTGCAGAAAACGTTCATCAACTCAGATGCTTTCACAATCATCAGTGAGTTGAAGAACATGTTCCAAGATCTGGCTCGAGTCGAAAGATTCGAGACTCATAGGCAAATTCTTGAGACCAAACTTAAGAAAGGCGAGCCCGTAAGTCCACATGTTCTCAAAATGATTGGACTCATTGAGAATATGAGTCGGCTGGATCAACAATTTTCTCAGGAAATGGCTATAGACACCATCCTCCATTCTCTTCATAGCGGGTATGATCAGTTCAAACTGAACTACAGCATGAATAGTCTGGACAAAACGCTCACTGAGCTTCACGGTATGCTGAAGACCGCTGAAAAGACGCTCAAAAGTGATAAGCAGGATGTGCTTATGGTGCGTGGGGGCAAGTTCAAGAAATCTGGAAAGAAGAGGAATGCTAAGAAAGGTGGCAACAAGGCCAGCCCAACTAAGCAAACTGGCGCCAAATCTGCAAAGAGGAAGGTCAGTCAACCCACTTCTGAATCCGAATGCTTCTACTGCAAGAAGAAGGGGCATTGGAAGAGAGATTGCTTGAAGCTAAAGGAAGATCAGAAGAACGGAACAGTCGTTCCATCTTCAGGTATTTTCGTTATAGACTGTATACTTGCTAATTCAACTTCTTGGGTATTAGATACAGGTTGTGGCTCACACTTATGTTCCAATCCACAGGGACTAAGAAGAAGTAGAAAGTTAAGCAAGGGTGAAGTCGACCTACGAGTGGGAAATGGAGCACGGATTGCTGCATTAGCCGTATGAACTTACTATTTGTCGTTGCCCTCCGGGCTAGTTTTGGAACTGGAAGAATGTTTCCATGTTCCAAGTCTTACTAAAAACATCATTTCAGTTTCTTGCTTAGATGCTAAGGGATTTTCCTTTTTAATAAAAGACAATAGTTGTTCGTTTTATTTTAAAGAGATGTTTTATGGATCTGCTAGATTAGTCAATGGACTTTATTTATTAGATCACGACAAACAAGTATATAACATAAATACCAAAAAGGCCAAAAAGGATGATTCAGATCTCACCTATCTGTGGCATTGTCGATTAGGCCATATAAACTTGAAACACTTAGAAAGACTTCAAAAGGAAGGAATTCTAGAACCATTTGACTTAGAGGATTATGGTAAATGCGAATCATGTTTACTTGGCAAAATGACAAAGCAACCTTTCTCTAAAGTTGGAGAAAGAGCAAATGAACTATTGGGTTTAATCCATACAGATGTATGTGGACCAATGAGTACAAATGCTAGAGGTGGTTTCAGCTACTTTATCACTTTCACTGATGACTTCAGTAGGTATGGTTATGTCTACCTAATGAAGCATAAGTCTGAATCCTTTGACAAATTCAAGGAATTTCAGAGTGAAGTAGAGAATCAATTAGGCAAGAAGATTAAGGCACTGCGGTCTGATAGAGGCGGTGAATATCTGAGCTATGAATTTGATGACCATCTGAAAGAATGTGGAATTCTATCAGAGTTGACTCCTCCTGGAACACCACAATGGAACGGTGTGTCGGAACGGAGGAACAGAACCTTGCTAGACATGGTCAGGTCAATGATGGGTCAGGCCGAACTTCCATTAGAATTTTGGGGACATGCACTAAATAAAGCTGCACTCACTATAAATAGAGCTCCGTCTAAAGCTGTCGAAAAGACTCCATACGAATTATAGTTTGGAAAGCCTCCAAATGTGTCTTTTCTTAAGATTTGGGGATGTGAAGTATACGTCAAACGATTAATTTCAGACAAACTTCATCCAAAATCTGACAAATGTATCCTTGTGGGCTATCCAAAGGAAACAAAGGGGTATTACTTCTACAATACATCTGAGAACAAAGTGTTTGTTGCTCGAGATGGTGTCTTTTTGGAGAAAGATCACATTTCCAAAATGACAAGTGGGAGAAAAATAGACCTCGAAGAAATTCGAGTCGAACAACAAACTCTAGAGAATGCTCAAGATGACATTCAGGATGAAACTCAGAGATCTTTAGAAGAATCTGGTGAGAATCATGGTCAATCTAGAAATGTTACCCCGCGTAGATCGCAAAGATATAGATCTCAACCGGAAAGGTACTTAGGTATTTTGACGAACGAGAGCTATGACGTTCTATTACTTGAAAGTGATGAACCTGCGACTTACAAACAAGTTATGACGAGCCCTAGCTCCAAGCAATGGCAAGAAGCCATGCAATCTGAATTAGACTCCATGTCTGAAAACCAAGTATGGGATTTGGTCGATTTGCCAGATGGCTATCAAGCCATTGGAAGCAAATGGGTTTTCAAACTGAAAAAGGACAAGGATGGGAAACTTGAAGTTTTCAAAGCTAGATTGGTTGCAAAAGGTTACAGGCAAGTCCACGGTGTGGATTACGATGAAACCTTTTCACCAGTTGCAATGCTAAAGTCTATTCGAATAATGTTAGCAATCGCTGCATATTACGATTACGAAGTATGGCAGATGGATGTCAAAACTGCTTTCTTAAACGGCGTTTTAACAGAAACTGTGTTTATGACACAGCCTGAAGGTTTTGAGGATCCAAAGAATGCTAAAAAGGTATGCAAGCTAAAGAAATCAATCTACGGATTGAAGCAGGCATCCAGGAGCTGGAATATACGTTTTGATGAAGCAGTCAGTGACTTTGGTTTCATCAAGAACGCAGACGAATCTTGTGTATACAAGAAAGTCAGTGGGAGCAAAATTGCTTTCCTAGTATTATATGTCGACGACATATTACTTATCGGAAATGACATTCCTATGTTGAACTCTGTCAAGATTTGGCTTGGGAAATGTTTTTCAATGAAAGATCTAGGAGAAGCACAGTACATATTGGGCATCAAGATTTACAGAGATAGATCTAAAAGGATGATTGGACTTAGTCAAAGCACTTATATCAATAAGGTGCTTGATAGGTTCAAGATGGCGGACTCCAAGCGAGGCTACCTACCCATGTCTCATGGAATGACTCTAAGCAAGACTCAGTGCCCAAAAACACTTGATGAGCGTAGACGAATGAATGGGATTCCATATGCATCATTGATTGGTTCAATAATGTATGCTATGATATGTACACGCCCGGATGTTGCGTACGCACTCAGTGCTACGAGCAGATACCAGTCAGACCCAGGAGAGGCGCATTGGACTGCTGCCAAGAACATTCTGAAGTACCTGAAAAGGCATAAAGATGACTTCCTGGTCTATGGTGGAGATGATGAATTAATTGTTAAAGGCTATACGGACGCAAGTTTCCAAACCGACAAAGATGATTTCAGATCACAGTCTGGGTTTGTCTTCTGCCTCAACGGAGGAGCAGTAAGCTGGAAAAGTGCTAAGCAAAGCACCATTGCGGATTCTACAACTGAAGCGGAGTACATTGCTGCACATGAAGCAGCAAAGGAAGCTATATGGCTAAGGAAGTTCATAGGTGAACTTGGTGTAGTCCCCTCCATTAAAGGACCAATAGCCCTGTATTGTGATAATAACGGAGCTATTGCACAGGCAAAAGAGCCTAGATACCACCAGAGAGTCAAGCATGTACTTCGTAGATTTCACCTTCTACGAGAGTTCGTTGAAAGAAAAGAAGTCGAGATAAGCAAAATTGGAACTGATGACAACATATCAGATCCATTAACTAAACCTCTGCCGCAGGCGAAGCACAACTCGCACACTGCAGCTATGGGAATCAAGCATATTGGAGAATGGCTTTGATGTCTCTGTTTAATGTTTTAAAGTTTTAGAGTTTAAATCTTTGTAAAACATTATTGGTTAATCATTCACAATAAATGAAAAGAATTCATTTTTCCATTTAATTTGTGGTTTATTAAATGATGAGTCCCTTCAATTTGACAATATATTCAAGATAGACTGTCAGGACCAGTCCTGTGACTAAGAAATGTCTATCAAGTGAACTTGAATGTCAAAGGTTGAAAATGGTCCCTAGTCGGAGTTTTCTATAAAATTGGACGCATAGAAAACGTTAGACGATTAGAATGCAAGATGACTAGTAGTTCTGTTTCTTGAACTATGTGGACATGGCAATGTCATAATCATTTGCATAGATACTTACTTTGGGAAGACTAGTATCGGACAAGACCTATGAAACTTTACTATAAGAGATGAAAATCTGTCATAAGTAAATTTCATTAAATTATTAGACACTAAATCCTCAATACCTGAGTGATTTGAGATTACTTGTTTGAGAACTGGTTGCTTTGACGTTGACCAACCGTCGCACCGTAAAAGGAGGCTATAAAGGCAACGCTCAGGTAATCACCTATCAAACGAAGTCTAATCTCAAGATCGCAAGATTGGGATTGTCCTCCCATAAATCGGGATGAGATGCTTAAAAGTTGTACAAGGCCACTCGGAGAGCTAGAAACTGTGAAATGCATGGCCGTGCTCGGATGAATCATAGGCTATGATTATCTGTTTATTTGATCAGTTGAACTCTGAAACCGAGGAACACCTCTGGACATAATAAGGATGACAACTCTTACCTTATGTTCAAGAGCAAGCATCGAGCGACAAAGGAATTAGGAAATGCACACTTGTCCCTAAGGACAAGTGGGAGACTGAAGGAAATAATGCCCTTGGTCCAAGTATGCATTCTATGATAAGTCTAATAAATGCGGTTCAGTATTAATTAACAAGTTAATAATTCAGTGAGATCAAGTGAGCTGAATGCCTAGCTAGAGGCCACTTCAGTTCAAGTGGAATTAATGATATTAATCCACAGCTTACTCTTGACTGAACCCGTAGGGTCACACAAATAGTACGTAAACGGATCAAGTATTTAATGGCATTAAATACTCTATCTATGGATATTCGGAATCGACGGATCTTGGTTTCAGTGGGAGCTGAGATCGTCACAGGCAAGAAATGAATACTCCGGAAACGATGATATTACCGGAAACGGAAATATGGATCGTATCGGAAATATAAATATTATCCAAGTCGTAGATGTTGCCGGAAACGGAAACATGGTACGTATCGGAAAATATTATCGGAAATGGAAATATTACCAGAATCGGAAATATTGCCGGAAACGGAAATATTGTCAGAATCGGAAATATTACCGGAATCGGAAAATAATTCCGGAAACGGAAATATTAAATATTTGTTCGAAACGGAAATTAATTCCGGAATCGGAAATGTTAAATATTGTTCGTATCGGAAATGAATTCCGGAATCGGAAATTTAATCGGAAGCGTATCGTACGAATAAGCATCGGACGAGGCCTGCCAGACGAGGGCCCAGCACGAAGCCAGGCCATCGCCCAGCAAGCCAAGCGCGCCACACAAACAGCCACGCCAGGCCCAGCGCAAGGCCAGGCCCAGCAGGCCGTGGCAGCACGCACAGCGCGCGCAGCGCGCGCGGGTGCTTGCGTGGGCTTGAGGCTCGCGCAGGCCTCGCTGCGTGGGCTGCTGCTCGCACGCACGCATGGGCGGCCCATCGTGGCTGCCGTGTGTGTGTGCGTAAGTGTTTGTGTTCGTGCACGTTTCCTAAAACGTGCAGAGTTCGGTTAATGATTAAATTCCTAATTCTATTTGATAAATTAATTAAATTAGAGTTCTTGTAGGATTCTAGGTTTAATTAATTTGTATCTGAATAGGATTCCAATTCCCTTTCCATAACCCTATAAATATGTGGCCTGGGTTCACAATTTATAACGAGTTTCAAAGTATTCAAAGTGAGTTTTTGAGAGAAAAATTCAATCACACATCTTGCTCAAAAGTGCCGAAAATTCTAGTACCTTAAGGGCGATTCTAGTTGGTCAATCTTAAGGCGGATCCGGACGTGCTGTGGACTATCTACGGAGGGACGACACTTGGAGTCCTAAAGACTTGTTCTTGTTCGGTTCGGGCGCAGCTAGGGAGGGCACGCAACAAAGAGTATGCATCTAAATTATGCTATATGATTATGTGTAAATAATATGTAATCCTGGGTTAATGGTTATTTCCGCATGATTTATGTAATATCATATGTATCATAACCTAACATGCCTCTGGTGACGTCGCCAAGATAATTTTATCTATTATTTTTAAGTTTTTTCCTCTGTTCGTTTCTGATCATGATTTGGTCGCTGACTTCCTTCATCTTTAGGAGCCCACTTTGCCAGCTACGAAGAAGCGTCCTGCATCTTCGACGGAAGCTCCTAAGCCAAAACGGCCCTTCTTTAAGAAGATCGGTACGGCCGATGCTGGCACAAAGCCGTCGGTACCAAAACCGTCCGCTCCCCTAGCTGAGGGAGAGGTTCTTCCTACCCAGACGTTTATTCCTCCTCCTGAGCAAAAGGAGGTCCCTTCCCAGGCGGACATCGAAAGGGATTTTGCTGCCGGAGCAGCTGCTAACGAAGTAGCAGTCGAACAGGTTGAGGCTGCTGACGCCACCACCTCGTCCAAGGAGGACAAGGGTAAAGGCAAGGAAGCTGAGGCTCCTTCTACTGATAATGCCTCTACTTCTCCTGCAGCTTCGCCAATTGGTTAGTGTTTCTGTACTTTAAATCTGTCGTGTCAAGTTGGGTTTTGCACGATGTTTGATAATCTTGGCGTTTGGTTCAGTTGAGATGTTCAAGCGGATACGGCGGGCCGAGGTGGCGAGCATCCCCCCTTCTGCCGGTTTTAGCTCAGAGGCGAAGGATAAGATCCTTGCGGACGTGTATGCGGCCATTCCTGAGGAATATGTGAGGTCACTCCCCGGGATTGACTTGGGATTCTATGGGTCCATTCAGTCCCTCGTCCTTGATGTGAGACACTTACTCCTGGATCTTTGTAGTTATGATTATATATGTACGTTATTTTTAATCCTATGTTGTCTTTGGCAGCTTTTCATTCGCTGTGCTGAGAGTAGGAACTATCGCTTTGATATGCATAATGAGATGCTCAAGCACAAGGACCAGATCGAGAATCATGAGCAGTGTGCTGAGAAGACGAGCAGATTGATCAACTTGGACACGGACAAGAAGATCAAATCCAAGACGGAAGCTCTGAGGAAGGCCGAGGAGGATGCCAAGAAGTATAAAGAGAAGTTGCTGGAGCATGAGGAGCGGCTGGCCGTGTTGAGAAAGGAGTAATCTTCCGTCTCGGAGCGGGTGACTAATTTCTCTTCCAAGGTGAGCGTTCTTGAGGGTCAGCTCAAGACCATGCAGGGGAAGATTGAGGCCGTGCGCAAGGAAGCTGCTGTGAGGGGGTCGAAAAAGCACGAGGCTAATGCGTGACCTCGTCCCTCGTGGGTGTGACGCTTCTTTTTGTCAAATCAAGTGTAATTGGATTTCCTGTGAGTTTACACCCAATTGACTAGTAATATAGGAGTCGCCATTCAGTTTTTAACGACAATGAGAAAAACTGACAAAACCCGGTTATCGTGACATAAAGGGAGTGCATTTATGTTTGATCACGACGGCCGTAGGTTCCCTTGTGATCCCTGGTGGTGGGGATCGCTCAACATACACCCGCAGGGTAGAGATTGAGGGTTCGGGGGACTACCGAGAGGAGTACTCGCTCTTCGATAACTCCAGAGGCAGGATATCCTTACTAGCTCAGTATAAATAATTGAAGGGACATGCATTAACTATTAAACTAATCTGAGTTGATTTTATCAATATGCAACATATAGTACTAGATCGAGCGCGATTATTTGATTTAGATTGTTTTAAGGGACCTAGCATGATAATCCAATTTCCCAAAAATATCATATTTATTAAGCATGATCGAACAACCAGATTTAGTTAGTTTAACAGTTCATAAAAGGGCGAGGAAAGCAATTAAATCATAGAAAAGGGACACATTACGACGCACCCTTGAGAGGTGCGTCACGGTTCTCAGAAAACTAACCACTTTGACTTTGCTATTTCTCCTTTTATTTAACGAATCTCAAATTATGGGACGGGATACGTTCTGTTCGATTTATGGATCGATTGCGACAGAACGCGTGATCAGTTTTGCAGCGTGAGGCTTAGGCTTAGGGGTTTAGAGTCAATACTCAGAATATAATTGTGTGTTGTTGTGTTCCTTTCACGTCGAACTTAAGGCCCTATATATTTATAGAAAAGAGTTCGTGGAAAGATAGAATTGCAGAATTCTAATCCACGAGGAATTAGGAAAAAACACGTACCAGGTATTTTCAGCGCCTAGGCCTGGGCGCCGAAGATTTCGGCGCCCAGAGCCAGGCGTTGAAAATAGGGTATGGGCTGTTTTTCTTAGTCAGATTCGGATTCCTAGAAATCGGAGTATTTGAGATTTAATTAAGTCCTTTAGTGCGTATTAACCTTGTGACGGGATGCGTCTGGGCCCGTTACGAACTCTAGGCTCGTTAGGATTTTAATTAATACGTGATTCTTACTTTCGAATCATATTAGGAATAGGATTCTCTCGCAATTTCTATCTCATTTAGGATTTATGTTGGAGTGCAACACCTAATTCTGACAGGTTTCTATCTTTTATGACTTGCCACTTTTAACAACTACCCATTACGGCAGTTACTATTTTTAGCAGGTTTCCATAAATAGCAAGTTTCTATAAATAGCAGGTTTCGGGTGAAATGAAAAGGGGAATTGAGATTCGTTATTTTATAGGAGATGCGTTGTCAAGTGGAGATTTACGTTTTCATCATCGAACCTTCCCTTTCGGGAATGGGGACAAAAGTAGGTGTCTACAGTTAGCCCCCACTTTGACTGAGTCTTGGAATAAGACGATGGTCAAAGTACTAGACGGAGTGCGCCACACAAGCCATGGTGACCTGTTTTTGCGAGGGTCTCACGAGCCCCCGAGTGATAACATTTGACTTAAGGGTCATCACTTGGAGTGTCGACATATCCCTCACGTGTCATTGGGATTTGTCAACGGATAGTATAGAAACTTCCTCACTTTGTCATTGGAAGGATCTAAAGAAGTGTAGAAACTCCCTCACTTTGTCATTGGGAATAGCTACAGATGTTTTCGAAATCAAAGCTATAAAGTGTAATTGGGCCTGGCCAAGCCCAACCACGAGGTAAAAATGTTTTTAAAGATTCTCATTTTCAAGGCTAGTTAAACGAGAAAACCTCCTTGTTTTTATGGGACGTAAAACGAAGGAAAATCCAGCACATCGTTCTTTTTTGGAAAAACGGAAAACCAATCCTTTAATTTTCGGAAAAAAGGGAAAACCAATTTCATCTTTCTTTTTTGGAAAAACGGAAAACCAATCCTTTAATTTTTGGAAGAAAGGGAAAACCAATTTCATCGTTCTTTTTTGGAAAAACGGAAAACCAATCCTTTAATTTTTGGAAAAAAGGAAAACCGATCCTTTAATTTTTGGAAAAAGGGAAAACCGATCAAGGTTATCGCTGCAGCGACTAAGGACCTGCGCGGTTAGTGACGCAGACCCCGCCGGCTAAAGATGGCGAGCCTGTCCGCTAAGGGTGGACACCCCGTCCGATAGAAGTGGACGAATCTGTTTTTGAAATTTGAAGATAAGGACCTACGCGGTTTGTGACGTAGACCCCGCTGACTAAAGATGGCGAGCCTATTTTGAATTTGAAGACTTTATTTTTCGAAAACTGAAGACCTGCGCGGCTAGTGACGCAGACCCGCCCGTTGAAGGTGGGCGAGCCCATTTTGAATTTCTTTCTTTCTTTTCATTTTGCCTATGTAGAAGGGCTTTTGTGATTACAACCGGTTGGTGGGTCGCAACATTTCCCGATTAGGTGTGTCCTATAAGTGGGCCCACACTGAGTATATTTCTGTTAGCGATAATTTTTTTTAAATACCGTTTTTTTTCCGTTTCTTTTTTTTTGAGATTATCCAAACACGGGACTTGTGTATAGCGCAGCCCGGGAATGTGATTTTGATCGCGCGCTCTCTGTTGGAGTATAATTTTTGCGAGCCCCCCAAGCACTCGGGCTTTGGTGGTCATTTTTCGCATACTTCATAACGTCTTTTAATCATGTTTGGGGTCGAGCTCGTATGTGCGAGCGACCTTTCATAGTGGTGTGCTACTTCGGCGAAGCCATGGGGTGCGACTTCAGTCTTCGGGCGACAAAGTTTAATATTATTCGGTTTAGCTTGGCCCAATTTAATCCTTTGACAGACAAACATTTTTTTTTGAGAAACCAACGACTTAACAACATTTTTTGGTGTTTCGAAGAATGACCTTGATATTTTTTTTATTTTGAAAAGTGTACATATATATTTCTTGAGACAAGTCTAAGTTTCGACCAAGTTTTACCATTCATTTTTGCTATTTGGGAGCTTAAAGGTGCTTTTGGGCTTGATCTTAATTGTACATAGGGCCTCGTGTCTAGCAACACGGTTTTAAGTCTTTTCCTGCTCCGCGTTTTGTGAAATCTGGGCCTTGGGCTGCATTTTCGGCGCCCAAGGCTGGGCGTTGAATATTTCGGCGCCCAACATCGGGCGCTGAAAGTCTTTTCCTGGCGAATTTTGACTTTCGGATTTCTTAACGCGTTTCCGAATGGGATCAGGATGTCGCTTGATGCGTTCAGCTATATATAGGGGCTAGATACGTCCCTTATTTTTCATCACTCTCAATTTCCTTCTCTCTTTGCTGTGTTTTAATTACTCCCTGCTTTTGTCATGTCAATTCCCACTTTCTCACTCCAACGGGCTGTTAGGCGTTGGCTACGTGCCCTTAATCCTACAGAAAAGGCTTTATTGAAAGAATACCACTTAGAGGCACTTTTAGGTTTACAACAAATTAACATTGACTATAATTTTTTACACGCAGCCCTAAGCTTTTGGGATTCCGATCATCATATTTTTGTCTTTCAGGGCAACGAAATATGTCCTTTGCCAGATGAATTTGCTGCGATCCTTGGTTATCCTACTAATGCTACCCCTGCCACTCCTGGCACTATCGAAGAGAGTAAAACAACCATAGGAGCTTTCCTAGGACTAGATGCTATCATGCTTGCTAAAGTTGTTGTAGGTGATGAGGTTAATTTGGCAAAACTTGTAAAACACCACTTTAGGCCTAGTAAGAATATGACCGAACAAAAATTGAATATTCGAGCCCTTGTGTTTTGCTTGTTGAATCGTTATTTGCTGTCGAATAACAATGGTGAGTTCGTTGACATAAGGTTGATCCCCTTGATTAGCTAGATGGAAAGTTGCTATTCTATTATGCCGTTGGTTGTTGCCGAGACTTTGCTGAGTGCGGATGAGATGAAGAAGGATGCCAAATCTGAACATTTTAAGGGAAGCCCCCTATTAGTGAAGGTAATCGATATTTTCTTGCGCGCGTATACACGTTTTTTTTTTTTGCGTACACATTTTTTATTCGTCCTACCTTGGGGCTGAGTTTCAGCGCCCAGGGCTGGGCGCTGGAATTTTCGGCGCTTGGTCCTGGGCGTTGAAACTGCGCCCCAGGAACCGTTTTCTTTTTTTTTTTGATCGTACCAGATTTGGCTCGTGGAACGGCTTAGACTCTTGGAAGCTCCTGCCGATCCTAAACATTATCGCCTTATAGTCTTGGGTAACCGAAAATACTTGCACCATGGCCAGGACGAGGCCGAATGGGCCTCCTTTTTTACTTATGGCATTTGTTCTATTAAGTGGGTGGTACCATGGTGGGGTTTGACTACTATGACGGGGGGTTCTGATGTATCGGTTTACGTTTCCTTGTTGGGGCTATCTCGACCCATTTATATTTTCCCTTACAGAGTCATGCGTCAATATGGTTTAAGGCAGACTATCCCCTTTCCTGATACGGTACCACCTAAGGTAGCGGCCTTTCCACAAGCACGGGTTCTAGCGTGGGCTAAGTATTATGATGGTCTCCCGCGTTTGGCCGTAGCTACAAATGGCTTTGTGGGTCTTTCTGAAAACTACAAGTTGTGGATGAGCTCCGATGATAAAGCTGTGAGGACCGAGGCTCGAAATGGGGAGCCGGCTGAGCTTTTGATACCTCGTATTCGTGTTAAGTATGAGGGTCCTGATTCTGCCAAACCTCGTACCTATGGTATTAAGACTGTGAAAGCTCGTCCTGATCGAAAGCGAAAGGAAGTTCCTCCCCGTTCCAGTTTCAAGCCTAAAAAGATGCCTAACATGAAAGGGCCTGCTGTTGTTAAAAGAAATGCAAGCTCTCGCAGAGATCGTCGCCGGAACAATGTATGGGTTAGGAAGGCTCAGCCGCCTGTAGAAACAGTGGCTAGTCTAGTTGATGATAATAATCCTTCTCCCACCATTGTCTGTGCCCTTGAGGCTGAGCGGGCTATAACTGAGAATGTTTCTGAAGCCTTGGCATCTTTGGAAGTTAGTGTCCAGGAGCCGGTTCTTATGGAGATTGATATTGGGGCAGCGCAGAAGACTGTGGGGGTGGATCCTGCGAACATTGCCCTCTACAAGACTTTATTTGATGATCCGAAAGAACTAGAGTAGTGTAGTTCTTGCTAGGGTGTAGGTGCCCTTTATTTATTTCAGTTGTGTTTGTTTTTTAATTTCTTAGCACTTTGTTTTCCTTCTTATTATTTTTTTAATAAAGGCGTATTTTATTTTTTCATTTTCATTTCCTGTTTTTCCTTCTTTTTATATTTTTACATGTCTAACACTTTTTGCACAATTTATGTATGTTTGTTTTTTTATTGGACCGAATCCTTGGTAAGGATTGCCTACGTATCTTGTCAGAATCAGGTCGCGCGTAGTTCTGGCTAGAATAAGTTCTAGGATGCCAGATTTTAATAGATATGCCCTGAGGTGGTAGCATATAACTTAATCGGTCAAATGAGTGAAGTATTATCATTATTTTCGTCTGCCGTTTTTTGTTTGCCGTAAGTCGCGTAAAAAAATGAAATTCGACTACTTTTTGTGTGGCTATATTTTTTGGTGAGCCTATTTGGATACGTGCTGTACCCCCCAAGTGTTCGTTATTTTTCCGTTATGTGCGGATAAAATGACGAGCACTTCTAAAAAAAAAAATAGGCAGGCAGAGAGTTTCAACGCCCAGGCTGGGGCGTCAAAGATTTCGGCGCCCAGGCTGGGGCGTCAAAGATTTCGGCGCCCAGCCCTGGGCGCTGAAAATGACTTGGGCGGTCAATTTTGACGCTTTGCTTCACGTGTTCTTGCATTTCCTTCTTTTTTCTCTTCTTTTTTTTAGTGCTTTGTTTTTGCTCGTATTTAAAATCAAATTTGAGGCTAATTCAGAGGCTTTTTTGTCTGTTAGCGTGAGATGCATTTTTGTCCGGATTAATTTTTTTCTATCCGTGACTCGAAACGGCTTTGAAAATGGAGTTAAGGTGTGGAAGATATGAAGATCTTTGTGTAGGATTTTTGGGTGGATTGAGGTGCGCGTTGTTAGTGAAGGGTATGATGGAATTATGTTTTATGAATCTGTTTTTTTGGTAACATTTGCATTGTTTTGGACTTTGATTTCCTTTGATTTCTTTGGGTTGCATGGATTGACTCTTGTGATAACACTGGTTGACTTTTTAGGTTTTTGGGGATATGAATGGGATGGTGCGGTTTATTTTGTGGGTTTCGGGAACTGGTTCCCATGGAACTATTTCAAGACCAAGTGGGCCTCGTTTGTTGGACCTAGAGTGGGCCACCTCTTTATTTTTGTATTTTGCAAGTACATTTGGTGTTCACTTAGTGTTAGAATAAAATTTTAGGAGAAATATTACGCCTTTATTAATTTGGAAAGTAAGGAAAACACACTGAAACAAACTTGACCTAAATTCTAAGGGGTCTTAGGACCATCTAAAGTCTTTATTACTTTTCTACCAATCTAAAGAACTACTAGGCGCTTTTTACTACGGTGCTCTATGTGGCTCAAGCCTTGGGTTTAGTCTCGTAAAACTTTGGTCCTTCACCGGTACTCATCTTGAATTCTATTCCTTTTGCATTGACCCACTGATATGTCTTCACCCATCCGTTCTCGATCTCTTCTAGTGTTGATGCAGGAGCGATTAACCGGGTTGGATTGAAACCTTCATCTTGTAAAGCTAGGGTAGTCGTCACAGTCTCGTCCTCCATGGGCCTCGATTCGTTAAACAATGTCCATAGAGCCTGGTCGTCCAATATTTCAGTTGTTTTAGTCTTGGTGAGGTAGGGTGCCTCATCCAAGGTGTGGCAGTCATAGAAGATTTCAAATCCTGGTTTTAGCAAGCCATCCTGAACGAAGGGTTCAGGGAAATCACAGCATGGGTGTCCTTCTCCTTCCCGAACGAACATCTCGTTAAGGGTTCTTTGATATGGGGGAAGGAGGGTGGTTTGTTTGGCCTTGTTAAGGCGTAGCCTAGACAGGAGGTCAGCAATATCTTCCTCCGTTGGTTCATAGCCTAAGCCAAAGGGAGTAGATATGTTGGGTAAAGGATGGAATGTGCATTCCTTCTTCCTTATGCCCAATGGAGTTCCAGGGAAATAACCTTGAGCTAACAGCATTCTAGGGATGACTCGGGATGCATGCGGGTCTAGAAAAGCTGGATCATAATCTTCGATGAACTGGATTGTTTCTTCCATTTGGAACCCGTAAAGGTCGTCTGCAGTTTCGGCCGTTCCAACCATAGTACAACTGGCGTCGAGAGGAGGGGCGCGGATTTCTAGTATTACCCCGTTATGGTTAAGTTTAACCATTTGGTGCAAGGTAGAAGCCACACCTCCTAAGTCATGGAGCCAAGGTCGCCCCAAGAGGAGGTTAAAAGTGGGCTTGATGTCAATTATTTGAAACTCCGTGGTACGTGCCACAGGCCCGGTTTGTATGGTGAGGTTGATTTACCCCAACACAGGCCTTCGGGAGTTATCATAAGCTCGTACCCCTTGCGTGGAGGTTTGGAAGTTATCATTTCCTAGCCCCAAGCAATGGGCGGTTCGTAATGGGTAAACATTGACCGCCGAACCGTTATCTACGAGCGCTAGGGGGATGTTTTGTCCTTTGCATCCAACCACTAGATAAAGGGCTTTGTTGTGAGCACCCCCCTCTTTGGGCAAGTCTTTGTCAGTGAAAACTGTGGCCTTTTCTCCGGCATCTCTCGTGACATGGCTAACCAGTGAGTCAGGTGTGATATCTGTAGGTACTGAGATGAGGTCGAGTGAGCGAATAAGCTTTTCGCGATGTTCCTTTGAAGTACACATGAGATCCCAGATGGTAATTTCGGCTTTGGTTCTCTTTAGTTGTTTCAAGAGAGGATTTTCAATGACTTCCGCGACGGTGGTGTGCCATCCATTCTCAGGAGTTTGCCTAACTGGGATATCGCCCATAGGAGGTGGGTGAATATCCGGTTGGTATATCCTTCCGGATCGGGTGAGGTTGTCGACCTCGGGCTCCTGAGGGGTGGTGTCAATGAGAGCATACCCGGGCCAAGTTTCAGTAAAGAGGTCCTGGCCCGACGCTTGAGATAGGTAAATATCTTCAGCATTATCATCCCACACACCGCACACTTCTCTCTCGATTTGATCCATAGGGACCATGGCGAGTGGTGCACCTTGAGGCATAATGTACACCGTAGGGTCGAAGTTCTCATTTTCTGGTTGGTCGATAGAGATGTGACAAGAGCCGAGTGGGCTCTTGTTGTTGTTGGGTTTGCCAACGTTAGGGAGAGGTATCACTTCATCCTCTATCATGTCCTGGATCGTATGCTTTAGATTCCAACAGTTCTCGGTGTCATGCCCATTTCCTTGATGGAATTTGCAGTAAGTACCTTCGACCCAATATTTGTTCTTGACAGGAGGGTCACGGGTGGGGCCTATAGGTCTCAACTTTCCTTGATTGGTTAGTCTTTCAAAGGCTTGTACCAAAGTCGACCCGAGTGGGGCAAACTTGTTAGGTTATGATACATATGATATTACATAAATCATGCGGAAACAACCATTAACCCAGGATTACATATTATTTACACATAATCATATAGCATAATTTAGATGCACACTCTTTGTTGCGTGCCCTCCCTAGCTGCGCCCGAACCGAACAAGAACAAGTCTTTAGGACTCCAAGTGTCGTCCCTCCGTAGATAGTCCACAGCACGTCCGGATCCGCCTTAAGATTGACCAACTAGAATCGCCCTTAAGGTACTAGAATTTTCGGCACTCTTGAGCAAGATGTGTGGCTGAATTTTTCTCTCAAAAACTCACTTTGAATACTTTGAAACTCGTTATAAATTGTGAACCCAGGCCACATATTTATAGGGTTATGGAAAGGGAATTGGAATCCTATTCAGATACAAATTAATTAAACCTAGAATCCTACAAGAACTCTAATTTAATTAATTTATCAAATAGAATTAGGAATTTAATCATTAACCGAACTCTGCACGTTTTAGGAAACGTGCACGAACACAAACACTTACGCACACACACACGGCAGCCTCGATGGGCCGCCCATGCGTGCGTGCGAGCAGCAGCCCACGCAGCGAGGCCTGCGCGAGCCACAAGCCCACGCAAGCACCCGCGCGCGCTGCGCGCGCTGTGCGCGCTGCCACGGCCTGCTGGGCCTGGCCTTGCGCTGGGCCTGGCGTGGCTGTTTGTGTGGCGCGCTTGGCTTGCTGGGCGATGGCCTGGCTTCGTGCTGGGCCCTCGTCTGGCAGGCCTCGTCCGATGCTTATTCGTACGATACGCTTCCGATTAAATTTCCGATTCCGGAATTCATTTCCGATACGAACAATATTAAACATTTCCGATTCCGGAATTAATTTCCGTTTCGAACAAATATTTAATATTTCCGTTTCCGGAATTATTTTCCGATTCCGGTAATATTTCCGATTCTGACAATATTTCCGTTTCCGGCAATATTTCCGATTCTGGTAATATTTCCATTTCCGATAATATTTTCCGATACGTACCATGTTTCCGTTTCCGGCAACATCTACGACTTGGATAATATTTATATTTCCGATACGATCCATATTTCCGTTTCCGGTAATATCATCGTTTCCGGAGTATTCATTTCTTGCCTGTGACGATCTCAGCTCCCACTGAAACCAAGATCCGTCGATTCCGAATATCCATAGATAGAGTATTTAATGCCATTAAATACTTGATCCGTTTACGTACTATTTGTGTGACCCTACGGGTTCAGTCAAGAGTAAGCTGTGGATTAATATCATTAATTCCACTTGAACTGAAGCGGCCTCTAGCTAGGCATTCAGCTCACTTGATCTCACTGAATTATTAACTTGTTAATTAATACTGAAACGCATTTATTAGACTTATCATAGAATGCATACTTGGACCAAGGGCATTATTTCCTTCAGTCTCCCACTTGTCCTTAGGGACAAGTGTGCATTTCCTAATTCCTTTGTCGCTCGATGCTTGCTCTTGAACATAAGGTAAGAGTTGTCATCCTTATTATGTCCAGAGGTGTTCCTCGGTTTCAGAGTTCAACTGATCAAATAAACAGATAATCATAGCCTATGATTCATCCGAGCACGGCCATGCATTTCACAGTTTCTAGCTCTCCGAGTGGCCTTGTACAACTTTTAAGCATCTCATCCCGATTTATGGGAGGACAATCCCAATCTTGCGATCTTGAGATTAGACTTCGTTTGATAGGTGATTACCTGAGCGTTGCCTTTATAGCCTCCTTTTACGGTGCGACGGTTGGTCAACGTCAAAGCAACCAGTTCTCAAACAAGTAATCTCAAATCACTCAGGTATTGAGGATTTAGTGTCTAATAATTTAATGAAATTTACTTATGACAGATTTTCATCTCTTACAGTAAAGTTTCATAGGTCTTGTCCGATACTAGTCTTCCCAAAGTAAGTATCTATGCAAATGATTATGACATTGCCATGTCCACATAGTTCAAGAAACAGAACTACTAGTCATCTTGCATTCTAATCGTCTAACGTTTTCTATGCGTCCAATTTTATAGAAAACTCCGACTAGGGACCATTTTCAACCTTTGACATTCAAGTTCACTTGATAGACATTTCTTAGTCACAGGACTGGTCCTGACAGTCTATCTTGAATATATCGTCAAATTTGAAGGGACTCATCATTTAATACTAAACCAAGATTAAATGGAATATGAAAATACATTTCATATATGATAAATGTTCAACCCCAATGTTTTATAACCATGGGCCTCAAACCCATCTTCTAAAACAATTCATGGAATTCAAAGCTATGCTTGATTTCCAGTGCTACAACGTGAGTGTTGCTTCTCACTTGTTGCATAGGTTTAGTTATCATGCTTTTCCAATCTTAATATCCTTTTCATCGAATGTTCTTCGAGATATGATGATAAGATCTTTTCGAGTTCGTTTATTATGTGATCTAGTCTTTCTTACTTCGATGGTGGTTTTACTCACTTTGCAATGAAGAACCATCAAGTTAGCAGACGTTTTTCTTGCTTCAAGAGTGGTTCTACGCATTTTTCAATGAAGAACCATCAAGCAAGCAGATAGGTGATCTACCCAAGTTCAGTGAAGAACTTTAAACAACCCTGTTTTATTGCTTCTTAGGCAATAATCACTTTTACTTCAACTGTATAGGTTGCTAGTGATGCTTTGTTTGGATTTACCTATCCAAGCAGTTCATAGATATGTGGAAGACTCTCCAACTATATCTTAGAACATAGAAATTATTATTTTAATTTCCCACGCAACAACTCATGGTCTCCAATCCATGTTGCCATTTCAAAACACGATGCTCTATAGCTCGTCCTTATCAATGGTTAACTCCAAAGGGTCTTGCTTGATCCTTTGCCAGTGTTTATGCGTGTAGCATCAATATTTAGCATATCTTTATTTCCTTGAATCAAGAACTATTCCTATGTACCTTTTCAAGTACCATAAGTATTCTTGATCTCAATCTAGTTGATCTTTACTTAGATCAATAGAGATTGGTATATGTTCGTCATGGCTAAAGTCATACGATACGTTTTTGGCGATCCTCATATTATATCATACATGATAAATTCTTTTGCAGAATAATTCCCAATTGAATTCTATTCATGTAACTTTAGCTCATCTAGTTTCAGTAGATACTAAATCCAGCTAAATTCTTTGACATATAATATAGGTTTAAGAATCTTACTTAGATTCTTTGATGTTTAACTTAGTAAATGCTTATACATAGTTCAAACATCCTTTACTTAGATTTATTCATATGGGTCGAATATCTCCAATGGAGTCTTTCGTGTTTGATTTAGTAAATGTCATTACTTAATCCAAAACAATATCATAAGATCTTTGTAAATAGATCTTAATACCCAGTATGTACTAAGTTTCGCCATGGTCCATCATTGATGAATAATTTCAAATCTAAGTCATTAGCATTTGAATGTTATTTCACAATAGAGAGATATGTGTGTGATACACATAGGACCAATTAAGTTTTACGTACTCCCACTAAACTTCTTATATATCTATAAGAATCATGTATATTTTATGAAACTAAAATACTTATTAACTTCACTAAAATACAATTCCAATTCCCAATTGCTTGCTTAAATCTGTACTTAGATTTTATAAGCTAGCTTTCCTTTTCAAGCATTTATTTGGATCCACAAATCCTATGACATACCATGTACATAGTTTATTCCAACATTTTATTGAGGAATTGTTTTGTCATCCAATTGCCATATGTACAATATGCAATCATTGCTTGATTTATAGACTTGAGCATTATGATTATGCATGAGGTTTCAACACAATCCATGCCATGAATTTTCTTGTAACCTTTAGCAACTAATCTAGCTTTGTGTGTGAACACAATTCCATGTTTGATGGTTTTTATCCTTAAAACAAACTTGCAACCAATAGGTGTGAAACTATTCTTGCAAATCAACAAAATTTCAATTTTGTCATCAAAACATTGAGTATGTTTTATGGCCTTTAACCAATTAAACATATAGTCTATATATGGCCTCTAACCATTTTAGGGAATCTGGGTTTCGTCATAGCTTTCTTACAAGTCACTTCTTTTAGTTTGACTGCAAGTTGTAGGTTTCTTTACTATCTAATAGAAGAATTGCATAGTTTCAGTGACCTGAACTCCATGTTTCTTCACTATCTAATAGAAGAATCTCATAGTTCCAGTGACTTGAACTCTATGCCTACTTGGGTATAGAACATCAAACAACAGAATATCAATAGCCACTTGAAAGTCCTTTGAATATTCTGTTCTCCTTGAAGCACTTGTAAAGTCTTCTAAGAGATGTCTATTCTTTAAAGCCACTTCTAAAGTCCTTAAAGAATAAGTTCGGTTTTTCTGAAGCACTTTGAAAAGCCTCCGGAATGTCCGTTTATGTTTGTTGTTCGCCTCGAAGACTTTCGAGGTCTATTTTCTCCCACTTGTCATTTTGGAAACGAATCTCCAAAAGGACATTATTTCGAGCAAACAAACATTATGTTCTCAAAAATTCGTGGTAGAAAAAATACCCTCGTGTCTCATTTGAATAAATCACAATGAAACATATATCTAGACTTGGGCCTTAGTTTGTTGAATAACAAACACTAAGCTCCCACTGAGTTTAGCAACTCTTTAGATATATATAATTGAAAAGATATCCTGAAATTACTTTTCAATAGTTTTGACGAATTTGGTTTAGTTTGGTGGTAGTTGAGCATTTTGTTTTAGAAATTATAGGAAAAGTCTTTATGATTCATCATTGATCGAATCAAGTACTAATTGACTTCGATCATTCCAACGTAGATATGCCAAATCTTATGGAGCTAGATTGTGAAATTACAACACACAATCATTGATGATCATATTTGGTCTCAAGTAATCATCAACATGATCTAACCTAGATCTTTATGATTTCTTGCCAAGTGGTTTTTATACTTCTGAATCTTTGAACTAGCCAAACAGATTCAACTTATATCACATTTGAGTAAATAAACCTATATTCACTCAAATCCATGTGAAATAATAAAGTCATAAAACCTTTCTTTAGCTTTGAACTCTATCGTCTAGGCGTTCTAACAATAGTTCATATTCTTTGTTACTTTCAACAAGTAAGACTAGCTTGTCTTAAGTTGATCTAGAAATCAACCAACTTTCAAAAGTCCATCAAAATAGAGCTTATGAATGTTAACTTGTTGATATGGTCTAAGCAACAATGCCAAAGATTAATGGAACTCAAATCAAGGGTTTGATTTGAACCTAGTAAAGTTCTATAAAGAGTTGTTTGTTTTAATCAAGCATATTGACTCATTTCATTCAAACAAACAAACAAACATTGTTTTTGTTTTTCTTGAATGTGAGTCTTTCTGTGTTTGAAAACAGAAATTTAGGTATGTTGATTATGGAACAAAATAGCCATTAAGTTCCAGCCTTTGAAAGGACTTAAAACAAACTTAGATGACCCTACAATTAATGTAGCATTGCCATGCTTCATTTCCCACTTGTAGGTCATTAGTGTATCCTAGCTTCCATTGTTTGAGTTATTACCGAAGTAAGAACCTCAAGCGGTATATGATACCAAGGAAGTTTGATTGCTAGGTCACTTCTCTTTAAACATAAACTTATAGGTAGAAACGGAATCGTAAATTCCTTTCATTTGTTCCTCGTTTTCCTATTTCTTGTACCCTTTCTTATAGTCTTAAGAATTGAATTCTTTAGTGTTGACTTTTATACTTTGTTAGACATGTCCAATGTCACCCCAACAAGGTTCTTTACCATTTTAATTTATGTTGAATATTTTGTTTCAACTAGATGATCTTACCAGAAGCTTCTAAAGTTCTCTAAGCATCGATCTATTCGAATGTCTAGGGACTAGACTCATTCGAGAATTAAATGGACAAAGATATTAGGTTGTTAACCATTGGTAAAGCTGAGCGTATTAAACTCAATGCTTTATGATCTCAAAACTACATTGTATTTTGAATTCACAAGCACCAACTGGTTTGCCATTCGATTTTGATATTCGAAAACAACCATAAAAGTCGCTAAAAGAAACATACATTTTAAATTGCTCACTTTCTCTCATTTCCGTGAATCGTTCTTGGATTCACTACCAATCGAGGAAATTTACTGTTACCTTTCTAAAAGGATTTACTGCAGTGCAAGATATTTAAATATAAACAATAATTAAAACATACATTGAAGCATGCAAAGTCTAAACATTTATCATGAATAATAACTTGAAAATTGAAGCAATCATGCAATTCAAACAAGTTATTAGCATTTTATTCGAATTATGTGTTCCGGCAGGTGTGAATAAAATGATTCCAAGACCCTAAAACCATTGAAGAATTAAGCACAGTTTGTCGACTCAATTCTAAAACATTTTAGGTAAGCAAAAGCCTTTTGCTAATAGTCTAGAAACTACTCTTGGTTGATAGGTACGTCTAAGAACTTATTAGGTAAACCTATCGATTTTGCCACGACATAAAAGGACTCCTTACTTATATCGTTGAGTTTCACCAAAACTAACATGTACTCACAATTATTTGTGTACCTTGCCCCTTTAGGACCAATAAGTAACACCTCGCTGAGCGAAAACTATTACTAGATTGATGTAAAGGATATCCAAGCAAGTGTATATTTTGGCATGGCACCTTATAACTCAATTTTTAAGTTTGGAACTTAAGGCTCTTACTATGTTGGTTAGATTTTAAGTGAACTAAAATCTTTAATCATGCAACATAATCAAGCTTTTGATCTCATGCATTTTAAGACATATTTAAAAGCAATAAATAACTTAAAACATGCATAAGATAAATGTGATCTAGTATGGCCCGACTTCATCTTGAAGCTTTGACTTCAAAGTCCGTCTTGAAAATCTCCGTGGGAGGCACCATTTTCTTCAAATAGGATAAGCTATAACTAATTACAACTATTTGATGGTTCGCAGACCATATTTGAATTGAAAAATAACTTTGGTACTTTAGACCAATTACATTCAAATTAATGGTACGCAGACCATATTTTCTATCCTATTTGGGCCATACTAGTCACTTCATAACCTGCAAAACAGTACATATACAATATATACCATTCACCCATTCATTATCATGAATGGCCCACTTAGCTGGTTAGTAAAACACATTATGCATCACGTAAATATTTGCAGCAATTAATCAAGGGCACCAATAATCTACCAATTATTCAGTCCTTATTAATTCTAATCAAGTTGTTTTAACCTTAAGGATTTGTAGACCTAATCAAGAGTTTATGACTAAAAAGCGCTCCCACTTAAACCAATAAATTCATATGCTTTACTAATTTTAAACATAAAAATGTATTTCTAGTCTAACCGGAAACATACAATTTTAATTAAAATTTAAAGCTCATATAAATTTATAATTGAATCCAAAAAGTTTAATTTAATTTCAGTCGTTATTTAAATTAATTCATGATTTTAATTTTAGTAAAATAATTAGAATAAATAACATTTATTATAATTACAATATTCAAAATTAAAATCCAAGAAAATAATTTAAATTATTAATTTTAAAATTAATTAAAATTACGTGAACTGAAATTTTCAAATTAAACATTCAAAACGATCTAATCGTAACGCAAACACCCTACGCATTGCACGCCCATGGGCCGCACGCACACAGCCATTGCTGGCCATGTGCGCGCAGCCCATGCGCTCGTCGCATAGCTGCTGCATCTCCCATCGCAAGCCATCGCACGTTGTGGTGCTTGTTGCGCGCGCGCCAGCGCTCGTCGCACGCGAGCCATCGCTCGCAGTGCGCGCGAGCCATCGCTCGTAGTGCGCGCAAGCCATCGCTCGCAGTGCGCGCGAGCCATCGCTCGCTGGGCGCGCGACATCGCTCGCTGTGCGCGCGAGCCATCGCTCGCTGTGCGCGCGACATCGCTCGCTGGGCGCGCGACATCGATCGCTGGGCGCGCGACATCGATCGCTGGGCGCGCGACATCGCTCGCTGGGCGCGCGACATCGCTCGATGTGCGCGCGAGCCATCGCTCGCTGTGCGCGCGACATCGCTCGCTGGGCGCGCGAGCCATCGCTCGCTGTGCGCGCGAGCCATCGCTCGCTGTGCGCGCGAGCCATCGCTCGCTGTGCGCGCGAGCAACGCTGGGCGCAGCGCTCGTGGCACGCGAGCTTGCGCTCGCTGCGCGCGAGGCTGCGCGCTCTTGCGCGAGGCAGTGCGCGTTGTGGCGCAGCTCGCTTGCTGCCCACACGCGACTGCCTTGGCTCGCCCTTCGCCCATGCCCATTCGTCCATTGCTCGTGGCCCACGACACAAGGCAGGGCTGCTGCCTTGTGCTCGTGCACTACGCCCTTGCTCATTGCATTCGTGCCGCATGGGCGACGAGCTCCCTTGCTCGTCGTCGCATGCCCGCATTATACAACACCCCTTAAGGGTAACACGAAGCGTCCATTGCTTTGTGCGTGCAAGTTATATGAACGAATCGCATAAAAAATTTAAAATTTATAAAATTAATGACAAATTAATAAATATTATTAATTTCATAATTTTAGGGCGAAAAATCGAAAATTTATAATCCAATTGATTTCCGATTGTTATGGATTCAAGTCTAGGTCATAAAATTTAAAATTTATCATAAATTTACAATTTTTATGGTGATTTTTAATCATAGGTTTCTAATTAAATTACAATTAATTATGAAAATCAAATTAATTCTAAATTATTCTAATTTTCAACAAATTAATCATTATTACAAATTAGATTGCATAATTAACAAGACTAGGCATTCAAACTTGTTAAGCATATGCAGTAGGTCAATCAAAAATTCAAGATTTATCAACAAGAATCGCAAATATTTAATTTAACATCTTAAATTTACGAAATTTTGCATTCGAAAAACTAAAACCTTCGAAAAGTCATAGTTAGGCTTCGAATTTGAGAATTCTGGGTTCGGCAGAAAAAGACTATTTTTGTCAAAATTTTAGAATGCCTTTTACATGCGGAATTGACACAAAAATCACTCGATTTGGATGAGTAACGAAGAAACTGCCGAAAAACTGCGTACGTATAATTAAATAAACGCAATTTGCAATTAATTAACAATTACGAAAATTAATCACCCCTTTTAATTCTTGCAAATTTGTAATATTTAACCATGTTCATGCAATTTAGATTATGAAAATAATAAGGGGCTCGTGATACCACTGTTAGGTTATGATACATATGATATTACATAAATCATGCGGAAACAACCATTAACCCAGGATTACATATTATTTACACATAATCATATAGCATAATTTAGATGCATACTCTTTGTTGCGTGCCCTCCCTAGCTGCGCCCGAACCGAACAAGAACAAGTCTTTAGGACTCCAAGTGTCGTCCCTCCGTAGATAGTCCACAGCACGTCCGGATCCGCCTTAAGATTGACCAACTAGAATCGCCCTTAAGGTACTAGAATTTTCGGCACTCTTGAGCAAGATGTGTGGCTGAATTTTTCTCTCAAAAACTCACTTTGAATACTTTGAAACTCGTTATAAATTGTGAACCCAGGCCACATATTTATAGGGTTATGGAAAGGGAATTGGAATCCTATTCAGATACAAATTAATTAAACCTAGAATCCTACAAGAACTCTAATTTAATTAATTTATCAAATAGAATTAGGAATTTAATCATTAACCGAACTCTGCACGTTTTAGGAAACGTGCACGGACACAAACACTTACGCACACACACACGGCAGCCTCGATGGGCCGCCCATGCGTGCGTGCGAGCAGCAGCCCACGCAGCGAGGCCTGCGCGAGCCACAAGCCCACGCAAGCACCCGCGCGCGCTGCGCGCGCTGTGCGCGCTGCCACGGCCTGCTGGGCCTGGCCTTGCGCTGGGCCTGGCGTGGCTGTTTGTGTGGCGCGCTTGGCTTGCTGGGCGATGGCCTGGCTTCGTTCTGGGCCCTCGTCTGGCAGGCCTCGTCCGATGCTTATTCGTACGATACGCTTCCGATTAAATTTCCGATTCCGGAATTCATTTCCGATACGAACAATATTTAACATTTCCGATTCCGGAATTAATTTCCGTTTCGAACAAATATTTAATATTTCCGTTTCCGGAATTATTTTCCGATTCCGGTAATATTTCCGATTCTGACAATATTTCCGTTTCCGGCAATATTTCCGATTCTGGTAATATTTCCATTTCCGATAATATTTTCCGATACGTACCATGTTTCCGTTTCCGGCAACATCTACGACTTGGATAATATTTATATTTCCGATACGATCCATATTTCCGTTTCCGGTAATATCATCGTTTCCGGAGTATTCATTTCTTGCCTGTGACGATCTCAGCTCCCACTAAAACCAAGATCCGTCGCTTCCGAATATCCATAGATAGAGTATTTAATGCCATTAAATACTTGATCCGTTTACGTACTATTTGTGTGACCCTACGGGTTCAGTCAAGAGTAAGCTGTGGATTAATATCATTAATTCCACTTGAACTGAAGCGGCCTCTAGCTAGGCATTCAGCTCACTTGATCTCACTGAATTATTAACTTGTTAATTAATACTGAACCGCATTTATTAGACTTATCATAGAATGCATACTTGGACCAAGGGCATTATTTCCTTCAAAACTTTCGGTCTCGGACCCATCTTCTAGGGCTCCTTCGGGCGGGAGTCTCCTCTACGGCATGGACTTCTTGGGCTTGGGATGTGTTGCCCCTGTTGTAGGTATTGCTTTTGTATGCGGGTATACTTTGTATTGTTTTTGCGAGATCATCCTCGATCTTTATTCCCACATCATAAACTCTTTTGAGAGTGTCAAGTCCCAGGTACCTAAGGTGCTGTCTGTAGGCCGGGTCCAGATTGTCAATGAATTTTCGGACCAATTCTGTTTCGGGAGGCCTATTGATTAGCTGGGCCGCCTGATCTCTCCATCTAGCAAAGTAGGTTGTGAAACCCTCATTTTTCTTTTGGAAGAGAACTTCCAGCTCGTGCATGGTGACTTGAAAATCCATGTTCGACGAGTATTGCTTGATGAAGACATTGACAAAGTCTTTCCAAGTGGGGAAGAGCTTAGGGTCCTGGTGATAGTACCATTTGAGCGGCACAGGTTCCAAGGACAAAGGAAAGGCAGGTAAATACATGGACTTGTCCACGCCTTTCAAGTTCATGGCATTCACAAAGCTCAATAAATGATCACGGGGATTATCCGTGGCTTTAAACTTTGGTAAGTCCGATGAACTAAACTTTTTCGGTAGTTTGCCAGGAAAAGGTTCACGATCGAGGGAGAAGTACTTGCTCCCCATGGTTTTCTGTAGGACCATTTTTTCAATCCTCTTCTCGTTATCGAGGTCGTTTTTGGCTTGCGCAGCCGCTAAGGCTTCGTTTTCCATTTTCAGTTGGCCCATGAGTTGGGTCATTTGAGCCATCTGCTCTTGCAATTCTTCGATGGACATGTTTGAGGGTGCGAATCGAGGTTGGGGAAGCGGAGATCTTTGAAATGAGGGATGATGGACGGAGCTTGGAGTCACTAAACCTGGTGTTGGCGATGTATCTTCGATGCGCACTAACCGTCGATTTCCTGATCGGCACCAAGTGGCAGGACCAGTCCTATGCATAAGATAAGCTAAAGTTTAGGTCCCAAAGTTTCAAGTATTACTTAGTCTAGACTTCGACTCTCTCTATTGGGTTTTCACTCTTTCTTTTGTTGGTACACTTTTTAGTTTTTTTCTTTTGGTCATTCTTTGAATTTTCGAAACACTTGCCCGTGTGACATTCATAATTATTAGCATGTTCGGTTTTTAGTGCCGAGCATTGTCGTCGTAGGAGGCCTAACAACGACGCAAAGAGTTATTAATTTTTTACGAGTCGCTTTTGAAATCGAGTGCTTTTCTTACGCCCTCGTAGCAATTCTTTTTTACGAACATTTTTTGTGCTACGTATTTTCCTTTCGCGTGGGCACCGAGGCTGCTGCGCCTGACCAGAAGGCCAAGCAGCAACTTCAGCGCCCAGCGTAGGGCGTGAGAAATTCTGGCGCCCAGCCAGGGGCGTTGAAAATTCGTCCCTGGCTGGTTCTCGTTTTCTGTTTGCGTCTACTTTTGTTTACGCGACTTCGATTTTGCGTGCTTGCCTAATAACGTCCTTTACGCGTTGTGCAGCATTTGTGGGATTCGTTACAGGCCATCCCGAGCGTCGCTTATTTTTGTGGCGATCGTTCGGGTTTGCGGAACACGTGTTTCGGTATAACTCTTTGGCAAATTGGTTTATGAATGTTTGGGAAATTTTTAAGGTCGTTGGTTTTTCTAGGACTGTTTGTCACACACAATCATATATTTCGCTACACATAACTAACATTCCATCATGAGACAATAATAATATGTCATGTAGTTTATGATAGGCTTCTCTGGGTAGTTATTTGCGCCTGGCTTGGTACCGCTTCTATCGTAGATCCAACACATGCCCCGGTCGAGGTAGTGTCTTCAGCAGACGAATTTCGCTCAAGAGGCCAACCCGCAAGTGCAAGCCAAGGGGGCATGCAGGCGAGAGGGACCTAATGGGCGAGCGATTGGGTTTGGGACGGGTGTACTACTAGCGAAAGTGCCGAGTGGACAACATTCGAAGCGTATGCACCCCTCGGTTGGCGATGGGTATCCTTAGTCCCAACTCCCAAGGTGAAACACCAAGGGAGCCAAGATTCGTTATGCGGTTCTGCCCGTTCACATTAATATGCTGATTTTCAGGTCGTCCCAACTTGATTGGGAAATAAACGCGGGGTAGGATCGTTTCATCCTTCGGCTATTTTGATTACCTACAAGCACGAGTATTTCCTTCACTATCCCCAGTGGAGTCGCCACTGTGAGGGGGTCGAAAAAGCACGAGGCTAATGCGTGACCTCGTCCCTCGTGGGTGTGACGCTTCTTTTTGTCAAATCAAGTGTAATTGGATTTCCTGTGAGTTTACACCCAATTGACTAGTAATATAGGAATCGCCATTCAGTTTTTAACGACAATGAGAAAAACTGACAAAACCCGGTTATCGTGACATAAAGGGAGTGCAATTATGTTTGACCACAACGGCCGTAGGTTCCCTTGTGATCCCTGGTGGTGGGGATCGCTCAACGTACACCCGCAGGGTAGAGATTGAGGGTTCGGGGGACTGTAACTACCGAGAGGAGTACTCGCTCTTGGATAACTCCAGAGGCAGGATATCCTTACTAGCTCAGCATAAATAATTGAAGGGACATGCGTTAACTATTAAACTAATATGAGTTGATTTTATCAATATGCAACATATAGTACTAGATCGAGCGCGATTATCTGATTCAGATTGTTTTAAGGGACCTAGCATGATAATCGAATTTCCCAAAAATATCATATTTATTAAGCGTGATCGAACAACCAGATTTAGTTAGTTTAACAGTTCATAAAAGGGCGAGGAAAGCAATTAAATCATAGAAAAGGGACACATTACGACGCACCCTTGAGAGGTGCGTCACGGTTCTCAGAAAACTAACCACTTTGACTTTGCTATTTCTCCTTTTATTTAACGAATCTAAAATTATGGGACGGGATACGTTCTGTTCGATTTATGGATCGATTGCGACAGAACGCGTGATCATTTTTGCAGCGCGAGGCTTAGGCTTAGGGGTTTAGAGTCAATACTCAGAATATAATTGTGTGTTGTTGTGTTCCTTTCACGTCGAACTTAAGGCCCTATTTATAGAAAAGAGTTCGTGGAAAGATAGAATTGTTGTATTCTAATCCATGAGGAATTAGGAAAAAACACGTACCAGGTATTTTCAGCGCCCAGGCCTGGGCGCCGAAGATTTCGGCGCCCAGAGCCAGGCGTTGAAAATAGGGTCTGGGCTGTTTTTCTTAGTCAGATTCGGATTCCTAGAATCCGGAGTATTTGAGATTTAATTGAGTCCTTTAGTGCGTATTAACCTTGTGACGGGATGCGTCTGGGCCCGTTACGAACTCTAGGCTCGTTAGGATTTTAATTAATACGTGAGTCTTACTTTTGAATCATATTAGGAATAGGATTCTCTCGCAATTTCTATCTCATTTAGGATTTATGTTGGAGTTCAACACCTAATTCTGAAAGGTTTCTATCTTTTATGACTTGCCACTTTTAACAACTACCCATTATGGTAGTTTCTATTTTTAGCAGGTTTCCATAAATAGAAAGTTTCTATAAATAGCAGGTTTCGGGTGAAATGAAAAGGGGAATTGAGATTCTTATTTTATAGGAGATGCGTTGTCAAGTGGAGATTTACGTTTTCATCATCGAACCTTCCCTTTCGTGAATGGGGACAAAAGTAGATGTCTACAGCTGCCAGCTCTTTCAAGTTGGGCGAGGAGTCCATCTTGGAGAGTGCCCAAAAGGCGTGGGATCAGTCTATGGACGGGAAAAACTTTTCCTGGTTCAAACGCCGTATCTCCCATCAGATAGCCGTTTCCACGGCTAGATGTCTAGGCCTAGATCCCCCTGATTCGTCAGTGACGGGGAGGAGGACATGGAGGAAGACGAGGTGAACTCCCCTGAAGGCCAAGACGTCCAGGACGGGAGTTCTATTGCCACTCATCCTTAAGCGGCTTTTCTCGTAGTTGGTTTGAATGACGCCGTGGGCGTTTGTAATAACTTTGGTGCCTTTTGGCATTTATTTGATTTGGTTTGTTTGCGCCTTGAGCACTATGTATAAACAATTCGTGCCGTTGTGCACTTTATTTTATTTTAATTTCATCAGTTCGTTACTGATTTCTTGGGAATTCTTTTTGGGTCCATTTGTTGGACGGGAAGCTCAGTGTTTTAGGTGATCAGCCTAATTTGAGGCGCTAATCTAGGCCACTTCTCAGGTCGTCAAACGATTAGTCTTTTTAGACGCCATCCAAGGAGGAGGTCTTATGTCTGAATGTTTGCTCTTGTTTGAGTCTTCTTTTTTGGGCGCCTTTCGAAGAAAAGGCGTCATGTTGGATATCTAAACCCTTTGTGTTTATTAGCACTGGGTACGTCCAAACCCTTCGTGTTTATTAGCACTGGGTATTGTTTATTTAGCAGATATTGACGCCACTATTTTAGGGATTGTTTTCTAGTGAGTTTCTTCACCCCTTAATGTTCCTTTTTAAAGGTTCAACTGAGACTTGTATTCGTCAGATAAGTGTTCATTTACTAAATTGCTTGCTACATTCACCGCGTCTTAGGCGGGCATTTACAGACCGTTTTGTGGGCTCTAGTACAATAGCTAGGCCGTTTTGTAGGGTCTGAGTACAATAGTTACCCTAATGATGTTCTACTTTCAGCCACTTTCTTCAATTTTGACCGCTTCTATTTGGACGGGTCTAGTTTCTTTGGCGACTTGAGGTTCATCTTCATGCTTTCGTTTTCCTCTAACTTTGGCAGAATCTTGCTTCCATGCTGACGGGTTGAGGGTTGTCAGGTAACAGTCCCTAGCCTGTTGTTGATCTCCATGTATGGTGCCTATAACTCCATCATTGCACACAAACTTCAGAAGCATCAGATGGGTGACGACTACAGCCTTAATCTTGTTTAGGGTGGGTCGTCCCAAGATGACATTGTATGCAGTCAAGTCTTTAACAATTAGGAAGTCCACCTCCATCTTTCGCCCATTCTTCCTATCCCTAATTCGAACCGGCAGAGTGATGACGCCAACAGGGTGAATGATACTCCCTCCGAAACCAATGATGGGATAGTGAATTCTTTCGATGGTTTTGGGGTCATGCGCTAGGCGATTGAGGCATTCTAGACGCATTATGTCGGACGAGCTTCCCGTGTCTATTAGTATGCGTTTAACCCTCATGTTAGATATCTTGAATTCGACCACAAGGGGATCATCATGCGGCGTGGCTATCTGTCCGCCATCGGACTCACATATTTCTATCCTTGGGAATGGATCCATGGGCGCTTTGGCTGACAGCAGCACTTGTCCTAAGCGGCGAGCATAATCTTTCTGTCCTCTCATGGTGGGTCCTCCAGCGGCCGGTCCTCCAGATATGACGGCTACAAATCCTCCGTCGTTGTGTTGTCCCTTAGTCGGTGAGGCAGGTGACTTGTTCTTTTTGTATTGGTTTTTTCCAAAGCCATGAGCATTCTTTTGTAAATAGTTCTTGAGGTGCCCTTTGGAGGCTAGGCCATCTAAAGCCCTCTTCAAGCTTCTACAATTCTTGGTTTCATGTCCTATGTCTTCATGGAACTGACAATATAATTTGGGATCTCGAGTCTCGGCAGGAGATTTCATGGGGAAAGGTCGATCAAGGTCGTACCTTGTCCCCACGTCTTTTAGTATGGTGAGAAGATCTGTGTTGTACTCGAAATATTCCCTTTCTTGCAGTCGTTCTCTCTTGTGCCCAGGAGAGTTGGTATCATGCTCTTTTGAGAGAGCCCATGTGCCATGCACTCGTGGGGATTTTCGGTCCACTTTATCCTTCTTCCCGGAGGAGTCTGTTGTTTCTCCAATCCTTCCTTCCTTTGACGCGCTGCATATTTCTGTTGCATGGATAAATGCTTCAGCCTCGTCCAGGACCTCGACCATAGTCCTTACACTCTTCTTAACCAGATCAAACTTGAAGGATCCCTTCTTCAATCCTCTGATAAAATTATCAAAAGAGACGCCATCAGGCAAGTCTGGGATCTGTCCAGCCTCTAGATTGAAACGCTTCACGTAGCTTCTTAGGGACTCGTCTTTCCCTTGTTGGATCCGTCCCAAATGCATGCTTGTTTTCCTTTCTTCCTTGTGCGCCATGAACCTCGTAGAGAACAAAGTTTGTAGTTCGTTAAAAGAGGCAATTGATCCTGGGGGCAGCCGTTCAAACAATTTAAACGCTACTCCTTTGAACGTGGCTGGGAAGTATTTGCACCAAGTGGCTTCATTGGTTCCCTGAATGTACATGTGATGGCGGTATGCGATAAGGTGCATATCGGGGTCGGTAGTCCCGTCATACGCTTCAATTGTAGGAGTTTTTACCTTGGGTTCCTTCGGGGCGTTCATGATCTCGTCAGAGAAAGGGGTACTCATGTGCCTTAACGTCAGGTTGTTGAGCCCTTGCTGAATATGATAGGTTGGTTCACGGCGGTTGGATAGCAGGCGGGGGCGCATGCTTACCCTATGGGGCTTCATCTGGGTCGGTCCACGTGTAGTGGGATAAAATGGCGGATCTTCCATCACAGGAGTGGACCCGGTGTCTGATAGTTCAGATTCAGCTTCATAATGTTCTTGACGCCTTGAGGATGGCCGTAAGACGGCTGGTGGGCTTCCCCTAGACGATGGTCGTATGACAGGGTCCCTTCGAGGTAAGAAGGTGGGGGGGTCATGGCCGTTTCCCGAGTGCTCAGGCACAGGGCTGACTCCCCTGCTTGCTTGTGGACGAGAACCTTCTCCAGCCCTCCAAACGTTGGATCTGAGCGGCATTCTGCTTATCCGATAGACGCCTAGACTGAGGGGCCTCTGTGGAGCCGTCCTCTCAGCGCAGTATATTAGCATATTTTTCCGAATTTCATCTTGCAATGTAGTGCTCATCTGTTGTCGAAAGGTCTGATTCATTTGCTGTTGGAATCCCGTTAAGATCTCGCGTAGGGAGCCCACCGAGACTGGCAAATCTAGATTCTCGTCTAACACGGCGTCTCGGACGCTGGGGCTTAGATGGCCGCCTGGCGGAGACACCTCGGTTATTGGTTCTTCTTCAACAACCACCTCAGCCTCCATCCGTCGCGGTGTGTTCCCTGCATTTGCGATTCGATTGGCTTCTTCAATGTGCCGTCTCTCTTCTTCTCCACCAGCGTACTCTCTGTCAGAGTGTAGTTTGGCCATGACACTGTACCTCCCCACAGACGGCGCCAAATGTTGTGGGATCTTTTACGGTGCTGACGTGGCACGCGTTCCTCGGAGGTATCAAGTATGATCTGGCACGAACTTCTGGCAACCTGCAAAACAAGAATATTCCCTTAGGAATATTCCCTCCGATGCTTAAGTAAGTATAAGCTAGAGAGATAAGTAATTTGTAGAGATAAGGAAGAGCAAAGATAAGTTTTTTGTTGGTGGGAATGAATTGATCTCCTTTTACCTAGGGATCTGCACTATTTATAGTGTTAGGGTTTCTCGGGAACTGGTCCTGCATGATTGGGTGTTATGCAAGATCAGGACACGTGTCCTGCTAAGTTTTTTGGAGGCCTGGTTTTGACCAAGTGGGCCTCTTAATCGTTTGGGCCTTGGCCCTGTGAAGTTGAGAAAAGCCCGCTGGCGAGCTTTTGGGCCTTCTTTCTGGGCTTTAATAGTTCAGTCAGGTGGCATTCTTTTAGGCCACATCAGCTGAGAACCAAAATTAAATGCATCTCAGTAATTGACAATTAAACTAAGCAACTAAACTATTAAAATACTTTCTAAGCATTTCTCCATTTACCTACTATTTAGGTAGTTAAACTTTGATAAGCATTACATTATCTGTATAGGATTAAAAAATATCATCATCAAGTCGAGATCAAAGACAGAGTTTTATTTTTCTATAGTGAGACATTCTTTCAATCATCCAAGACATGTAATGCACATATCAGTCTAAACTGTTGCTTTAGTAAATAATTAAAAGAAATTGTGAGCATGAGAGAATCTGCAGAATAGTAATTAATACTCCCTCCTCTCTTTTTGTTCTTTACGTTTTTCTTTTAGGGTGTTTCACAATGTTATTTACGTGGGAGAATCTTTCCTTTTATAAACTTACCATTCTGTCATTTTTTGTGCCAACTTTTAATTTTAATTGGTCAAATTTTTTCAACTCATTAATTTTATTTACAATTTCCCAACTTGTAGTTGGTTTCTTTCACCCAATTTCTGCCATTAAATTATTTTACCCTTATAATTTCTCACACCATCATCTCTCTCCTCACATTCATCTCTTCTCTCTTGTAAACATCGAAGAACAAGAACACTCCCTCTCTCTCTCTCTTCAAAATCTGCGTTTTTCTATACTAGTTTTTGAGAAATATTTGTAGTTCCCTAGTCTAAACATCATCCCGATCAAAATCCCTCAAGCAATTTTGAGTTCTTTCTCTACATTCAACTTCTCTCTCCTCTCAAATTGTCAGATCTAGAAAGTTTTCTTATGTTTACGTTTTTTATTTTTGTTTTGTGAATAATTTTGTTTTCCTTGTCGAAATACGGAGTAAAATTACTGATTAATTTTGGATACGGAGTAAAATTACTATTTAATTTAGGATACGGAGTAAAATTACTGATTACGGAGTAAAATTACTGATTAATTTTGGTTGCCTTGTCAAAATACAGAGTAAATTACTGATTAAATTTGTTTTATTTCATAACTACTTGCAAATTCACGACAAGGAAATTGATGCAAACTATGAGTAATTGCATAATTTATTCATCATTTCATAATTTTTTATCTAATCATCATTTGGTATTTGTAGAGTGTAATTGGAATAACACAGTAATGGAAGTACGATTGTTGTGCTTTTCGGTGATAGATTGGTAATGCATGCTTAATTATATTGGTTTCTTAGGATAAATTCATTGGTTTCGAACTGATGTATGATCAGGGAGTCAAAGTTTGTCCATTTATTTTTGTTAAATTATGATTGTGTTGGATTTAGTTCTGATTTTTTGTTTTGTAGGATGGACAATCTCGATCCTGATGTTGTTTTTACTGATAGTGGTGACATAAAGTCGCCATCTCAATCTGAATCGTATGAGTGCTTGGATCGTTACTGTGACATTCCAAAAACTTGCAACGGGAATCACTCCTATAACAACGTGGCTAAAAGGTGGCGTGAACGTAAAACACCTTGGCATTATTGGAATGGGGAATTTGCAACAACTTCTGATTCAAAGAATCGTTTTGACTCTGTAAATGGGTGTGATGAAGTTGTCAATCAACCTCTAAAGTCCCCTTCTCTTTCTCCTCCTTTTAAGTCTCCTTCCCCTGTTCCTCATGGTCCTGATGCTGATGACGACTACGACTGTGATGATTTTTGGTGATGACGGTTCTTCGAGTGCTGGTGTCGATGGATATATCAGTGATGGTTGTCAATCACAGAGTTGAGTCCCCTACACTTACTCTGTATTTTATTTAACTAAAATAAAAAACTAGCCAATGATTATGGAGATTAATGTTGGTTATTATGAGAAGTATTCGAATTTATGGACATTATTATTTTGAATGTGATGGAATTATGAGTAAGAACGCATGTCATGCTTTGATGTTTGATGTTTGCTGATTTTGATTTGCTTTTGTTGATTAGATGTCCCTTGTATACTTGTTAGATTGTTGGATAGGTAACCCTTGTGTGTTGTTGATTGTCCCATGTGTGTTGCATTTATTTGTTGATTCGATTGTCCCATGTTGGTGGTCTATTAAGGCAGACTTGATCGATTATGAATTAAATTTGGTGATGTATGGGGACGACTGAGATTTTAAGTCACTTTTTTCTGTTTTTTTATCGATGATGAAATTCTCTACTCTGAAAATTTAATTTTAATGTCTTGTTCATGTCGTGCCATTAAGCCATCGGTTTTTAACTAATTTGAGGTTTTTTCTGAGTATGATATATTTGGGTAGGAATTGAATTTTGTGATGTATGGGGACAACTGAGATTTTAAGTCACTTCTTTCTGTTTCTTTTTTGTCGAAGATGAATTCTCTACTCTGAAATTTTAACTTCAATGTCCCTGTTCATGTCGTGTCATTAAGCCACCGGGTTTTAACTGATTTGAGGTTTTTTCCGTGTATGACATGTTTAGGTAGGAGTTGAATTTGGTGATGTATGGGAACAACTGAGATTTTAAGTCACTTCTTACTGTTTTTTTTACGATGTACTCTGAAAATTTAACTTCAATGTCCTTGTTCATGTCGTGCAATTAAGCCACCGATTTTTAACTGATTTGAGGCTTTTTCTGATTATGACATGTTTGGGAAGGAATTGAATTTGGTGATGTATCACTAGTACATAATTAACCTTAAGTAACACCCAAAAAGTGATACATAAAGTGGTAAAAGTGTTACTATAGACAATAGGTAACACTTTAGTGGGTGATACATCCGCCCATGTTCCCTAAGGTCTTATGTAACACTTTGGGTAACTTATGGTAACACTTTTAAAAGTGTTACCATAAACCCTCTTATGTAACACTTTTTCATATCAATGGTATCATTTTTAAAGTGTTACTTTTTATTTCTTAGGTAACACTTACTTATCTTTAGTAACATTTTGCAATCATATAGTAACACTTTACCGACATTATGTATCACTTTTGTGAACTAATGTAACACCTTGTTGATTATTAGGTAACATTTTTGAATCATCTTTTGACATATAGTAACACTTTATTCTACATTATGTTTCAATTTTTGCCAACTAATGTAACACCTTGTTAATTAATAGGTAATATTTTTCTATTAAAATTTATTATTATTATTATTATTATTATTATTATTATTATTATTATTATTATTATTATTATTATTATTATTATTATTATTATTATTATTGTTGTTGTTGTTGTTGTTGTTGTTGTTGTTACTATTACTATTATTATTATTACTACTACTACTATGATTATAACATTTTTATTCTTTTAAATATAAAAATAATATTAACATGTATAACAACCACGAATGTGAAATTAACATATACGATAGACAATAATTTCAATTGATATAATTTCATAGTTGTTTACATAAACATCCACAAACACCAATTTTTTTGTTTGGCTAAGCAATTTAATAATCAAAACAAAAAAGTCAACCGAGGTCAACTTTTGTCTCAAGACCACCAAATTCAAAAAAAAATAAAAAATAAGGCTACATTTCCTAATAACCAGCGTGCAGCAGGTCCAAGAAAAAGCAAACAGAAACATCAGACAGCAGTAGCCAGCTCAAAGCAACAACTCCAAGCAATAATAGCTAGCTTTAAGCAGAAGCTCCAAACAATAGCAGGACCTCACTAACAACATCCCCTCATGCAACAGCAGCACCTCAATCTACAAGCCAAAATAGAAACCGAGTAAAACAAATCGCTCAAAAAAAACACCAAATTGTCACCTCGAAATTGAAAACACATAAAACAGAAACTGCATGCTCTGATCCACAAGCCACAACATCATACATCACGTGTTTGGACCTCCTCCATCTGACTGAAATACCCATGAAGCTCCTTCGAACTCAGTAAATATGTTCAGCTTAGACCAACAATCAAAACACATACACAAAATCTAGCCTGCAAACATGAACTACCAGACCCAGGAAAGCTGAAATTAAAGTTGAAACTGCTTGAGATCCAATATCTAAGACCCCAATGTCCTTCATACAAGAAGATAAAACAATAAATCTCAATTAAGACACTTCGGAACTAAGATGTTTATGAAATCCATGCTTTACCATTGCCACAAATATTAGCGACTGCTCCAGCAATCATGCAAAGGGCTTGGGGATCCTCTGTATTAGTAGCAGTTATTAGTGACAGGTACATTCAGAACAACAATTTCAGTGGCAAAATATCTCCAGTATTCAATTGGTTCTCTACTAATCTCAAATCATTCAATACAAGGATTCTTCCCAGACTTATTGACTGTTACCTTTAGATTTTGAACTGAAATGAGGCGAGGATGAGTTTGTTTTAGCAGAACCAGCCACTGAAGAGAGAGATGGAGGATGAGCACCAAACTTCTCCTGCTTGAGAAAGAGTTGAGATCACAGATTTGCAGTCACATGAAACAAAATTCATTCTGAAACAGATTTATAGGATCAGTCAAACTAAGGCTAGTGCACTAGAGTAAGTACGTGAATGTTGGAAAACCATTCCTTGAGTGCATAAGTTAAGTTGACGTAGTTTCTTACGTGGAGTAGGCGCAAGTCAGGCAGTGTGTAAAACACTTTAGGTAGAGACCGCAGCTTTGGACAATTGTAGATAAAGATTTCTTCAAGAGATACAAGGTGCTGCACAAAATTCAACCGTTTTAACTTGACACAATCTGCAATCATTAAATATTGAAGAACCTTGGCGGATTGAAGCCAACCAGGCAACTGTTCAATTGGACTCCCATACTTCAACTACTCAGATCACGTTTACCTTCAAAACCCATTAATAGAACAAAAAATACTCAATTTTACGCAAAACAAATACAAAATACAACAACTAACAAAATACAATACAATACAATACAATACAATATGCAAACAAAATAATGCCCATAAGGTGTTCGACGAATATCCCCAAAGAAAACTACAAACCACAAAAAAACAACACGAACAAAATTAATACCTTTTGATAATAGGAGTAGCTTCAAACAGGTACTCCTCTAAATAATGACAGGACGACAACCATTACTAAACTACTTAGGATGGATATGCTAAATTAACCAATTGAACCAAAATGCTAAATCAACCCTTAAAAATCAAATTTCGAAGGGAAAAATTCAGAATATAAATAGAGAGGAAGAGATTAAGGAGTTATACCGATTAGTTGCTGATTTAAGCATTCATAAAGAAGACGAATTCAAATTAATAACATCCCGTCTATCCAAATTCAATTGTGCCGCATCTTTGGGTAAAATAAGAAGAGAGGGAGAGAGATGGATCTGAGTATCGGATCTCATTTCTTTGTTTACACCTGAGAATCGCAAAAATTGATGAGCTCATTGAGGGTTTTAGAGTTGGAGATTAAGAGGTAAGTGGAATTTGAAGCCTGAAATTAGAAGCAACCACTCTGTATAGTATATGTAGAATGTGGGAACAACGTTCTATTGAATGACCTCAAAAAATCTAACTCGAATCGGATAGGAAACCCTAGGATAAAGGATTACACAAAAATTTCTACAACTTTAGATGGTAAACCTTGCATAAACTAACAACTGTTACCCTGTCAAGCTTTACAATTGTACATTCGCTACATCAAAATAACAATTAATGAAAGTGAAAACAAAGTACTCGTAATTCGGACTCCAGCATGCAACTTAAGATCAAGTGTATTCGTTATATGTCAGCACAGAGGGAAGCCAAAGCTATGATTTTTTCTAAAATTAATATCACTCCATAAATTATTCCAGGCCTTGGCCACCTTCCCAAAAAAACAAATACTCAATGGTAGGTTGACCTTAACTATAACAGTAAACCTCGATTGACTTTAACTGAATCGTTGGTAGAATGAACTTAACTACAGCAACAAAGTCGTATATTGATTCAATAACCTAACTGATCCACATAGCATATTGAGATGATGATGATTCAATCTACCGATTAAGAGTCCAAAAATTACCTCGATGGTCAGTGTCAATTGGTTTATGACATATTTCTATGAGCCACGTACAATCTTCCTTGTCTATATACATTTCATAACTTGTAAGCCTAGACCGCAAAATAAATAATACAAGGGAATGTGAAATTCGATTAATAGAACTTGTGAATAATCTTTTTTAAAGGTTTCCAAAATATAATTACATTGTATAAGACATGTGCCTTCTCTGAAAGTAGATAAACGTAGTCATAGCAGGGAATTACTAACCAAATAGTAAGTTTTTAAGAGTTAAATGGGAAGAAAATTGGGAAAACAAAAGAATAATGCAACAAATTTAAAGATTGGAAAAGAATATGGGGACAACTGAGATTTTAAGTGACTTCTTTCTGTATATGGGGACAACTGAGATTTTAAGTCACTTCTTTCACTATTTTTTTTTATCGATGATGAAATTCTCTACTCTGAAAATTTAACTTCAATGTCCTTGTTCATGTCGTGCCATTAAGCCACCGGTTTTTAATTGATTTGAGGCCTTTTCTGAGTATTACATGTTTGGGTAGGAACTGAATTTGTTGTTGTATGGGGACAACTGAGATTTTAAGTCATTTCTTTCTGTTTTTAATCAATGATAAATTTCTTTTTCTAAAAATTAATAAATGTTTTCTTTAAAATAAAACTTGTTCATTTCAACTTCAACTTTCATTACATATCCACTCAAAAACTAGCACTCCATTACAATTTTCATTCAAAACTAGCACTTCCATTACATTTTCACTCAAAAACTAACACTTCCATTACAGTTTCCCTCAATAAATAACATTGCCATCACAATTTTCTCTATATTTTCCTATTCGCATTAGATTTACCCTCTCCCAATGGAATTGGCACGATAAATTCTGCCTCACTTGCATTTGTTGTCCTCAGTGAATTTTCTTCTTGAGTTGTTGCATTCCAATTTAGTTTGTCATAATATGCGTGAATGTAATCCCAACATTCCCCAACTAGGAGCCTCCACTCGAGTTTTGAGATTACCTTCTCTTTCCAACCTATCTTTGTTAACATGAGGCAATACATATCAGTTTGAGCCCTTTACCTTAAGAATTTCATTCATAACATGTTAGTACGACCGCCAAACATTGCCTAAACTTTTGTGGTCTAACTCATTAAATACATCATCAATTGCTTTTAATAACATGTCAAAATCATCTGACATCTTCTTGTGCATCAACGAATGAATACTCCGGAAAAATCTAAGGTCCAAAATGTTTAAATCTGGGTTGTTTGCTAGCTTCTTATATAGAATAAATGTGAACCCATCTTGATATTTATGCTTCTGCCATTCGGGATCATCATCTGTTATGCGAGCCCTTGTATTATCTTGTTGTACAGTATGTATAAGGTTTTTGGACCATTAGTTGTCCATTTTTCCTTTATTGCTGGAATTATTTGATGAATCAACAAATCACGTTTTACATTTTGGTTGATTGATTCCACTACTTTTGTGAGAATTGTCCCCTTTGGCCTATACTTGGATGGTCTTTTGCTGCCTCCTTATATGTGAATGGAAATGTACATATTTTTCCATCGAATATGCACTCCCCTACATTGTTGTAAACCGGCCTCGCCAGAACTGTTGTGAACATTACTTTTGGCAAATCTTTGATTGTTGGTGTTTCTCTATATTGTGGTATCTCTCCATTATCTAAGTAACATCTCTGTGATTTTTTAGTCAGAAAGAACCACTTCTCATCCAAATGCACAAAATCAAACATCGGATAGTAATGTGTTTTTGTTAAGGGTGTTTCACCCTCAAGAAAATGAAGCACCCACTCAAGCCTCCTAATTTTAGTTGGCTCACTCAGCCCGGGGTAAACAGATTTGTGTGTGGTTTTATCTCCCCTCTATTTATCATCCTCCAAATTGTTGAACAATGTAAACCAAGCATTTATGCTAGATCTCTAAGAATATAACGCATGTTCTTTTACCCATTTCCATGGATTTAATTCTGTCTAATGGTGCTTGAATTCTTTTCCTAACACATTTATGTTAAAAGTTATGAACCGCATAATGTTGTCTAAATTGTCTCTACCTCAATGCCCTATTCCACGGTCCATTATTCTTTTGTCTTATTGTATTAAATATCTCAGCAGCAAGATAAATAGACCTTGGTTTGAGCTTACCTGCACCTTGTCTGTTCTAAGAGCCAAATGAGTATCTTGAGGCATTCCAGATTGTTGAGCATGCGTTGCTTGGGATGACTCCCTTGTTGGGATACTGCATTTGCTGCTGCATTTGTTTGAGCTTTTCCATCTTCATCATGCATTTGGCCTTGAGTCTCTTGAGCCAGTATGGATTGTTCCTCTTATGGTTTCCATAAACCCTAAGATCTTGGTCTAATTCAATTGGCACTGTATTCAGATCAATTTGTGCTTCTGGTTCTGTATTCAGATCAAATTGCGCTTCAACTGGTTGTGTGTTCAGATCGATTTGTGCTTGAACGTTACCTTGTTGATCTGGAATTATGTCCCCAAGAAACATATATCCAATGTCTTTATCATCAGACTCAATGGCAATGAACCAACCCTCATCCATGTCTGATGAAAAATACGCAAGCGATGATGCTCTCAACTTATTTTTTTTCGAGTGTATATTTTTTCTGTAAGTTATCTTACGAGTATTTCTGGATTAGAGTTGTTTTTATTATTTTTTTTGCAGTATTGAAATACTCCATTTAGTTTGGTTTTTCTTACACTTGAGGATGCAACCAACAGTCACATTATGTTATGTTAGTAATTTGTGTGCTTTTCTATAATTGGTTCATTTGATAAATAAAACAATCTTATTGGTTGTTGTAATGATTAGTGGATTGAGGTTTTACTAATATAAAATGAAAGTTGGTTGCACTGTATTCAAACAGATAATAAATGTCAGATTTTGGAAAAATGAAATCAGGATTAATGATGGAATGTAAAGCATTTAAAATTAAAAAGAAAAAGTATCTTTAGTATAGGTTAATAAACGTGCAACGGAGGGAGTAGTGATAACCCACTGCCATTCCAACATATCAGTACCAAAATAAAACTCTAAGTGGCTATTTTTATAACTTCTGATCCATTAATGCATAGTTTAAGATTACCTAACCAGCTTCACAAACGAACCCTACTAAATTTCCATCAACCAACAAATAAATTATAGGAGGAGGAAAAATTACAGTGTGGGAGTATGAGCAAGCAAAAACTTCACATATTCTGACCAATTAGTTTAGAACATGAGAATACTTTATGAATTGTTGTCAATTATAACAAGAACTGAACATAATAAATGTCAGATTTTGGAAAAATGAAATCAGGATTAATGATGGAATTTAAAGAATTTAAAATTAAAAAGAAAAAGAATTTTTAGTATAGGTTAATAAACGTGCAAAGGAGGGAGTAGTAATAACCCACTGCTATTCCAACATATCAGTACCAAAATAAAACTCTAAGTGGCTATTTTTATAACTTATGATCCATTAATGCATAGTTTAAGATTACCTAACCAGCTTCACAAACGAAACCTACTAAATTTCCATCAACCATCAAATAAATTATAGGAGGAGGAAAAATTACAGTGCGGGAGTAAGAGCAAGCAAAAACTTCACATATTCTGACCAATTAGTTTAGAACATGAGAATAGTTTATGAATTGTTGTCAATTATAACAAGAACTGAACATAATAACTTGAGTAGGAAGAACTAAAACAATAGGTCAGTGACAAACATTACTTACGGTAGCATTTCATGATAGGATACCTTCCATGCTCAAGGAGCTAAAAATACATGATATCTCGAGGGTTGACATTGTTTTCAGCATAGAATTGTTTACATCCTCCCTCAATAAAGGTGTTATCCCCCGTAAATTTAGAAACATTATTTATATATTTTAACGTATAGTTAATTATATTTAAATAAGAATTTACGAATTTTAGAAATAAATATATAATTAACGTATATTTATTTTTATTACATTTTGAATGTTTTTAACGATTTATGAAATCAAAAGTAATTTTAGAATTTTAAGTTGAAAAGAAATCGAATTATGAAAACTGATTGAATTTAGAAAATGATCCTATTCGGTTTTGGATTCTAATCCTAAAACTAAATCCTAATTCTAGCCCACTTGGCAAAGCCCAAACAATAAAACCCAAAACTCAAACCCTCCCTTTTTCTATTTCACGTAAAACTCAAAACCCTCATCTTGTTCCCTTGCAAACTCATGTGAACCCTCAATCCCTCAAAACTTTTCTTCCATTCACGTCGTCCTTGCTGCTGCCCAGCCACCGGACAACCAGTCGCCGCAGATAAGCTTTGTTCTCCTTCTCCTTCGATCTCCTTCTTCTTCGTTCTCCTTCTTCTCTTTCGTTCCCACTTCTTTTCGTCTTTCCTTACCATTAATCCCCCTCCCCTTTTTTGGTTTCGCGCAACAACAGAAGCTTCGTGAGCTTCCCTCGCCGTCAGCCCAACCACTAGCGCAACGGCCGCACAAACCTCGACAACCGCCGTGCACGGTAGTCCTCTTTCTTTCCTTTTTTTCATTTTTAATTTTCTTGCTCTTCGTTCTTGATTCTTCGACCCTTATTGAATGATGTCGTTGCTCCACAGCCGTCGAGCCGCGCAACCAACCTCCGTCGCCGCCGTCCTTGCGCCGCCGTCCAACCACCGTGTTCACTCTTCCCTTTTTGGTTAATCCTTAAACCCTAAACTAATTAATGAATTAATTACGTTTTAATAATTTAATTTTATATGTTCTTGAATTTAAATTATAAGTTTTTATGATTTAATTAGAATTTCAGATTTATGTATTATGTTTAAATTATATATTTAATTTTCAGATTATATAAATGCATTGAAATATTGATTTTTGATTATCTAAAGTATGAATTTTAAGGTTTTAATGGTTGTAAATCATGGTAGGACAATTGTGGATTATTAAATTTATTGTTTCGATGTTCTAAGAACGTAAATTGGCCTTGGTGAAGTTTTTAAATGAGTTTATATTGCTGAAAATTTAAAGTACAATGTTTGCAAATAGTTTTCAATGAATTTCAATCACTAATTCAATAATTATGATGCCAGGAAATCAAATATTCAAGTTTTGATATTGGAGAAGGTTCTAAATATGTTTAGGATGTATTTAGAATGCTTTATTATGGTTGCAAATGATTAGAAATTGATTGGGAATATTTGTTGGTTGTTTTAGGCGGAGAATTCTCTTTAGGCGACTTTTGAAAGTGTTAAAGTGGCCTATCAGTTTGTTTACACAAGCTACGTACATACCTGTGTGCTTGGAGATGTGTGTTATTATTGAAACCATGTTGAATTATCGATGAACTTGGTTATGTTGAAATTTACATGTTTAATATTGTTGGATGAACATGTTGAACATATATTTCGTTATGAGAATTATAACATGTTTGTATGGATGATTGATGCAAACATGTTGGTTGGGAACACTAGATTATTTTATTATATATTGGTTTAGATCGATTGATCGTTGTTCCCTTTTAGCTTTTCACTACTTTATGAGGGCCGAGGACCTTGTTTAGTAAGTTGAAACCTTATACCCATATACAGGGGTTGATCATTGTTAAAGGAAAGGTTGAATTAATTGGAATGAGTCTTAATTGATACATTTGTGATCACTTACTTAATTCCAAGATAAAAACAGTTGTGAATAATGGTTGATTGTATGACTTATGTGATTGTTTAGTCATAACAAGTTTTAATCTGTAAATCTTGTAAAGTGAAACTAAGTAGCAATAGCTTTAGACTGTGCACGTCTGAAGTGACGGACAATCATGAGTTGGGGTCATGGGTCGCCTATGGCTTTTTCTGGGGCCGGACTGATCACCGGTTCTATTTTATTCAAAAGTTCCTCGATATCGCAGGTCATTGGGGTTACGGAGTCGCGCCCGTATCTCGTCTTCTTTAATGAAGGCTTCTAGTAGACAACTCAGTCCATTGACTATTTCAATTAAAATAATGTTAATGATACAAAGGTCTAGTTCAGTCAAATGTAGTTTTCAAGTCAATATGTTTTGGTTATCCTTACTTATGTTTTATTAGTATCATGCTAGGGTTGTTCGTTTAATAGAATCATGTTAGGATTATTATTGTTTTAGTATGTAGTACTAAGCTTTGCTGATTACGTGCTTTGTTTGTGTGTGTTGATCATGGCTATGCCTTATTGATCCTGTGATGACCCATTTTGGTGAGCAGTCTCTAAGGATCAATAAGCGTTGTCCATCTACAGGTTTGAACATGATGCATCATTGGGATCGGGATTAAATAGCTTGTATTTATTTTGTTTTTCTAAGTGACTTGGGTTTGTTAAATTGGACTTTAAACTTGTCGCACTATTTACATTTCCTTAATTTCGTTGATTGGTTTTTGGGATTAAATCTGTAATCGATTATTTATAAACCTAAAGTTAGGTTTATGTTTTCCGCTGCAAAATTATGAATAAGCTGTTACGTTTTCACACGGGCGATAATACTTTGATAATTCTCTATAGTTATATTTATAAAAAGGGTTATTTTAGAAAAATGAGAATTGTCGGGGTGTTACAAAAGGTTTGACTATCATACTTCATGTAATTCAGTCTGTAACGATCATCCCACTCAGAATCGTTGGTGAAAGAGAAAATCAAGTTCATTAGCTGACACATCATAAGATGTTATATCAGGAAGAAACATCCAAAGGTTACACATGCCGTTAACGTTCTGTGTTGTTGTCGTTAACGTTCTATATTGTTTCATGTACTCAGTTTTATGTTTCTATCCATGTTAGAACTTTTTTCCGTCAGATTTGTAAAAACTTATAACAGTAATAAAATATTGAACATACATGAAATGCAACTGATTATTTAAGACAAAGGGAGTATATCAGCACATATGACCAGAGGAAATATCAGAATAACCTATGTGCTTGAGTTTTTTATGTCCAACCTTGAAGTTTGTTAAGGTCAATTTTCACTATGGCTCTGACAGGTACACCAACATAGTGCTTGTAAAAGAATTAGAGTTTGCACATATTCTAGTCTTGATTAGTTATGCTAACTATAGTTGGAGACTCAAAGTCGTAGAGATTTTGATTCTCGGCAACTACACATTCAGCACTAGTGCACTACATATCACTTAGCCAGCTAGTTAAATAATATACTTTTGATACTCCGTATGAAGTAAATTAATTCTAAGAATGATGTTTTCAGTGTGTTCCAGTCTACATTTTAAATCCTGGGTTGTCAGACTATCTAGTTTCTTTTATTTTTTAAATGCTATATGTTGAACGTTTAAACATTTCAATGATGATTAACTGCAGTAAAATGAGAGCATTATGCTTACATCATTAAACAAACTGATTGGTGTGTTTTGAAAATCCCTCAGAATTTGAAACTGCAGTCTGTAAGGAGTGTCTCACTTAGAATCGTTGGTGAAAGAGAAAATCAAGTTCATAGTTGACACATCACAAAATGGTATGTTAGCAAGAAATACATATCCAAAGGTTACACAAAGGAAGGTGTAGACACCTACTTTTGTCCCCATTCCCGAAAGGGAAGGTTCGATGATGAGAACATAAATCTCCATTTGGCAACGCATCTCCTATAAAATAACGAATCTCAATCACCCTTTCATTTCAGCCAAAACTGCTATTTATAGAAACCTGCTAAAAATAGTAACTGCCATAACGGGTAGTTGTTAAAAGTGGCAAGTCATAAAAGATAGAAATCTGTCGGAATTAGGTGTTGCACTCCAACATAAATCCTAAAAGAGATAGAATTTACAAAAGGAATTCTGTTCCTGGTATAATTCGAAAATAAGAGTTACGTATTAATTAAAATCCTAACGAACCTAGAGTTCGTAACGGGCCCAGATGCATTCCGTCATAAAGTTGATACGCACTAAGAAACTCGGATAAGTCTCAAAAGCTCCGTGATTAAGAGTCCAAATCTGACAAAAGGCTCGGCTCAGACCCTATTTTCAACGCCTGGGTCTGGGCGCCGAAATCTTCAGCGCCCAGCCCTGGGTGCTGAAAATACCTGGGGTCGTGTCGTCTCCGAATTCTCTTTGGGTTCGGATTCTAAAGATCTATCTTTTCACCAACTCTTTCCCTATAAATACAGCCTCAAAACCGACGTGAACAGAACACACAATTCATAATATGAGTATTGACTCCAACCCTAAGCCTAAGCCTCACGCTGCGAAATTGATCCCGCGTTCTGTCGCAATCGACCCAAAAGTCGAACAGAACGTATCCTGTCCCTTGTAGCTGATGAATTAATCCTAAATACTGGAACACTGCTCAGAAACCCGAGATTCGTTAAATAAAAGGAGAAATAGCAAAGCCAAGTGGTTAGTTTTCTGAGAACCGTGACGCACCTCTCAAGGGTGCGTTGTAATGTGTCCCTTCGCATGATTTAATCGCTTTCATCACCCTTTAATAAAATTGTTAAACTATTAATTTGATTGATCTATCACGCCTAATAAAGATAATACCTTGGACAATTGAACTATCATGCTAGGTACCTTAAATCAATCTAAATAAGATAATCACGATCGATTTAGTATTATGTGTTGCATATTGCTAAAATCAATTCAGAATAGTTTAATAGTTTAAACGCATGTCCCTTCAATTACTTATGCTGAGCTAGTAAGGATAACCTGCCTCTGGAGTTATCGATGAGCACTCCTCTCGGTAGTTACAGTCCCCCGAACTCTCAATCTCTGCCCTGCGGGTGTACGTTGAGTGATCCCCACACCAGGGATCACAAGGGAACCTATGGCCGTCGTGGTCGAACATAATTGCACTCCCTTTATGTCACGATAACCGGGTTTTGTCAGTTTTTCTCATTGTCGTTAAAAACTGAATGGCGACTCCTATATTACTAGTCGATTGGGTGTAAACTCACAAGAAATCTAACTACACTTGATCTGACAACGTCACACCCACGAGGGACGAGGTCATGCATTAGCCTCGTGCTTTTTCGACCCCCTCACAGTGGCGACTCCGCTGGGGAACGTTAATGAAATACTCGTGCTCGTAGGTAATCAAAATAGCCGAAGGGTTAAACGATCCTACTCCGCGTTTATTTCCTTATCAAGTTGGGACGACCTGAAAATCAGCATATTAATGTGAACGGACAGAATCGCATAACGAATCTCGGCTCCCTTGGCATGTTTCATCTCGGGAGTTGGGACTAAGGATACCCATCGCCAACCGGGGGGTGCATACGCTTCGAATGTTGTCCACTCGACACTTTTCGCTAGTAGTATACCCGTCCCAAACCCAATCGCTCGCCCACTAAGGTCCCTCTCATTGGTGCATGCCCCCTTGGCTTACATCGTGATTGGCCTCTTGGGACGAAATTCGTCTGTTGAATGCACTACCTCGACCGGGGCATGTGTTGGATCTACGATTGAAGCGGTACCAAGCCGGCGCAATTATTACCCATAGAAGCCTATCATAAACTACGTGACATATTATTTTTGCTTCATGTTGTAATGTTAGTTATGTGTAGCGAATTACGTGATTGTGTTGTGATTGTGTGTGACAAATAATGCTAGAGAACCAACGACACTAAAAATTGCCCAAACATTCATAAACACCAATTGGCCAAAGAGTTATACCTAAATACGTGTCCCGCAATCCCGGGCGATCGCCACAAAAATAAGCGACACCCAGGACGGCCTGTAACGGATCCCACGACGCTGCATAACGCGCAAAGGACGTTATTGGGCAAGCATGAAAAATTAAGTCGTATTTACGAAAAAATAGACGAACAGAATACGAGTACCAGTCAGGGACGCATTTTCAGCGCCCTAGCTGGGCGCCAATTATTTCAACGCCCCTGCTGGGCGCTGAAGTTGCTGCTTGGCCTTTTGGCCAGGCACCGCAGCCTCGGTGCCCGCGCACAAAATATACGTAGCAATAAAAAATTCGTAACAAATTTTCTACGAGGACGTATGAAAAAGGCACTCAATTCTAAGAACGACTTATAAAATAAACAACTCCTTGTGTCGTCATTAGGCCTCCTATGACGACAATGTTCGGCACCAAAACCGAGCATGCTAATTAAATGACCTTGAATGTCACATTGGCAAAGTATTCAAAAAATGATGTTCAAATAAAGTTTTCAAGGAAAAATAATGTTCGAATAAAAAATAAATAAATCCGAGTCTAGACTAGGCTATGCCAAAGTACAATCTAAATCCTAAGTCTTAGTTGTCTTATACATAGAATCGGTCCTAATGCTTGGTGTCGTTCTGCAAGTTAAAAGGTTAAACCATATTGAGTCTCCCTTCCTAACATTTAAAAGAAATCAATAAGCACCCATATGTAATTGTCATCCCTTGCTAAGAATCTACGGCCTCAATACTCTCTCTCACCAATAAAAAGAATATATTATGTAATTCAAGTATTTGCAAAATGGAAACAGTCACATTCTGAAAATCATTCCTCCATAGTCGCACAACCCCCAAAGTGAAACTAAGGTGTCAATACCATTGGCGAAAAAATTAATGGCCTCAAGGCTTATGATGACATTGGGTCACGACTATCATAGTCCTCTCGAGCCACTCGCTCCTTGAAATACTCCTAAGTACGGACTAAAAGATTTTCCATGAATGCAACATGACGAACCATGAAAATACCCAAATCGGCATGCCATAAGGCTACCATCGGGGTAAAACAATACACACTAAGAGGGAAGCCGCACTAATGATTCTAGTCTTGCAAAAATGAAAATTCGATCTCCCCAACTAACTACCTTGCCAACATTAAGCAAAATGGCGCATGACAAATGAACACCCAAGGGTTAAAATCTAAAGTGTCAACCAACGAAAGTTATGGTCCAATTAGCCTAAGTCAGATAGTTGCTTGGTCAAGTATAATAGGCTTACGCCACGTCATTATTTTGAGTCTAGGCCACCTCCTTGTATTCATACACGGGTTATAATCAGAAAAATTAATGAAAGTTCGAGTCTAAATCACAACTTCCAATTAAATCCCGAAAACTGGAATCTGAAAAGAAGCAAAAAATTATTATTGATGTAATTCTTTTGTTAAATTTCAATAAAGTAAAAAACAACATTTTGGATCTAAGCTATTTGCACATTTTAAAAAACGACTAAATAAGCTTGCAAAGTAAGACAATTTAAAAGTCCACCCTAGGCCTACTAAAGTTAAAGGTCCACTATAGGCCTACCAAACGAGGCTCACTCAGTCTCGCCTCGTGACTCAAAGACCACAACCATCTACCTTTTAGCCCAAATAATAAAAAAAAATTGAAGGATTTATGTTGGGGAGAAATCCCAAGCAAAAAGAAAAAAGAGAAAGAGAAAAGGGAGAACGAAAAGAGCAAGCCATGAAATACTTAAAGAGAAAGAGAAAAGGGAGAGCGAAAAGAGCGAGCCACGAAATACTTAGCACGTACCTCCCAAAGTGCGAAATTTGCCCAAGTAAACGAAGGAAAAGAATTGAGTCAACCAATCCAAATCATACCACAAAAACTACATAAAGTTCTACGACCTTCTACCCTTTCCAATCCTCATGTTTGACTAATACCTATACAAATTATCCTATCTCATTCAACCCATCTTTCAAGCCGTCTTGAGTCACGAATAAAAAAAGAGACAAATGAAAAAGTACATTATACGCTTAACATAAAAAATAATAATAAAAAAAAAGAGAAACTTTGCAAAGCGCCTTTAAAGTTCGTCTAAAAAGAAAAAGAAGCATTTAGCGCACAAAAAAGATTCGCAAATATTTGGCACAAAACGAAAAGAAGTAACGCGCCAAGAAATCTCCCCAGGAATCACTTTCAACGCCCAGAGCTGGGCGCCGGAATCTTTAACGCCCCAGCGTGGGCGCTTAATCCCTCTGCTTGCCAAATTTTGCCCAGAAGTGCTCGTCATTTTATCGGCACATACACTGAACAATAACGAACACTTGGAGGGGTACAACACGTATTCAGATATACATACCAAAAAAAATACATGAAAAGATTTGTGCTAATACATGTACTTAAAAAATGAAACAAATTTTTGGCCTACGGCAAAGCAGCATATTAAAATAATAATGAACTTCACTTATCTCATCCTATTTCAAACATTACGATTCCACTCGAACGTACTTGTTTAAAATCGGCATTCTAAGAAACCATTTTCTGGCTAAGAACTACGCAAGACCTGATTCCAAATTAAATCTATTTAAGTCGGATACGTAGGCAATCCATGATTCGTTCCAACCAATTTGCAAAAATGTTAAGGCCTATAGAATAACAAGAATAAAAAATAGAGTCCCTTATTGAAATTTAATTACTTGCAATCCAAATCGAAAGAAAAATTTAAATCAAAGGAAGAATCAAAGTCATCAAGATGCCAAAATGAGCACACATCGAAAAATAATAAGGGCACGTACCCTTGCCAGAAGGAGCACTCACACTTCTAGGCACTTAGCCAATACTCAAAAGATCGCTTTGCCTCAATTGAATGGGGGCTAGCGCGAGCATCCATGACCTCTAAAGTACTCGACTTGACCCTCCCTAAAATAAAGTAACTCACTCAAATACCTTCTTTCACCACTAGACACAGTCATAATCGCCAACAAGTAGTAAAGGCAGTAAGCTTGCAATAAAAATGATTATTCTACGACATCGCCCCATCGTTCGTTCGAACACAGGGCACCCGTTCATGGTAATTCAAATGCTTGCGAATCTCCTTTGAAAAAATCAGACATTGTCAATAGGACTTGGCACTTAACCAAGGCTCACCCTACTCGGACATATGACACGGGCATCTAAAATCGAAATCTGAAAGCATCATTAATGAGAAGACATAATAGCAATTGGGGGCTAAAAATTGAAATGAAAGAGATAGGGAAAGAACTAAGTATACCTTGACCTTTTGTACAGACATACACCAAGTAAATCTAAGTCAATTTAAAAGCGGTTTATATTCCCGCAATTCTGGAAAAGATGGCCCTAAAAACCTAAAAGCATGTGCCACACGGGCACAAGTAATATCTTGACGCCTACACCCTAGCTTCCAGCAAATCCTTAGACAGCATTCCAAAAATCGTAATAGTATTTTGATTCACTCACGTAATCCTGTACGAACCCTTCTATAAGTCAACTTACTTAGGACACCTCAGATTGTACACAGTAGGACTCGGATTTCAAATAATTTTCAAAAACTTCTTCGAACATAATAAAGTGTCGCTGGTTTAAGCTAAGTATGCGTTTATCTCGATGTTGCAAGTGAGTCAAAAAGATTTCTAAATATGATTATGGGTAAAGAAAGACACCTAGCTTTTGGTCAAGGCACACTTCAACATGTGACTACCTTGACCATGGCAATGTCGCACAATACGACATTTACAAGAGAAGTAGCAAATCACTACTCGAACGTACCTCGCACTAAACGAGTCTGGTTCAAACTATTCATGATCCATGTCACCATGAATGCATAAAAACGTGTGCCAAGCATTATAGCACCAAGCCAATCCCGTATCTACAATTGGGGGCTTGAGAAAAACACTCTAAAAAAGCTCGAAATGACGATTTTATCGCAAATTCTCGACGCTAATGCTATACACACGTCATAGGGGCACAATCCTAAGGTTTGATCGTGTAAAACGAACCTTAGAATGGCTACAACCCCTCCCAAATTCTAAGCACTACTTAGAATGTATAAAGTCACCCACTAACAAGGGTAACTGAAAATTGCGAGTCACCAAAACTCCGATCAAACTATTGCGCATAACGCTCGCCCTACAAGCGCCCGTTACACAGTTTACGTCATTCCAAAGCAAAAGCGAAAGAAAAATCAAGGATAAGAACAAGAAAGAAACATCTATGAATCCTCGCATCGAACAAAGTAATAAGCCGTGCACACCCACGCAGAAGGTGCTACACTTGTTCGAACACCTGAACGAGGCGTAATGAAGTACGCCAATGCAAAAAATAATAATGATATCCCAATACCTGGAGGAATGTTATAAGACACACTGTTAGGCCACACAAGCCTACGTCGCACCATAAACGGTACAAGTCTAAAAAAAGAGTAAGGCATATTGCACTAATGCGGGCACGACCAAGAGCATGTGTAAAAGAGGCAAAGACTACTTATCGCCCAAATTCAAAACGCAAGCCACACGACTTCTACATTAAGGATTAAAGGTAGCAAAATATTACCTACCACGGAAGGGATAGCTCGCACCTACACGAGCGGAACCCCAAGGCATCTTTCTCGAAAGAACCTACAAAAATCGTACGCCAAAAGGAAGCGTCCCAACATGCATGCTTGGGGGCTCCAAGCTACGAAACGACCATAGCAAAATAAAAAAAAGAAGTCTCAAATCAAATGTTTGAACGATCGAAAGGGCACGATGCCTGAGCCCACTTCATGAATGGGCCTGAACCCTATCAAGCTTCTAAGCAAATTATTCAACATCAGTCATTGCTCAAAAAAAAATGATTCAAGCAAACTGATTAATGGACCGCACGCAACGGCCATTCTATGAACGCTCGTTCGCACATACATTCTAAGTATCGAACATTCACGAACACGTTCAAAAGAAAAAAATATAAGAGTGATCAAAGTCTTACACCTCAAGGTATGTTCCTCGGGCCATATAGACTCGCCCAACTATTGCAATAACTGTACGCCTGTAGACACCTACTTTTGTCCCCATTCCCGAAAAGTAAGGTTCGATGATGAAAACGTAAATCTCCACTTGACAACGCCTCTCCTATAAAATAACGATCTCAATTTCCCTTTTCATTTCACCCGAAACCTGCTATTTATAGAAACATGCTATTTATGGAAACCTGCTAAAAATAGTAACTGCCGTAATGGTAGTTGTTAAAAGTGGCAAATCATAAAAGATAGATACCTGTCAGAATTAGGTGTTGCACTCCAACATAAATCCTAAATGAGATAGAAATTGTGAGAGAATCCTATTCCTAATATGATTCGAAAGTAAGAGTCACGTATTAATTAAAATCCTAACGAGCCTAGAGTTCGTAACGGGCCCAGACGCATCCCTTCACAAGGTTAATACGCACTAAAAGACTCAATTAAATCTCAAATACTCCGGATTCTAGAAATCCGAATCTGACTAAGAAAAACAGCCCAGATCCTATTTTCAACGCCTGGCTCTGGGCGCCGAAATCTTCGGTGCCCAGGCCTGGGCGCTGAAAGTACCTGGTACATGTTTTTTCCTAATTCCTCGTGGATTAGAGTTCTGCAATTCTATCTTTCCACGAACTCTTTTCTATAAATAGGGCCTTAAGTTCGACGTGAAAAGGACACAACACACAATTATTATTCTGAGTATTGACTCTAAACCCCTAAGCCTAAGCCTCACGCTGCAAAACTGATCACGCGTTCTGTCGCAATCGACCCATAAATCGAACAGAACGTATCCCGTCCCATAATTTGAGATTCGTTAAACAAAAGGAGAAATAGCAAAGTCAAAGTGGTTAGTTTTCTGATAACCGTGACGCACCTCTCAAGGGTGTGTCGTAATGTGTCCCTTTTCTATGATTTAATTGCTTTCCTCGCCCTTTTATGAACTGTTAAACTAACTAAATCTGATTGTTCGCTCACGCTTAATAAATATGATATTTTTGGGAAATTGGATTATCATGCTAGGTCCCTTAAAACAATCTAAATCAGATAATCGCGTTCGATCTAGTACTATATGTTGCATATTGTTAAAATCAACTCAGATTAGTTTAATAGTTAACGCATGTCCCTTCAATTATTTATGCTGAGCTAGTAAGGATATCCTGCCTCTGGAGTTATCGAAGAGCGAGTACTCCTCTCGGTAGTTACAGTCCCCCGAACCCTCAATCTCTACCCTGCGGGTGTACGTTGAGCGATCCCCACCACCAGGGATCACAAGGGAACCTACGGCCGTCGTGGTCAAACATAATTGCACTCCCTTTATGTCACGATAACCTGGTTTTGTCAGTTTTTCTCATTGTCGTTAAAAACTGAATGGCGACTCCTATATTACTAGTCAATTGGGTGTAAACTCACAGGAAATCCAATTACACTTGATTTGACAAAAAGAAGCGTCACACCCACGAGGGACGAGGTCACGCATTAGCCTCGTACTTTTTCGACCCCCTCATAGTGGCGACTCCACTGGGGATAGTGAAGGAAATACTCGTGCTTGTAGGTAATCAAAATAGCCGAAGGGTGAAACGATCCTACCCCGCGTTTATTTCCCCATCAAGTTGGGACGACCTGAAAATCAGCATATTAATGTGAACGGACAGAACCGCATGACGAATCTTGGCTCCCTTGGTGTTTCATCTCGGGAGTTGGGACTAAGGATACCCATCGCCAATCGGGGGGTGCATACGCTTCGAATGTTGTCCACTCGGCACTTTCGCTAGTAATACACTCGTCCCAAACCCAATCGCTCGCCCACTAGGTCCCCCTCGCCTGCATGCCCCCTTGGCTTGCACTTGCGGGTTGGCCTCTTGAGCGAAATTCGTCTGTTGAAGACACTACCTCGACCGGGGCATGTGTTGGATCTGCGATAGAAGCGGTACCAAGCCAGGCGCAAATAACTACCCATAGAAGCCTATCATAAACTACATGAAATATTATTATTGCCTCATGATGGAATGTTAGTTATGTGTAGCGAAATATATGATTGTGTGTGACAAACTATCCTAGAAAAAACCAACGACCTTAAAAATTGCCCAAACATTCATAAACCAATTTGCCAAAGAGTTATACCGAAATACGTGTTCCGCAAACCCGAACGATCGTCACAAAAATAAGCGACGCTCGGGATGGCCTGTAACGAATCCCACAAACGCTGCACAACGCGTAAAGGACGTTATTAAGCAAGCACGCAAAATCGAAGTCGCATAAACAAAAGTAGACGCAAACAGAAAACGAGAACCAGTTAGGGACGCATTTTCAACGCCCCTGGCTGGGCGCCAGAATTTCTCACGCCCTACGCTGGGCGCTGAAGTTGCTGCTTGGCCTTCTGGTCAGGCACATCAGCCTCGGTGCCCGCGCAAAAGGAAAATACGTAGCACAAAAAAAACGTTCGTAAAAAGAATTGCTACGAGGGCGTAAGAAAAGCACTCGATTCTAAAAGCGACTCATAAAAGAAAATAACTCTTTGCGTCGTTGTTAGGCCTCCTACGACGACAATGCTCGGCACCAAAACCGAACATGCTAATAATTATGAATGTCACACGGGCAAGTGTTTCGAAAATCCAAAGAATGACCAAAAGAAAGAACTAAAAAGTGTACCAACAAAAGAAAGAGTGAAAAACCAATAGAGAGAGTCGAAGGCTAGACTAAGTAATACTTGAAACTTTGGGACCTAAACTTTAGCTTATCTTATGCATAGGACTGGTCCTGCCACTTGGTGCCGATCAGGAAATCAACGGTTAGTGCGCCTCGAAGATACATCGCCAACACCAGGTTTAGTGACTCCAAGCTCCGTCCGTCATCCCTCATTTCAAGGATCTCCGCTTCCCCAACCTCGATTCGCACCCTCAAACATGTCCATCGAAGAATTGCAAGAGCATATGGCTCAAATGACCCAACTCATGGGCCAACTGAAAATGGAAAACGAAGCCTTAGCGGCTGCGCAAGCCAAAAAGGACCTCGATAACGAGAAGAGGATTGAAAAAATGGTCATACAGCAAACCATGGGGAGCAAGTACTTCTCCCTCGATCCTGAACCTTTTCCTGGCAAACTACCAGAAAAGTTTAGTTCATCTGACTTACCAAAGTTTAAAGCCACGGATAATCCCCGTGATCATCTATTGAGCTTTGTGAATGCCATGAACTTGAAAGGCGTGGACAAGTCCATGTATCTACCTGCCTTTCCTTTGTCCTTGGAACCTGTGCCGCTCAAATGGTACTATCACCAGGACCCTAAGCTCTTCCCCGCTTGGGAAGACTTTGTCAATGTCTTCATCAAGCAATACTCGTCAAACATGGATTTTCAAGTCACCATGCGCGAGCTGGAAGTTCTCTTCCAAAAGAAAAATGAGGGTTTCACAACCTACTTTGCTAGATGGAGGGATCAGGCGGCCCAGCTAATCAATAGGCCTCCCGAAACAGAATTGGTCCAAAAATATATTGACAACCTGGACCCGGCCTACAGACAGCACCTTAGGTACCTGGGACTTGACACTTTCAAAAGTGTTTATGATGTGGGAATAAAGATCGAGGATGATCTCGCAAAAACAATACAAAGTAAACCCGCATACAAAAGAAACACCTACAACAGGGGAAACACGTCCCAAGCCCAAGAAGTCCATGCCGTAGAGGAGACTCCCGCCCGAAGAAGCCTTGGAAGATGGGTCCGAGACCGAAAGTTCGCCCCACTCGGGTCAACTTTGGTACAAGCCTTCGAAAGACTAACCAATCAAGGAAAGTTGAGACCTATAGGCCCCACCCGTGACCCTCCTGTCAAGGGAAAATATTGGGTCGAAGGTACTTACTGCAAATTCCATCAAGGAAATGGGCATTACACTGAAAAATGCTGGAATCTAAAACATACGATCCAGGACATGATAGAGGATGAAGTGATACCTCTCCCTAACGTTGGCAAACCCAACAACAACAAGAGCCCACTCGGCTCTAGTCACATCTCTCTCGACCAACCAGAAAATGAGAACTTTGACCCTACGGTGTACATTACGCCTCAAGGTGCACCACTCGCTGTGGTCCCTATGGATCGAATCGAGAGACAAGTGTGCGGTGTGTGGGATGATGATGCTGAAGATATTTACCTATCTCAAGTGTCGGGCCAGGACCTCTTTACTGAAACTTGGCCCGGGCATGCTCTCATTGACACCGCCCCTCAGGAGCCCGAGGTCGACAACCTCACCCGATACGGAAGAATATACCAACCGGATATTCGCCCACCTCCTATGGACGATATCCCAGTTGGGCAAACTCCTGAGAATGGACGGCACACCACCGTCGCGGAAGTCATTGAAAATCCTCTCTTGAAACAACTAAAAAGAGCTAAAGCCGAAATTACCATCTGGGATCTCATGTGTACTTCAAAGGAACATCGCGAAAAGCTTATTCGCTCACTCGACCTCATCTCAGTACCTACATATATCACACCTGACTCTTTGGTTAGCCATGTCACCAGAGATGCCGGAGAAAAGGCCATAGTTTTCACTGACAAAGACTTGCCCAAAGAGGGGGGTGCTCACAATAAAGCCCTTTATCTAGTGGTTGGATGCAAAGGACAAAACATCCCCCTAGCGCTCGTAGATAACGGTTCGGCCGTTAATGTTTGCCCATTACGAACCGCCCATTGCTTGGGGCTAGGAAACAATGACTTCCAAACCTCCACGCAAGGGGTACGAGCTTATGATTGTGAGGTTATGATACATATGATATTACATAAATCATGCGGAAACAACCATTAACCCAGGATTACATATTATTTACACATAATCATATAGCATAATTTAGATGCATACTCTTTGTTGCGTGCCTTCCCTAGCTGCGCCCGAACCGAACAAGAACAAGTCTTTAGGACTCCAAGTGTCGTCCCTCCGTAGATAGTCCACAGCACGTCCGGATCCGCCTTAAGATTGACCAACTAGAATCGCCCTTAAGGTACTAGAATTTTCGGCACTTTTGAGCAAGATGTGTGATTGAATTTTTCTCTCAAAAACTCACTTTGAATACTTTTGAAACTCGTTATCAATTGTGAACCCAGGCCACATATTTATAGGGGTATGGAAAGGGAATTGGAATCCTATTCAGATACAAATTAATTAAACCTAGAATCCTACAAGAACTCTAATTAATTAATTTATCAAATAGAATTAGGAATTTAATCATTAACCGAACTCTGCATGTTTTAGGAATCGTGCATGAACACAAACACTTACGCACACACACACGGCAGCCACGATGGGCCGCCCATGCGCGTGCGTGCGAGCAGCAGCCCACGCAGCGAGGCCTACGCGAGCTACAAGCCCACGTAGCTCCTGCGCGCGCTGCGCGCGCTGTGCGCGCTGCCACGGCCTGCTGGGCCTGGCCTTGCGCTGGGCCTGGCGTGGCCTTGGCTGTTCGTGTGGCGCGCTTGGCTTGCTGGGCGATGGCCTGGCTTCGTGTTGGGCCCTCGTCCGGCAGGCCTCGTCCGATGCTTATTCGTACGATACGCTTCCGATTAAATTTCCGATTCCGGAATTCATTTCCGATACGAACAATATTTAATATTTCCGATTCCGGAATCAATTTCCGTTTCGAACAAATATTTAATATTTCCGTTTCCGGAATTATTTTCCGATTCCGATAATATTTCCGATTCTGACAATATTTCCGTTTCCGGCAATATTTCCGATTCTGGTAATATTTCCATTTCCAATAATATTTTCCGATACGTACCATGTTTCCGTTTCCGGCAACATCTACGACTTGGATAATATTTATATTTCCGATACGATCCATATTTCCGTTTCCGGCAATATCATCGTTTCCGGAGTATTCATTTCTTGCCTGTGACGATCTAAGCTCCCACTAAAACTAAGATCCGTCGATTCCGAATATTCATAGATGGAGTATTTAATGCCATTAAATACTTGATCCGTTTACGTACTATTTGTGTGACCTACGGGTTCAGTCAAGAGTAAGCTGTGGATTAATATCATTAATTCCACTTGAACTGAAGCGGCCTCTAGCTAGGCATTCAGCTCACTTGATCTCACTGAATTATTAACTTGTTAATTAATACTGAACCGCATTTATTAGACTTATCATAGAATGCATACTTGGACCAAGGGCATTATTTCCTTCAGTCTCCCACTTGTCCTTAGGGACAAGTGTGCATTTCCTAATTCCTTTGTCGCTCGATGCTTGCTCTTGAACATAAGGTAAGAGTTGTCATCCTTATTATGTCCAGAGGTGTTCCTCGGTTTCAGAGTTCAACTGATAAATAAACAGATAATCATAGCCTATGATTCATCCGAGCACGGCCATGCATTTCACAGTTTCTAGCTCTCCGAGTGGCCTTGTACAACTTTTAAGCATCTCATCCCGATTTATGGGAGGACAATCCCAATCTTGCGATCTTGAGATTAGACTTCGTTTGATAGGTGATTACCTGAGCGTTGCCTTTATAGCCTCCTTTTACGGTGCGACGGTTGGTCAACGTCAAAGCAACCAGTTCTCAAACAAGTAATCTCAAATCACTCAGGTATTGAGGATTTAGTGTCTAATAATTTAATGAAATTTACTTATGACAGATTTTCATTTCTTACAGTAAAGTTTCATAGGTCTTGTCCGATACTAGTCTTCCCAAAGTAAGTATCTATGCAAATGATTATGACATTGCCATGTCCACATAGTTCAAGAAACAGAACTACTAGTCATCTTGCATTCTAATCGTCTAACGTTTTCTATGCGTCCAATTTTATAGAAAACTCCGACTAGGGACCATTTTCTACCTTTGACATTCAAGTTCACTTGATAGACATTTCTTAGTCACAGGACTGGTCCTGACAGTCTATCTTGAATATTTTGTCAAATTGAAGGGACTCATCATTTAATACTAAACCAAGATTAAATGGAATATGAAAATACATTTCATATATGATAAATGTTCAAACCCAATGTTTTACAACCATGGGCCTCAAACCCATCTTCTAAAACAGTTCATGGAATTTCAAAGCTATGCTTGATTTCCAGTGCTACAATGTAAGTGTTGCTTCTCACTTGTTGCACAGGTTTAGTTATCATGCTTTGCCAATCTTAATATCCTTTTCATCGAATGTTCTTCGAGATATGATGATAAGATCTTTTCGAGTTTGTTTATTATGTGATCTAGTCTTTTTTACTTCGATGGTGGTTTTACTCATTTTGCAATGAAGAACCATCAAGTTAGCAGACGTTTTTCTTGCTTCAAGAGTGGTTCTACGCATTTTTCAATGAAGAACCATCAAGCCAGCAGATAGGTGATCTACCCAAGTTCAGTGAAGAACTTTAAACAACCCTGTTTTATTGCTTCTTAGGCAATAATTACTTTTACTTCAACTGTATAGGTTGCTAGTGATGCTTTGTTTGGATTTACCTATCCAAGCAGTTCATAGATATGTGGAAGACTCTCCAACTATATCTTAGAACATAGAAATTATTATTTTAATTTCCCACGCAACAACTCATGGTCTCCAACCCATGTTGCCAAAACACGATGCTCTATAGCTCGTCCTTATCAATGGTTAACTCCAAAGGGTCTTGCTTGATCCTTTGCCAGTGTTTATGCGTGTAGCATCAATATTTAGCATATCTTTGTTTCCTTGAATCAAGAACTATTCCTATGTACCTTTTCAAGTATCATAAGTATTCTTGATCTCAATCTAGTTGATCTTCACTTAGATCAATAGAGATTGGTATATGTTCGTCATGCCTAAAGTCATACGATACGTTTTTGGCGATCCTCATATTATATCATACATGATAAATTCTTTTGCAGAATAATTCCCAATTGAATTCTATTTATGTAACTTTAGCTCATCTAGTTTCAGTAGATACTAAATCCAGCTAAATTCTTTGACATATAATATAGGTTAAGAATCTTACTTAGATCCTTGGATGTTTAACTTAGTAAATGCTTATACATAGTTCAAACATTCTTTACCTAGATTTATTCACATGGGTCGAATATCTCCAATGGAGTCATTCGTGTTTGATTTAGTAAATGCCATTACTTAATCTAAAACATTAATATAAGATCTTTGTAAATAGATCTTAATACCCAGTATGCACTAAGTTTCGCCTTGGTCCAACATTGATGAATAATTTCAAACCTAAGTTATTAGCATTTGAATGTTATTTCACAATAGAGAGATATGTGTGTGATACACATAGGACCAATTAAGTTTTATGTACTCCCACTAAACTTCTTATATATCTATAAGAATCATGTACATTTTATGAAACTAAAATACTTATTAGCTTCACTAAAATACATTTCTAATTCCCAATTGCTTGCTTAAATCTGTACTTAGATTTCATAAGCTAGCTTTCTTTTTCAAGCATTTATTTGGATCCACAAATCCTATGACATACCATGTACATAGTTTATTCCAACATTTTATTGAGGAATTGTTTTGTCATCCAATTGCTATATGTACCGATATGCAATCATTGCTTGATTTATAGACTTGAGCATTACGATTATGCATGAGGTTTCAACACAATCCATGCCATGAATTTGCTTGTAACCTTTTAGCAACTAATCTAGCTTTGTGTTGTGAACACAATTTCATGTTTGATGGTTTTTATCCTTAAAACAGACTTGCAACCAATAGGTGTGAAACTATTCTTGCAAATCAACAAAATTTCAATTTTGTCATCAAAACATTGAGTATGTTTTGTGGCCTCTAACCATTTAAAACATTTGAGTCTATATATGGCCTCTAACCATTTTAGGGAATCTGGGTTTCGTCATAGCTTTCTTACAAGTCACAAACTCATTAATCTACATGATAATAGTTTGACTGCAAGTTGTAGGTTTCTTCACTATTTAATAGAAGAATCTCATAGTTTCATTGACCTGATCTCTATGTTTCTTCACTATCTAATAGAAGAATCTCATAGTTTCAGTGACTTGAATTCTATGCCTACTTGGGTATAGAACATCAAACAATAGAATGTCAATAGCCACTTAAAAGTCCTTTGAATATTCTGTTCTCCTTGAAGCACTTGTAAAGTCTTCTAAGAGATGTCTATTCTTTAAAGCCACTTCTAAAGTCCTTAAAGAATACGTGTTCGGATTTTCTAAAGAACTTCGAAAAGCCTCCGGAATGTCCGTTTATGTTTGTTGTTTGCCTCGAAGACTTTCGAGGTCTATTTTCTCCCACTTGTCATTTTGGAAACGAATTTCCAAAAGGACATAATTTCGAGCAAACAAACATTATGTTCTCAAAAATTCGTGGTAGAAACAATACCCTTGTGTCTCATTTGAATAAATCACAATGAAACATATATCTATGCTTGGGCCTTAGTTTGTTGAATAACAAACACTAAGCTCCCACTGAGTTTAGCAACTCTCTAGATATATATTATCGAAAAGATATTCTGAAATTTCTTTTCTATAGCTTTGACGAATTTAGTTTAGTTTGGTGGTAGTTGAGCATTTTGTTTTAGAAATTATAGGAAAAGTCTTTATGATTCATCATTAATCGAATCAAGTACTAATTGACTTCGATTATCCCAACTAAGATATGCCATATCTTATGGACCTAGATTGTGAACACACAATCATTGATGATCATATTTGGTCTCAAGTAATCATGAACATGATCTAACCTAGATCTTTATGATTTCTTACCAAGTGGATTTTATACTTCTGAATCTTTGAACAGATTCAAATTTATATCACATTTGAGTAAATAAACCTATATTCACTCAATTCCATGTGAAATAATAAAGTTATAAAATATTTCTTTAGCTTTGAACTCTATTGTCTAGGCGTTCTAACAATAGTTCATATCTTTTGTCACTTTCAACAAGTAAGACTAGTTGTCTTAAATTGATCTAGAAATCAATCAATTTTCAAAAGTCTATCAAAATAGAGTTTTTGAATATTAACTTGTTGATATGGTCTAAGCAACAGTGCCAAAGATTAGTGGAACTCAAATCAAGGGGTTGATTTGAACCTAGTAAAGTTCTTTAAAGAGTTGTTTGTTTTAATCAAGCATATTGACTCAACCTGTAATTGACCATTTCATTCAAATAAACAAACAAACATTGTTTTTGTTTTTCTTGAATGTGAGTCTTTCCGTGTTTGAAAACAGAAATTTAGGTATGTTGATTATGGAACAAAATAGCCATTAAGTTCCAGCCTTTGAAAGGACTTAAAACAAACTAGATGACCCTACAATTAATGTAGCATTGCCATGCTTCATTTCCCACTTGTAGGTCATTAGTGTATCCTAGCTTCCATTGTTTGAGTTATTACCGAAGTAAGAACCTCAAGCGGTATATGATACCAAGGAAGTTTGATTGCTAGGTCACTTCTCTTTAAACATAAACTTATAGGTAGAAACGGAATCGTAAATTCCTTTTATTTGTTCCTCGTTTTCCTATTTCTTGTACCCTTTCTTATAGTCTTAAGAATTGATTTCTTTAGTGTTGACTTTTATACTTTGTTAGACATGTCCAATGTCACCAACAAGGTTTTTACCATTTTAATTTATGTTGAATATTCTGTTTCAACTAGATGATCTTACAAGAAGCTTCTAAAGTTCTCTAAGCATCGATCTATTCGAATGTCTAGGGACTAGACTCATTCGAGAATTAAATGGACAAAGATATTAGGTTGTTAACCATTGGTAAAGCTGAGCGTATTAGACTCAATGCTTTATGATCTCAAAACTACAGTGTATTTTGAATTCACAAGCACCAATTGGTTTGCCATTCGATTTTGATGTTCGAAAACAACCATAAAAGTCGCTATAAGAAACGTACATTTTAAATTGCTCACTTTCTCTCTTTTCTGTGAATCGTTCTTGGATTCACTACCAATCGAGGAAATTTACTGTTACCTTTCTAAAAGGATTTACTGCAGTGCAAGATATTTAATTATAATAATTAAAACATACATTGAAGCATGCAAAGTCTAAACATTTATCATGAATAATAACTTGAAATTAAAGCAACCATGCAATTCAAACAAGTTATTAGCATTTTATTCGATTTTATTGTTCCGGCAGGTGTGAATAAAATGATTCCAAGACCCTAAAATCATCGAAGAACTAAGCACAGTTTGTCGACTTAATCCTAAAACATCTTAGGTAAGCAAAAGCCTTTTGCTAATAGTCTAGAAACTACTCTTGGTTGATAGGTACGTCTAAGAACTTATTAGGTAAACCTATCGATTTTGCCACGACATAAAAGGACTCCTTACTTATATCGTTGAGTTTCACCAAAACTAACATGTACTCACAATTATTTGTGTACCTTGCCCCTTTAGGACCAATAAGTAACACCTCGCTGAGCGAAAACTATTACTAGATTGATGTAAAGGATATCCAAGCAAGTGTATATTTTGGCATGGCACCTTTTAACTCAATTTTTAAGTTTGGAACTTAAGGCTCTTACTATGTTGGTTAGATTTTAAGTGAACTAAAATCCTTAATCATGCAACATAATCAAGCTTTTGATCTCATGCATTTTAAGACATATTTAAAAGCAATAAATAACTTAAAACATGCATAAGATAAATGTGATCTAGTATGGCCCGACTTCATCTTGAAGCTTTAACTTCAAAGTCCGTCTTGAAAATCTCCGTGGGAGGCACCATTTTCTTCAAATAGGATAAGCTATAACTAATTACAACTATTTGATGGTACGCAGACCATATTTGAATTGAAAAATAACTTTGGTACTTTAGACCAATTACATTCAAATTAATGGTACGCAGACCATATTTTCTATCCTATTTGGGCCATACTAGTCACTTCATAACCTGCAAAACAGTACATATACAATATATACCATTCACCCATTCATTATCATGAATGGCCCACATAGCTGGTTAGTAAAACACATTATGCATCACGTAAACATTTGCAGCAATTAATCAAGGGCACCAATAATCTACCAATTATTCAGTCCTTATTAATTCTAATCAAGTTGTTTTAACCTTAAGGATTTGTAGACCTAATCAAGAGTTTATGACTAAAAAGCGCTCCCACTTAAACCAATAAATTCATATGCTTTACTAATTTTAAACATAAAAATGTATTTCTAGTCTAACCGGAAACATACAAATTTAATTAAAATTTAAAGCTCATATAAATTTATAATTGAATCCAAAAAGTTTAATTTAATTTCAGTCGTTATTTAAATTAATTCATGATTTTAATTTTAGTAAAATAATTAGAATAAATAACATTTATTATAATTACAATATTCAAAATTAAAATCCAAGAAAATAATTTAAATTATTAATTTTAAAATTAATTAAAATTACGTGAACTGAAATTTTCAAATTAAACATTCAAAACGATCTAATCGTAACGCAAACACCCTACGCATTGCACGCCCATGGGCCGCACGCACACAGCCATCGCTGGCCATGTGCGCGCAGCCCATGCGTTCGTCGCATAGCTGCTGCATCTCCATCGCAAGCCATCGCACGCTGTGGTGCTTGCTGCGCGCGCGCCAGCGCTCGTCGCACGCGAGCCATCGCTCGCAGTGCGCGCGAGCCATCGCTCGCTGGGCGCGCGACATCGCTCGCTGTGCGCGCGAGCCATCGCTCGCTGTGCGCGCGAGCAACGCTGGGCGCAGCGCTCGTGGCACGCGAGCTTGCGCTCGCTGCGCGCGAGGCTGCGCGCTCTTGCGCGAGGCAGTGCGCGTTGTGGCGCAGCTCGCTTGCTGCCCACACGCGACTGCCTTGGCTCGCCCTTCGCCCATGCCCATTCGTCCATTGCTCGTGGCCCACGACACAAGGCAGGGCTGCTGCCTTGTGCTCGTGCACTACGCCCTTGCTCATTGCATTCGTGCCGCACGGGCGACGAGCTCCCTTGCTCGTCGTCGCATGCCCGCATTATACAACACCCCTTAAGGGTAACACGAAGCGTCCATTGCTTTGTGCGTGCAAGTTATATGAACGAATCGCATAAAAAATTTAAAATTTATAAAATTAATGACAAATTAATAAATATTATTAATTTCATAATTTTAGGGCGAAAAATCGAAAATTTATTATCCAATTGATTTCCGATTGTTATGGATTCAAGTCTAGGTCATAAAAATTTAAAATTTATCATAAATTTACAATTTTTATGGTGGTTTTTAATCATAGGTTTCTAATTAAATTACAATTAATTATGAAAATCAAATTAATTCTAAATTATTCTAATTTTCAACAAATTAATCATAATTACAAATTAGATTGCATAATTAACAAGACTAGGCATTCAAACTTGTTAAACATATGCAGTAGGTCAATCAAAAATTCAAGATTTATCAACAAGAATCGCAAATATTTAATTTAACATCTTAAATTTACGAAATTTTGCATTCGAAAAACTAAAACCTTCGAAAAGTCATAGTTAGGCTTCGAATTTGAGAATTCTGGGTTCGGCAGAAAAATACTCTTTTTGTCAAAATTTTAGAATGCCTTTTACATGCGGAATTAACACAAAAATCACTCGATTTGGATGAGTAACGAAGAAACTGCCGAAAAACTGCGTACGTATAATTAAATAAACGCAATTTGCAATTAATTAACAATTACGAAAATTAATCACCCCTTTTAATTCTTGCAAATTTGTAATATTTAACCATGTTCATGCAATTTAGATTATGAAAATAATAAGGGGCTCGTGATACCACTGTGAGGTTATGATACATATGATATTACATAAATCATGCGGAAACAACCATTAACCCAGGATTACATATTATTTACACATAATCATATAGCATAATTTAGATGCATACTCTTTGTTGCGTGCCTTCCCTAGCTGCGCCCGAACCGAACAAGAACAAGTCTTTAGGACTCCAAGTGTCGTCCCTCCGTAGATAGTCCACAGCACGTCCGGATCCGCCTTAAGATTGACCAACTAGAATCGCCCTTAAGGTACTAGAATTTTCGGCACTTTTGAGCAAGATGTGTGATTGAATTTTTCTCTCAAAAACTCACTTTGAATACTTTTGAAACTCGTTATCAATTGTGAACCCAGGCCACATATTTATAGGGGTATGGAAAGGGAATTGGAATCCTATTCAGATACAAATTAATTAAACCTAGAATCCTACAAGAACTCTAATTAATTAATTTATCAAATAGAATTAGGAATTTAATCATTAACCGAACTCTGCATGTTTTAGGAATCGTGCATGAACACAAACACTTACGCACACACACACGGCAGCCACGATGGGCCGCCCATGCGCGTGCGTGCGAGCAGCAGCCCACGCAGCGAGGCCTACGCGAGCTACAAGCCCACGTAGCTCCTGCGCGCGCTGCGCGCGCTGTGCGCGCTGCCACGGCCTGCTGGGCCTGGCCTTGCGCTGGGCCTGGCGTGGCCTTGGCTGTTCGTGTGGCGCGCTTGGCTTGCTGGGCGATGGCCTGGCTTCGTGCTGGGCCCTCGTCCGGCAGGCCTCGTCCGATGCTTATTCGTACGATACGCTTCCGATTAAATTTCCGATTCCGGAATTCATTTCCGATACGAACAATATTTAATATTTCCGATTCCGGAATCAATTTCCGTTTCGAACAAATATTTAATATTTCCGTTTCCGGAATTATTTTCCGATTCCGATAATATTTCCGATTCTGACAATATTTCCGTTTCCGGCAATATTTCCGATTCTGGTAATATTTCCATTTCCAATAATATTTTCCGATACGTACCATGTTTCCGTTTCCGGCAACATCTACGACTTGGATAATATTTATATTTCCGATACGATCCATATTTCCGTTTCCGGCAATATCATCGTTTCCGGAGTATTCATTTCTTGCCTGTGACGATCTCAGCTCCCACTGAAACTAAGATCCGTCGATTCCGAATATTCATAGATGGAGTATTTAATGCCATTAAATACTTGATCCGTTTACGTACTATTTGTGTGACCCTACGGGTTCAGTCAAGAGTAAGCTGTGGATTAATATCATTAATTCCACTTGAACTGAAGCGGCCTCTAGCTAGGCATTCAGCTCACTTGATCTCACTGAATTATTAACTTGTTAATTAATACTGAACCGCATTTATTAGACTTATCATAGAATGCATACTTGGACCAAGGGCATTATTTCCTTCAATGATAACTCCCGAAGGCCTGTATTGGGAAAAATCAACCTTACCATACAAACCGGGCCTGTGGCACGCACCACGGAGTTTCAAATAATCGACATCAAGCCCACTTTCAACCTCCTCTTGGGGCGACCTTGGCTCCATGACTTAGGAGGTGTGGCTTCTACCTTGCACCAAATGGTTAAACTTAACCATAACGGGGTAATACTAGAAATCCGCGCCCCTCCTCTCGACGTCAGTTGTACTATGGTTGGAACGGCCGAAACTGCAGACGACCTTTGCGGGTTTCAAATGGAAGAAACAATCCAGTTTATCGAAGATTATGATCCAGCATTCCTAGACCCGCACGCATCCCGAGTCATCCCTAGAATGCTGTTAGCTCAAGGCAATTTCCCTGGAACCCCATTGGGCATAAGGAAGAAGGAATGCACATTCCACCCTTTACCCAACAAATCTACTCCCTTTGGCTTAGGCTATGAACCAACGGAGGAAGATATTGATGACCGCCTGTCTGGGCTACGCCTTAACAAGGCCAAACAAACCGCCCTCCTTCCCCCGTATCAAAGAACCCTTAACGGGATGTTCGTTCGGGAAGGAGAAGAACACCCATGCTGTGATTTCCCTGAACCCTTCGTTCAGGATGGCTTGCTAAAACCAAGATTTGAAATCTTCCATGACTGCCACACCTTGGATGAGGCACCCCTCCTCACCAAGACTAAAACAACTGAAATATTAGACGACCAGGCTCTATGGACATTGTTTAACGAATCGAGGCCTATGGAGGACGAGACTGTGACGACTACCCTAGCTTTACAAGATGAAGGTTTCGATCCAACCCGGTTAATCTCTCTTGCATCAACACTAGAAGAGATCGAGAACGGATGGGTGAAGACATATCAGTGGGTCAATGCAAAAGGAATAGAATTCAAGATGAGTACCGGTGAAGGACCAAAGTTTTACGAGACTAAACCCAAGGCTTGAGCCACATAGAGCACCGTAGTAAAAAGCGCCTAGTAGTTCTTTAGATTGGTAGAAAAATAATAAAGACTTTAGATGGTCCTAAGACCCCTTAGAATATAGGTCAAGTTTATTTCAGTGTGTTTTCCTTACTTTCCAAATTAATAAAGGCGTAATATTTCTCCTAAAAATTCTAACACTAAGTAAGCACCGAATGTACTTGCAAAATACAAAAATGAAGAGGCGGCCCACTCTAGGCCCCACAAACGAGGCCCACTCGGTTTTGAAATAGTGCCATGGGAACCAATTCCCGAAACCCACAAAATAAACCGTACCCTCCCCTTCATATCCCCAAAACATAAAAGTCAACTAGTATCACCATAAAAGTTAATCCACGCAACCCAAAGAAATCAAAAGAAAATCAAATTCAAACAATACAAAGGTTGCTCAAGAAAAAACTCATAAAAAATAGACACCGCCCCCCGCATCAACACGCACCTCAACCCACCTCAAAATCCTACACAAAGATCTTCATATCTTCCACACCCTAACTCCATTTTCAAAGCCATTTCGAGTCACGGATAGAAAAAAATAATCCGGACGAAAATGCATCTCACGCTAACAGTCAAAAAATCTCCGAAGTAGCCTCAAAATTGATTTTAAATACGAGCACAAAGGCATAGCACTAAAACGAAAAAAAGAAATAAATGCAAGAACATGTGAAGCAAAGCGTAAAAAACGACCGCCAGAAATCATTTTCAGCGCCTAGGGCTGGGCGCCGAAATCTTTGACGCCCCAGCCTGGGCGTTGAAACTCTCAGCCTGCCTAAACCTTTTAGAAGTGCTCGTCATTTTATCCGCACATAACGGAAAAATAACGAATACTTGGGGGGTACATCACGTATCCAAATAGGCTCAGAAAAAAATATAGCCATACAAAAAATAGTCGAATAATAGTCGAATTTCATTTTTTACGCGACTTACAGCAAAAAAAAAAAACGGCAGACGAATATAATGATAATACTTCACTCATTTGACCGATTAAGTAATATGCTACCACCTCAGGGCATATCTATTAAAATCTGGCATCCTAGAACTTATTCTAGCTAGAACTACGCGCGACCTGATTCTGACAAGATACGTAGGCAATCCTTACCAAGGATTCGGTCCAATAAAAAAAACATATATAAATTGTGCAAAAAGTGTTAGACATATAAAAATATAAAAAAAAAGGGGGAGAAACAAAAAAATGAAAAACAAAATACGCCTTTATTGAAAAATAATAAGAAGGAAAACAAAGTGCTAAGAAATGAAAAAACAAACACAACTGAAATAAATAAAGGGCACCTACACCCTAGCAAGAACTACACTACTCTAGTTCTTCCGGATCATCAAATAAAGTCTTGTAGAGGGCAATGTTCGCAGGATCCACCCCCACAGTCTTCTGCGCTGCCCCAATATCAATCTCCATAAGAACCGGGTCCTGGACACTAACTTCCAAAGATGCCAAGGCTTCAGAAACATTCTCAGTTATAGCCCGCTCAGCCTCAAGGGCACAGACAATGGTGGGAGAAGGATTATTATCATCAACTAGACTAGTCGCTGCTTCTACAGACGGCTGAGCCTTCCTAACCCATACATTGTTCCGGCGACGATCTCCGCGAGAGCTTGCATTTCTTTTAACAACAGCAGGCCCCTTCATGTTAGGCATCTTTTTAGGCCTGAAACTGGAACGGGGAGGAACTTCCTTTCGCTTTCGATCAGGACGAGCTTTCACAGTCTTAATACCATGGGTACGAGGTTTGGCAGAATCAGGACCCTCATACTTAACACGAATACGAGGTATCAAAAGCTCAGCCGGCTCCCCATTTCGAGCCTCGGTCCTCCCAGCTTTATCATCGGAGCTCATCCACAACTTGTAGTTTTCAGAAAGACCCACAAAGCCATTTGTAGCTACGGCCCAACGCGGGAGACCATTATAATACTTAGCCCACGCTAGAACCCGTGCTTGTGAAAAGGCCGCTACTTTAGGTGGTACCGTATCAGAAAAGGGGATAGTCTGCCTTAAACCGTATTGACGCATGACTCGGTAAGGGAAAATATAAGTGGGCCGAGATAGTCCCAACAAAGAAACATAAACCGATACATCAGGATCCCCCGTCATAGTAGTCAAACCCCACCACGGTACCACCCACTTAATAGAACAGATGCCATAAGTAAAAAAGGAGGCCCATTCGGCCTCGTCCTGGCCGCGGTGCAAATATTTTCGGTTACCCAAGGCTATAGGGCGATAATGTTTAGGATCGGCAGGAGCTTCCAAGAGCCTAAGCCGTTCCACGAGCCAAATCTGCAAAAACGGGTACGATCAAAAAAAATAATAACAAAAAGAAAACGGTTCCTGGGGCGCAGTTTCAACGCCCAGGACCAGGCGCTGAAAATTCTAGCGCCCAGCCCTGGGCGCTGAAACTCAGCCCCAAGGCAGGACGAATAAAAAATATATATGCAAAAAAATGTATACGTGCGCAAAAGAAAATCGATTACCTGCAGTAATAGGGGGCTTCCCTTAAAATATTCAGATTTGGCGTCCTTCTTCAGCTCATCCGCACTCAGCAAAGTCTCGGCAACCACCAACGGCATAATAGAATAGCAACTTTCCATCTGGCTAATCAAGGGGATCAACCTTATGTCACCGAACTCACCATTGTTATTCGACAACAAATAATGATTCAACAAGCAAAATACAAGGGCTCGAATATTCAATTTCTGTTCGGTCATATTCTTACTAGGCCTAAAGTGATGTTTTACAAGTTTTTCCAAATTAACCTCATCACCTACAACAACTTCAGCAAGCTTGTTAGCATCTAGTCCTAGGAAAGCCCCTATGGTTGTTTTACTCTCTTCAATAGTGCCAGGAGTGGCAGGGGTAGCATTAGTAGGATAACCAAGGATCGCAGCAAATTCATCTGGCAAAGGACATATTTTGTTGCCCCGAAAGACAAAAACATGATGATCGGAATCCCAAAAGCTTAGGGCTGCGTGCAGAAAATTATAGTCAATGTTAATTTGTTGTAAGCCTAAAAGTTCCTCTAAGTGGTATTCTTTCAACAAAGCCTTTTCTATAGGATTAAGGGCCCGTAGCCAACGCCTACCAGCCCGTTGGAGTGAGAAAATGGGAATCGACATGACGAAAGCAAGGAGTAATTAAAACACAGCAAAGAAAGAAGGAAATTGAGAGTGATGGAAAACAGGGACGTATCTAGCCTCTATATATAGCTGAACGCATCAAGTGACATCCTGATCCCATTCGGAAACGCGTTAAGATATCCGAAAGTCAAAATACGCCAGGAAAGGACTTTCAGCGCCCGAAGCTGGGCGCCGAAATAATTAACGCCCAGCCTTGGGCGCCGAAAATGCAGCCCAAGGCCCAGATTTCACAAAACGCGGAACAGGAAAAGACTTGAAACCGTGTTGCTAGACACGAGGCCCTATGTACAATTAAAGATCAAGCCCAAAAGCACCTTTAAGCTCCCCAAATAGCAAAAATGAATGGTAAAACTTGGTCGAAACTTAGACTTGTCTAAAGAAACATATATGTACACTTTTCAAAATAAAAAATATCAAGGTCATTCTGCGAAACACCAAAAAAAACGTTGTTAAGTAGTTGGTTTCCCAAATAAAAAATGTTTGTCTGTCAAAGGATTTAATCGGGCCAAGCTAAACCGAATGATATTAAACCTTGTCGCCCGAAGACTGAAGTCGCACCCCATGACTTCGCCAAAGTAGCACACCACTATGAAAGGTCGCTCGCACATACGAGCTCGACCCAACACATGATTAAAAGACGTTATGAAGTATGCGAAAAATGACCACCAAAGCTCGAGTGCTTGGGGGCTCGCGAAAAGTATACTCCAACAGAGAGCGCGCAATCAAAATCACATTCCCGGGCTGCGATATACGCCGTCCCATGTTTGGATGATCTCAAAAGAACAGGTTCGACCTCAGAAAAGGGTCGCCATTGACATTTGTACATGGTCCTCTGATCAAAGACCAAGTAGTGGCAAAAATCGAGCCATAAAGACTAGCTCAAAACCACGAAAGCAGACGGTCGCAAGACAAAGGTCCGTCTGAACACGTTGTCATCCCACGTTCAGGTTACAACTAAATTCGAGCATCCCTCGAAAGAATTCTCTCTTGCAAGAATGAACAAAAGAAATTCTCAAAAAAAAAAAATCACAATGAACAAAAAATAGAGACTTGCCCACCTCAATCAGGCAAGATCGTGCCGCGAACCACGCAAGTTCCAAATCAAGGAAAAAACGAATTCAGGGATGTCCACCCTTAGCGGACAGGGCTCGCCCACCTTCAGCAGGCGGGGTCTGCGTCACTAGCCGCGCAGGTCCTCAGTTTTCCAAAAAATGAAATTTTCAAAATTCAAAATGAAACAGGCTCGCCATCTTCAGTCGGCGGGGTCTACGGCACAAACCACGTAGGTCCTCATTTTTCAAAGAAAATAAACACAAAACAAATTTCAAAATAGATTCGTCCACTTCTATCGGACGGGGTCTCCACCCTTAGCGGACAGGTTCGCCATCTTTAGCCGGCAGGGTTTACGTCACAAGCCGCGTAGGTCCTTATTTTCAAATTTCAAAAATAGATTCGTCCACTTCTATCGGACGGGGTGTCCACCCTTAGCGGACAAGCTTGCCATCTTTAGTCGGCGGGGTCTGCGTCACTAACTGCGCAGGTCCTTAGTCGCTGCAGCGATAACTTTTTCTGGTTTTCCATTTTTCCAAAAAAGAACGATGTGAGTAGCTTTCCTTTTTTCCAAAGATTGGTTTTCCTTTTTTTCCAAAAAAGAACGATGTGCTGGATTTTCCTTCGTTTTACGTCCCATAAAAACAAGGGGGTTTTCTCGTTTAGCTAGCCCTGAAAATGAGAATCTTTAAAAACATTTTTTACCTCGTGGTTGGGCTTGGCCAGGCCCAATTACACTTTATAGCTTTGATTTCGAAAACATCTGTAGCTTCTCCCAATGACAAAGTGAGGGAGTTTCTGCGCACCTTTAGATCCTTCCAATCACAAAGTGAGGAAGTTTCTATACTATCCGTTGACAAATCCCAATGGCACGTGAGGGACATGTCGACACTTCAAGTGATGACCCTTAAGTCAAATGTTATCACTCGGGGGCTCGTGAGACCCTCGCCAAAACAGGTCACCATGGCTTGTGCGACGCACTCCGTCTAATACTTTGACCATCGTCTTACTCCAAGACTCAGTCAAAGTGGGGGCTAACTGTAGACACCTACTTTTGTCCCCATTCCCGAAAGGGAAGGTTCGATGATGAGAACATAAATCTCCATTTGGCAACGCATCTCCTATAAAATAACGAATCTCAATCTCCCCTTTCATTTCAGCCAAAACTGCTATTTATAGAAACCTGCTAAAAATAGTAACTGCTATAACGGGTACTTGTTAAAAGTGGCAAGACATAAAAGATAGAAATCTGTTGGAATTAGGTGTTGCACTCCAACATAAATCCTAAAAGAGATAGAATTTACAAAAGGAATTATGTTCCTGGTATAATTCGAAAATAAGAGTTACGTATTAATTAAAATCCTAACGAACCTAGAGTTCGTAACGGGCCCAGACGCATTCCGTCATAAAGTTGATACGCACTAAGAAACTCGGATAAGTCTCAAAAGCTCCGTGATTAAGAGTCCAAATCTGATAAAAGGCTCGGCTCAGACCCTATTTTCAATGCCTGGGTCTGGACGCCGAAATCTTCGGCGCCCAGCCCTGGGCGCTGAAAGTACCTGGGGCCGTGTTGTCTCCGAATTCTCTTTGGGTTCGGATTCTAAAGATCTATCTTTCCACCAATTCTTTCCCTATAAATACAGCCTCAAAACCAACGTGAACAGAACACACAATTCATAATCTGAGTATTGACTCCAACCCTAAGCCTAAACCTCACGCTGCGAAATTGATCCCGCGTTCTGTCGCAAATAACCCAAAAGTCGAACAGAACGTATCCTGCCCCTTATAGCTGATGAATTAAGCCTAAATACTGGAACACTGCTCAGAAACCCGAGATTCATTAAATAAAAGGAGAAATAGCAAAGCCAAGTGGTTAGTTTTCTGAGAACCGTGACGCACCTCTCAAGGGTGCGTTGTAATGTGTCCCTTCGCATGATTTAATCGCTTTCATCACCCTTTTATAAAATTGTTAAACTATTAATTTGATTGATCTATCACGCCTAATAAAGATAATACCTTGGACAATTGAACTATCATGCTAGGTACCTTAAATCAATCTAAATAAGATAATCACGATCGATTTAGTATTATGTGTTGCATATTGCTAAAATCAATTCAGAATAGTTTAATAGTTCAAACGCATATCCCTTCAATTATTTATGCTGAGCTAGTTAGGATAACCTGCCTCTGGAGTTATCGTTGAGCACTCCTATCGGTAGTTACAGTCCCCCAAACTCTCAATCTCTACCCTGCGGGTGTACGTTGAGCGATCCCCACACCAGGGATCACAAGGGAACCTATGGTCGTCGTGGTCGAACATTATTGCACTCCCTTTATGTCACGATAATCGGGTTTTGTCAGTTTTTCTCATTGTCGTTAAAAAGTGAATGGCGACTCCTATATTACTAGTCGATTGGGTGTAAACTCACAGGAAATCTAACTACACTTGATCTGACAACGTCACGCCCACAAGGGACGAGGTCATGCATTAGCCTCGTGCTTTTTCGACCCCCTCATAGAAGGTGAAGTGGTGAAACAAAACACGAACCATGCTTAGGGATGCATATTTGAATACTAAAGATCGGAGGATCAACTTTGCCTCTAGATTTTTGGAGCATCGCTCTTGGCTCACCACCAAACATAATAGGATGATTTAATCCACCTGTAGACTCAAATCATTAACATTATAGAGTGATAGTTGGGAAGTTATGATTGAAATGACACAAAACATCTCAGAAGGGGGAAAAGAAGTACCATTAAATCAATTCCAAAGTCTTCATTAGGTTCAATATTGGTGGCAGTTGGATTGTAAAAAATTGTGAGTTTTTCTCCCTGCCAGTTGATCAGTTGCATTTGTCAGTTGACAAGTCCTTTGTATAGTTAAAGGTTAAGGGTGATGAAGAAATATAACACAGTTAAAGGAAGGTCATTCGTAGTTTTCCAAAACACGGGTGCTATTCCGAGCTCACACGCAACCTATTTAGGCAGCAAAAACCTACATGGAGAGACAGTGGAAACAGATAAATACATCAGATTGTTGCAGTGATTCACTGTTAAAGAATACATGCCACAACTTTTAATTTCATCAAAGCCTTTTGTATTATGAAATCAAAACAAATAAATATTCCTACAAATTATCAAAAAGTCCAATAAACAATAGGCATATTCCAATTAAAACAAATAGTTTTCCTTTAAATTATAAAAAACAAAGAATTTATTTATTACTAACACTCAGACTCATTAAACCATTAGAGACCGACCAATTAAACGAGACAATTCCATTTGACTCAAGCTCGGCAAAATCCAAGTTTTCAGAACCGATAACAATATGGAAATAGTAGACTACAAATAAAACAAAGAAACTCACAAAATAAAACATGACTAATCACATAATAAGTATACTTCTTGCATTCACACAGTACTAATTTCGCAGAAGAAACACACAAACTAACCGCAATTCTACATATTTCGATTATTACCTCGATTACTTTACACCCAAAAAACTTTTAACCAATCTAAAATCCTAATTCCTCTCAAATCCTCCCAGAGACCGACCCCTAAAAACCCTAATCTCACAACACATAACCGTGCAAGTAAAAAAAAAGCCCTAAATTCCGAGACATCCAGAATAAATAAGAAAAAAACGCAACACAATTGCAACTAAATCAACATGAAGTACAAACAAAATCAACAAAAATATCACAAAACCAGATATTTAAACTAAAAAATTACATACCTGGAAAAGGTTATTCTAGTTTAGATTTGCGAGAGTGTAGCTCGTTGAACTCTGGGTGCTTGCGTCTAGGTGCTTTCAAGTAATAAGGCGCCATTATCGCGGATATTTTCCCAATTGGGTTTCTAGATCTAGAGGGGCAGTGCGGATGAAGAGAGATGGAAGGAAAAGCTCTTGGTTTAATTATTTTTAAATGGAACAAGGTCGTTGGAAGATGTGAAAGAAGGAAATGAAAGAGACCCAATATCAAATAAGAGGTCTCCTGCTTTTCTCGTTACTTTATCTTTGTGGGTCCAGTGTATATAAGAGACTCGTTATCTTAACTAACGGGTCTCACATTTCTCCCTTTTGATTTTCATTACAGAAAATGTGGGCCCTTTGATAAATTAGAGACCCGTTATCTAATATAAGGGGTCTCTTGATTTTTCCACCGTAATGTTTGCAGATAAATTGTGGGCCATTTCAGTCATTAGAGACTCGTTACCTCTAATACTTGGTCTCTTATATTGAAGAGACCCGTTATCTCAACCAATGGGTATTTTCTTAAGGATCTCTTTGCCCGTTTTTGTATTAGTGGTTATGAAGGAAGGCCTACCTCCAGCTAAACCAAAGAGGGGAAGACCACCCAAAAGTCTTGATGTTATTAAGCCTAGAGAGGAGGTATATTCCTATTTTATTTCATAGTAAACATTGTAGGAATCCTGATGAGCGTCATATCTTGGAGCCTGAGAGAATCCAAATTGATAGTAGTCTCACATACGAGGAAAGGCCTGTGAAAATCCTTGATAGGAAGGTGCGTAGTACACGCAATAAGGACGTCAGCATCGTGAAAGTGCTTTGGTCGAACCACGAGTATGAAGAGGCAACGTGGGAAGCCGAAGCTGAAATGAAGATCAAGTATCCAGAGGTATTTTCTTAGATGAGGTACGAGGGCGTGACTCGTTTTCTTTAAGGGGGGTAGAATGCGATAAAAATTAACGCTTTTTACCTAATTTTTATGGTGTTTTTATGCATTCTTATGCTTTTTTTTTAGCAAATTGTACATGTTGATGCAAGTAAATAGATTCTCCGCATAAGAAAATGTGTTTGTGAATATTACAAGTAACTTAAAGTTGGAAAAAGAGTGCACATGAGTGGCACAAAGAACTTCTCCGGTAAGAATAAGGTGAAAAGTTTGGAAAAATATGTAAATTTTCGTGTCACGTTTAGTGACAAAACTTCTTTTAAGAGGGGTAGATTGTAATTCCCCGTAAATTTAGAAACATTATTTATATAATTTAACGTATAGTTAATTATATTTAAATAAGAATTTACGGATTATAGAAATAAATATATAATTAACGTATATTTATTTTATTACATTTTGAATGTTTTTAACGATTTATGAAATCAAAAGTAATTTTAGAATTTTAAGTTGAAAAGAAATCGAATTACGAAAACTGATTGAATTTAGAAAACGATCCTATTTGGTTTTGGATTCAAATCCTAAAACTAAATCCTAATTCTAGCCCACTTGGCAAAGCCCAAACAAAAAAACCCAAAACTCAAACCCTCCCTTTTTCTATTTCACGTAAAACTCAAGACCCTCATCTTGTTCCCTTGCAAACTCACGTGAACTCTCAAACCCTCAAAACTTTGCTTCCAATCACGTCGTCCTTGCTGCTGCCCAGCCACCGGACAACCAGTCGCCGCCAGTAAGCTTTGTTCTCCTTCTCCTTCGATCTCCTTCTTCTTCGTTCTCCTTCTTCTCTTTCGTTCCCACTTCTTTTCGTCTTTCCTTACCATTAATCACCCTCCCCTTTTTTGGTTTCGCGCAACAACAGAAGCTTCGTGAGCTTCCCTCGCCGTCAGCCCAACCACTAGCGCAACGGCCGCACAAACCTCGACAACCGCCGTCCACAGTAGTCCTCTTTCTTTCCTTTTTTTCATTTTTAATTTTCTTGCTCTTCGTTCTTGATTCTTCGGCCCTTATTGAACGATGTCGTTGCTCCACAGCCGTCAAGCCGCGCAACCAACCTCCGTCGCCGCCGTCCTTGCGCCGCCGTCCAACCACCGTGTTCTCTCTTCCCTTTTTGGTTAATCCTTAAACCCTAAACTAATTAATGAATTAATTACGTTTTAATAATTTAAATTTTATATGTTCTTGAATTTAAATTATAAGTTTTTATGATTTAATTAGAATTTCAGATTTATGTATTATGTTTAAATAATATATTTAATTTTTAGATTATATAAATTCATTCAAATATTGATTTTTGATTATCTAAAGTATGAATTTCAAGGTTTTAATGGTTGTAAATCATGGTAGGACAATTGTGGATTATTAAATTTATTGTTTCGATGTTCTAAGAACGTAAATTGGCCTTGGTGAAGTTTTTAAATGAGTTTATATTGCTGAAAATTGAAAGTATGATGTTTGCAAAGAGTTTTCAACGAATTTCAATCACAAATTCAATAGATGCTAGGAAATCAAATATTCAAGTTTTGATATTGGGGAAGGTTCTAAATATATTTAGGATGTATTTAGAATGCTTTATTATGGTTGCGAATGATTAGAAATTGATTGGGAATATTTGTTGGTTGTTTAAGGCGGAGAATTCTCTTTAGGCGACTTTTGAAAGTGTTAAAGTGGCTTATCAGTTTGTTTACACAAGGTACGTACATACCTGTGTGCTTCGAGATGTGTGTTATTATTGAAACCATGTTGAATTGTCGATGAACTTGGTTATGTTGAAAATTACATGTTTAATATTGTTGGATGAATATGTTGAACATATATTTCGTTATGAGAATTATAACATGTTAGTATGGATGATTGATGCAAACATGTTGGTTGGGAACACTAGATTTTTTTTATATATATTGGTTTAGATCGATTGATAGTTGTCCCCTTTTAGCTTTTCACTACTTTATGAGGGCCGAGGACCTTGTTTAGTAAGTTGAAACCTTATACCCATATACAGGGGTTGATCATTATTACAGGAAATGTTGAATTAATTGGAATGAGTCTTGATTGATACCTTTGTGATCACTTACTTAATTCCAAGATAAAAACAGTTGTGAATAATTATTGATGGTATGACTTATGTGATTGTTGAGTCATAACAGAGTTTTAATCTGTAAATCATGTAAAGTGAAACTAAGTAGCAATAGCTTTAGACTGTGCACGTCTGAAGTGATGGACAATCAGGAGTTGGGGTCATAAGTCGCCTATGGATTTTTCTGGGGCCGGACAGATCACCGGTTCTATTTTATTCAAAAGTTCCTCGATATCGCAGGTCATTGGGGTTACGGAGTCGCGCCCGTACCTCGTCTTCTTTAGTGAAGTCTTCTAGTAGACAACTCAGTCCATTGACTATTTCAATTAAAATAATGTTAATAATACAAAGGTCTAGTTCAGTCAAATATAGTTTTCAAGTCAATATGTTTTGGTTATCCTTACTTATGTTTTATTAGTATCATGCTAAGGTTGTTCGTTTAATAGAATCATGTTAGGATTATTATTGTTTTAGTATGTAGTACTCAGCTTTGCTGATTACGTTCTTTGTTTGTGTGTATTGATTATTGTTTTAGTATGTTGTACTCATCTTTGCTGATCACCAGTTCTATTTTATTCAAAAGTTCCTCGATAACGCAGGTCATTGGGGTTACGGAGTCGCGCCCGTACCTCGTCTTCTTTAGTGAAGTCTTCTAGTAGACAACTCAGTCCATTGACTATTTCAATTAAAATAATGTTAATGATACAAAGGTCTAGTTAAGTCAAATATAGTTTTCAAGTCAATATGTTTTGGTTATCCTTACTTATGTTTTATTAGTATCATCCTAGGGTTGTTCGTTTAATAGAATCATGTTAGGATTAGTATTGTTTTAGTATCATGGCTATGCCTTATTGATCCTGTGATGACCCATTTTGGTGAGCAGTCTCTAAGGATCAATAAGCGTTTTCCATCTACAGGTTTGAAGATGATGCATCATTGGGATCGGGATTAGAGAGCTTGTATTTATTTTGTTTTGCTAAGTGACTTGGGTTTGTTAAATTGGACTTTAAACTTGCCGCACTATTTACATTTCCTTAATTTCGTTGATTGGTTTTTGGGATTAAATCTGTAATCGATTATTTATAAACCTAAAGTTAGTTTTATGTTTTCCGCTGCAAAATTATGAATAAGCCATTACGTTTTCACACGGGCGATAATACTTTGATAATTCTCTATAGTTATATTTATTAAAAGGGTTATTTTAGAAAAAGGAGAATTGTCGGGGTGTTACAAAAGGTTTGACTATCATACGTCATGTAATTCATTCTGTAAGGATCGTCCCACTCGGAATTGTTGGTGAAAGAGAAAATCAAGTTCATTAGCTGACACATCATAAGATGTTATATCAGGAAGAAACATCCAAAGGTTACACATGCCGTTAACGTTCTGTATTGTTGCCGTTAATGTTCTATATTGTTTCATGTACTCAAGTTTATGTTTCTATCCATATTAGGACTTTTTTCCGTCAGATTTGTAAAAATTATAACAGCAACAAAATATTGAACATACATGAAATGCAGCTGATTATTTAGGACAAAGGGAGTATATCAGCACATATGACCAGAGGAAATATCAGAATGACCTATGTGCTTGAGTTTTTTATGTCTAACCTTGAAGTTTGTTAAGGTCAATTTTCACTATGGCTCTGACAGGTACACCAACATAGTGCTTGTAAAAGACTTAGAGTTTGCACATATTCTAGTCTTGATTAGTTATGCACACTATAGTTGGAGACTCAAAGTCGTAGAGATTTTGATTCTCGGCAACTACACATTCAGCACTAGTGCACTACATATCACTTAGCCAGCTAGTTAAATAATATACTTTAATTTTGATACTCTGTATGAAGTAAATTAATTCTAAGTATGATGTTTTCAGTGTGTTCCAGTCTACATTTCAAATCTTGGGTTGTCAGACTATCTAGTTTCCTTTATTTTATCATATGCTATATGTTGAACGTTTAAAAATTTCAATGATGATTAACTGCAGTAAAATGAGAGCATTGTGCTTACATCATTAAACAAACTGATTGGTTTGTTTTGAAAATCCTTCAGAATTTGAAACTGCAGTCTGTAAGGAGTGTCTCACTTAGAATCGTTGGTGAAAGAGAAAATCAAGTTCATAGTTGACACATCACAAAATGGTATGTTAGCAAGACATACATATCCAAAGGTTACACAAAGGAAGGTGAAGTGGTGAAACAAAACACGAACCATGCTTAGGGGTGCATATTTGAATACTAAAGATCGGAGGATCAACTTTGCCTCTAGATTTTTTGAGCATCGCTCTTGGCTCACCGCCAAACATAATAGGATGATTTAATCCACCTGTAGACTCAAATCATTAACATTATAGACTGATAGGTGAGAAGTTATGATTGAAATGACACAAAACATCTCAGAAGGGGGAAAGAAGTACCATTAAATCAATTCCAAAATCTTCATTAGGTTCAATATTGGTGGCAATTGGATTGTAAAAAATTATGAGTTTTTCTCCCTGAGAGTTGATCAGTTAGATTTGTTAGTTGACAAGTCCTTTGTATAGTTAAAGGTTAAGGGTGATGAAGAAATATAACACAGTTAAAGGAAGGTCGTTCGTAGTTTTCCAAAACACGGGTGCTAGTCCGAGCTCACACGCAACCCATTTAGGCAGAAAAATCCTACATGGAGAGACAGTGGAAACAGATAAATACATCAGATTGTTGCAGTGAGACACTGTTAAAGAATACATGCCACAACTTTTAATTTCATCAAAGCCTTTTTGTATTATGAAATCAAAACAAATAAATATTCCTACAAATTATCAAAAAGTCCAATAAACAATAGGCATATTACAATTAAAACAAATAAGTTTTCCTTTAAATTAAAAAGACAAAGAATTTCTTTATTACTAACACTCAGACTCATTAAACCATTAGAGACCGACCAATTCAACGAGACAATTCCATTTGACTCAAGCTCGGCAAAGTCCAACTTTTCAGAACCGATAGCAATATGGAAATAGTAGACTACAAATAAAACAAAGAAACTCACAAATAAAACATGACTAATAACATAATAACGATACTTCTTGCATTCACACAGTACTAATTTCGCAGAAGAAACACACAAACTAACCGCAATTCTTCATATTTCGATTATTACCTCAATTACCTTTACACCCACAAAACTTTTAACCAATATAAAATCCTAATTCCTCTCAAATCCTCCCAGAGACCGACCCCTAAGAACCCTAATCTCACAACACATAACCGTACAAGTAAAAAAAATAAGCCCTAAATTCCGAGACATCCAGAATAAATAAGAAAAAAACGCAACACAATTGCAACTAAATCAACATGAAGTACAAACAAAATCAACAAAAATATCACAAAACCAGATATTTAAACTAAAAAATTACATACCTGGAAAAGGTTATTCTAGTTTAGATTTGCGAGAGTGTAGCTCGTTGAACTCTGGGTGCTTGCGTCTAGGTGCTTTCAAGTAATAAGGCGCCATTATCGCGGATATTTTCCCAATTGGGTTTCTAGATCTAGAGGGGCAGTGCGGATGAAGAGAGATGGAAGGAAAAGCTCTTGGTTTAATTATTTTTAAATGGAACAAGGTCGTTGGAAGATGTGAAAGAAGGAAATGAAAGAGACCCAATATCAAATAAGAGGTCTCCTGCTTTTCTCGTTACTTTATCTTTGTGGGTCCAGTGTATATAAGAGACTCGTTATCTTAACTAACGGGTCTCACATTTCTCCCTTTTGATTTTCATTACAGAAAATGTGGGCCCTTTGATAAATTAGAGACCCGTTATCTAATATAAGGGGTCTCTTGATTTTTCCACCGTAATGTTTGCAGATAAATTGTGGGCCATTTCAGTCATTAGAGACTCGTTACCTCTAATATTTGGTCTCTTATATTGAAGAGACCCGTTATCTCAACCAATGGGTATTTTCTTAAGGATCTCTTTGCCCGTTTTTGTATTAGTGGTTATGAAGGAAGGCCTACCTCCAGCTAAACCAAAGAGGGGAAGACCACCCAAAAGTCTTGATGTTATTAAGCCTAGAGAGGAGGTATATTCCTATTTTATTTCATAGTAAACATTGTAGGAATCCTTATGAGCGTCATATCTTGGAGCCTGAGAGAATCCAAATTGATAGTAGTCTCACATACGAGGAAAGGCCTGTGAAAATCCTTGATAGGAAGGTGCGTAGTACACGCAATAAGGACGTCAGCATCGTGAAAGTGCTTTGGTCGAACCACGAGTATGAAGAGGCAACGTGGGAAGCCGAAGCTGAAATGAAGATCAAGTATCCAGAGGTATTTTCTTAGATGAGGTACGAGGGCGTGACTCGTTTTCTTTAAGGGGGGTAGAATGCGATAAAAATTAACGCTTTTTACCTAATTTTTATGGTGTTTTTATGCATTCTTATGCTTTTTTTTAGCAAATTGTACATGTTGATGCAAGTAAATAGATTCTCCGCATAAGAAAATGTGTTTGTGAATATTACAAGTAACTTAAAGTTGGAAAAAGAGTGCACATGAGTGGCACAAAGAACTTCTCCGGTAAGAATAAGGTGAAAAGTTTGGAAAAATATGTAAATTTTCGTGTCACGTTTAGTGACAAAACGTCTTTTAAGAGGGGTAGATTGTAATTCCCCGTAAATTTAGAAACATTATTTATATAATTTAACGTATAGTTAATTATATTTAAATAAGAATTTACGGATTATAGAAATAAATATATAATTAACGTATATTTATTTTATTACATTTTGAATGTTTTTAACGATTTATGAAATCAAAAGTAATTTTAGAATTTTAAGTTGAAAAGAAATCGAATTACGAAAACTGATTGAATTTAGAAAACGATCCTATTCGGTTTTGGATTCAAATCCTAAAACTAAATCCTAATTCTAGCCCACTTGGCAAAGCCCAAACAAAAAAACCCAAAACTCAAACCCTCCCTTTTTCTATTTCACGTAAAACTCAAGACCCTCATCTTGTTCCCTTGCAAACTCACGTGAACTCTCAAACCCTCAAAACTTTGCTTCCAATCACGTCGTCCTTGCTGCTGCCCAGCCACCGGACAACCAGTCGCCGCCAGTAAGCTTTGTTCTCCTTCTCCTTCGATCTCCTTCTTCTTCGTTCTCCTTCTTCTCTTTCGTTCCCACTTCTTTTCGTCTTTCCTTACCATTAATCACCCTCCCCTTTTTTGGTTTCGCGCAACAACAGAAGCTTCGTGAGCTTCCCTCGCCGTCAGCCCAACCACTAGCGCAACGGCCGCACAAACCTCGACAACCGCCGTCCACAGTAGTCCTCTTTCTTTCCTTTTTTTCATTTTTAATTTTCTTGCTCTTCGTTCTTGATTCTTCGGCCCTTATTGAACGATGTCGTTGCTCCACAGCCGTCAAGCCGCGCAACCAACCTCCGTCGCCGCCGTCCTTGCGCCGCCGTCCAACCACCGTGTTCTCTCTTCCCTTTTTGGTTAATCCTTAAACCCTAAACTAATTAATGAATTAATTACGTTTTAATAATTTAAATTTTATATGTTCTTGAATTTAAATTATAAGTTTTTATGATTTAATTAGAATTTCAGATTTATGTATTATGTTTAAATAATATATTTAATTTTTAGATTATATAAATTCATTCAAATATTGATTTTTGATTATCTAAAGTATGAATTTCAAGGTTTTAATGGTTGTAAATCATGGTAGGACAATTGTGGATTATTAAATTTATTGTTTCGATGTTCTAAGAACGTAAATTGGCCTTGGTGAAGTTTTTAAATGAGTTTATATTGCTGAAAATTGAAAGTATGATGTTTGCAAAGAGTTTTCAACGAATTTCAATCACAAATTCAATAGATGCTAGGAAATCAAATATTCAAGTTTTGATATTGGGGAAGGTTCTAAATATATTTAGGATGTATTTAGAATGCTTTATTATGGTTGCGAATGATTAGAAATTGATTGGGAATATTTGTTGGTTGTTTAAGGCGGAGAATTCTCTTTAGGCGACTTTTGAAAGTGTTAAAGTGGCTTATCAGTTTGTTTACACAAGGTACGTACATACCTGTGTGCTTCGAGATGTGTGTTATTATTGAAACCATGTTGAATTGTCGATGAACTTGGTTATGTTGAAAACTACATGTTTAATATTGTTGGATGAATATGTTGAACATATATTTCGTTATGAGAATTATAACATGTTAGTATGGCTGATTGATGCAAACATGTTGGTTGGGAACACTAGATTTTTTTTATATATATTGGTTTAGATCGATTGATAGTTGTCCCCTTTTAGCTTTTCACTACTTTATGAGGGCCGAGGACCTTGTTTAGTAAGTTGAAACCTTATACCCATATACAGGGGTTGATCATTATTACAGGAAATGTTGAATTAATTGGAATGAGTCTTGATTGATACCTTTGTGATCACTTACTTAATTCCAAGATAAAAACAGTTGTGAATAATTATTGATGGTATGACTTATGTGATTGTTGAGTCATAACAGAGTTTTAATCTGTAAATCATGTAAAGTGAAACTAAGTAGCAATAGCTTTAGACTGTGCACGTCTGAAGTGATGGACAATCAGGAGTTGGGGTCATAAGTCGCCTATGGATTTTTCTGGGGCCGGACAGATCACCGGTTCTATTTTATTCAAAAGTTCCTCGATATCGCAGGTCATTGGGGTTACGGAGTCGCGCCCGTACCTCGTCTTCTTTAGTGAAGTCTTCTAGTAGACAACTCAGTCCATTGACTATTTCAATTAAAATAATGTTAATAATACAAAGGTCTAGTTCAGTCAAATATAGTTTTCAAGTCAATATGTTTTGGTTATCCTTACTTATGTTTTATTAGTATCATGCTAAGGTTGTTCGTTTAATAGAATCATGTTAGGATTATTATTGTTTTAGTATGTAGTACTCAGCTTTGCTGATTACGTTCTTTGTTTGTGTGTATTGATTATTGTTTTAGTATGTTGTACTCATCTTTGCTGATCACCAGTTCTATTTTATTCAAAAGTTCCTCGATAACGCAGGTCATTGGGGTTACGGAGTCGCGCCCGTACCTCGTCTTCTTTAGTGAAGTCTTCTAGTAGACAACTCAGTCCATTGACTATTTCAATTAAAATAATGTTAATGATACAAAGGTCTAGTTAAGTCAAATATAGTTTTCAAGTCAATATGTTTTGGTTATCCTTACTTATGTTTTATTAGTATCATCCTAGGGTTGTTCGTTTAATAGAATCATGTTAGGATTAGTATTGTTTTAGTATCATGGCTATGCCTTATTGATCCTGTGATGACCCATTTTGGTGAGCAGTCTCTAAGGATCAATAAGCGTTTTCCATCTACAGGTTTGAAGATGATGCATCATTGGGATCGGGATTAGAGAGCTTGTATTTATTTTGTTTTGCTAAGTGACTTGGGTTTGTTAAATTGGACTTTAAACTTGCCGCACTATTTACATTTCCTTAATTTCGTTGATTGGTTTTTGGGATTAAATCTGTAATCGATTATTTATAAACCTAAAGTTAGTTTTATGTTTTCCGCTGCAAAATTATGAATAAGCCATTTTGTTTTCACACGGGCGATAATACTTTGATAATTCTCTATATTTATATTTATAAAAAGGGTTATTTTAGAAAAAGGAGAATTGTCGGGGTGTTACAAAAGGTTTGACTATCATACGTCATGTAATTCATTCTGTAAGGATCGTCCCACTCGGAATTGTTGGTGAAAGAGAAAATCAAGTTCATTAGCTGACACATCATAAGATGTTATATCAGGAAGAAACATCCAAAGGTTACACATGCCGTTAACGTTCTGTATTGTTGCCGTTAATGTTCTATATTGTTTCATGTACTCAAGTTTATGTTTCTATCCATATTAGGACTTTTTTCCGTCAGATTTGTAAAAACTTATAACAGTAACAAAATATTGAACATACATGAAATGCAGCTGATTATTTAGGACAAAGGGAGTATATCAGCACATATGACCAGAGGAAATATCAGAATGACCTATGTGCTTGAGTTTTTTATGTCTAACCTTGAAGTTTGTTAAGGTCAATTTTCACTATGGCTCTGACAGGTACACCAACATAGTGCTTGTAAAAGACTTAGAGTTTGCACATATTCTAGTCTTGATTAGTTATGCACACTATAGTTGGAGACTCAAAGTCGTAGAGATTTTGATTCTCGGCAACTACACATTCAGCACTAGTGCACTACATATCACTTAGCCAGCTAGTTAAATAATATACTTTAATTTTGATACTCTGTATGAAGTAAATTAATTCTAAGTATGATGTTTTCAGTGTGTTCCAGTCTACATTTCAAATCTTGGGTTGTCAGACTATCTAGTTTCCTTTATTTTATCATATGCTATATGTTGAACGTTTAAAAATTTCAATGATGATTAACTGCAGTAAAATGAGAGCATTGTGCTTACATCATTAAACAAACTGATTGGTTTGTTTTGAAAATCCTTCAGAATTTGAAACTGCAGTCTGTAAGGAGTGTCTCACTTAGAATCGTTGGTGAAAGAGAAAATCAAGTTCATAGTTGACACATCACAAAATGGTATGTTAGCAAGACATACATATCCAAAGGTTACACAAAGGAAGGTGAAGTGGTGAAACAAAACACGAACCATGCTTAGGGGTGCATATTTGAATACTAAAGATCGGAGGATCAACTTTGCCTCTAGATTTTTTGAGCATCGCTCTTGGCTCACCGCCAAACATAATAGGATGATTTAATCCACCTGTAGACTCAAATCATTAACATTATAGACTGATAGGTGAGAAGTTATGATTGAAATGACACAAAACATCTCAGAAGGGGGAAAGAAGTACCATTAAATCAATTCCAAAATCTTCATTAGGTTCAATATTGGTGGCAATTGGATTGTAAAAAATTATGAGTTTTTCTCCCTGAGAGTTGATCAGTTAGATTTGTTAGTTGACAAGTCCTTTGTATAGTTAAAGGTTAAGGGTGATGAAGAAATATAACACAGTTAAAGGAAGGTCGTTCGTAGTTTTCCAAAACACGGGTGCTAGTCCGAGCTCACACGCAACCCATTTAGGCAGAAAAATCCTACATGGAGAGACAGTGGAAACAGATAAATACATCAGATTGTTGCAGTGAGACACTGTTAAAGAATACATGCCACAACTTTTAATTTCATCAAAGCCTTTTTGTATTATGAAATCAAAACAAATAAATATTCCTACAAATTATCAAAAAGTCCAATAAACAATAGGCATATTACAATTAAAACAAATAAGTTTTCCTTTAAATTAAAAAGACAAAGAATTTCTTTATTACTAACACTCAGACTCATTAAACCATTAGAGACCGACCAATTCAACGAGACAATTCCATTTGACTCAAGCTCGGCAAAGTCCAACTTTTCAGAACCGATAGCAATATGGAAATAGTAGACTACAAATAAAACAAAGAAACTCACAAATAAAACATGACTAATAACATAATAACGATACTTCTTGCATTCACACAGTACTAATTTCGCAGAAGAAACACACAAACTAACCGCAATTCTTCATATTTCGATTATTACCTCAATTACCTTTACACCCACAAAACTTTTAACCAATATAAAATCCTAATTCCTCTCAAATCCTCCCAGAGACCGACCCCTAAGAACCCTAATCTCACAACACATAACCGTACAAGTAAAAAAAATAAGCCCTAAATTCCGAGAAATCCAGAATATATAAGAAAAAACGCAACACAATTGCAACTAAATCAACATGAAGTACAAACAAAATCAACAAAAATATCACAAAACCAGATATTTAAACTAAAAAATTACATACCTGGAAAAGGTTATTCTAGTTTAGATTTGCGAGAGTGTAGCTCGTTGAACTCTGGGTGCTTGCGTCTAGGTGCTTTCAAGTAATAAGGCGCCATTATCGCGGATATTTTCCCAATTGGGTTTCTAGATCTAGAGGGCAGTGCGGAGGAAGAGAGATGGAAGGAAAAGCTCTTGGTTTAATTATTTTTAAATGGAACAAGGTTGTTGGAAGATGTGAAAGAAGGAAATGAAAGAGACCCAATATCAAATAAGAGGTCTCCTGCTTTTCTCGTTACTTTATCTTTGTGGGTCCAGTGTATATAAGAGACTCGTTATCTTAACTAACGGGTCTCACATTTCTCCCTTTTGATTTTCATTACAGAAAATGTGGGCCCTTTGATAAATTAGAGACCCGTTATCTAATATAAGGGGTCTCTTGATTTTTCCACCGTAATGTTTGCAGATAAATTGTGGGCCATTTCAGTCATTAGAGACTCGTTACCTCTAATATTTGGTCTCTTATATTGAAGAGACCCGTTATCTCAACCAATGGGTATTTTCTTAAGGATCTCTTTGCCCGTTTTTGTATTAGTGGTTATGAAGGAAGGTTTGCCTCCAGCTAAACCAAAGAGGGGAAGACCACCCAAAAGTCTTGATGTTATTAAGCCTAGAGAGGAGGTATATCCCTATTTTATTTCATAGTAAACATTGTAGGAATCCTGTTTTTTATTTTAGCTAACCGTCTTTTCAATAGTGACCAAGTCACATTAGGGGGCTTGTTAAAACAATTAGTGTTTAGTGTAGGATCAATTTTAAGTGATTAGCAAACATATAAGGAACACTAGTTGTCCATGAGGAGAAAGAAAATATGGGAAAGGAAAAGCAAGGCAACACCGACATAAATCAACAACTACCACAATTATAGCATCCTACGGAGACGGCCCCACGCCGACAAGTAGGTGCGACGGTTCACCGGGATGACACAAGGGAGATGAGGATAGTGGTTAACATCTTATTCTCCTCAACCCTCATCGGCACTGCTCCTCTCCCTTTATCATCTTCAATTCGTGAAATGTAAATCAAATACCAAATTAATTCAAACCGAAAAACAAAAAAAAAAATTGAAGAAAGAAATTTCATGGCACGATTCTCACACTCCCCCCCCCCCCCCCCCTCCACATGTGGATTTCATCCAAAACTCATTTTCTAGTAAAAATTTGTAAAATTTTATTTTAATCTTCAAAAATCTGCATATATTGTTGCCTTATTGAGATCTTGGTTATAAATAGAAAGGAGAGAGAAATAAGAGATAGAGAGGAGGGAAAAAGAGGTGATTGAGATGAGAGAAAAGATCGTGACATTCGTCACTTTTCTGACACCGTCGAAAACGGTTGGTGGTGGAGATAGAAAAATAAATCTAAAATTTGAGGTCACGATTGTTGAGATGAAGGACAATTTCCATGGATGTGAGGAGAGATAAAGGGACAGTGTAGGCCAAGGGAAAGGAGGAGAGAGAATTATGTCATTAATGGGTAGGTTAATTAGATGTTAATTGAGTTGATTAGGGGTTGACGACCCGCGTATTTGGTGAATTTTGAAAAGTCAAGGGATATTTGCTGAATTTTGTGAAAACTAAGGGTTGTTTAATGAAAAACCGTTTAAAATATTAGTATAAAGTTTGTCGGATTATTCATGATGTATATTATTATAATATTATTTTTTATAACTTATTAATAGATACAATTTTTTAGTGAAATGCCCTTGAGGTTTGAAGAAGTTCACCATGTAACCCTCATGTTTCAAAAATTCACCAAATACCATATTTCAATACTTAATACACCAAATACCCTTAATGACGTCATCAACCCCTAATTAACCCAATTAATATCAATTCCACCCACTCATTAACCCCTAATTAACCCATTTCTTTTTCCCTTTTTTTCTTTTTTTTCTTTCTCTTTCTCTCCCCCCCCCCCCCCCTTTCTTCATCCATTTCCTCTACGACTACCATGAAAGCCACCATGTTGCTGCCTCCAGCACCCCGCCACCTCTTCCTCCTTCACCCTTTATCTGTCACCACCGACCACAACCTATGTCATTCTCTCCTTCGTCCTCGTCGAGCTCGACGCTTGTTCGAATTTACTCGCATGCGCAGATATCTGCTCGCTATGTCGTCCGCCGATGAGTTATTCTGCAATTTTCAGATCCAACCCATAACCACTACCGTCCCAAGACGCCCAAATTCCCCCAAATCATGATTGCAATGCCCCTGACACCCCGAATTCTTTGGTGAACTTTTAACTTGTAGGGGGTTCCTTTAGGAGTACTTTCGTAACGAAATGTCGTCCCCGACGGATGCGAGGAATTGTGCGGAGACGATGTCATTTAAGCGGACGACAGGGTGGAGGGGAGTATCCCGAAATAGGATGTCTTCATGGCGGTCGAGAAGGGAGGAGATATGATCTCGGTTCTTTTTTCTTGAAGGAGTGAGTGATGAGTTAAAACGTGATACCGCAAGTGCATGGTGTCTGTTGTTAGCAGATACTTAGCAAATACGGGTCGATCCCACAGGGATACAAGTTCTGTTAGTTTTTGCCCAATTCAATAAACTATTTCAGTAAACGAAAGTTGATTTTGAATATTATTAACTAATAAAGCTAAAGCAATAATGTAAATGAGAATTTATCAATGAATTAAAGGTCTAGGGCGTTTGTTTGGTTCACCATGCTTATACCAATCCAAGAACACAAATCAATTCGACAATGAATAATCTAAGCCGAGTAATTAAAGTGCATGCTAATCCTACGGTCGGGTCTTAACACTTTCAATTCAACATATGCAGTACAATCGCTAACGTAATCAGAATTGCCAATTGTACCAAGCCTCTAAAAATACGATCTTTCGATTCTAATTCCTATTAGCTAGATAATCAATCCATGAAAGTGGCCGATAACATGAATCAACGATTAAGAACAAATCAATTGGAATTACTCAATCATAATCAATAAATTAAATAACAAAAAATCCTGAAATAAATAATAAGAATGAATTTCATAATCAAAGAACAAATTAATCTAAGGAATGAAAATAATAAGAATGAATTAAAGCAAGAGAAATTATGAAATTACCTTAGATTGATGAATGAAAGAAACCGGAAATAACGTTCAACAATGAAAGAGAGAAAAGTAGTAATAAGCGTTAAAAGAATTTTAAGGAAAAAATAACATAATAAAAAACCCTAGGAAAATAATTCCCTTCAATATTTATAGGCTTCCTATTTTCTGAAATAATAATAAATAAATAAATGAGAAAATAAAAGTAGAAGTCGTTAATGATTGGTCGATGGAGTGATGACGTGGCAATGAAAAACTGACGGCGAGAGAGACATATGCAATATGATAGCTTCATCGGCTTGGGCGCGCTGTGGGCGCAGCCTTGCGCTGTGAGCAGGCCAGCAGTTCACTTATGCAAGGCGTGAGTGCGATGTGGGCGCAGCGATCTTGCTGTGGACACAGCGCACGGGCTGCGGGTGCATCGAAGAAGAAGGTGTGCGTTGTGGGGGCAGCACATCGTTGTGAGCATGGCAGACGTTGTTTAGCGAGGCGACGGGGTTCTGCGGGCTGGGTGCGGCCACAACGCGATAGATGTGGGCATAACGCGCATCGCTGTAGGCACATTGCACGATCAGGTACATTGTTGTGACGATGCTTACAACTGACATGAGGCCACACACGCACGTATGGACGTTGATGAGATGATGACGCCTACGAGACTGAAGCTTTGGACTGCGACAATGCAACATATGTACTCATGCTATGACGATGCTTCCCACACTACCGAGATTTTATGACGAGCATCGGAAACTAGCCCCGTGTCATCCAAAATAACAAATTGCCTCGATGGCCGAATAAATCAAGCTAAGTGAACCGGAACTTCCGCAAATTATTTCCGAAAACTCCATTTTCCAATCAAACACGATGTTTTCAATACGAACCATCTGATAGTCATTCACATCACCTCTACACACTTCAAAAGCATCCAAATGACCATAAAATCACCTGAAATATTAAGGAAAACACAAACGGAGCGTAATAGAGTACAATAGCGATAACACTATGAAAATGTGACTCTAAATGCAACTAAAATGAGACGAATGCCTAGAAATGCAACCTAAATGCGCCTAAAATACCCTATACAAATATGATTCATTAGTGAGTCAGACTCATTGATGACTTAAGAGGGGCCAGTGAGTTTAGGGAGGGTGGAGAGGAGGCAAGTTATGGTAGGGTAGTTGCAAAGTACGACAGCGTAGTAGGCCAGGGTTGTGAGCGTAGTCTGATGGGTTGATGGGATGGGATGAGGAGTGTGGTGAACTGGTCGTGGTGGTTTCAACATTATTGTGGAAAGAGGACATTAGAACCTTGAATGAGGAAGGGAAGAAAGAAGGGGGAGAAAAAAGAAAAGAAAAAAGAAAAAGAAAAAAATATGGGTTAATTAGGCAGTTAGTGATTTAATTAGAGTTAACTTGTATTGATTAGTGGTTGATGATGTTATTAAGGGTAGTTGGTGCATTAAGTTTGAAATATGGGTATTTGTTGAATTTTTGAAAATTGAGGGTTACTTAGTGAAATTTTCAAATCTCGTGACATTTCATGAAAAACCCAGAGCTTTTCCGAGTTGATCTCCGAGATTAACAGAAAGATTATATCAAGTGGCATTTTGGTTAGTGAAAGGCATATCACCTACCAACTCCGGCTTCCTCATCTTAAACAACGATTCCCTTCCGCCCCATATTCAACTGCACCTTCTCCCACTCTCTCTCCCTCGCCCACATGCTATTACACTACAACATCCTCGTTCTCGTTGGTGATGATCACAACCCTCAGTTCCGACTACCGATGTTGTTGCATCGGTTAACTCGGCTCCACCGTTCTCTTCAATAACCGCAAGCGGAAGCCAATCCAAACCACGAGTAGACATGTCTTCATGCACTCTTCGTGCGCTGCTACCTGCCACCAACACCACGCTGGCACGCAAATAGCAACTGGTAACCTCGCGTCCTTGCCGTCCCCTTTGCCTCCCTCCATGTCGTCCAGATCTGATTACATCTAGCACCAATTTCGAATTATATACTGTTGTGGGATCTTTTACGGTGCTGACGTGGCACGCGTTCCTCGGAGGTATCAAGTATGACCTGGCACGAACTTCTGGCAACCTGCAAAACAAGAATATTCCCGTAGGAATATTCCCTCCGATGCTTAAGTAAGTATAAGCTAGAGAGATAAGTAATTTGTAGAGAGAAGGCAGAGCAAAGATAAGTTTTTTGTTGGTGGGAATGAATTGATCTCCTTTTACCTAGGGATCTGCACTATTTATAGTGCTAGGGTTTCTCGGGAACTAGTCCTGCATAATTGGGTGTTATGCAAGATCAGGACACGTGTCCTGCTAAGTTTTTTGGAGGCTTGGTTTGGACCAAGTGGGCTTCTTAATCGTTTGGGCCTTGGCCCTGTGAAATTGAGAAAAGCCCGCTGGCGGGCTTTTGGGCCTTCTTTCTGGGCTTTAATAGTTCAGTCAGGTGGCATTCTTTTAGGCCACATCATTTGCCGCTCAAGGAGGAGGCCCCTTGTCCCTGTAGGGTAGGCTGCTTGATCGGAGGGAGCGCCACGTGTGAGGGCTTTTCAGAGCTTAGATTTTCCTTTAAAAGCTTCAGTACCTCTTTCATTTTTCTTTTGTTAATTCAGAGCAATTTTCTTAGAGAGAGAAAGCAAATTTCATTCTGCCAAAGATCTGCTTGTGCTTGCGCTTGAGTGTTCTTGGATTCGTGGTCCAGTGTTCTTGAGGGTTTAGAGGACTTGTCAAGACTTCTCATCGGTTTGATCATTTTTTGGTAAGTTCTCTATCAAAACTTTGTTTTTTGTATGCTTGTGGGACCTCTCTTGTTTATTGTTTATAGTGTTCTGTGGAGGCATCTTGGGGGTTATGACGCCCATCTCTTTCATTCCTTTGCTAAAGTCAGACGTCCTGTCCCTTATGCAGGACGGCATGGCTCGAGTTAGACAAACAGCCAACGTGCGTGCATGGGCTTCACCGCGAGAGGGGGACGATAGGGTTCCTTTTTCGAACCCGTCCCAAGGAAGTAGGAGTGGAGTCCGCTCCTCCCGTAATACAGGAGACGGGGCCATAAGAACGGCACATTCCCCTAAAAGAAGGAAGAATGTGGCTTGCCGTCCCCGCGTTCCACGGGAGGATTTTGAAGATGACTCCTCTAGCTCTTCAAATGAGGAGTTTGCAAAAAACCTTCCTCCCATGGTCAGGGGAAAGGAAGACGTCAATCTATTTCCTTCTGGTATCTTTCCCAGCATGAAATGGCTGAGGTACCTGAGAGAGCAGGGACGTGACTTTGAGCGTTTTCTGCTTCTGCCCCCAGGTTTTAGTCTTAGGAGCCCTCGACCCCATGACTCCGTGGACCAACTCTCCCAGGGAGAGGTAGCTGTTTATACTGCTGCCTTTAGGTTGGGTCTTAGATTCCCTTTGCACCTCTTTGTGACGGACGTTTTGGAGGGGTATGACATTGGCCTTGCTCAATTGACGCCTAACTCCTGGGCAAACATTTTTGGTTTTATTGCCAAGTGTGCTTTAAGCGGCGTCACCCCTTCCTTTCCTGCTTTCCTTCGTCTCGTAGTCATTGCCCCTTCTTCTCGTTCTCCCCAGGGGTGGTTCACCCTTTACAGCCGTCGGGGATATAAGACGGTGGTGGGTAAGACTTCTAGTTGGGTTTGGTGGAGGAAGAAGTGGTCTATTGTTCGAATGGAAGACCTCTCTCTTTCTAGACGTCTTACTAGGTGGAACCGTCGGCCCCGCTATTTGTCTAAAGCTGACGCCTACCCTCGCCTTTCGTCCAGAGAGTGGGGACTAGTGAAGCCCTTGTTCCAGGCCGAGATGTATCGACTGTCGTCAAAGAGCCATGCCTGGGTGCCTAATGCTTGGCTTCCCCATGTCGGCCAGTTCACCAATATAGTCTTTCTTTCGGTCGTTGGTCTTTGTTCCTATTTGAGTAGAGGTAGTTCCCCATAGATTTTCACTTTTTTTTTTTTTTAACCCTTGGCTTTGTAGGTTCTGCCATGGATCGCCTATCCTCTGAAGACAAGGGTGTAGTGGAAGTACCTGCTTGGCTGTCCGAGGTGTACACTGAGGACATTCTCAAGGCCGTGGAGGCCAAGAAAAAGGACTCCTCCAAGAAGTCCAGCGAGGGTGCCTCTGGTGACGTCGCCAAGGTAATTTTTATCTATTATTTTTAAGTTTTTGCCTCTGTTCGTTTCTGATCATGATTTGGTCGCTGACTTCCTTCATCTTTAGGAACCCACTTTGCCAGCTACGAAGAAGCGTCCTGCATCTTCGACGGAGGCTCCTAAGCCAAAACGGCCCTTCTTTAAGAAGATGGGTACGGCCGATGCTGGCACAAAGCCGTCGGTACCAAAACCGTCCGCTCCCCTAGCTGAGGGAGAGGTTCTTCCTACCCAGACGTTTATTCCTCCTCCTGAGCAAAAGGAGGTCTCTTCCCAGGCGGACATCGAAAGGGATTTTGCTGCCGGAGCAGCTGCTAACGAAGTAGCAGTCGAACAGGCTGAGGCTGCTGACGCCACCACCTCGTCCAAGGAGGACAAGGGTAAAGGCAAGGAAGTTGAGGCTCCTTCTACTGATAATGCATCTACTTCTCCTGCAGCTTCGCCAATTGGTTAGTGTTTCTGTACTTTAAATATGTCGTGTCAAGTTGTGTTTTGCACGATGTTTGATAATCTTGGCGTTTGGTTCAGTTGAGATGTTCAAGCGGATGCGGCGGGCCGAGGTGGCAAGCATCCCCCCTTCTGCCGGTTTTAGCTCAGAGGCGAAGGATAAGATCCTTGTGGACGTGTATGCGGCCATCCCTGAGGAATATGTGAGGTCACTCCCCGGGATTGACTTGGGATTCTTTGGGTCCATTCAGTCCCTCGTCCTTGATGTGAGACACTTACTCCTGGATCTTTGTAGTTATGATTATATATGTACGTTATTTTTAATCCTATGTTGTCTTTGGCAGCTTTTCTTTCGCTGTGCCGAGAGTAGGAACTATCGCTTTGATATGCATAATGAGATGCTCAAGCACAAGGACCAGATCAAGAATCATGAGCAGTATGCTGAGAAGACGGCCAGATTGATCAACTTGGACGCGGACAAGAAGATCAAATCCAAGACGGAAGCTCTGAGGAAGGCCGAGGAGGACGCCAAGAAGTATAAAGAGAAGTTGCTGGAGCATGAGGAGCGGCTGGCCGTGTTGAGAAAGGAGTACTCTTCCGTCTCGGAGCGGGTGACTAATTTCTCTTCCAAGGTGAGCGTTCTTGAGGGTCAGCTCAAGACTCAAGACCATGCAGGGGAAGATTGAGGCCGTGCGCAAGGAAGCTGCCAGCTCTTTCAGGTTGGGCGAGGAGTCCATCTTGGAGAGTGCCCAAAAGGCGTGGGATCAGTCTATGGACGGGAAAGACTTTTCCTGGTTCAAATGTCGTATCTCCCATCAGATAGCCGTTTCGACGGCTAGACGCCTAGGCCTAGATCCCCCTGAGTTCGTCAGTGACGGGGAGGAGGACATGGAGGAAGACGAGGTGAACTCCCCTGAAGGCCAAGATGTCCAGGACGGGAGTTCTATTGCCCCTCATCCTTAAGCGACTTTTCTCGTAGTTGGTTTGAATGACGCCGTGGGCGTTTGTAATAACTTTGGTGCCTTTTGGCATTTATTTGATCTGGTTTGTTTGCGCCTTGAGCGCTATGTATAAACAATTCGTGCCGTTGTGCACTTTATTTTATTTTATTTCCATCAGTTCGTTACTGATTTCTTGGGAATTCTTTTTGGGTCCATTTGTTGGACGGGAACCTCAGTGTTTTAGGTGATCAGCCTAATTTGAGGCGCTAATCTAGGCCACTTCTCAGGCCGTCAAACGATTAGTCTTTTTAGACGCCATCCAAGGAGGAGGTCTTATGTCTGAATGTTTGCTCTTGTTTGAGTCTTCTTTTTTGGGCGCCTTTCGAAGAAAAGGCGTCATGTTGGATGTCTAAACCCTTTGTGTTTATTAGCACTGGGTACGTCCAAACCCTTCGTGTTTATTAGCACTGGGTATTGTTTATTTAGCAGATATTGACGCCACTATTTTAGGGATTGTTTTCTGGTGAGTTTCTTCACCCCTTAGTGTTCCTTTTTAAAGGTTCAACTGAGACTTGTATTCGTCAGATAAGTGTTCATTTACTAAATTGCTTGCTACATTCACCGCGTCTTAGGCGGGCATTTACAGGCCGTTTTGTGGGCTCTAGTACAATAACTAGGCCGTTTTGTAGGCTCTGAGTACAATAGTTGCCCTAATGATGTTCTACTTTCAGCCACTTTCTTCAATTTTGACCGCTTCTATTTGGACGGGTCTAGTTTCTTTGGCGACTTGAGGTTCATCTTCATGCTCTCGTTTTCCTCTGACTTCGGCAGAATCTTGCTTCCATGCTGATGGGTTGAGGGTCGTCAGGTAACAGTCCCTAGCCTGTTGTCGATTTCCATGTATGGTGCCTATAACTCCATCATTCCACACAAACTTCAGAAGCATCAGATGGGTGACGACTACAACCTTAATCTTGTTTAGGGTGGGTCATCCCAAGATGACATTGTATGCAGTCAAGTCTTTAACAATTAGGAAGTCCACCTCTATCTTTCGCCCATTCTTCCTATCCCCAATTCGAACCGGCAGAGTGATGACGCCAACAGGGTGAATGATACTCCCTCCGAAACCAATGATGGGATAGTGAATTATTTCGATGGTTTTGGGGTCATGCGCTAGGCGATTGAGGCATTCTAGACTCATTATGTCGGACGAGCTTCCCGTGTCTATTAGTATGCGTTTAACCCTCATGTTAGATATCTTGAATTCGACCACAAGGGGATCATCATGCGGCGTGGCTATCTGTCTGCCATCTGACTCACATATTTCTATCCTTGGGAATGAATCCATGGGTGCTTTGGCTGACAGTAGCACTTGTCCTAAGCGGCGAGCATAATCTTTCTGTCCTCTCATGGTGGGTCCTCCAGCGGCCGGTCCTCCAGATATGACGGCTACAAATCCTCTGTCGCTGTGTTGTCCCTTAGTCGGTGAGGCAGGTGACTTGTTCTTTTTGTATTGGTTTTTTTCAAAGCCATGAGCATTCTTCTGTAAGTAGTTCTTGAGGTGCCCTTTGGAGGCTAGGCCATCTAAATCCCTCTTCAAGCTTCTACAATTCTTGGTTTCATGTTAAAGAGGGGCTGGAGGCCTGTACCGTCCTATGTCTTCATGGAACTGGCAATATAATTTGGGATCTCGAGTCCCAGCAGGAGATTTCATGGGGAAAGGTCGATCAAGGTCGTACCTTGTCCCCACGTCTCTTAGTATGGTGAGAAGATCTGTGTTGTACTCGAAATATTCCCTTTCTTGCGGTCGTTCTCTCTTGTGCCCAGGAGAGTTGGTATCATGCTCTTTTGAGAGAGCCCATGTGCCATGCACTCGTGGGGATTTTCGGTCCACTTTATCCTTCTTCCCGGAGGAGTCTGTTGTTTCTCCAATCCTTCATTCCTTGGACGCGCTGCATATTTCTGTTGCATGGATAAATGCTTCAGCCTCGTCTAGGACCGGCCTCGGCCATAGTCCTTACACTCTTCTTAACCAGATCAAACTTGAAGGATCCCTTCTTCAATCCTCTGATAAAATTATCAAAAGAGACGCCATCAGGCAAGTCTGGGATCTGTCCAGCCTCTAGATTGAAACGCTTCACGTAGCTTCTTAGGGACTCGTCTTTCCCTTGTTGGATCCGTCCCAAATGCATGCTTGTTTTCCTTTCTTCCTTGTGCGCCATGAACCTCGTAGAGAACAAAGTTTGTAGTTCGTTAAAAGAGGCAATTGATCCTGGGGGCAGCCGTTCAGACCATTTAGACGCTACTCCTTTGAGCGTGGCTGGGAAGTATTTGCACCAAGTGGCTTCATTGGTTCCCTGAACGTACATGTGATGGCGGTATGCGACAAGGTGCATATCGGGGTCGGTAGTCCCGTAATACGCTTCAATTGTAGGAGTTTTTACCTTGGGTTCCTTCGGGGCGTTCATGATCTCGTCAGAGAAAGGGGTACTCATGTGCCTTAACGTCAGGTTGTTGAGCCCTTGCTGAATATGATAGGTTGGTTCATGGCGGTTGGATAGCAGGCGGGGGCGCATGCTTACCCTATAGGGCGTCATCTGGGTCGGTCCACGTGTAGTGGGATAAAATGGCGGATTTTCCATCACAGGAGTGGACCCGGTGTCTGATAGTTCAGATTCAGCTTCATAATGTTCTTGACGCCTTGAGGCTGGCCGTAAGACGGCTGGTGGGCTTCCCCTAGACGATGGTCGTATGACAGGGTCCCTTCGAGGTAAGAAGGTGGGGGGGTCATGGCCATTTCCCGAGTGCGCAGGCACAGGGCTGATTCCCCTGCTTGCTTGTGGACGAGAACCTTCTCCAGCCCTCCAAACGTTGGATCTGAGCGGCATTCTGCTTATCCGATTGACGCCTAGATTGAGGGGCCTATGTGGAGCCGTCCTCTCAGCGCAGTAGATTAGCATATTTTTCCGAATTTCATCTTGCAATGTAGTGCTCATCTGTTGTCGAAAGGTCTGATTCATTTGCTGTTGGAATCCCGTTAAGATCTCGCGTAGGGAGCCCACCGAGACTGGCAAATCTAGATTCTCGTCTAACACGGCGTCTCGGACGCTGGGGCTTAGATGGCCGCCTGGCGGAGACGCCTCGGTTATTGGTTCTTCTTCAACAACCACCTTAGCCTGCATCCGTCGCGGTGTGTTCCCAGCATTTGCGATTCGATTGGCTTCTTCAATGTGCCGTCTCTCTTCTTCTCCACCAGCGTACTCTCTGTCAGAGTGTAGTTCGGCCATGACACTGTACCTCCCCACAGACGGCGCCAAATTTTGTGGGATCTTTTACGGTGCTGACGTGGCACGCGTTCCTCGGAGGTATCAAGTATGACCTGGCACGAACTTCTGGCAACCTGCAAAACAAGAATATTCCCGTCGGAATATTCCCTCCGATGCTTAAGCAAGTATAAGCTAGAGAGATAAGTAATTTGTAAAGAGAAGGCAGAGCAAAGATAAGTTTTTTGTTGGTGGGAATGAATTGATCTCCTTTTACCTAGGGATCTGCACTATTTATAGTGCTAGGGTTTCTCGGGAACTGGTCCTGCATGATTGGGTGTTATGCAAGATCAGGACACGTGTCCTTCTAAGTTTTTTGGAGGCTTGGTTTGGACCAAGTGGGCCTCTTAATCGTTTGGGCCTTGGCCCTGTGAAGTTGAGAAAAGCCCGCTGGCGGGCTTTTGGGCCTTCTTTCTGGGCTTTAATAGTTCAGTCAGGTGGCATTCTTTTAGGCCACATCATATACAGTTACTATACAAAATATACAGTTATATGAGCCTAATTCATAGTCACTTTTACATTAAATGACTTTACTTTTTTTTTCAAGTATACCCCTTGATTTACTTGTTCATGTTAATCAAGGAGATAAATTCGAAATTTCTCAAAAAACCATAATAGATACGAAGTATATTAATAGAAAGGAAAAATTTTCAAATACAACCCAATAAACTTAGCACTTTACGAATTACAACCTCAAATTTCCAGTTTTCCTTTAAATTACAACCCGAGTCACTTTCCGACGAAAACTATCGAAATGTGATGTCATTAATGCATTTCAAACAATTTTAATATATTTCTTAAATGTTAAAATAACATTAATAAAAAAAACACTGATTATTTTTCCATCCCAGCCTTACAACTCGTTGATTACTCCCTCCAACATCTCCCCGAATTCCTAACTCTCCCATTACTCCTTCTCAATCACCAATCATTACTCCCATAACTAGATAGCTCTTCCATCCTCAACTCCTCCTCAATATCTTTAACTATGCTATCTCGATCGCTTAAGGTTTGAAGCTTGAGAAACCAGGGTTCTTGTCGTTCTTCAAATTCGAGGATTTCAGAAATTAGGGTTCTTCGAATTTGGGGTTTTTTAAAATCGAGTTTAATTGAGTATAATTTGGGAAATCATTGTTGACTGGGGGTATAATTAACAAAATGTCGGTTTGATTTGATTTAATTGTGAAATAGTGATGGTCGGTTTGCATAATAAATTATGGTTCGTGGATTAATTTGTTTCCTTTAAAATTGACTTACTTTGATATGTAAGCGTTGAAGAATACAAAGTTTCACATCAAAGTAATTTTCCAGAAGACATACAAAGACAACGCAATAATTTTCGCAGAGTAATTACGCAGAGGAGATCAGGAGAGAGTCACCATTGTTGCGTTGATGAAGAACGTACATGAAGTTGATGAAGAACATGCAATGAATAGGGGAGAGTAATCATGATTATTAGGATGGTAAGAGTTGGGAAAAAGCTGCGAACAAAACAAATTTTTTTGTTTTGTTTATGATTATTGTCATTTTAATTTTTAGAAAATCTATTAAAATTGTTGAAAATGTATTAATGACATCACTTTTTGATATTTTTCGTCGGAAAGTGAAACGAGGTTGTAATTTAAAATCTATCCATCTATGTTACACTTTAAAGAGAAGAGGTATTTTTAGTTGATAAATTTAACTTTCCAAAACTACCCCCACGAATTAGTACGTTTTATGTTACACTTTAAGAATTTATTTACAATTTTATTAGCTCACAATAATTATCTTTTCCCCCCTCCAAAAAAAATGATAAAATAAATTGGAGCAGTTATTTTCTATAAGCGGAAGAAACCGCTCCATACCTCCGGTAGTGTTAATCACCCTCTAACTCCTCTTCTATTCACTTTCAACCCTCATAATCTCACATATAATCTCACATATATATCCATAACTGCTACGGAGCATATTGCTTATTTCATCAACAGTTTAGTCTCCCCTTCCTAATAACCTACAGGTATATGCTATAGAATTCGTTTAATTGTTTTTACTGCTTCAATATTCTTCGACATATATCAATTTCCTTCAGTTCTATAACTACTGTGTGCCATTCGATAAACTTACGCCGATTTTTTATTTTCTTTTATGTATTAATGTGATTTCCATGGTTAGCTCCTATGTTTTAATGTAAAGCTTATTTTTTTTTGTTATTAATGGAGACTTTCCTTATTTTCAGTTACCATTGTCAATTATTATTGAGGAGTGCTATTAGGACAATATTCGGAGCAATTGACGAAGAAAGATCTGGGTTATTTGGTGAGAGGTACGAAAATTTTAGGTACTTATTGGCCAGGTGTTTTCGTTGTATTGGTAATTTGTATTAAAGAATAAACTAAACCTTAGTGATTTACTTAGGCACTAAGTAGCACCTGGCGGTGATAATTATCGAGCAATAGCATACCTACGAATGACAGTAACCTTAGTGATTTAAAAATAGCCTCATAGTTGACTTCATTAAGTAAACCCGTCGATGCAATTTCCACGGGATTAGGGATGAGAAGAGTTGTGTTTATATTCACTCAGGCTTTTGGCAGGATCAGAAGGATTATACAATGTCGTACTTGGAGGTTGCCCAGGCTGTAGAGTTGCATGCTGAGAGTGGGTTGAAAGCTAGAGTGGGTTGTCTCTTATTGTTAGCCGTTAATGGTGATTGGGATTTGGCACCCGCTTTAATTGCCTCTCTAGAAATAATTATCACCGCCAGGATATCTTCTAATTAGTAGAAGAAGCTGTTAATGATCAGTTAATGTAACAAATTAGATTTGACAAACTAAACCTTAGTGATTTAAAAATAGCCTCATAGTTGACTTCATTAAGTTTGTCAAATCACCGAAGGAGACATTTAAGTAGCACCTGATATTTGAATTTTTTGGGGAATATTAATCATGTACCACAATTACTCATATAATAAATATAATATAATATAAAACTTTTTCATTTTTTATTCTAACTATTTTGTGTTATATAGGATGTCATCTTCTTATGCCCCGTTTATGTATTTACACCCATATTATCAAAGTTGGAATGTTAAAGCGAGACTTATCCGATCATATGATATTCAACATGTAAAGAATGGTAGAAAAATATGGAAGATGGTTCTTCTAGATGCGACGGTAATATATACTACGTACTTACTCTTCTCATAACTATTACATCATTCTTCAAAATATATTAACTTTTTCTAATTCCACTTTTAATAGGGGGAACCTATACAATGTATTATGTTTTCAAAAGATGTTGATCATTTTATCGACAAGTTACAAGAAGGTTTAGTTTATTGCTTTGAAAAGGTACAAGTTATTCCAGCTGACAACTGGTTGAGAGTAGTACAAAATCCGTACCAACTAAACATAACAAAAGAAACGAAAGTTTTAGTGGTCGATACATATGTGGAGGACTTCCCAACATATTACTTCAATTTGGTGAGCTTACATGGGGTGCAATCATTCAAGCATGCTGAAGGAAATGTGATAGGTAGTTACATAATAGTAATATTCACACAACCCATTCATCTAAATTAATTGTAGTCATTAACATTCGATATTTCATTCTTTTTTCCAACACGTAGATGTCATGGGAGTAGTTATATATGCAAGTGAGATTGAATCTGTTGGCCCAACAGGAACTATTAAGCAAGATATAGTCATACTAGACCAAAGGTATATTAGTTTACAACTTTTCTCATCCTAATATTTGTCCCTTTATCATAATATTTATATATCTCATTCTAATATATTTCAAAATGTTTGTTGTTGCAGTTACTTTGCTATGAGATTGACAATATGGAATCATTTTGTTGATGAAATCGGTGATCGAGTGATAATAGATATTTTTCAAAACCTCATTCTGCTGGCATGTGGCGTACAAGTTCAAAATTTTAATGGTAATTTTTTTTCATTTTCTTTCAAAAAATAATTTTGTTTGGGAATCATAATTAAGACAATTAATGTTACTTTATTCCAACTCATTTACAGGATCATATTTGACAACTGGAAAATATACAAGACTATATATCAACCATAAGGATCCGATTTCTTCAAGTTTGGCACAATGGTAAGTGTTAATAATGTCATAGACACACAGTTCCTTTAATTACATGTCGATTTAATGTCTTTTTATTTAATTTGCAGCTAGGAACTATTGTTATTCGTACAAAGAGAATATTGTGGTGTTGTATTAGATTTTATCCAACTACACTAAATACCAAATCCATTAATAATGCAACTTTTGCGTAGATTTCGCACTACACTAAGTGATTTCCTAATAACAAGTACTTCATAAAACCCATTCACATTTTGAGTTAAATTATGTTATACAAGTTTGTGAGTATTGACTAATTTGCAAATATTTTACTTTTGTTATAGGTATGGACTTGACCATTTTGCTCAACTTAAAGCGAGGTGGATACAAACACGCGGTATTTCTTTGCATCGGACACTTTTGACATCAAATGCATGTCGAACAACAATCTCCAAGTTCACATTAATGCCAAAGGTAATATTATGAAATTATCACACAAAGCTTAATAACGTATATATGATGCTTTTTACCTTGATTATTTTCATAAACGACGGAGTATTTTTTTTGTTCTTAAAATAAATATGTGGCTCTAAATATTTCATTATGTAGGGCAAAACATATAGAGTGCTTGGGGTGTTGGTTGATATTGATGTCAAAAGCTTTGACTGGTATGATGCGTGTTCTATTTGCAATAACAAGGTCTATTATGTTGGTGATCAAGTAACATGTTATAAGTGTAGCAAGAAGCATAGTGTACAAGTGGTTCAAGGGTAAGTTCAATTCACCAAAATACTTATGTACTAATTCAATGAGAACTATTCTTACATTTTTTTTTTTTTTTTGGAATAAGTGTATCTGTTAAGATCACTATCAAAGATTCAAATAGGTCGATGTGTTTGTTGTTGTTCAACAAACAAGTTGAATTTGTTCTCCAATCTTCTACATCCCAACTGAAGGAGTGGCATGATCAGGTTTACATATACATAAATTTCATAATCATTTTTTTCAATAATATCATAGATTCCGTTTTCTAATTCTTTTTTTCATATAGGTCATTCACAAAGAGATAATTAAGACGAAGTGGTCCTGTTTATTTACCTCATATGTTTTTATTTTAACATCCCCAACAATAACTTCTGCATTGTCATCCTACAAAGTTACCTATGTGACATTTGTGAACTGGGAAGAAGAATGTGCATATTTACTTAAAAGGTATGAACCACTTTATTTTTTAAAAAAAAAAATTTACTCACTTTCATTATTTTGATACATTTACTATAGCTAATGGTAACTTTTGTTATTGTAGGGTGCGTGACAAGACTAAAACTCCATCGAAGAAACATCGTATCATCAATGTAGATCATTAGAATTTTAGTGATTTATTGATGCTTTTCTTTATGAGTTTGTATATATAAGAAAATATTAATTAGATGAGACTTTCTTAGTTTAGTGAGAAATATGTAAGTATTTTAGTATTTTTAATTATACTTTTCAGTTTTCATATTCGGGGTTTTATTGTAGCTCAAATTTCTACTTTTCGGACACGATCATCTCTATTTATTTTCCGTACAAAGGTCTATGCTTTATATATGTGCTTTACATAGTAGTTAAGCATAAATTATATCAAATATAAAATTTTGTACGTCGAATATTATTTCCAATAAGATAGATGAATTTCGGATTGACACAAAATTTCCACTTTAAAGAGAAGAGGTGTTTTTGGTTGATAAATTTAACTTTTCAAAATTAAATTTAAAAAGTTTAGAAAATACATACCCGTATATTTTCAGATTCTCCTTTAAAGAGAAGAAATATTCTTATTGTCAGAATTAAGCCTGTAATTGTTGAGGGTCCTGAGTTATTTACACAAATTGTGATACAGAATTACAATTGAGAAATTTTGTGCAATCATGTCAAAACCGCGTAAAACACCTAAATGCCCGTAATTTAACTAGACTAGCACTAATACGCAAATTTTAAAACTAAATTAAAAACAAAATTATTGTTCTTCTTTTTCAAAACAACATATATTTAATCACGTATTACCTAGCTAGGGGAAAAAGATCAATACCCAACTATCTAGCTAACTACCTAACACACTAAAATAAAAAATAATAATAATAAAAAAAAAACTACCTAAGAAAATAAAAACTACCCATGAATTACGTAATACTCCTACATTCATGTTTAATTAGCTAACTATCTAGGAAAAAACTACCCATGATATAATAACAATTGCAACTTCTACTTCCCACTAAAAGAACAATAAAAGGTAAGTATGCAAAATCAAAGTCATATCTATGGTGTAATAACTAACCCATAAACTTATAAACTCATGTTTGACGCCATCATACCTCCTTCCTTCGTGAATTGCTATGGAGTATTAGCCTATTTTCATCAACGATTTAATCCCCACTCCATACTAACCTACAGGTATATACTATAGAATTCGTTTAATGGTTTTTTTACTTGATTCAATCAACATATATAAATTTCCTTCAATTAATTCTATAACTAATGTATGCCCTTTGATAAATTTACGCGTTTTTTATTTCCTTTTACGTATTAATGTGGTTTCTATGGTTAGCTCCTATGTTTTAATGTAAGTTCTATTTTATTATTAATGAGAATTTTCTTATTTTCAGTTTACCATTGCCGATCGTCAGTTGAGGAGAGTTATTGGGACAATATTTAGAGCAATTGACGAAGAACGATCTAGGTTATTTGACGAGAGGTATGTTTCTTATTCTATTTGAAAATTTTAGGTACTTACTAGCCGGGTACGTGTTTTGGTTGTATTGGTGATTTGGATTAAGGAATAAAATAAACCTTAGTGAGTTGTTTATGGACATGTTTAGTGTTTTGTTTCCCTGACATTCACAACGGAAGCCAAAAATATTAGCAGTTGGGCGGGAATCATATACGAAGTATAACATAAGAAACATATATTTCAGCACTTTTCCTGTTTGCAATATAATCATCGTCAAAAGCACTCACATCTTAAGGAATAATGTACACAATTAGAACAATAGATTATCAAGATATTTGTAGATAACCTCTTTGGCTCTTTGCCATGACATCCAACAAACTACCTGATATTATGGTATATCAAATACAAGCAATAGAAGGACCAAGGTGCCAACAAACTGAAACAAGTAGATGGTTTATCCATCAATTGAAAAGGCATTTTGGGAACTGTCAAGTGGAATCATGTTTATCTTAATACACAATCCAATTTGGAGTTGAAGTTTGATACGACGTACTTAACTTAAAGATGTGGTTGAATTAGCACCGTGTCATATATGTTTCCTCATTAAAAATTGTAAAAGTATAAATGTAAGAATATAATACTCCTTCCGTTTTTCTAAATTTTACTCACTTATTATTTATGGGGTCGCTCTTATAAAACTAAAATCATAAACTAAAAATATTAGCCTGGTCGAGATATATTTTTGGATATGATTCATTATATATTTTCAAAATATTAGCTTTAGAAACCACGTAAAATAAAACTGAGTAGAAGGAAAACAAAAGGAAGGAGGTATAATTTGCTGTAACTATAAAAGCCTCGTACACTCATGGTCGATTTGGGTACATCCCCGTCGTCAGTCATGATGAGAGTTGGAGCGATTAAATCTCAACTTAAGGATTAATAATACATTAAAGTGGCACATGTGGTCACCAATTTAAAGGAGATAATACTACCAAGCACAATATTAGAGGAAGCTACCAAGACCCATTTTAAAAAAATACGCAACTTTTGTGAAGAGAGAATATTTTGTGGAATTTAGATCTCTAGCCTTAGCTTATACCATGTTGTATATTGTTATACTTTGTGAATTGGTGTGTATTCTATTGATCATATTTATAGTGTTACAATCATTAGTCATAATTATATTAGAAAATCTAATGTGACTAGAATTGTACAATTTATATCCTAAGAGAATTTTATAATGTCTTACACACCGGTACAATACATAATACTTCCTCCGTTTAGAAATAGTTGCACCACTTTAACTTTCACGTTTTCCAACACACACACATTTGACCGTTAATATCTCTAATTATCTATTAGTAAAAATATTTATATTGAATAATTTGAAAAGTAGACATTGAGACTAATCCAACCAATTTTTTTATATTGATAACATTTATTTTTTATATATGTGTAAAAAGAGAGTTAAAGTTAATATATGAATAGTGTGTAAAGTGACTGTGGTGCAACTATTTCTAAGCAAAGGAAGTATAAGATACTGCAATTCATTTAAAAGAATTGTGATACAAAGTAAATATTTATATGAGTATTATATTTAAAGAAAAGTTTGATATTTTTTCTAATATGTATCAATTGATATCAAAAATTTATTGTTTGCTTTATCTATGCAGAACCGTAGCAAGTATGGAAAATCAAAGGCCAAGTTCATCCGAGTACCGAAGACTAAGACGACAGAGGATGACTTCTGAACAATGTGCCCAAGAGGCCAATACTAGAAACGCTCAGAGGCGTTTGACCTATAATGCAAGAAGACATGCCCGACAAAATGGCAATGCGACCGCGTTTTTAGACATTACCAATCAAGATAACTCAACTGTTGTAGGCATTACTACAAACTCTATCCCCATACATACATGTGAGTTCATTGTCATAAATTTTAAAAAAGTAGCATTTTACGTCCATCTTACTTATCAGAAAAATGTCTTTTTCTTACAACTTAGTTAAATGTTTTATAAGAAATTTAATTAATTATTTGTGTCTATTATATAGATTAATTAATCTCATTTTCCATAGGTGAAACATCACTATTTTACATTAACTGATCAAATGAAATACTTAGGTTTTATGTACATGTAAAACAAATCAATTTGGACTAATCATTGAATAAATCAGTATATTAAATTATACATGTTATATGTAAAAAGACGTATAATATGTACAAAATTAATTAGTCACAAATATGAATCATAAATTAGGTTACCTGCTATGATCTGCAGGATTCGATGAGATTTAGGAGGGTTTGCTATAAAAGATAGGCATCGGGTTTATAAAAAATATTTTCCATTGAATTAGATCTTCGGTCCCCAACATAGAAAGTGTGTTATTTTTTTTATATTTTTTTGGAGAGCAAATGAAAGTAAAGAGTAAAATGTTAATTCTATCATTTTCTAATCTTTAAGTTTGATAAATTATGGAGTAATTGATACGGGTATAGATTCCTCTTTTTCATTTTAACAATGCAAAATATATAGGTTAATCATCCAAAACAAGACATTTATAGTAAAAATTGATTATATTCTTTATTTGCAAAAAAGAAAAGAAAAAGAAAGCCTTGAATCCACTAATTAATATTAACATAAATAACAACCAATACGAATATTTTATAGACATTCTCTATTTTAATCTTAAATAAATGTAATATTTATATAGACTACATATATAAAAGTATAGTTAAGATATTAACTTCTCATCTTAAATCAAATAAATTGTGATGCAGCACTACCCAATGGTCAAACTTCCATATCGCACGTGTCTACGCGTGTTGGGAAAAGTAGAAATCACAATGGCCACATAGAATTTGGGGAAAGCAGTGGCACTTCAAACACGAACCATCATGATGTCATGGTTGGGAACAATGCTCGAAGAAGAAATAGGGAAAGAGTTAATAATCAGTGTGCAATAAACTATCATGAACGAAGAGGAGTCCCAGATGTTCAATTGTCACCTCCAAGAACATGTTCTGATTGTCAAGCTCGACTTTTTCATAAAGAATCATCCCAATTTTGTTGTATGTCTGGAAAGATAAACTTGCCAATCATACCCGTTCCTGATGACCTGCTTTCTTTATACATTGATCAAACCCCAACTGGAATGAATTTCAGACAGGATATTAGAAAACTAAATCACATACATGCTTTCACTTCCATGGGTGTTCACTTAGATGAGAGCTTAGCAAATGCTCAACAAGGAGTATATACTTTCCGGGCTCAAGGTTCTATATATCATAAGATAGGTGGGTTTCTTCCTCGTGGATCAGAAGGTAGGCCACGATTCCTCCAAATGTACATATATGATACTGAGCATGAGATCGAGCATCGCCTGGCAGAGAATAACACGTTGCAACGGGATATAATACAAAAAATCAAGTCAATTCTTGATCGATGCAATCCCTTTGTCCACAATCTTCGATTTTTAGCTCAACGTGAAGACATACAACAATGTGCACTTCGTATCCATGAACAACCTTCAGATCGACCACAATATTGTCTACCTACTGCTTCTCAAGTTGCTGCAGTTATTGTTGGTGGAGAAGAGGTTGCGAACTTGAACCCCAGAGATATTTTAGTTCAGTCAAATTCAGGCCAGTTAATGACTGTTATGGACACGGCTGGATACTATGACCCCCTTCAATATCCTTTACTCTTTCCATATGGTTCTTATGGATGGTCGATTAATAGTCTTGACACTAATGGAAGAACTATTCCTTGCCGAGCTTTCTATGCCTACCTATTTCAAGTAATATTTAATAAGACCAAACTCTTATATACATGTTTGTATATGTATATTTGTCAATGATTTTTAATCCATGGTGGTTATTTTATTGCAGATACGGCTACATGTCATATCCATCATCTTATTAGCAGGGCGATTATTCCAGCAATTTATAGTTGATAATTTTGTCAAAATTGAGGCTAATAAGCTGAGATGGCTTCGAGACCATCAAGATACCATAAGAGCTGAATTATACCAAGGCTCGCAAGATTGTTTGGATGCGGGAGAACTCAATCCAGGTATATATTTACTTACACAAAATTATCTAATTTTATTGTTAATAAGTATTTCTTTATATATGTTTCACAAAGTATATTAATCCAAACTCATGACTACCAGTAAATGCCGGTAAAAAAACTATTTTGCCTTCTTCGTTTGTTGGAAGCCCACGAGACATGAACCAACGATACCAAGATGCAATGGCATTGGTTCAACATTATGGAAAGCCTGACCTTTTCGTGACTATGACATGCAACCCAACATGGAGAGAGATTGTGGAAGAGTTATTGCCCGGTCAGACACCACAAGATCGCCCCGACTTAATCACCAGGATATTTCATGCAAAATTTGAGGAGTTTAAGAGTGATGTTGTTGACAAAAGTGCCCTTGGAAAGGTTGTGGCGTATGTTTATGTTGTTGAGTTCCAGAAAAGAGGTCTTCCACATGTCCACATGTTACTAATACTGGATGAAAATGACAAACCAAGATCACCTGAAGAATATGACAAAATTGTCAGAGCTGAGATACCTGATAGAGATGAGGAGCCACGATTATATGATGCTGTTCTTAAACATATGATCCATAAACCGTGTGGTGCTGGACGTCGAAATTCATCTTGCATGGAAAATGGAGTTTGTAAACGAAAATTTCCTAAATCATTTTCTGCAAGTACTTCCAAGGTGATAACTCTTACCCTATTTACCGTCGTCGTGGTGATCGCCCTGCAGTACCTTTGCATGAGAATAGCACAACATATGTTGATAATAAGTGGGTTGTTCCATATAATTCATGGCTTCTACTAAAGTATGATTGTCATATTAATGTAGAGATTTGTAGTAGCATCAAGTGTGTCAAATATTTATACAAATATGTGCACAAGGGTGTCGACCGTGTTTCCATGGAAGTTCGAACAGGATCAGAAAACAACGAGATTCAACAATTTGTAGATGCTAGATGGGTTTGTGCACCATAGGCATTATGGAGAATTTATCAATTTACACTTACTCGAATGTGTCCATCTGTGGAACGATTACAACTCCACCTACAAAATCGGCAAGAGATAAGGTTTAACACAAATCAATCTATTGAAGATATCCTCCAAATGCCACAAAACTCGCGAACCATGCTCACTGAATTCTTTAAGATGAATGTCTCTGATCCTGAAGCAAGGAAGTACCTTTACATAGAATTCCCTCAACATTATCGGTGGTTAACATCATCAAAAACATGGAGAAAAAGGAGGAATAAGCAGAGAGTGATTGGAAGAATATATACTGCATCGCCAATGGAAGGAGAAAGATTTTTCTTGCGTTTGCTCATAAATCATGTTAGAGGCCCAGAATCATTCCAACATCTTCGAACTGTCAACGGAATTGTCTATCCTACTTTTAGAGAAGCAGCTGAAAAACAAGGTTTAATGGAGAACGATGCAAGCATTCGTGAATGTTTACTTGAAGCATCTAACTCCAAAATGCCATCATCATTGAGAAAATTATTTGTCACACTATTGGTCTATTGCCAACCAACTGGATTTCGATCTTTATGGGATGAATTCTACCATTTCATGGCTGAAGACTACAATTTTCCATCCCCATCAAATACAAATTTGGTGCGTGACTCTGTTCTCTATGATGTAGAACGCATGTTGAAGCAATTGGGTAAGACTATCACTGATTATGACCTCCCTGATATAAGCATCCAATTAGATGGCAACATACAATTGGCCAGAGCTATACATGAAGAAGTATCCGCACCAGTGCCCCATGAAGATGTGCATTGTGTTGAACATCTTAATGATGACCAACGTAATTCGTTTGATGTTATAATGGAAGCTATTGATGGAGATACTGGTCGATTATTCTTCATAGATGGCCCTGGTGGGACCGGTAAGACCTATTTATATCGTGCTATACTTGCAACTATTAAACTTAGAGGACAATTTGGTCTTGCAGTAGCTAGCTCAGGTATCGCTGCCACACTATTGCATAGAGGAAAAACTGCTCATAAAACTTTTGGAATTCCGGTAACACTACATGCTTCATCGACATGGAAGTTCAGCAAACAGGATATTGAAGCACAATTAGTTAAGCATGCCGCTGTTATAATATGGGATGAAGCAACAATGACTCATAGACATGCATATGAGGCCGTTGATCGTAGTATAAGAGATTTAATGGGGGTTGACAGTCCGTTTGGTGGTAAGGTCGTAGTTTTTGGTGGAGATTTTAGACAAATCCTTCCCGTTGTACCTAAAGGAACAAAAGCGCAAACCATAGATGCATGTTTGGTGAGGTCAACACTATGGAGACATGTTCAACTACTTCGCCTCAATCAGAATATGAGATCTAGAAATGATGAAGAGTTTGCAGAATTTCTTTTAAGAGTTGGTGATGGATGTGAGCCTATAGTTGATGAAAACATGATAAAGTTACCAACTTCATTGTGTGTAACAGATGGAAATCATAACTCAATTGATATCTTAGTTCACGAGATATTCCCAAACTTAACTGAGCATGTTGGTGATGTGACTTACATGGTAGAGAGAGCTATAATAACTCCAACAAATGATGAAGCTAACATGTTGAATGAAAAGATACTCAACGAATTTGTGGGGGAAGAAAAATTTTACTACTCCTTTGACTCAGTGTCAGAAGATCGCCAAAATCTCTATCAGCCAGAATTCTTAAATTCATTGTCATTTGGCGGCCTACCACCGCATCTTCTGAGATTAAAAGTTGGTTCACCGATCATGCTATTGAGGAATATTGATGCAAGTAATGGATTGTGCAATGGGACAAGATTAATCTGTTGCCGGTTAATGGATCATGTGATTGAGGCTGAAATCTTGACCGGACGCTGTAAAGGGACACGGGTATTCATTCCACGCATTCCTTTGAAAACAACTGAAGATGTAAAGTTGCCATTTGAAATGACTCGAAAACAGTTTCCTGTGAAATTGTGCTATGCTTTGACTATTAACAAATCTCAAGGGCAAACCATTCCTCATGTTGGTATTTATCTTCCACAACATGTTTTTAGTCATGGTCAGTTGTATGTTGCACTATCGAGAGGGACTTCCCGACAAACAACCAAAATTTTGGTTAGCAAAGGTGATATTCGAGGAAGAAATGGTGTATTCACAAAAAACGTTGTTTACAAAGAAGTTCTCTTGCCTCGAATTTCTTAACCCTAAACATTAGGCACTTTCCTTAACACTTTGTGTGTAACTATTTGTATACCTTTTGTGAGTTTTATTAACATTTTTTAAATAACCAATGATTATTCTTATTAGGGAGCAAGATTGACATCTAGAAGAAAACAAGGTGTTTGGAACAAAAATCCTCACACAATTTCCGAAGGATGATGGTTGTAAATTTAATATAAGTTACTTATTTCATTGTCGTCAAGTCTGTATATTTGGCACACATTACTTACTTAAGATTTTATTCATACATTTTGAATTTAGTTATAATTTCTTATATTGTGCACGCATTGCGTGCAAATCTTACCTTGTGGGGTATAAAGTTTAAGGTTGTAATTGAGAAAACTGAAAGTTTAAGGTTATTACCCGTAAAGTGTTAAGTTTGTTTGGGTTGTATTTGGCAAAATTTCCTAATAGAAAAGCACAAATTCTTATTTATAATGGGTGTACAATAAATATTGTACACCGAAGTAAAAGTTGACTCAAAATGCTTAAAAGTTACATTTATATATGTAAAAGTTATCTATTTTTTAATGATAATTTTTTTTCATTTGAATAAAAATTATTTCTTCAAAAGCACTAATAATGTATACATTAATCATTTAACCCTTTAAAATGTTTATCTAACAACTTTTTAATTTTATAATATAAAAGTTATAGAAAAATAGGTTAAAGTTACAAAAAAACTGCATAAAAGTTATCTTGGTGTACAATAAATTTATTGTACACCTTGTGCGCGCAAGACCTTTTGATAAAAAAGTTATTATACGTTAATAATTGCATCCGTCAAGAGTGTATTATGTATACGTAATCATACAGATCCACATAATACAAATTTCATTTTGGTACAAAAACTATTTTCATCTCTGAATTACAAACCTCAAGGTTTCTAATTAGGGTTTAAGAAAGCTAGGGTTTAAGAAGTGTTCTTTCAATTTGGGTACCTCATTTCGCAAGGGTTTAACATTCTCTCTCCTAACATTCTCAAGCTGCAAAATGTGGGCTCTTCGTCGGGTTTCTGCAAATTCTATCAAGTATTCCATCTTTCCTTCTCTCTATATTTTTGTCATTTGCAACTGATTTTGATTTCTGTTTTTTTCGATTGAATTGTGATTGACACAAAAAAGTAATTTTTGTTCTGGGGTTGAATCAAACTATCGCGTTATTTTGTTTTGAATTTCACTGATTTTATTCTGGTTTGGAAATGAATGGTTTTATGTTTGTTAAGTTGGAGCATCTCATCATTTATCCTCCAAAAATTAAGATTTTATACAGATACTCCGTATGAGTTAATTTGAGAATTATAATGTGGGTTTTAGAGGAAATTTTGGTGTTATTTTCGGACAATTTATGATGTGAAATGATCGTGTTGTATTGGGACAATTGTGGTGATAACTTAATCTTGAGCAGTTATATGAAAGAAATGAAGTTGTGGTGTTATACCCAATTTTCTATCTCAGTTACCCCTAAGGATTTGGGGATGGGTGGATACCAATATTTAGAACCAAAAGACGATAACTTTTGACGCAGGGGGTTTCACTTATTTTAATTGATTACTTGATTATGCTCAAACTGTTGTCTTGGTATCTATGGCTATTTTAGACTGAAGAAGTGACAAGTGTGTGTTTGGTCTCGATTCCCCAACATCATATAGTAATTGTTTCCAGTCATTGCCTCTGTGATATATCTATATTATGCTATATGAAATGTGTCTTACCTTTCCCTGCTTTACATATTGGTAAATCTTGCTATTTACCCTGTATATTCAGGGCTCAAGGATTAAATGTAGCAGCATTTCGAGCTTGTGCTGGACTTGGACCGTTCAAAAGTCCCAGAGAAGACAAGTCAAGTAATGAGCATCGTGGCTTCACGCTTGATAGGTGGATAACATCTAATGCTTGCCAGTGTTCTGTACATTTTCCTAATCAATCAGTTGGGATTAGAAATCTTTCTTCTCAAGCTGGTGCTAAGAGTGGTGGGGAGGAAGAGGATGATTTGGAAGAGGGATTTTCCGAGCTTGAAACACCTGAAGCCCCTGAGACTGCTGTGGGCGGTGTTGAAGATAGTGACAGTTCATCTGATTCATCTGATTCTGAATCTGATTTGTCTGGTGTTGATGAGAATTCTGAAGAGACCTTGGAAACTGAGCTGCTGAAAGATGCAGGAGAGGCAGTATCAAAGAAGAAGTTGGGGGGGTTGTCACCTTTGTTGAATCTGATATTGAAGGAGTCTGGTCCATCTGTTTCAGATGCTCTTGATAAATATGCTGCTGAGGAAAAGGAATTAAGCCGTTCTGAAGTTTATCATGCTACTCTGAATCTAAGGCGGCGCAAGATGTTTGTGAGGGCCTTGCAGGTGCTTAGACCTTCTACCATGTTTTGCTGTTGATTTTCCTTGTATGTGTGTGCAGTTACTCCACTGTTTGAATGATTATTGATCTTCAAATCCAATTCAAAGTGCTTTTTGGGCTCGTTTTTTTTACCACAAATTTTAAGGTTCAGTAAGTTATAATTAGTTTGAAAATGTTCCGGTAAGTTCAATTAGGTTTCAATAAGGGCTTCTCAAGTTTAATTCAAAATTGAATTACTGCAGAAAAATTCATACCAATAAGAAAAGTTCAGATCTATAAAGGTTTGTTGAAGATCCATTGAAAATACCTTATCTTCATTATATCTAGCTCATGGTCGTTTTTGAGGCTGTTTGTGTTTCTATTTTCAAACCACCCCCTAGTTTGTTTCTCTCTATCAAGAAATTAGACATCTCCTATAAATGGGCTGAGTTAGAAGTGTCTTCTTAGACTGTTGCATTTTAAATAAATGTGCAAGGGCATATGACTCATATGGTCACTCCGATGGCTGTGAAAATTTTGTCAAGAATTAAGTTTGTCTTGCGCTGAAGAAAGCTACTGGAGGTGTACTTTTATACATACTAACTATGCTTAGTGGAATTTGTTTTACATACATAGAAACTCCATTAGATCGTCTTTCATCAAATTCATGAGTGATTTACATATTCACTCCTAGCATTTATGTGGAGATTAGCTCTATTGATCGGGTTTTTCATTTATCCATATTTGAATCATCTTATTTACCATTTTTATGATTACCAGTATAATTCTGTATGTATGAATTGTTCCCAACGTCACTTTCAGTATAATTTTTCTTTCAATGCTTAGTTGATTACTGAAGTGATTTCATCATAGTCTGTTGTCTTCTCAGGGGATTGTGTATCAAAAGGAACTATGTGTCTTTTTTTTTTTTCTTTTCAAGATTCCTTTTTGCTTCTAGTCCATACTGAAGCAGTCTGTGCGCAAGGAAGCCAGTTGAGATGGCTACTTGTATGCGCTTGTCTTTTCTACATATATATTGGATATCTAATGTTAATACTGTGCTCGTGTTATTGTTGTTCTTAATGTTGTTTGTATAATTCAGCTGTCAGAGTGGCTAGAGAAAAGAGAGGATTTTGAATACACTGAGCGGGATTATGCATCTAGGGTTGATCTGATTGCCAAAGTGCGTGGTCTTCAAAAGGCAGAGAAGTATATAGACAGCATACCCAAATCCCACAGACAGGAGGTGGTCTATAGAACTTTGCTTGCCAACTGTGTGTCCCAAACCACTTTGGGTAAATCTGAAGAGATATTTAATAAAATGAAGGACCTAGGATTTCCAATTTCAGCCTTTACTTGCAACCAGTTGCTTGTTCTTTACAAGAGAATTGACAAGAAAAAGATTGCAGATGTACTTCAAATGATGGAGAAGAATGATATTAAGCCCACTCTTTTTACTTACCAACTGTTGATAGACACAAAAGGCCAAGCAAATGACATAATTGGTATGGAACAAATTATTGAGACAATGCAGGCTGAAGGCATGAAACCCAACGCCCGTGTCCAAGCCACAATTGCTCGTCATTATGTGTATGGTGGACTCAAAGAAAAGGCGGTGGCGGTTCTGAAGGAGATGGAAGGAGATGACTTAGAGTCTAATCGCGGGGTCTGCCCCACGTTGCTTATTACTTATGCAAATTTAGGCAGTGCTGATGATGTTGAAAGGGTCTGGAAATTTTGCGAGTCAAAGCCTCGACAAGGAGAATACTTGGCTGCTATTGAAGCTTGGGGTAAGCTGAAGAATGTTGAAAAAGCAGAAGCTGTGTATAAAAACATGACCAAATCAATCAAGAAGCTTTCTACTAGGCATTATTCTACCATGCTAAAAGTTTATGCAGAAAACAAGATGCTGGGTAAGGGAAAGCAGCTACTAAAAGAGATGGGAGACGATGGTTGCCGCATTGGACCCATTGCTTGGGATGCTCTTGTGAAGCTTTATGTGGATGCCGGAGAAGTGGAGAAAGCGGACTCCGTATTGCAGAAAGCAACCTCGCAGAATCAACAAGGAAGACCGTTGTTTAGCTCTTACATGTCTATCTTAGATCAGTATGCTAAAAGGGGTGATGTCCATAACGCTGAAAAGATTTTCCTCAGGATGAAACAAGCTGGCTATGTGTCCCGTGCAAGGCCATTCAGTGCACTACTCCAAGCTTACATAAACGCCAAAGTTCCAGCATATGGGTTTAGGGAGAGGATGAAGGCAGAGAATATATTTCCCAATAAAGGACTAGCTGGACAATTATCCCAGGTTGATGCATTTAGAAAGACTGCTGCGTCTGATTTGCTCGATTGAATAGGCTTTTCAGCATGTAGAAAGTGTATTCTTGCAGGTGAAACTGATTAGACAAAACTTTGCTTTCATTGGATGCCTTCAGTTGGTAACTCTACTTCCATCTTTAGTATCTAAGTCTGCTATTTCTGTTTGAATATTTTGCCTAGGTTTTTGAGCATTGTAGAAATATGCTTTTGCTGGTTCAATAGCAAATCTCGATGTTTGTTTTTCTTTCATTTCCTCCCTTGTCGATTTCGAGAAATACGAGGAGATCTCCTTCTATTGGAGCCAATGTTAATAGGAGTATACTTCTTATGATTTCATGTGACGATAACATAGAGTATTTTACAGTGACATCATTTTACAGGCTTCTCTTGTTTATAGTAGAGCTGTGCTTGTGTTACGGATGTTTTTGCACTTTTGCCACTGAAACTGAGAAGAATTTCGGTTTTTTTTTTAATCTTATTTTTAATTTAGCACAATATGATTCATTGAAGATTCGATGTCGTGACAGTTGCACATGTATCAGATTCAATCACCAACGCAGAGTTGCAGACAACAATCATTGACTACTGGCTCAGAATGTATCGCAAAATTATTATCAAGTAATACAAATCTTCGACAAAAGAGAGAATGGTGGTGTTATAAACCTCTCTCTTTTCTCAGATTTCTGATGCTGATGATGTTGCGCGGCCGATGGAGGAGACTAATTCTGACGTTGCCCCATGGCTGCCGAGGATTTTCGGCTGTAGTATCAGAATTTTGAGTTTCTTGGTAGCTTTGGCTTCCTAGGACGGTGGTAAAATATAGTGTTAATATAAACAACTCGGTTTTTGCGCAGACTGTACCGGAAACCCGAAATCTGTCTTCTCTTTAGCCCGAGGAGCGGACCTGAATTCACCAGACTGGCCCAGCCCGGTCCATTTCGGTATTCAGGTAGTCCCATGACTCCCATGTCTGCCCACCCTTAGTTATCAACCCCACGACCTCCTGTTCACAATACAATTTTAGGCAAATGATTAAATCACCACTCTGGCCAATGTTTATGTAAATCAATGCTTCACTTTTTTGTTATAATTGTTGGACCATGCGCTAGCGCACGATCTCCCAAGCTATAATTTTTTATTTTTTGTAGAATTGTTTCGTAAAATGACATTTTATGGCGAACGCTGGGAAAACAAACATAAAGCTCGATTTGCTCGTAATTGATAATGTGCGATTACAAATACGTTTACAAGAGGTGTTATCGATATTTTAACATTCCACATGCAACATTAAGCTCTCCAAAATTGTTATTCTATCATTTCACATGGAACATTAGCAACGTGCTCAGGTCGAAAATGGAAGGGGAGAAAAGCAAAGACAAAAGGAAGGGTGAAAATAGACATTACACTATTGATAAGAATAAAACAAAATAAAACAAAGAAGGAAATTGGGGGTATGTAGTTAATTGCACGATTGGGTGAATAATAATATAAGCTCAAGGCTTTATAAGTGTTAGGATCTGTATTCTAGGGCCCTATTTAATATTGCCTCCGTTCCCTTGTGTTTTTATCAGTTGGAATCGGGGAAGGGAATAAGAAAAAGGAATTATTGACATGAATAATCCTAACATTCACCCATCTTCTCAAAATAATCCCAACTTTGAATTATTCCAAAATAATCCCAACTTTTGAGGAGACTTTTTCAAAATAAGCCAACCTTTATTTTTCTTGCCTACACTAATCCATTTTAGGTCTATAATATGTTGAAAATTAATAGTCCGGATTATTTTTAAAAGGTACCCCTAAAGTTTGGATTATTCTAGAATAATTCAAAATTGGGATCATTTTGAGAACACTGGTGAAAGTTGAGATTATTTATGTCAATTCTTCTTAAGAAAAATAAAATCTTGGTATGATTCGGTGTAAGATTAATAATTAAAGTTAAAAGATTCTACTCTTACAATAAACGAAAGAAAAAAAAATAAAAAATAAAGAAAGAAAGCGGAGATATTTTATTTTAAAATCATAAAATAAGGTGGGTGTGAATGAATGAATCAAATAAGGTGGTGGGGAAATATTCTTTTATTTTTATTTTTATTTTTTGAGGGGTGGTAGGGAAATAAATGAGAATATTTGAGTATGTGAATGGAATAAAAGTAGGATATGGTAGAAAATTAAATTGTAGAATAATTATAGGATTTTTTGTCATTTAACACCTTAAAAAAACCATTTTTTGTAATTTAACACCTAACTTAATTTTTATTATATTTAAACACCTTAAAAAACAACAAAAAGTAAAGTCGACACCACTTAACGTTTTCCGTTATAGTTCATGTGAAAATCGAATTGAGGATTTTGCAAGAAATTCAGTAATGGTTTTAGCACAAAGAAGAGGGGAGAGCATAACAATACATTGAATGGGTGGGAATGTGCGATCATATTAGTTATTTTAAAGGGTTTTGGGCGGGTTCATATTAGATTTATGTCAAAATTACCTCATGCGCGTTGTTGGATTCATAACATTTGATGCGCTTGTTCCATTTTAGAATCTTTGTAAATTGAATTACAAGTCGTTGATGTCTGACAGGCTAATACGCACTCCTATCAAAGATAAACCTAACGTTCATCAACTAAAACATAGTAAGGAAAGGAGGGATCGTATCCACAGGGAACTGACATTCTTTCTACTATTAAAACTAAGTCTAGATTATTGAGAAACAAGAGATTGATTTGGTTTGAATAATAAAACTACAACGATAATTGGAAAGTGATAAATCAGATAATAAAAGGTCTAGGACATAGGTTCACCAATGAACAACAATCGAGGATGATAAACAACAATAATAATCAATAAAGCAGTTAACCAGACTAGCATGCTCTCTCGAATCGATACTAATCATAGACTTGAAATTAACAGGCTCTCGCTGTGTATTAATCCCAATTCTACCTATTGAAATAAGCTTAAACATCAAATTGCATCTCTCGAATCTTAACTTGATATTGCTAGACTAATACAAATAAATCTACGCAAATCTAATCGCAAAGTATAATGAAAACAATCAATAGGAATTAACCAACAATATGAACCATTAACAACATTCAATCATCCCTTCATATTGGTTCATGGATTCCCAAACCCTAGAATAAGGCTACTCACACATAGTTGAAATAAGCAAAACTAATATTGAATGCAAACATGATTTGAAGCAATTAACAAATCAAAGCAATGAATTAAAATTAAATAATAATGCTAGGGAACGGAAATAATACCTAAACGAAGAACGAGGACAAACTGAAAGATTGGAACTTTAATTGAAATAAGGACTTAAGTGTTTGGAATATTTGAGAGAATAAACTAAGTGTCAAAATAAAATAAGTGCTCTCTACTAAGATAATAAGATTACAAAACTAAGGGGGCTTAAATAGTCTTGCCCAAAACATGCTAAAAACCGGAAACAAACTTAAGGGAAAAGCGCGGGAAGCAGTCGTCGCCCGATCGGGCGCTGGGTCGTCCGACTGGGGTGCAGCTCATAACCCGCCCGTCGGGCGGATTTTCGTCCTTCAAAATCTATGTTGTGTGGGCGCCCAATGGGCACCGGGCGACGGGCGCCCGATCGGGCGCGTGCTGAAAGGGGAGTTTTCTCCTTTTGCTCGCCCGGTTGGTCTCCCTTCACCCACCGATCGTAGGGCGACCGGCTAGAAGCATCATTTTTCAATAATAACATCGAGTCTAACTCTTGGGGCTCAAATATGGACATCATAGGCTCCCAAGAGTCGACTATGATCGCCCCAAACCTACTTGGGAACGTGTAGTAGTCCGTAATAACACGAAACAAGCCTAAAAAGGCCAATTTCTCTTCAAACAACCTGAAATCTCAAGACACACTACATAATACATATTAGTACTCAAAATGGCTCATAGGAGCTCATTTAACGTACACAGAAAAGTACTAAGGGGCGGGGGTAAAAACTCTATATAAAATGTATATATCAATGACGCGACCACAATCCTTATGAAAATGAAGTAGTAAACAAAATAGAAAGAGTAGCAGAAAAATCGATATAAAAAGCAAGGTTGAATCAGCAAAAGTATGGCATGCTCTCTAATGGTGGCGAACAATTAGCGACCTTCTTCTTGATAAAAAATTTAGATATAGGAAAAGATTTTGTTGTAAAGGAATTTGCAAAAATATGGAATGTGGAACCGTCTTGGTGATCGTCAAAGAGGGAAGCAATTGACAGAGAACCGTATTGCTAATGTTCTCCCCTCTTCTTTGTGCTCAACCCATTACTGAATTTCTCACAAAATCCCCAATTTTAACATGAACCATAACGGAAAACTGGTGTTAAATTACAAAAACTGTTTTTTTTAAGGTGTTAAATGACAAAAAATCCATGATTGTATTTTGGAGAAAAAAATTGGCAACAAGAGAAAACATTCACAATAGGAAGAACAAATTGGAACGTCAATTCGGAAAACAAGAAGAACTTTTAGGAACAGAGGGGTATTACTTAATAACGAGTGTGAACAGACCACACCATCAACTTTTTCTACCTTTTTGTTACACTCACCTCTTCTCGAAACCAGAAATTATAGTAATTGGTAAAAAAACGGAGTATGATTTGTGTAGTCATGAGTAGGGCTGTCAAAATTTGACCCGATCCGAGAAACCGACCTAAATCGACCAACATCCAAACCGAATATATCCGAGAAGTAGAGGCTCTTGAAAACGAACTAAACCGATTCGATCCGACATTGATCCAAAATTCGATTTGACCCGTATATCAAAGACCTGAACCGATCCACTAACAACCCGAGGAGACCCGTAACCCGATTAGTATCCGACTAGTTTGAACCGAACCGAACCCGCATTCGACCCGATAGCAATCCGAAATCCGATTTTACGCGATAACTACTGCAATCGAACTAACCCGGTAAAACCCGATATCCGATTTAACCCGCATTGGTGTTGACCCGGTACGAATGAACCCGAAACCGACTTTCAACCGAATTTTGGACGGAGGGAGTAGAATTCTAAAAAATCAGTATTTGGAATTTAATATTATAATTATAAAGTGACTTGAATTTGATAGTGAACTCGAGAGCTACTCGATCCATACAACATAAGAATACAAGCCAACCCGATCTTAGCTCGAACAACAAACCGCAAACTCAATCCGTAATTGACCCGATCTGAGGTGCTACCGATCCGAACTTGATCCGAACTTGACCAGAACACGAGACTCCCGATCAAAATTGACCTGAACCCGAGACTATATCAGATTCAGACATGACCCATTCTCGCAGTAAATCGGTTAAAATATTAACTGAATCTGACGTACACCCGAACCCGAGACTTGTCCGATCCGGATATCACCCGTACCCGCAGTAAGCCGGTAAAAATAGCAATGTATCCGACATACACCCGAACCGAACTAAACTGATACAAAACCATTTTAAAACCGTTCAAACCGAACCCGAGATTTAACCGAACCAAAATTACCCAAACCGAAACCGACTCGAAACCGAAACAACATATTAACCGACTTCATCCGAAATCGAATTTTGACAAGACCCGAACCGTTTATAACCGACCAAAAACCGATCCGATGACCCGATTTGACACCTAGTCATGAGCCACGTGATTACTCCTACGAAAGAGTAGATTTTGTACGGTATTTTGACCAATTTTTTTACCACTTAGTTAAAAGTTCTTTCTCTCCTTTCCTGAAAGAAATCAGGAAATTTCAGTCAATTCGGAGTACTTTGTAAGTTACTACAGAGTACTCTAAATTCCACCACTTAAATGGACTTGGTGAACACTAAATTTATTGCGGACCATTATTAAAAATAAGTTAACAACTTGTTCCTAATTTATTTTTGTATGTTTATTAGGATTATAATGGAAAAAAAATATCAAATTAATGTGTTGTTACATGTTGTGCTTGAATAATGTCATTTTAAGTCACAATTCTCATTTAAAAATATAGGGTTACTATGATTCAAAAAATGGTTACTATATCTAAGAAATTTTGTGTTTAATTTATTATAGTCACTATATGAACAATATAGGTCTCAATATAGGTAAAAGACACTACAAAAAACTGGGCCATTAACGACAACCCATTTAAGACAGGCCCAAAACCCGTCGTTTATGGCATGGTTTCTACGACGGGAAATGTGAACCGTCATAACCCACCCACAAGAATTAAACTCAGGCTCTCTTATTTTCCCTCTTCTTTCATTTTGCTCCATCAAACAAGAGGGGAAGCCGACAAAGTTATCAAAGCTTCAAACAAACAAACAAAGGCGACAAACTTCCTCTCTCACTCGGCGACTCGACTCCATCTTCACCGCAAGAGATTCTTGAAATTCCTACATGAAAATCGAGTTTATTCAATCTTAATCGAGCTTTTAAAGTTTAATTAAGACAATACAATTGCAAGTTAGAGATTATTTGAGTAAATATTGAAGGATGCAACTTAGGTTTTTTCCAAGTTGAAGATTCGAATATTGTTGTTTGCAGATTCGTATTATCAGGTATATAATTTCACTCTTTTATTATCGTTTTTAGTTGCTTTAAGTTGATTTGTTGCTTCAATTTGATTTGTTGAGTATGATACGGCATATTTCCTGTTTATGATAATGAAATTATGTTTCATTTAGTCTCTGTTTTTTATATGTGAAGAATATTGCTGATAGAAGCCTATGTTATCTACTTAGTGTGCTTAAATTGGGAATTCCTTTAGTGATTCCTATGTTTTGGAATTGGCTAATTCAGATTATTAAACACGCAAATTTAAGATATTAGCGTCAGAGCAGAAAATCACCAGTACAGTAATTACCTTATACCATCAAGCATTTATCAATTCTCGTTGTGTTTGCGATCACATATATTTGTATTTAAATGTTTTGATATTGACATATACCTTAGCCGTTACTCTATCACTGCCTTCTTTTAGTAAGTTTTAAAAAACTTCATGTGTAAACCTATCTCTCATGTCCTGCAAATAAGATCAAGTTGTAATCTACTGCTCTTTATTTCATAATGGGTTTTAATGGTGTATGTCGCAATTAGGAATTTTTAATGATGGCTCTATCAAGTATGTTTGTTTGAATATCTTTTTTATTCATAATGCCGTAGGATGGATAAGGAAAAGGGCCGAGAATGGATGCACTTGGATGATAGGTTTAGCAAAGCATATAGAGATGGAGTTTTGGAGTTTTTAGATTATGCGTTTTTAAAAATTTATAGATTCTCAACTTATTGCATGTCCATGTAATAGATGCAAAAACTCATATAATGATAGGAAAACAGTAAGTAGTCATTTGATTATTTATGGGATGGACAAGGGGTACACGACTTGGTATTTTCATGGGGAAAGTTTAGTGGATGTGGATCTTGAAGAAAATGAGGAGAATAACGAATTAGATGACGAGGATGAGGAAGAGGAAGAGGATCAATGAGATAAGAGAGATGTTGGGTGATATGTTTCCTGATATTGGTCAAATGGAGGGCATAAAAGTAGAAGAGGATGAGCCAAGTGACTATGCAAAAACCTTCTATAAGTTGCTTCATGATAATGAGCAACCATTATATGAAGGCTCAAGGTGCTCAAAATTGTCGGAATTAGTTACATATCAACTGTCTCGGTAGTTGGACTAATGAATCATTTGATATGTTGTTAGCTTATTTGCAGAAGAAAATGCTTCCTTCTAACTCTAGTTTGTCAGATTCATATAATGAGGCAAAAAAAGTTATTTGAGACCTTGGGTTGTCCTACAAGAAGATAGATGCATGCCCAAACCATTGTATGTTGTATTGGAAGGATGATATAAATCTAGAGTGTTGCAAAATTTGTAAGAAATCTAGATGGGAGGAAGATAATCGAAGTGGGGAACCTAAAATTAGCAAGAGGGGTAAGAAAATTCCAGCAAAGATATTAAGGTACTTTCCATTAAAGCCAAGGCTTCAAAGATTGTTCATGTCTAGCAAGATAGCTTCAATGATGAGTTGGCATCATGGCAGAGATGTTGATGCTAATCTGGCACATTATCCCTCGGACTCAAAGGCATGGAAACATTTTGACGAGTTGCATAAGACCTTTGCTATGGAGCCCCGTAATGTGAGGCTTGGTCTGGCTAGTGATGGGTTCCAACCTTATAAAAATTCACGTACATCTTATAGCATTTGGCATGTTGTTTTCATTCCGTATAATCTTCCTCCTCACATGTGTATGAAACAACCTAATTTCGACAAATAAAGTATGACATAGTAATATGACATCCATACGAAAATAATGTTTACATAAATTACTTTGTTTTATAGAAGTGTGATATATTGATTGAATTATTTGTAGGGTGATCTCGAAATCCTCCAGGTTTTGAGAAGTTTTAGTTCGACACTCACAAAACAGGAAATATCTTAGACAAGCCCGAAACTGTGGAAAAACATGTAAGTTTATCGTCCTTCCTCTTTGTTTCTTAACTTCCATAAGTGGATTTTGAAACTGTGAAACTCTATTGGATATTGCAACTAACTTGATTTTTAATTCTTAAAGGAAATGATCAAGAAGAAAATTCAAAAAAATCCAGAGATGTAGGTATTTGATGTCATAGAAGAATGTTTTGGGAGGCAAAATAAAGGATATGTTGCTGGGTATGGTGGTGCTATCAAGCCTAAGGATCTAAGAGACCAAACCGATTCGACCTTGAAATGAAGTTAAAACAAGTTGGAAAAGTTAATGAAGTGTTACTGGGAAGAATAGAACATGTGGAAGCAGAAAATAGAACCTTCGCTACTCGCTTAAATGAAGTTGAAGCAAAATTTGAGGGAAAACTTCAGGCCATTCTAGATGCTTTTAGTGATTAGTAAGGTAAATACTATAAATCCCCCTCTTTAAATTAAGTCACTTTTTATGATAGATAAAATACATGATGTACAGGTATTGGCAGCACTAAAAAGTGTGTGTGTGTAGCAGATTAGTAGATAAAATTGAAAAAATTAGTCCTAGTTACTTATCAAACTATTGTAGAATGATCCGAATACATTAAGAGTTCAAGGAAGTGTTAGATCAAATATGAGCAGCAGGGATCTAGCAATTAGTTCATGGGAATGAATTAAGTTATTAATATTTACTTAGTTGTCCTGAATTCACTTGGTGAAGAACAATTACATTTTTTCTTACAATATAATGCTGCAAACAAGAATAAGATGTGTTGCTATTGTTACATGATGTTTGACCGTGAAAAGCAGTTTCCTCTTAATCTTACAATTGATCAAGTAGTGATGAATTGATGATATCGTAAGTGATAAATTTGGAAATAATTGTGATGGTTCTTCTACTTCTTATATTGCATTTGTGGTTAGTAATAATAATAGGTACTGATGTGCACAATATGTTTGTGATGTATGTGGTTTACAAGTTGATTGATTCAAATTAAAACTCAATTTCAAGGTTTACATGCAATGTATTTGATGCAGACTCAAGAATAGCCGAGTAAGCTTATTGACTGCTCTGCTAAAGTGCCTCATTTCTACTGGCTTCCTTGCTGACTGCTCTCAAGTTAAGTTGGTGTTGCTGATATGCTTCCATGCTGACTACTCTGCTAAAGTGCCTCATTTCTACTGGCTGACTCTTCTATGTTGTGGACTTTCAGTTTGAATTTTTATATAATTAGTCATCAGATAAACTCGAAATGAACTTCATGGTATTTGTATATCTTGGGCATCAGATAATTGGTTGTGGTGGTTTTAATCATGGACAACTGATGTTGATTTGGATTTTGTGAAACTGGAAATGAACTTCATGGTATTTGTATGCAATGATGATTGATGATGGTATTACTATATGTAGGAATCATTGACATTGCTTTGGGATATGTAGCAGGTGCATAATGAACAAGCAGGTGCATATGAGAATAATTGCCATGTCTTTTGCGACGAGAGATGTCTGTCATAGTTGCTAGTTGGCTTTTCGCGATAGGAGGTTAGCCCGTCGTGTTTTTCCTTTTGCGATGAGATTTTCTAATATCATAATAGGTTTTTTGCGACATGAATTTTTCCTGTCACAATAAGCTTTTGCGACGGGGTCATGACGGGGTAGTCAATTACAACGACCCCCTTTCATGACGGGCTTGTGACGGGTAATCCAATCATAATTGGTCTTTTACGATGAGTCAATGACGGGATTTACCGTCATAAATAAAACATTATCTTGTAGTGAGAGTGCTAGATGGAAAATTATTAATTTTAAATCCAAACTACTATTATTGTTGATGTGGGCCTGAATATCTCCGCCATAAGGCCCAAAGAAGCTACAATGACCAATACAGGCCAGCTGGGCCCTAGCCTAGGAAGTAGGCTCAAAACTTGGTACCTAAACGAAATAAGAGCAAAGCCTTATTTTGGAAAGCCCACCTTCTCTGAGAAGCCAGGCCCAATTCGTAAAAGGCTCATCATTGTTGGCCAAATGACACGTGTCATAAACTCCCCAAGGGGCACGCATCCCACAGCTAGGGTTGAGGGATCAATTCCCAAGACACCCTAGCCCTATAAATAGCTCAGATCCCAAGGTAAGGGGCAATCAATTGATTCCCACCAACAAAAACGAACATTGCTCTGCCTTCTCTCTATAAATTACTTCTCTCTCTAGCTTATACTTACTTAAGCATCGAAGGGAATATTCCTATGGGAATATTCTTGTTTTGCAGGTTGCCAGAAGTTCGTGACAGGTCATACTTGATACCTCCGAGGAACGCGTGCCACGTCAGCACCGTAAAAGATCCCACAACATTTGGCGCCGTCTGTGGGGAGGTACAGTGTCATGGCTGAACTTCAATCTGAGTGCGGAAAACCCGAGGACAAAACGGGACTCCCAGTCAGGGGAGGAGTGTCTAAAGATGGGTCCGAAACTCATTGTGACACGGCAGCTAGCCGGCCTGCTGCCGCGAATTCTGTGCAGCACTTGTTGAATGGCGCTCACGAAGTCAATCCTAAGCACGATAATGGAAGGATGGTAGAGTCTTTGTCAGAAGATCCCGACTCACCTATGAAAGGACGCACCCTGGAGAAGGAGAGTCGGCATGTAAAAGAGGAACGTCCAGGAAGATGGACGAGACGAACTTCACAGAAGAATAATGAGGCCCAGGGCCATCACTCTCTCAAGACTCCTAGAAGACAGCATGAGAGCGTCATCATGAGAAAGAATGGCCGCGGCACTGAGGAGAAAAGAAGGCGAAGGAGGTCGTCCTCTAGGGGCTCCTTTATATTCAACACGGCTCTTGAAAACATCCTCCTTGCTGAGGGACCGAGTCTGGCAATAGAACCGTCCCCCCGACGACTGACCACCTCCAGCCAACAGGCCCCTTTCTGTGCTTTCCACAACGATGAAGGACATGACACCCAAAATTGTCGGATGTTGAGAAAGATATTAAGTGACCACGCGGCTGAAGGACACCTCCGCCAGTACATCCTTTTAAATGACGCGGACAAAGAAATGAGCCTCACCTTTAAGAAGTATTCAGACGAAAGAGTTATGGTAATATCAGGGGGAATAGCTGCAGGAGAACCATGTAAGGAAGGACGGCAAATAGGCCCATCTTATCTTCGCCCTGCACAGATGAATCTACCCTCTGTAGAAATTTCCAAAGACGATTACAGAAGGGCGGCAGCCCCATATGATGATGACCCTCTGCTTATAGAGATTAAGGTGGCTAATCTCAAGGTGAAGAGAGTACTGGTGGACACGGGGAGCTCGTCCGACATAATCAGTCTTCAATGTCTACGGAAATTAAAACACGATCCTGAAGCCATAGAAAAAGTGTACGGGCCCTTGGTAGGATTCGGAGGGAGCATCGTTCGTCCAATCGGCTCCATCTTACTCCCGGCCTCTATTGGAGTTCCCCCAGTGACCAAAGAAGGCGTCATCCGGTTTATAATTGTAGCAAACCTCACCACATTCAACATCATACTCGGCCGTCCAACACTCAACGACCTAAGAGCTGTGATCGTTCCTCATTTACTACTGGTCAAATTTGTAGGAAGTAACGGACGCGTTGGGTCTCTCTATGGAAATCAACAGTTGGCCAGGGATTGTTACTTATCGACATTGGAGCCAACGGACTGGGGAGCCTCTCCAAAGGGAAAAGAGCAAGCTAAACCTCTGACAACCCGTCGTAAAACCCGGGAGACACCAACGGAGCACAATGCAGAAAGACGACCTGAACCAGTGGGAGCACACTATGCTATAATCCTGGACTTAGCAGACCCGTCTCGAACGGTTCCCATTGGGATTCACCCTGACGACCCCATGTCAGCAGCATTAGTGCAACTACTCCGAGAATACAAGGAAATATTTGCCTTCACGCTAGAAGAGATGCCAGGCATTGATCCGGCGTTAGCCGTGCATAAGCTAAATGTAGATAACGCTATAAAGCCAGTGCTCCAGAAGAAGAGGAATCATGGAGAAGCAAGAAATTTGGCCGCCGCTGCTGAGGTTAAAAAACTAATGGATGCAGGCTTCATACGTCCATGTCAGTACCCCGACTGGGTAGCTAACGTAGTACTGGTACCCAAGACCAATGGGACATGGAGGATGTGTGTTGATTACACCGATCTCAACAAAGCTTGCCCCAAGGACAGTTTCCCACTGCCAAAGATAGACCGACTCGTCAACTCAACGACCGGACATGCCATGATGAGCTTCATGGACGCCTACTCCAGATTCCACCAGATCCCATTGTGGCCCGAAGATCAAGAGAAGACGTCATTTGTCACGGAATAAGGATTGTACTGCTACAAAGTAATGTTTTTCGGTTTAAAAAATGCCCCAGCCACCTTCCAACGGTTGGTGAACACGGTTTTCGCGAAGCAGCTGGGGAGGAATATAGAAGCCTATATCGACGATATGATTGTAAAAAGCAAACAAAAGATGGATCACCTCGACGATTTGCGAGAAACCTTTGAGACCCTGAGGACATACCAAATGAGGCTCAATCCCAAGAAGTGCATATTCGGGGCATCCTCTGGCAAGTTCCTTGGTTTCTTGATCGACGAAAGGGGCATTGAAGCAAATCCGGACAAGGTGCAGGCGGTCATCAATATGACGTCTCCAAGGACGGTCAAAGATGTGCAACGCCTAACTGGATGTCTTGCCGCCTTGGGGCGATTTTTATCTAGAGCTGGAGATAAGTGTCAATACTTTTTCAGTACCATCAAAAAGGGCACCCAGTTTGAGTGGACGACGCAGGCAGAGGCCGCCTTCCTTCGTCTAAAAGAACACCTGCATACTTTGCCACGACTGGTCAGCCCTCTCTCAGGAGAAGTCTTGTATCTGTACCTTGCCATCTCAAAGTACGCACTAAGTGTCGTCTTGCTTACAGAAAGGGATGGGACGCAACTACCTGTCTACTTTGTCAGCCACATGTTGCAGAATGCCGAACTCAAATATCCAACAGTTGAAAAGTTCGGCTTCGCTCTGTTCTTGGCTAGTAAGAAGCTTCGTCCATAATTCCTGGCTCATCGGCTGATAGTCTACACGGATCAACCGCTAAAGCGGCCGTTCACCAATCTAGAAGCGTCCGGAAGAATGCTCAACTGGGCAATTGAGTTTAACGCATTTGATATTTCGTATGAGCCGCGGAAGGCAATAAAGGGACAGGCATTTGCTGATTTCATTGCGAAACTGACCAAGCCACCCTATTTGAGGAATGAGAAAACCCAGTGGATAGTTCATGTGGACGGCTCTGCCACCCAAAATGGGTCGGGAGCCGTCATTATCTGCGAATCACCAGAAGGGGATATCTATGAATATGCAATGCGTTTTAACTTTCAGGAATCAAACAACGAAGCTGAATACGAAGCCCTGATATTTGGAATTCAGATGAGCAAAGCAGCAGGGGCGGAAGACGTCCTGGTTTTATCTGACTCACAGTTAACCGTCAGTCAAGTAAAAGGAGAATATGAGGCCAAGGATGACGCCATGATAAAATATCTGGAAAAGGTCCGTCAGGAAGTTCAGCAGCTGTCTAACTTTGAAATACAACATATACCCCGATCTGAAAACAACAAAGCAGACGCTTTGTCCAAAGTAGCAAGCTCAGCGTCTTGTGATACGCCGCGTCATGTGTAACACCCTAATAATTCCTTGCTTTTATAAAATCATTTTCTAACTTAAAATAAAGGAATTACTAAAGTATTACCGCCACCGTGATAACGGTTAAGGCTATTACCAGAATTACGTAGCGGAATTAAATGTCAACTAACTTTTAAAAACCATAATTAATGAAATATTGAGGCCTCCTACAATTTGGAACCATAATGGCCCAAAACCCAAAATATAAATAATTCAAACATTTCAAACGTAATTAAAATATTAAATAAAATAGTTTCAAAGAACGAAAGCATGCAACTCTCTCAATCATCCCAAGCCACATGATTTCGATCGTACTTGATCTACCAACCTGCTATATTAATCTACTCCCCAACAATGCAAGTGCAAATGATGGATCATCATAGGGTCATTAAGGCAAAGGCCATGACCAGAAACACACAAAGCACGTAGTCAGCAAAAGCAGAGTACTTACAAGCATAGAGTAAATGAAACTAAAACATGCATCACTCACTAAGTACTAATCAACATGCAAAAGCCATATAATACTTAACAAACAATCATGAGACACAAGACTCGACTCTTGACTCGACTCTTGACTCACAATTTAATTAGAATAAGCTTCGAACGGGCCAAAAGAATAATCCACAAAGGGAAAAGGTGATGGGAGCCAACCATACACCAAATATAATAATAATAAAATCGGGCCATACCGAGTGTCGGGCCATACCGACGGAATTCCTGCGCATAATATAAATGAAACAACGTCTTGTATCATTAGTAGGAGTACGAGATTTCCGGCAAGACTCCCCCCATTGTTCATACTCAAGGTATATACGTTCCAAGAGTTTTGAAGCTTGTTCCGGTTGCACTTTACGTTTATTAATATTTTATTAAAGGTGAACTCAAGATTCGTCAACATGCATACATACCATTAATAAACAACAACCAAAACAATCTTATTTTAATGCTTTAAGACTTGTGATCAACCAAGCAAGACAATTGTGATATTACTACCATGTTCCTCCTCACCAAAGTGAGACTCCACATCATGCACATTAACATGAGGGTTGTGCCCTTGCACGACAAATCCTAATTCATTTCATACATAATATTCCCAACTATACCCTACATGTGCGGTGGCTTACGTGAGCTAACCCTTCACATGTGGTAAAATAAATAGTATAACGAGGTACAAATAAATGGCTCAAAGTATGCTAGACATCCCGTACAGTAGCATACAAATAAATAATCCATCCCTTGCATGTGAAATAAACCATACATGCATAAATATTGAACAACATGATTGACAATGAAATCCATACTCATAATAATTTCAACATGCTTGTTCAACAATTTAATCCAATAAATCCAACATCACAAATCACATGCTCGTTCACCAAAATAAACATGATTCCACATAATGTAATTCACATCATCAACAATCATGTAATGTCATTGACAAAAAGGTGTGGTCGCCCTAGACTTGTACGTACCTTGAATACCTAAGCGTAGGGGCCACTTTGCAATAACGAGCACTCAACTAGAAATCACCTCCTATCATCAAAATAATGAAACTTAAATTATTTCCATGTTCATTTCATTTCCAGCAACTTTATAAAAATTAAAACCTCATTTAGACTTTAGAATTCAATCGTTTTTCAATAATAAAATCGTCTCAATTTGCAAAATCAATCCCTAGTACGAAAACATACTTTTTCCGCCTTTAAAATCAATAAAAATCGACACTTTAAACCTTTATTCAAATCTGAAAATATAATTGATTATCATAATTAAAATCATCACCTAATTATGCTAATCAATTGACTCATTAGGTCTAGGTTAAAACCCTAACTTGAAAATTCCAATAAACTAGTTTAATATCATAAAAATCAATGCTTATTAAATAAACAAAATCTGAAAATTCATCTTTTAATAATTAAAACAAACGTAATGAATCACAACACACAAATCCTCAAACCACGGTATTCATAACCGGTTCCCAGCATTTTAATTACTCAAAACAATATTAATATAATAATTTAAAATACGGAATTTAAATAGAATAGGTAAGGAAGAAGAGAATTATACCAATCCGGCCTATAGCACGGAACAACCACGAATGTAATGTGGTTGGGCGAAAAGAATTGAACAACGAACGAATAACACACACACACGAACGTGTGTGTGCGCAGCAAGGGCGACGAGCGCGAGCGGGGAGAGGGGGCGCGCGCGCGCTGGGCGCGAAGGAGAGAGAGAGGGCGAGCAGGCAGCGCTATGCGCGAGGGCACGAGCGAGAGAGAGGGGCAGCAGGTGTGCACGAGTGCACGAGCAAGGGACAGCAGGTGCGCACGAGTGCACGAGCAAGGGACAGCAGCAGCGCACGAGGCTCGCTGCGGCTGCGGGCAAGAGAGGAGAGGCGAGGGCGAGTGTGTGGGCGAGGGCGGGCGAGCACGGGCGAGCACGAAGGCTCGAGTCCGAGGCCGTGCGGGTGCCGAGCAAAGAGAGGAGAGGAGTGTTGGGCAAGAAATCAAAAAGAAGCTTTATCAAATTTTAGGGGTTTATTTAATGATGGGGGAGTCTATTTATAGGCTCCCTAATCCCTTGATGGGCTAGGCTTAGGATATTTAGGTTGGGCTTAGGAATTAAATGAATTGGGCTAGCTTAGGATTTAAATTAAACTGTTTGGATTGGGCTTGATTAATAAAACGAACTGGACTTTTTATTTAAAACCCCAAGCTTTAAAAATCATTTGCAACTCATTTAATTTCCCGACTCAAGAATTAAATTCGTTTCGTAATTAATTAAAATAATAAATATTCTAATTAATTAAAATACATTAAATAAAATGCATTAAAATATTATTTACATGATAATGAATCGTAAAATTCTTTATAAATATAATAAAATATATTTATAAATATTATAAAAATACGAGGTATTACAGTCTACCCTCCTTAAAAGAAGTTTCATCCCGAAACTTGGGTTCGGAAATCTAAATTCAACTCAAAACTTGAGACTTTCTGAGACTTTCAATACGTTCATTTACAAAAGTTTTAAGTTGTTGTACTCTTTACATGATTAAACAGGACAATAATAAGTGCAAATTCAATAGAAAGCACTAAATTGAGCATAAAATAGGGAAAAACAAGGTAAAAAGCGCGAAATTCTACCGCACTCTACCCCCCTTAAAAGACACGAGTTACGACCCCGTAACTCAACTAACCTCGGGAAAAAGCTCGGGATATTTCTTTCTCATTTCGTCCTCCGCTTCCCAAGTGGCTTCCTCAGATTCTTGATTAGACCACAACACTTTGACAATTTTCACATCTTTAGTACGCGTACTACGCACTTTGCTATCAAGGATCTTGACAGGTATTTCCTCAAAGGTTAGACTTTGGTCTAATTCTATGGTCTCCGGTTGCAACACATGCGATTTATCCGGGATATATTTCCTTAACTGAGATATGTGGAACAAATTATGCACTCTATGCAAGTCCATAGGCAAGGCTAGTCTATAAGCTACCTTTCCGATTCTTTCTAAGATCTCATGTGGGCCTATGTACTTAGGGCTTAACTTCCCTTTCTTTCCAAATCTCATGACACCTTTCATTGGTGACACTTTGAGCAACACTTTATCACCTATGTTGAACTCTTCATCCCTACGTTTCAAGTCTGCATAACTCTTTAGGCGATCATGCGCCGCTTGAATCTTTGATTGGATGGTTCTGATTTGGTTCATGGTGTCCTCTATCATTTGAGGTCCCAACACTACGGTTTCACTAATATCGTTCCAACAAAGTGGACTTCTACATTTTCGTCCATACAAAGCTTCAAATGGTGTCATTCCAATGCTAGCATGATAGCTATTGTTATAGGAAAACTCAATCAAATCTAGGCTATCTTCCCAACTTCCTTGGAAATCAATAACGCATGCCCGAAGCATGTCCTCCAGGGTTTGGATAGTCCTTTCAGTTTGTCCATCCGTGGCTGGGTGGAAGGCTGTACTCATTTTCAATGTCGTACCAAAACTCTTCTGCACACTTTTCCAGAAATTCGAAAGAAACCTTGAATCCCTATCTGATACGATATCTTAGGAACTCCATGTAACCTCACAACATTCTTAATGTAGGCTTTAGCAAGTTGTTCCATTTTCCAGGTTTTCTTCATTGGTATAAACACTGCTGACTTGGTCAACCTATCTACCACAACCCAAATTGTATCATTCCCAGTCTTTTACTTAGGTAAACAAGTGACAAAGTCCATAGAAATACAGTCCCATTTCCAGCTTGGAATCTCTAATGGTTGGACCTTCCCTTGAGGTCTCCTATGCTCAATTTTAACCTTCTGACAAGTCAAACATCTAGCCACAAATTCAGCCACTTCGTTCTTCATCCTTGGCCACCAGTAGACCTTTTTCAAGTCCTTATACAACTTGTCACCCCCTGGGTGCACAGAATATGGCGTATTATGCCCTTCTTTCATCAATCTCTCTTTCAATTCTCCACACTTTTGAGGCACGCACCACCTGCCTTTGTACCTCAAACTTCCATCATCATGGATTCGGAAATCTAACTCCTTACCTTGCGAAATCTTTTCCTTGATTCGCTCCAACTTTACATCACCAGCTTGATTCTCTCTAATCTCATCAAATATTGACGGTTGGATGGTTAAGGCATTCATTAATCCCACAAGGCTTTCACCACTTACTATTTCGAGGTTCAAACGCTGCATGTCCTTACACAGCTCGTTAGCAACTACTAACGCATTAACACTATGACTTGATTTCCTACTCAAGGCATCCGCAACTACATTGGCTTTTCCCTCATGGTACTGGATATCCAAATCATAGTCCTTAATTAACTCCAACCACCTTCGTTGGCGCATATTCAAATCCTTCTGTGTGAAGATGTACTTCAAACTCTTGTGGTCCGTAAATATCCTACACTTCACACCATACAGATAGTGTCTCCATATCTTCAATGCGAATACTATAGCTGCTAGCTCTAAATCATGGGTAGGGTAATTGGATTCATATGGCTTCAATTGCCTTGACGCATACGCAATAACTTTCCCGTTTTGCATCAATACACACCCTAAACCATTCTTAGAGGCATCACTATACACATCGTATGCACCACTCTCATCTGGTAAGGTTAACACTGGCGCGGTTGTCAATCGCGTCTTTAAGGCTTGGAATGCTTCCTCACACTGGTCACTCCATTCAAACTTGGTTTCCTTCTTCATCAAGGTAGTCATGGGCTTGGCTATCCTAGAGAAGTCTTGTACAAATCGTCTATAGTAGCCAGCTAATCCCAGAAAACTACGAATGTCAGTCACACTCTTGGGTGTAGGCCATTCACTAACAACTTTGATCTTAGTAGGGTCAACTGCCACCCCTTCTTTTGACACAAAATGTCCCAAAAATGCAACTCTTTCCAGCCAAAACTCACACTTTGAGAACTTGGCATACAACTAGTTATCTCTCAAGGTACTCAACACCAATCTCAAGTGTTCCGCGTGATCTTCTTCACTCTTTGAATACACTAGGATGTCATCTATGAAAACCACTACAAACTTGTCCAAATAGGCATGGAATACACGGTTCATTAAGTCCATAAATATTGCAGGGGCATTGGTTAACCCAAAAGGCATAACAGTGAACTCATAATGTCCGTATCTAGTTCTGAATGCAGTCTTTGGTATGTCATGGTCAGCGATTCTCAATTGATGATAACCCGAACGCAAATCGATCTTTGAAAAGATTCCTGCTCCTTTTAGTTGTTCAAATAGGTCTTCTATCCTAGGTAATGGATATTTGTTCTTGATTGTGACCTTATTGAGCTCCCTGTAGTCTATACAAAGCCTCATGCTTCCATCCTTTTTCTTCAAAAACAACACTGGTGCTCCCCAAGGCGATGCGCTTGGCCTAATATAACCTTTCTCCAATAGATCCTCTAGTTGGCCTTTTAACTCATTCATTTCTGCTGGAGCCATTCGATAAGGTGCTTTTGAAATAGGGGCGGTTCCAGGCTCTAAATCTATGGTAAAGTCAATAGGTCGATTGGGAGGCATCCCCGGGATCTCTTCTGGAAATACATCAAGGAATTCATTGACTACTGCAATACCCTCAGGCTGATCCTTGATCACATGCTCTAAGTTCCTCACATTACATAAGAAGGCTGGGTTCCCTTTACTGACTAGCTTCACGAGTTCCATTGCCGTGATGATTCCTATGTTCTTAGATTTACCAAAACGACGATATGACACTACTTTGCCTAGGCTAGACCTCAAGTGAACCTTCTGCTTCTCACAATCTATTTTGGGTTTGAACTTGGCCAACCAATCCATTCCTAGAATTACATCTAGCTCTCCTAGCTTGAATTCGATTAGGTTAGATAAGAACACGGTCTTGGCTATGGTCATAGGCACATCTCTATGGATTTTGGTACACTTCACTATACTACCAGTAGGTATGACTATAGGTACTTCAATTGATTCAGGCTCTTTCAACCCTAATTTCCCCAAAGCATCTACTGATATAAAAGAATAAGTGGCACCAGAATCAAATAGAACTTTAACTAAAACGGAATTAATAGAAAAAGTACCCGCTATGACGTCAGAGGAAGTCTCCGCTTCTTGCCTAGATATCACATTCAACTTTCCTTGGGCAACTCCTTTGTTATAGCCACCTCCATTGGTGTTCCCATTGTTGTTTCGATTCTCATTCAGCTGTTGGTTCCCTCCAGGCTTTCCATGGTTCTGGTGATTGCCATTGCTATTTCCATTGTTACCACTTTGGTAGTTCCTTTGATTTCCACCTCCATTTCCCCCATTCCGGTTCTGATTATTCCGGTTATTGCCTTGGTGGTTACCTAGGTTAGGCTTTCCATTCTTAGAATAGCATTCATACTCCCTATGGCCTAACTTCTGACAGAATCTACAAGTCACCAAGTTTCCATCACAATCCTTTCCAGGGTGATTCATGTTACAGCGCCTACATTCGTAGGTCCGTACTCCATTCCTTCCAGACTGATTTCCACCACCTTGGTTGTTGCGATTACCACCATTGTTAGCCCTAAACTGGAAATTCCCATTTCCTTTGTGCTTCTTAAAATTCCCCTGATTCTGATGGTTATTTCCTTGATTCGAGCTTCCACCATCCTTTCTCTTTTCAGCACTACCATTCTTCCTTTGCTGTAACCCATACAGGTGGGCAGCTTTTCCGTACAGGGTGTCTAATGAGGTAAAGGTCTCTCCAGACAACAACAGTTGTAAGTCCATGGTCAAACCATTCTCAAATCTTTGAGCCCTGAGCTTTTCCGTTGCCACCACTTCAGGTGTAAACCTAGACAGCTCTATAAACTTAGAATAGTATTCTGTCACAGACAGACCTCCCATTTTGAGTTCAATGAACTCCTGCGCCTTTTTCTTCTTCAGGTAAGGTGGGTAAAACTTGTTCCTTAGTGCAGTTTTGAATGCTTCCCATCAAAAGTTAGGTGTGGCTCTAAGGGTATTTTCACATCGTTGCCACCATAAATCAGCTTCACCCCTCAGGTAGTACACAACACTATTCACCCTAAGGTTTTCGGGGCAATTCACAGCTATAATGAGTTTATCAAACTCTCTCAACCAGTTCTCTAACACACTTGGTTTAATCTCTCCGCTATAGAGTGAAGGCTTGCTTTGAGCTATTTTCTTAAACATTTCCCCAGCCGGGTCATGCATTGGGTTTGCTCTGGTTTGAGCTAGGTCACGAACTACCTCAGCTAGTTGTCTAACCACTTCAGAAATCTCTTGGCTAGCCATATCCCTTCTCTTGAATAAATAAAGAGGCTAACTTTAATATTGGTTGGACATGACATCACTAAGGCACTGGTTCGACAGCGAACCTACTCACAACAAGAACACATTTAAGCGCAACCTAGGGGGAAGAGTTGGCGCCACCTTCGGGCCTTCTCACCCCACTATTCGATGCAAGTAAATTTAGATGGTTGCTACTAAACCACCTTGCACATAAAATTTCATTGAAGAAATAAAAAATAATCCCTTTGCGATACCCACAAGACTTAGGATTGAGAATTAAACTTAAAGGATAACGAAAAGGAAATTCTATTCTTTTATTAAAACTCCAATGAATAAGTCTTACATCCACTAATGCCATAACATTTATTCTCCAACTATAATAAACTAAAACCATAAATAGTAGCTTTGCCACTTTATTAATCAACGAAAAATAAAACTAAGGATTACATTTCTCTAGAGACTAACGTCATCACAACGATCATTTCTTTCCTTGTATTGCTCTGGAGTAAAGTCTTGATCATTAGGATCATCCAATTCTTCTTCCGGATCCGAGTCTTCATCCATAGCCTCATCATTTTGCTGTGGCTCACTATCAACCACATTATTCTCTTCAAGCTCATCTTCAGACCCACTGGATATCTCAATGGTTGGTTCAGGAACTATAGGGTTAGGATTTTCAATCTCTACCACATCATCATCACTATCCTCCTCAACATCACTAGCTTGTTCATCATGGATCATGCCATCCTCACCATCACTTTCTATTCCTCCATAGCCCATACCTAGACCCGCAGAATACTTTCCATCCTCATAGCTAATTTCCGCAACCTCTAGGATAGTAGCAAGAACCTCAGAATCATACTTCCACCTACCATCACTAGTCCCATATTTGTACCAATTAGGGGTACCATCACCATAATGCATGTCACTAAACCTATTCTTGAGGTCTATGTAAGGATTCTTATGGGGTAAACAATGTATAATCATACTAGCCATCATATATTTGTGCCTAAGGTGGGGCATATTCTTGGTCGAAGCCAAATAGTTACAAGCAAACACGATCTTCTGAACATACGTGCGAGGAGTCTCTTTATCCATCTTCTCTAAGTATCCTAGACTGGTGAACTTAGAAGGTAGCATCCTTAATTCCTGAAAATTCACAACTCAAAAATCTTACTAACGCGTTTCCATAGAAATTCCAACCCCAAAAGCATACAATAAATAGTTCGTGGAGCCATACAATTTCAATGCACAAATATATGCTCAACATGAAATATGATGCAATTAATCACATGAAGCAAGATAAAACATGGTTAGAACATATACATGGCACTTAATAATCACATTGTCACATAATATGCATTCTTAGACTAATATGCCCTTCTTAGTCTACCCATTTCTCACTTGAAAATAATATTAATTTTCGAAATTAATTAAGAAATAACTCATAACTTTGTTGAAATTATTTAAATTAAAATCGAAAATTAATAAGAATTATTAATAAATTAAATTAATTTCGGATATTTAAATTAAAAGAAAATCCGAAAATAAAAATAAAAATAAATTCAAGAAATTCGAATAAAAATAAAAATTAAAAAAAAAATTAATTCGGAAATTTAAAAGAAAAATCCGAAAAAAAGGAAGTTCGAATGAATTAAAAATTAATTCGGAAATTCCGAAAAAATTTCGAATAAAATAACTTAATTTAAATAATAGTCTCGAACTTTTCAACTCTTTTCAAACGACCCAAAATAATTAATATTTGACCTTTAAAATATTGAGTACTCAAAATAATACGTTTTGACTTTAGGAAAATAATTTTCGAAAATCCTAAAATTCCGCAATCGTAGTTTAAGGATTTACCACTTTGCACTATTAATTAATGCAAAGCAGCTCTCAAACTAGAGCTCTGCAAATACCACTTTGTAACACCCTAATAATTCCTTGCTTTTATAAAATCATTTTCTAACTTAAAATAAAGGAATTACTAAAGTATTACCGCCACCGTGATAACGGTTAAGGCTATTACCAGAATTACGCAGCGGAATTAAATGTCAACTAACTTTTAAAAACCATAATTAATGAAATATTGAGGCCTCCTACAATTTGGAACCATAATGGCCCAAAACCCAAAATATAAATAATTCAAACATTTCAAACGTAATTAAAATATTAAATAAAATAGTTTCAAAGAACGAAAGCATGCAACTCTCTCAATCATCCCAAGCCACATGATTTCGATCGTACTTGATCTACCAACCTGCTATATTAATCTACTCCCCAACAATGCAAGTGCAAATGATGGATCATCATAGGGTCATTAAGGCAAAGGCCATGACCAGAAACACACAAAGCACGTAGTCAGCAAAAGCTGAGTACTTACAAGCATAGAGTAAATGAAACTAAAACATGCATCACTCACTAAGTACTAATCAACATGAAAAAGCCATATAATACTTAACAAACAATCATGAGACACAAGACTCGACTCTTGACTCGACTCTTGACTCACAATTTAATTAGAATAAGCTTCGAACGGGCCAAAAGAATAATCCACAAAGGGAAAAGGTGATGGGAGCCAACCATACACCAAATATAATAATAATAAAATCGGGCCATACCGAGTGTCGGGCCATACCGACGGAATTCCTGCGCATAATATAAATGAAACAACGTCTTGTATCATTAGTAGGAGTACGAGATTTCCGGCAAGACTCCCCCCATTGTTCATACTCAAGGTATATACGTTCCAAGAGTTTTGAAGCTTGTTCCGGTTGCACTTTATGTTTATTAATATTTTATTAAAGGTGAACTCAAGACTCGTCAACATGCATACATACCATTAATAAACAACAACCAAAACAATCTTATTTTAATGCTTTAAGACTTGTGATCAACCAAGCAAGACACTTGTGATATTACTACCATGTTCCTCCTCACCAAAGTGAGACTCCACTTCATGCACATTAACATGAGGGTTGTGCCCTTGCACGACAAATCCTAATTCATATCATACATAATATTCCCAACTGAACCCTACATCTGCGGTGGCTTACGTGAGCTAACCCTTCACATGTGGTAAAATAAATAGTACAACGAGGTACAAATAAATGGCTCAAAGTATGCTAGACATCCCGTACAGTAGCATACAAATAACTAATCCATCCCTTGCATGTGAAATAAACCATACATGCGTAAATATTGAACAACATGATTGACAATGAAATCCATACTCATAATAATTTTAACATGCTTGTTCAACAATTAATCCAATAAATCCAACATCACAAATCACATGCTCGTTCACCAAAATAAACATGATTCCACATAATGTAATTCACATCATCAACAATCATGTAATGTCATTGACAAAAAGGTGTGGTCGCCCTAGACTTGTACGTACCTTGAATACCTAAGCGTAGGGGCCACTTTGCAATAACGAGCACTCAACTAGAAATCACCTCCTATCATCAAAATAATGAAACTTAAATTATTTCCATGTTCATTAAATTTCCAGCAGCTTTATAAAAATTAAAACCTCATTTAGTCTTTAGAATTCAATCGTTTTTCAATAATAAAATCGTCTCAATTTGCAAAATCAATCCCTAGTACGAAAACATACTTTTTCCGCCTTTAAAATCAATAAAAATTGACACTTTAAACCTTTATTCAAATCTGAAAATATAATTGATTATCATAATTAAAATCATCACCTAATTATGCTAATCAATTGACTCATTAGGTCTAGGTTAAAACCCTAACTTGAAAATTCCATTAAACTAGTTTAATATCATAAAAATCAATGCTTTATTAAATAAACAAAATCTGAAAATTCATCCTTTAATAATTAAAACAAACCTAATGAATCACAACACACAAATCCTTAAACCACGGTATTCATAACCGGTTCCCAGCATTTTAATTACTCAAAACAATATTAATATAATAATTTAAAATACGGAATTTAAATAGAATAGGTAAGGAAGAAGAGAATTATACAAATCCGGCCTATAGCACGGAACAACCGCGAATGTAATGTGGCTGGGCGAAAAGAATTGAACAACGAACAAATAACACACACACACGAATGTGTGTGTGCGCAGCAAGGGCGACGAGCGCGAGCGGGGAGAGGGGGCGCGCGCGAGCTGGGCGCGAAGGAGAGCGAGAGGGCGAGCGGGCAGCGCTGTGCGCGAGGGCACGAGGGCACGAGCGAGAGAGAGAGGGCGAGCGGTGCAGCGCTGTGCGTGAGGGCACGAGCGAGAGAGAGGGGCAGCAGGTGTGCACGAGTGCACGAGCAAGGGACAGCAGCAGCGCACGAGGCTCGCTGCGGCTGCGGGCAAGAGAGGAGAGGCGAGGGCGAGTGTGTGGGCGAGGGCGGGCGAGCACGGGCGAGCATGAAGGCTCGAGGCTGAGGCCGTGCGGGTGCCGAGCAAAGAGAGGAGAGGAGTGTTGGGCAAGAAATCAAAAAGGGGCTTTATGAAATTTTAGGGGTTTATTTAATGATGGGGGAGTCTATTTATAGGCTCCCTAATCCCTTGATGGGCTAGGCTTAGGATATTTGGGTTGGGCTTAGGAATTAAATAAATTGGGCTAGCTTAGGATTTAAATTAAACTGTTTGGATTGGGCTTGATTAATAAAACGAACTGGACTTTTTATTTAAAACCCGAAGCTTTAAAAATCATTTGCAACTCATTTAATTTCCCGACTCAAGAATTAACTTCGTTTCGTAATTAATTAAAATAATAAATATTCTAATTAATTAAAATACATTAAATAAAATGCATTTAAATATTATTTACATGATAATGAATCGTAAAATGCTTTATAAATATAACAAAATATATTTATAAATATTATAAAAATACGAGGTATTACATCATGTGTTTTGGGAAGTAAAGCAGCTCAAAAGCATTGACACATCGAGGACATATATCCTAGACCGAACAGCCACCTGGATGGACGACATTGTTAATTTCAAAATGAATGGAGTACTCCCTGATGATCCCAGGCAGGCAGAAAAATTACAAAGAAAAAGTACTTGGTTTGAGATATGGAATGGGACTCTATACAAGAAAGCCTTCTCACGGCCTCTTCTTCGCTGCGTAACCCCCGAGAAGGGGCATGAGGTACTGGAAGATCTTCATCAGGGATTATGGAGCTCTCACATAGGAGGGAGGGCCCTGGCAGAAAAAGCCCTAAGAACCGGATACTATTGGCCCACTCTCAAAGAAGACGCTCTCAACTTGGTCAAGCGGTGTGATAAATGCCAACGATTTGCTCACCTAATTCGACGGCCGGCGCAGAAACTGACACTAATCACCAGCCCTATACCATTTTCCAAATGGGGGATGGACTTATTAGGTCCCTATACGACGGCACCAGGAGGATTGCGTTATGTAATAGTTGTCGTCGACTATTTCACTAAATGGGTAGAAGCTGAAGCTTTAAAAAACACTAAGGCACAAGATGTGAGAGCATTCATCTGGAAAAACATCATCACAAGATTTGGAATGCCTCAGTCTATTGTCTTTGACAACGGGCCACAATTCAAGACGCCCAAATTGGAAGATTGGTTGGCTGACCATGGTATCACAACATGTTTTGCATCAGTAGGACGCCCCCAAGCTAACGGACAAGTAGAAGCATTCAACAAAATCATCTCTGAAGGGATGAAAAAGAAGCTTGATGAGGCAAAGGGCTTATGGGCCGACGAGTTACCCAATGTTTTATGGTCTATACGGACCACGGCAAAAAACTCCACAGGAGAAACACCATTCTTGTTAGTTTATGGAGCTGAAGCCGTCCTACCCATTGAAATGTGTGAACCAACTCTGCGCGTCATGTTGTTTAATGAAGATGCCAATTGGGAAATGATGAAAGCGGCCTTGGATTTCTTACCAGAAACAAGAGAAAACGCGGCTCTACGACAGCAGCTATACAAACTCCGAATGACGAGGGAGTACAACAAAAGGGTTTCTAGAAGAATACTAAAAGTCGGAGATTTTGTGCTTAGAAAAATGGAAGCCGTCGGACGCGCCAATGAACAAGGGAAACTCACTTCTACTTGGGAAGGTCCATATGAGATTTACGAGGAGGTTCGAGACGGAACATACCGGATCCAAGACATGCAGGGACGTCCGATTTTGCGTACATGGAATGCGGATAACCTCAAGAAGTACTTTTTCTAGATTAACACTTATGTTATCTTGATTATATGTTTTGTAAAGACGTCCAAAACCTAGACGCACCATGTAGCATGCTTTAAACATTAAATGAAAAATTCCCCGCAAGCCGGCCTTGCTGGGAAATCTTTATGACAAATATGTTACCAAATTCCTTGGAGAAATGCAAACTAACGTTCTCCCAAGAAATAAAGACTAGTCGTTTAAAGGCCTAAGAAGTGGCCCAGATTAGCACCCTCACTAGGCTGATCACCTAGAACACAGGGGTCACACATTTCTAAAAATAGCTATATAAAGTAGCTAAAGACCTCGGCAAAAAGACCAGGGCAGGCATCTGACATCTCAATTCAGAGGCGTCGGATATAATCGTAGAATCAATAAAAAAAAATAGATAACAAAAGCTAAAGAGCAATAGAACTTTCAAAAGACACCAGGTCATTCCAAAAATTAGTCATAATTACAAAAATTATGCACATAGTGCCACTAAGCAAGGAGTCACGAAAACAAGCTCAAAATAAATACAAGACGCTTAGGAGCTCTCATTCCTCATCCTCGCTGGGAACAAACTCAGGAGGAATGCGTCCTTCCTTCTGAGCCTTCTCCACCTCAATCTGATAGGTGAGGAACTTCTCGAACCAGCTGAAGGGACGTTCACTGGCAAATTCGGCATTCCATGCAAGCTCCATGCCCCTTCGGGTTGATTTCTCACCTAGCATGGCCGACTGGTCGAGAACACTCTTTGACGAAGCAACCTCCTTGCGAGCCGCCTCCAGCTGGACCTCCAACTCCTTAAACTGAGTCTCAAGACGAGAAAACTCAGCTTCCTTCTCCTTAATTTTCATAGAAAGGTCCTCCATTTGAGAAAAGTTTCGATCAATTTGCAGGAGACGAGCCGCGTTCTCAGCATTTTGGGAGGCCAGGGCGTTGGTCACAGCGTCAATCTCCTCTCGCCTGTCAAAACGAAGTTTCTCCAGCTCAGCAAAATGCTGATCGCCACACTGACTGGCCAGAAGACGGTGTCGAGCCTCTTCGTGCACCAAAGCAGTGCGCCACTTCTTCAGCGAGTCCAGCAGAATGAACATCTACACAAACACAGCAAGAGTAAAACACAAGAGAAACAAGAATATGTACATAATAAAGGCATAATGAAACTCACATCCAGTGCCGAGGACTGCATAGCGGCAAGCATTTTCTCGGCCGCCTCAGGAAGGGTCTCGGCATACTTGGGAGGAATGGCATTGCGCATCAACGTCATTATCCTCCTTCGGTCATGAGAGTTGAACCCGCCTGAAGAAGGGATCTGATCCAATTCAGCATCAATGTCTTTCTGAGGGTCGGGAATTTCTATGGGAAAAACAACGGCCTTAGAATCCCTGGGAGAGACTATAGAACTGCTAGACGAGGAACGGCAGGTGGTTACGATGTTGGAGTAAAACTTACCCCCAGAATTCCTAGCTCTTTCCGCCGCCTTCAGAGGAATATTCCGGCGGACGGCTTCAGCAATCCCCGCAAGAGGATCGACCGTTGCTCCAGCTTTCCGAAAGCTAGGAGAAGCGAATGCAGCCTTGGGGACGGCAAACACCATAGGAGCCTTCGAAGCCGTTGACTTGAAGACGGGTTTACCTGTGCCGCCAGCCCTGCGCTTAGAAGAAGGTGTCGCGTCCATGGCCGCCTTCCTCGCCTTCTGAAGAAATGAAAACATATAAGTTGCAAACAATAAGGGGAATTACATAGGAAGGCCTGATCAATACCTTCTCCTCAGCAGGAGGGGGAGCCATCTACTCTGGGACGGCTTGCTCGGCCGCCTGCTGGCGCTGCCAAGCCTTAAAGGTGCTGGCGTCAAGTACCTTTGCCAGCCAGGACGACATATCCACTTGGCCTTTGGAGGCATCGTCTAGCTTATCCATGGCCTCGTCTGAAAAAACAAATAAAGACATTAGTAAAGTAGTTTTGATGAAACAGTGAAAGATTTGAGGTATAGATACATTACCTCTCGGCATATACGGACACAAGCCCACAGCCGAGAGGAAAACGGGATCGGCCAGTTGATCCAGATGAGGTAACCACCCCTCGGGTATGTAGGTCGTCTTGTCCTTAACTATGAGCGGCTTGGCCTTGAACAAAGACGAGATCCGTTCCCAGAGAGCGGCAGAGACCGGAGGGAAAGCGCTGCCCTTTCCAACCAAGTTGGGCTTGACGGTCCAACGTCTCATCCGCTCGCACATCTCCAAATTGGTGGTTTTGATAACCACCCACTTTTTCCTCCGGTGATGCCATTTTGGACGCCTTGCCCATCACCGTCTGATAAGCCCCCTTGTATGTAGAATTAGCCAACCCGCGGCAGCTTTGGAAACTTGGGACATGGAGGCGATCCTCAGGAACGCCGGGAAGGAGGGAGTAATACCTTCTAGCTCACAACGAGCGATATAGCCGAACACACCAGCCCAAGAGTTGGGGGACATTTTTTATTTGGTTCAGGCCAATGTTGAAGCCGTCCAGCAATTCCACCACAAAGGGGTGAGGGGGGAATCTCATGCCAAGCTTCAGAAATGAGCTGTACACGGCGAATTCCCCTTCCACCAGTCCAAAGCAGGTGCAGTCCATACCAGCCGGCATACGAAACTTATACTCCGAACCTAGATTCAGAGACTTCCCATAATCCATCCCCTTGATGGTGAGGAAGGTCAGCCATGGCTGAAGTGTTAGGTTATGATACATATGACAATTCATAAATCATGCGGAAACAACCATTAAGCCAGGAATACATATTATTTACACATAATCATTTAGCATAGTTTAGATGCATACTCTTTGTTGCGTGCCTTCCCTAGCTGCGCCCGAACCGAACAAGAACAAGTCTTTAGGACTCCAAGTGTCGTCCCTCCGTAGATAGTCCACAGCACGTCCGGATCCGCCTTAAGATTGACCAACTAGAATCGCCCTTAAGGTACTATTATTTTCGGCACTTTTAGGCAAATGTGTGACTGAATTTTTCTCTCAAAAACTCACTTTGAATACTTGAAAACTCGTTATAAATATGTGACCCTAGGCACCTATTTATAGAGTTATGGAAAAGGATTTGGAATCCTATTAGGATACTAATTTATTTAATTATAATCCTACTAGGACTCTAATTAAATAAACTAAATCTTTTAGGATTAGATTTAATCATATGACGAATCCCGGTAGCCTTAGGATTCGAGTAACACACTTTGAGTAATACGCTAGCACAGCACGCAGGCCTTGCGGCCCACGCAGGAGCGCCAGCCCACTCGTCGCAGCCCCGCGCGCGCGCCCAAGCTTCGGCTGGGCCTGGCTTTTGCGCTGGGCCTGGTCGAATGCTTGGCGTGTGGTTGTTGCGCTTGGCTTGCTGGGCGATGGCCCGGCTTCGTGTTGGGCCTTCGTCTGGCAGGCCTCGTCCGATGCTAATTCGTACGATGCGCTTCCGATTAAATTCTCGATTCCGGAATTCATTTCCGATACGAACAATATTTAATATTTCCGATTCCGGAATTAATTTCCGTTTCGAACAAATATTTAACATTTCCGTTTCCGGAACTATTTTCCGATTCCGGTAATATTTCCGATTCTGACAATATTTCCGTTTCCGGCAATATTTCCGATTCCGGCAATATTTCCATTTCCAATAATATTTTCCGATACGTACCATGTTTCCGTTTCCGGCAACATCTACGACTTGGATAATATTTATATTTCCGATACGATCCATATTTCCATTTCCGGCAATATCATCGTTTCCGGAGTATTCATTTCTTGCCTGTGACGATCTCAGCTCCCACTGAAACCAAGATCCGTCGATTCCGAATATCCATAGATGGAGTATTTAATGCCATTAAATACTTGATCCGTTTACGTACTATTTGTGTGACCCTACGGGTTCAGTCAAGAGTAAGCTGTGGATTAATATCATTAATTCCACCTGAACTGAAGCGGCCTCTTGCTAGGCATTCAGCTCACTTGATCTCACTGAATTATTAACTTGTTAATTAATACTGAACCGCATTTATTAGACTTAACATTGAATGCATACTTGGACCAAGGGCATTATTTCCTTCAGTCTCCCACTTGTCCTTAGGGACAAGTGTGCATTTCCTAATTCCTTTGTCGCTCGATGCTTGCTCTTGAACATAAGGTAAGAGTCGTCATCCTTATTATGTCCAGAGGTGTTCCTCGGTTTCAGAGTTCAACTGATCAAATAAACAGATAATCATAGCCTATTCATCCGAGCACGGCCATGCATTTCACAGTTTCTAGCTCTTCGAGTGGCCTTGTACAACTTTTAAGCATCTCATCCCGATTTATGGGAGGACAATCCCAATCTTGCGATCTTGATATTAGACTTCGTTTGATAGGTGATTACCTGAGCGTTGCCTTTATAGCCTCCTTTTACGGTGCGACGGTTGGTCAACGTCAAAGCAACCAGTTCTCAAACAAGTAATCTCAAATCACTCATGTATTGAGGATTTAGTGTCTAATAATTTTAATGAAATTTACTTATGACAGGTTTTCATCTCTTACAGTAAAGTTTCATAGGTCTTGTCCGATACTAGTCTTCCCAAAGTAAGTATCTATGCAAATGATTATGACATTGCCATGTCCACATAGTTCAAGAAACAGAACTACTAGTCATCTTGCATTCTAATCGTCTAACGTTTTCTATGCGTCCAATTTTATAGAAAACTCCGACTAGGGACCATTTTCAACCTTTGACATTCAAGTTCACTTGATAGACATTTCTTAGTCACAGGACTGGTCCTGACAGTCTATCTTGAATATATCGTCAAATTGAAGGGACTCATCATTTAATACTAAACCAAGATTAAATGGAATATGAAAATACATTTCATATATGATAAATGTTCAACCCCATTGTTTTACAACCATGGGCCTCAAACCCATCTTTAAAACATTTCATGGAATTCAAAGCTATGCTTGATTTCCAGTGCTACATCGTGAGTGTTGCTTCTCACTTGTTGCATAGGTTTAGTTATCACGCTTTGCCAATATTAACATCCTTTTCATCAAATGTTTTTCGAGATATGATGATAAGATCTTTTAAGTTTGTTTATTATGTGATCTAGTCTTTCTTACTTCGATAGTGGTTCTACGCATTTTGCAATGAAGAACCATCAAGTCAGCAGACATATGATCTCACCCAAGTTCATTGAAGAACTCTTTAACATAAACAACCCTGTTTTATTGCTTCTTAGGCAATAAGTTCTTTCACTTCAACTGTATAGGTTGCTAGTGATGCTTTGTTTGGATTTACTTATCCAAGCAGTTCACAGATATGTGGAAGACTTTCCAGCTGTATCTTAGAACATTAATATTTAATTTCCCACGCAACAACTCATGGTCTCCAATCCATGTTGCCATTTCAAAACACGATGCTCTATAGCTCGTCCTTATCAATGGTTAACTCCAAAGGGTCTTTGCTTGATCCTTTGCCAGTGTTTATGCGTGTAGCATCAATATTTAGCATATCTTTATTTCCTTGAATCAAGAACTATTCCTATGTACCTTTTCAAGTACCATAAGTATTCTTGATCTCAATCTAGTTGATCTTCACTTAGATCAATAGAGATTGGTATATGTTCGTCATGCCTAAAGTCATACGATACGTTTTTGGCGATCCTCATATTATATCATACATGATAAATTCTTTTGCAGAATAATTCCCAATTGAATTCTATTCATGTAACTTTAGCTCATCTAGTTTCAGTAGATACTAAATCCAGCTAAATTCTTTGACATATAATATAGGTTAAGAATCTCATTTAGACTCTTTGATGTTTAACTTAGTAAATGCTTATACATAGTTCAAACATCCTTTACTTAGATTTATTCATATGGATCGAATATCTCCAATGGAGTCTTTCGTGTTTGATTTAGTAAATGCCATTACTTAATCCAAAACAATATCATAAGATCTTTGTAAATAGATCTTAGTACCCAGTATGTACTAAGTTTCGCCTTGGTCCATCATTGATGAATAATCTCAAATCTAAGTATTTAGCATTTGAATGTTATTTCACAATAGAGAGATATGTGTGTGATACACATAGGACCAATTAAGTTTTATGTACTCCCACTAAACTTCTTATATATCTATAAGAATCATGTACATTTTATGAAACTAAAATACTTATTAGCTTCACTAAAATACATTTCTAATTCCCAATTGCTTGCTTAAATCTGTACTTAGATTTTATAAACTAGCTTTTCTTTTCAAGCATTTATTTGGATCCACAAATCCTATGACATAGCATGTACATAGTTTCTTCCAACATTTGACTGAGGAAGATGTTTTGTCATCCAATTGCCATATGTACCAATATGCAATCATTGCTTGAATTATAGACTTAAGCATTACGATTTTGCATGAGGTTTCAACACAATCCACATCGTGAATTTGCTTGTAACCTTTAGCAACTAATCTAGCTTTGTGTGTGAACACAATTTCATGTTTGATGGTTTTTATCCTTAAAACAAACTTTGCAACCAATAGGTGTGAAACTATTCTTGCAAATCAACAAAATTTCAATTTTGTCATCAAAACATTGAGTATGTTTTATGGCCTCTAACCATTTAAAACATTTGAGTCTATACATGGCCTCTAACCATTTTAGGGAATCTGGGTTTCGTCATAGCTTTCTTACAGGTCACAAACTCATTAATCTTCGTGATAATAGTTTGACTGTAAGTTGTAGGTTTCTTCACTATCTAATAGAAGAATTGCATAGTTTCAGTGACTTGAACTTTATGCCTACTTGGGTATGGAACATCAAACAATAGAATATCAATAGCCACTTGAAAGTCCTTTGAATATTCTGTTCTCCTTGAAGCACTTGTAAAGTCTTCTAAGAGATGTCTATTCTTTAAAACCACTTCTAAAGTCCTTAAAGAATACGTGTTCGGATTTTCTAAAGAACTTCGAAAAGCCTCCGGAATGTCCGTCTATGTTTGTTGTTTGCCTCGAAGACTTTCGAGGTCTATTTTCTCCCACTTGTCATTTTGGAAACGAATCTCCAAAAGGACATTATTTCGAGCAAACAAACATTATGTTCTCAAAAATTCGTGGTAGAAACAATACCCTTGTGTCTCATTTGAATAAATCATAATGAAACATATATCTATACTTGGGCCTTAGTTTGTCGAATGACAAACACTAAGCTCCCACTGAGTTTTGCAACTCTCTAGATATATTTTATGAAAAGTTATTCTGAAATTACTTTTCAATAGCTTTTGACGAATTTGGTTTAGTTTGGTGGTAGTTGAGCATTTTGTTTTAGAAATTATAGGAAAAGTTTTTATGATTCATCATTAATCGAATCAAGTACTAATTGACTTCGATTATTCCAACTAAGATATGCCATATCTTATGGACCTAGATTGTGAAATTACAACACACAATCATTGATGATCATATTTGGTCTCAAGTAATCATCAACATGATCTAACCTAGATCTTTATGATTTCTTGCCAAGTGGATTTTATACTTCTGAATCTTTGAACTAGCCAAACAGATTCAACTTATATCACATTTGAGTAAATAAACCTATATTCACTCAAATCCATGTGAAATAATAAAGTCATAAAATCTTTCTTTAGCTTTGAACTCTATTGTCTAGGTGTTCTAACAATAGTTCATATCTTTTGTTACTTTCAACAAGTAAGACTAGTTGTCTTAAAATGATCTAGAAATCAATCAACTTTCAAAAGTCCATCAAAATAGAGCTTTTGAATGTTGACTTGTTGATATGGTCTAAGCAACAATGCCAAAGATTAGTGGAACTCAAATCAAGGGGTTGATTTGAACCTAGTAAAGTTCTTTAAAGAGTTGTTTGTTTTAATCAAGCATATTGACTCAACCTGTAATTGACCATTTAATTCAAATAAACAAACAAACATTGTTTTTGTTTTTCTTGAATGTGAGTCTTTCTGTGTTTGAAAACAGAAATTTAGGTATGTTGATTATGGAACAAAATAGCCATTAAGTTCCAGCCTTTGAAAGGATTTAAAACAAACTAGATGACCCTACAACTAATGTAGCATTGCCATGCTTCATTTCCCACTTGTAGGTCATTAGTGTATCCTATCTTCCATTGTTTGAGTTATTACCGAAGTAAGAACCTCAAGCGGTATATGATACCAAGGAATTTTGATTGCTAGGTCACTTCTCTTTAAACATAAACTTATAGGTAGAAACGGAATCGTAAATTCCTTTCATTTGTTCCTCGTTTTCCTATTTCTTGTACCCTTTCTTATAGTCTTAAGAATTGAATTCTTTAGTGTTGACTTTTATACTTTGTTAGACATGTCCAATGTCACCCCAACAAGGTTCTTACCATTTAATTTATGTTGAATATTAAGTTTCAACTAGATGATCTTACCAGAAGCTTCTAAAGTTCTCTAAGCATCGATTTATTCGAATGTCTAGGGACTAGACTCATTCGAGAATTAAATGGACAAAGATATTAGGTTGTTAACCATTGGTAAAGCTGAGCGTATTAAACTCAATGCTTTATGATCTCAAAACTACAGTGTATTTTGAATTCACAAGCACCAATTGGTTTGCCATTCGACTTTGATGTTCGAAAACAACCATAAAAGTCGCTATAAGAAACGTACATTTTAAATTGCTCACTTTCTCTCATTTCCGTGAATCGTTCTTGGATTCACTACCAATCGAGGAAATTTACTGTTACCTTTCTAAAAGGATTTACCGCAGTGCAAGATATTTAATTATAAACAATAATTAAAACATACATTGAAGCATGCAAAGTCTAAACATTTATCATGAGTAATAACTTGAAAATTAAAGCAATCATGCAATTTCAACAAGTTATTAGCATTTTATTCGAATTTATTGTTCCGACAGGTGTGAATAAAATGATTCCAAGATCCTAAAATCATTGAAGAACTAAGAACAGTTTGTCGACTTAATCCTAAAACATCTTAGGTAAGCAAAAGCCTTTTGCTAATAGTCTAGAAACTATTCTTGGTTGATAGGTACGTCTAAGAACTTATTAGGTAAACCTATAGATTTTGCCACGACATAAAAGGACTCCTTACTTATATCGTTGAGTTTCACCAAAACTAACATGTACTCACAATTATTTGTGTACCTTGCCCCTTTAGGACCAATAAGTAACACATCGCTGAGCGAAAACTATTACTAGATTGATGTAAAGGATATCCAAGCAAGTGTATATTTTGGCATGGCACCTTTTAACTCAATTTTTAAGTTTGGAACTTAAGGCTCTTACTATGTTGGTTAGATTTTAAGTGAACTAAAATCCTTAATCATGCAACATAATCAAGCTTTTGATCTCATGCATTTTAAGACATATTTAAAAGCAATAAATAACTTAAAACATGCATAAGATAAATGTGATCTAGTATGGCCCGACTTCATCTTGAAGCTTTAACTTCAAAGTCCGTCTTGAAAATCTCCGTGGGAGGCACCATTTTCTTCAAATAGGATAAGCTATAATTAAAACTAATTACAACTATTTGATGGTACGCAGACCATATTTGAATTGAAAAACAACTTTGGTACTTTAGACCAATTACATTCAAATTAATGGTACGCAGACCATATTTTCTATCCTATTTGGACCATACTAGTCACTTCATAACCTGCAAAACAGTACATATACAATATATACCATTCACCCATTCATTATCATGAATGGCCCACATAGCTGGTTAGTAAAACACATTATGCATCACGTAAACATTTGCAGCAATTAATCAAGGGCACCAATAATCTACCAATTATTCAGTCCTTATTAATTCTAATCAAGTTGTTTTAACCTTAAGGATTTGTAGACCTAATCAAGAGTTTATGACTAAAAGGGCTCCCACTTAAACCAATAAATCCATATGCTTTACTAATTTTAAACATAAAAATGTATTTCTAGTCTAACCGGAAACATATAAATTTAATTAAAATTTAAAGCTCATATAAATTTATAATTGAATCCAAAAAGTTTAATTTAATTTCAGTCGTATTTAAATTAATTCATGATTTTAATTTTAGTAAAATAATTAGAATAAATAAAAATTTATTATAATTACAATATTCAAAATTAAAATCCAAGAAAATTATTTAAATTATTAATTTTAAAATTAATTAAAATTACGTAAACTGAAAATTTCAAATTAAAATTTCAAAACGATCTAATCGTAACGCAACAACCCCACGCAACGTACGCCCATGGGCCACACGCACACAGCCATCGCTGGCCATGTGCGCACAGCCCATGCGCTGCGTCGCATAGCTGTTGCTGCTTTCCTTCGCAAACCATCACGCGAGCTGGTGCTCGCTGCGCGCGCGCCAGCGCTCGATGCACGCGAGCCATCGCTCGCTGCGCTCGCTCGCCAGCGCTAGCTGCATGCGAGCCAACGCTCGCTGTGCACGCTCGCCAGCGCTCGCTGCGCGCGCTTGCCAGCGCTCGATGCTGCGAGCCATCGCTCGCTATGCGAGGCATCGACGCTGGGCGGAGCACTCGTGGCACGCGAGCTTGCGCTCGCTGCGCGCGAGGCTCCGCACGCTTTGCGCGAGGCAGTGCGCGCTGTGGCGCAGCTCGCTTGCTGCCCACACGCGACTGTCGTGCCTTGCCTTCGGCCATGCCCATTCGTCCATTGCTCATAGCCCACGACACAAGGCAGGGCTGCTGCCTTGTGCTCGTGCACCATGGCCTTGCTCATTGCATTCGTGCCGCATGGGCGACGAGCTCCCTTGCTCGTCGTCACATGCCCGCACTATACAACACCCCTTAAGGGTAACACGTAGCGTCCATTGCTTTGTGCGTGCAAGTTATATGAGCGAATCGCATAAAATTTAAAAATTTTATATTTAAAATTAATGACAAATTAATAAATAATATTAATTTCATAATTTTAGGGCGAAAAATCGAAAATTTATTATTCAATTGATTTCCGATTAACATGGATTCAAGCCTAGGTCATAAAAAATTTAAAATTTATCATAAATTTACAATTTTTATGGTGGTTTTTAATCATAGGTATCTAATTAAATTATAATTAATTATGAAAATCAAATTAATTCTAAATTATTCTAATTTTCAACAAATTAATCATAATTACAAATTAGATTGCATAATTAACAAGGTTAGGCATTCAAACTTGTTAAACATATACAATAGGTCAATAAAAAATTCAAGATTTATCAACAAGAATCGCAAATATTTAATTTAACATCTTAAATTTACGAAATTTGGCATTCGAAAAACTAAAACCTCCGAAAAGTCATAGTTAGGCTTCGAATTTGAGAATTCTGGGTTCGGCAGAAAAAAAAACTATTTTTGTCAAAATTTTAGAATGCCTTTTACATGCGGAATTGACACAAAAATCACTCGATTTGGATGAGTAACGAAGAAACTGCCGAAAAACTGCGTACGTATAATTAAATAAACGCAATTTGCAATTAATTAACAATTACGAAAATTAATCACCCCTTTTAATTCTTGCAAATTTGTAATATTTAACCATGTTCATGCAATTTAGATTATGAAAATAATAAGAGGCTCTGATACCACTGTTAGGTTATGATACATATGACAATTCATAAATCATGCGGAAACAACCATTAAGCCAGGAATACATATTATTTACACATAATCATTTAGCATAGTTTAGATGCATACTCTTTGTTGCGTGCCTTCCCTAGCTGCGCCCGAACCGAACAAGAACAAGTCTTTAGGACTCCAAGTGTCGTCCCTCCGTAGATAGTCCACAACACGTCCGGATCCGCCTTAAGATTGACCAACTAGAATCGCCCTTAAGGTACTATTATTTTCGGCACTTTTAGGCAAATGTGTGACTGAATTTTTCTCTCAAAAACTCACTTTGAATACTTGAAAACTCGTTATAAATATGTGACCCTAGGCACCTATTTATAGAGTTATGGAAAAGGATTTGGAATCCTATTAGGATACTAATTTATTTAATTATAATCCTACTAGGACTCTAATTAAATAAACTAAATCTTTTAGGATTAGATTTAATCATATGACGAATCCCGGTAGCCTTAGGATTCGAGTAACACACTTCGAGTAATACGCTAGCACCGCACGCAGGCCTTGCGGCCCACGCAGGAGCGCCAGCCCACTCGTCGCAGCCCCGCGCGCGCGCCCAATCTTCGGCTGGGCCTGGCTTTTGCGCTGGGCCTGGTCGAATGCTTGGCGTGTGGTTGTTGCGCTTGGCTTGCTGGGCGATGGCCCGACTTCGTGCTGGGCCTTCGTCTGGCAGGCCTCGTCCGATGCTAATTCGTACGATGCGCTTCCGATTAAATTCTCGATTCTCGAATTCATTTCCGATACGAACAATATTTAATATTTCCGATTCCGGGATTAATTTCCGTTTCGAACAAATATTTAATATTTCCGTTTCCGGAACTATTTTCCGATTCCGATAATATTTCCGATTCTGACAATATTTCCGTTTCCGGCAATATTTCCGATTCCGGCAATATTTCCATTTCCAATAATATTTTCCGATACGTACCATGTTTCCGTTTCCGGCAACATCTACGACTTGGATAATATTTATATTTCCGATACGATCCATATTTCCATTTCCGGCAATATCATCGTTTCCGGAGTATTCATTTCTTGCCTGTGACGATCTCAGCTCCCACCGAAACCAAGATCCGTCGATTCCGAATATCCATAGATGGAGTATTTAATGCCATTAAATACTTGATCCGTTTACGTACTATTTGTGTGACCCTACGGGTTCAGTCAAGAGTAAGCTGTGGATTAATATCATTAATTCCACTTGAACTGAAGCGGCCTCTAGCTAGGCATTCAGCTCACTTGATCTCACTGAATTATTAACTTGTTAATTAATACTGAACCGTATTTATTAGACTTAACATTGAATGCATACTTGGACCAAGGGCATTATTTCCTTCATGAAGTGGGAAGATTGCGCTAGGGTGAAGGTGACCTTCCTCCCCACCTGACGTGCTCGCCGGCGCGACATCGGCGCGCTCGTTTGAGGGGACGTCCTCCTCCATGGGAGAAGAAGATTCCCCTTCGAATTGTTCTTCGTCTTCTATTCGCGCCATGAAATCCTGCACAGGCTGAAGACTTGGCTCAAGACGAGGGGCATTACTTGAAAAGAGAAGGCGTCAAAAAGACAGGTTGACGCCCTCAGTTTGACGTAACCCTTGCATAGTTAAGAAAAGAGAATTGGGAAGGATCAAAATCAACAAACAATTTTTCCCAAAAGAAAGCATTACCTGATAGATCAAAGAGAATTTTTGAAGAAACTTGATGAAGAATTGCAAGAACAGGGCTTTGAAGATTGTGGTGGCGCTACAGTGAATTTCGGTGGATGCAAGACGCCGGAAATCGCCTTCTCTTATAACTCTCTAATAATCACTAGAAATGAGGGGGAAAGTCACTCAAATTGACCACTTATTTATAGAGGGGTAAGAAATGATTACCCCTGCCACGCGTCGTCATCCCATTGAACACTCCAAGAGCAGTGAAAACTAACGTCCGTTTTCACTGCTCATGAGGGGCAAATGATGTGGGCCTGAATATCTCCGCCATAAGGCCCAAAGAAGCTACAATGACCAATACAGGCCAGCTGGGCCCTAGCCTAGGAAGTAGGCTCAAAACTTGATACCTAAACGAAATAAGAGCAAAGCCTTATTTTGGAAAGCCCACCTTCTCTGAGAAGCCAGGCCCAATTCGTAAAAGGGTCATCATTGTTGGCCAAATGACACGTGTCCTAAACTCCCCAAGGGGCACGCATCCCACAGCTAGGGTTGAGGGATCAATTCCCAAGACACCCTAGCCCTATAAATAGCTCAGATCCCAAGGTAAGGGGCAATCAATTCATTCCCACCAACAAAAACGAACATTGCTCTACCTTCTCTCTATAAATTACTTCTCTCTCTAGCTTATACTTACTTAAGCATCGGAGGGAATATTCCTACGGGAATATTCTTGTTTTGCAGGTTGCCAGAAGTTCGTGCCGGGTCATACTTGATACCTCCGAGGAACGCGTGCCACGTCAGCACCGTAAATGATCCCACAACAATTGTGAATCAGGTCCACGCAAGAATAATCTTAAATTCTCAAAATCCCACTCGTCACTCTAAATACCAAACCACGAATATTGCAATTTATAAGCAAAAATGATTCGCAATTAACGAATAGCGTAAGCAAAAATGATTTGTCAATAACACAACCATCGTTTTTGTTTTCTGTAATAATAAACTGTAGGTTTATTGACGAGTTAGTAAATGTTGGCTTAATTTTTCTAATAATATGTGTAATCAATTTAACTTTTATGGTAGTCTCAAAATAAAATTGTTATTCTTAGTAATGTTTCCTCAAAAATTACAAATTAGTTAAGGTTGCCTAGGTCGTAATTTTTGGACCGCCCTCCACCGGCGGATCCAAGGGGGGCCTACCCGGTCTTTGGCCTACCTCATGGATCCAAAAGATAAATATATTATTTGACAGAACATAGCAATAAATCAATGTGGCCGAGTTAGTTTTGGTTAAAGTGTCGTAAAACTGTGAAAATGCAAGGTTTGATACCAACTAGTTTTTTGGCCCGGGCGATGCCCCGGGTTATTACATTAATAACATTAACATTTAATTATATATAATTTATGTTGTAATGATAACATGAAATTTGTACGTAGTAATAGCTTAGCGGTAAAAGCTTTGATGTTTAAACTCAAGATCATGAGTTCAAACCTTACACAAATGATGTTAGACATTTTTTTCATGTAGATGAAGATTACATGGAGCGAACAACCCGTAAGGAGAGCGCCACGTGTCACGTATACTTTCTTGTAAACGCCTTTTAATATATAGTATAGATGTTCTCTCTTTATTGTCTAGTTTTCCTCATTTTTTGGTTTTGAAGTTTTTCTGTATAGGTGTTTGATTTCTTTCTTTAGTCAATTTATTGTTATGCCATATTAACCGTTTACACAAATTCTTATTTACAAGGGTTGTACAATTTTATTGTACACCGGAGTAAAAGTTAAGCTTATATATGTAAAAGTTATCTATTTTTTAATGATAAATTTTTTCATTTTAATAAAACTTATTTTTTCAAAATCACTAATAATGTAATAAAATTAATCATTGAATGTTTATCTATCAACTTTTTTTACTACTATAAAAGTTAATCAAAACTAAGTTAAAGTTACAAAAAAATGGGTAAAAGTTATCTTGCTGTACAATAAATTTATTGTACACCTTGTGCGCGCAAGACCTTTTGAACCATTTATACTCCAGAAGACATATCTCACATTTTAAATTATTATTTTTTGTTTAAAAAATTTGTAGGCTCGCAAGTAATATAGCCAATTTTTTACTAGCTTTTAATCTTTTATATATAGTGTAATTTTTTTTTTTTTTTTTTACGGTTATAAAGAGTAAGTTGTAACAAGTAAGGACTACTCCGTATTATAATAAGCTAATGCAATTTCAACATTTACTTAAAAAATTGCATACTCATGTGTACGTAGTATTATTTTGTGTATGCATAGTAAAAGAAACACTTCCCTATTCTTTAATCTATGTGATTGGTTATAATCCGTACAATACATATGCAGTTGTATATTTTTTTGTCACAAAGTTTAATCGAAAATTTTAGACACGCGTAATGGAAATGTACTATTTTCATGAAAAAATTTGTTTTATTTTTAAATAAATTTCTTTTTAAAATTTAGTAATATGTTATGGTCCACCCTATAATATCATCCTGGATCTGCCGCTGTCACCCTCCAAAGTTACTAGATGTGCCCCTAACTGTGATGTTATTTTTCTTGTCAAATACGGATTAATCATCATTTAATATCGGTGGTTAAATAGTTTGCTTTTATCTAATACTCCGTAGTAGAGTTTGTAGATGAGATAATATGTACTACACAGTAAATCTTTGTGTCGAAAGACAACAATATGAAAATAGATCAACAATTCTTCCTTCACTTGTTGAAGTCGATCTCCTTAGATGAATGTCTATATCCTTATATGAATGTCTAACTATAGAACTTAGTCACCTTATGAGGCGACATTCATTTCCATTATGAACTCGGCATCTCTCCATTCACATTCGTCATGAATTTAGTCACCTTATGAGGCAACATTCAAATTCTTCTTCATTCTTTTTTTTTTTGAGAGAAAAATTCTTCTTCAATTCTACGGAGTAGTTAGTTATTTAGCAATGGGAATCTATGTACATTTTGGATTATTTTTTTAATTTATAAGTAACACGATTTTTAGAGCAACCTCAATGGTGGGCTATAAGGTGATGTAGCTAAGCTTGCCAAATCATATTTCTAGCTACAATTAATTTAAGCTACAAACTTTCACATTGGTGAGCTACAATCCTTTGTAGCTCCCTACAATATTTAATTTAAACAATTCGTTTATTTAATCCAAAATAAATTATTTGTAAAATACTATTGAGAGATCAAAGATTGCCGTATACTATAATCATGATATATATATACAATCAACAAATTAAGCTTGCCGTACATTAATTCAAGGTACAATCATGATATATATCAAATATATGTCTAGTTCTATTTTACGTAGGTTTCACTTAATATTAGAAGATTGCCTAAATACTAATGTGTAAAATATGTTAAACTCCAAGACTTAGGTATTAGGATTATAATTCTAGACTGACTCTAAATTCCTAATTCCTTACATTATTCAATATCCAATATAAATATATTTTATCATAATAAGTTATACCAAACGATGATTTCGCTATTAATTAAAAACAAATATAACTCATAACAAAGAATAAGAAATTATATTATTTTTAAATTAAATGAAGATCAGTCTAAGTTATTGCCCTCGAAATGTGTCCATATATGCTCTACTAGGTCTGCCTTAAGTTGATGATGCATTTGTCTATCCCGTATAGTTGCATCTCTTGCAAGATATTCCTCGAAGTTCGTCTCATGACCATGATGAACATCGCCAACAACGCTTGGTGAAAACTCATCGTTGGGAAAGTTTCTTTTATACGTGTGACGCTCGTCTTCAACAATCATGTTGTGTAGTATAATGCACGCATCCATAATATCATGAATATTACGTTTATGCCAACAACGTACAGGCCCACAGACTATAGAAAAACGAGACTGAAGTACTCCAAATGCTCGCTCCACATCTTTCCTTGCACTTTCCTGCTTTTCTTAAATAGGAGCCTCTTCGGGTCTCGGGGATGAGGAAAATTGTTAACAAAGGCGGCCCACTCAGGATATATACCATAAACAAGATAATATCCTGTCTCGTACTCAGTGCTATTAACAGTAAAATGTACCTCCGGAGCTCGACCTTGCAATGTCTCTTGAAACAAGTTTGACCTACTCAACACATTAAGGTCGTTGTTTGATCCAGCAACGCCGAAATATGCGTGCCATATCCATAGATCTATCGAGGCTACTGCCTCAAGCATGATTGTTGGATATCCATAATCACCTCGAGTGAATTGCTCTTTCCATGCAGTTGGACAATTTTTCCATGCCCAATGCATACAATCTAGACTTCCAAACATGCCGGGAAAGCCATGACATTCCTCATGCATCTGAAGCAGTCGTTGGACATCACTAGCATTGGGCTTTCTCATGTACTCCTTCCCAAATACTTCAATATTTCGACAAAATTTAAACAAGCACTGTATAGCTGTGCTTTCACCGATCTTGATGTACTCATCTATTGCATCAGCCGGAGTTCCATAAGCTAGTTTGAAGTTTGGCTAACTAATTCTAGGTATTGGAGTGTAAATGTGTAATTAACCAAAACCTTAAGCCACCTCACTTTATAGATTATGCTAAATAATTATACGTTTTATAGATGAGACTAATTACCTATACGTTTTACAGATTAGGTTAATTATACGTTTTACAGATTCGGCTAATTACCTATACGTTTTATGAATATTGAATATAGACTCATTCTTAAGTTGCATGCATCAATGCATCATCATTCATCATTGATCGAGCATGTCTAATGCGGAATGTTTTACATTTTGGAAACAACTTGTGTCATCATTTTATCATTTTTGTTTTGGCAGCATCATTTTATCAAGTTAATTTCATGATGCTAACGGCTGATATTTGGTAGCCGATATTAATGGAAATAATGTGCGTGTCTATGGAAATGCTGGAATATTCTTGCATGGACCTGATCCACAATAATATTAGTGTGGACCCAAAATCAATAATTTTTTACTAGCATCTTTTTACACTCATAGTGACCTTTATTGTTCATATAGTAACTATAATAAATTAAACACCAATATTTTTAGACATAGTAACCATTTTTTGAAGCATAGTAACCCTATGTTTTTAAAAGCGAATTATGACTTAAAATCACATTATTCAAGCACAACATGTATCAACGACAACTAATTAGATATTTTTTTCCATAATAATCCTAATAAAATGCCAAAACAAATTAGGCACAAATTGTTAACTTTATTTTAAGATATGGTCCACAATAAATTTAGTGTGGACCAAGTCTATTTATGAATTATACGGAAAGGTTATTTTACCCAAGCCAATTAAATTATTATTTTTCTTCACAGGTTTCTTTTATCATTCATCCTATACGTGCTAGAGGCATGGTATTGGTGAGAATGAAAATTATAAAGAAAAAACACAAATTTGAAAATATTGCATTACCATGGACATGAAGATGTTGTTTTCCTTGCCAAATTAGACTTTTATTCATTCTCATTCCAACAGCTGACTATAATAAATGAATCAAAATGATAAACGAAAACTACACTTGTGTCTAACGCTTATACTTCGTATGGTATTACACGTGCATTCGATTCGCCTGAATTTAATTCACTTATTTTATCCGAGCTTATTAAAATTTATTTTACTTATAACTATACTTGGTTAATCCTTATTTTCTTGAACTTGTCTTATCTGAATTCAATTGAACTTATATTTTCTAACATAAGTAAAAGTACAGAACATCATCGGCTGTAACTATACTTACTAGTTACTCACATACACAAATGTCGGAGTGTGTTGTACTTTCCTACATAACCACCATGCTCGGTGTTTCAATATCCATGTCATCGTCAATTAGTCATGGAGTTTGCTTAGCTTAGGCCATGTTTAGTTCATCTTATTTCTCCTAATCTGATCTGATCTGGTCTGATCTGAACTTATTTTTTCTGATCTGATCTGAACTTATTTTTTCTAATCTGATCTGGTTTGATCTGATCAGATCTGATCTGATTTGATTCTTCATAACTAAGTTTAAACAAAAATCTACATTTATCAATATTAAACGACTTACGTATAAAATTAATGTTACACAAATTTATAATATTGTTATTATTTATTTGACTTTGCTCATGATTTATATTAGATAGACCTAGACGTGATCTAGATAGATCGGATATGATCTAGACATATAAGTTATGATCTGGATATGATCTGTACTGATCTGGACATGATTTGTACAGATCAATTCTGATCTGGACGTGATTTGTAGAGATCAGTTCTGATCTGGACATGATCTGTACAATTCAGATCTGATCTTGACATGATTTGTACATACCAGTTCTGATCTGTACATGATCTGTCACTGATCTGGACATGATCTGTCACTAATCTGTACAGATCATTTCTGATCTGGACAGATCAGTTCTTCTCTGGACATAAGCTGTACAGACTAGGTCTGATCTGGACATGATCTGTAAAGATCAGTTCTGATCTGGTCATGATCTATACAGACCAGTTCTGATCTGGTCATGATTTGTACAAATCAATTCTGATATGGACATGATCTTTGTAGATCAATTCTGATCTGAACATATATAATCTGTACAGAGTCGATATCTATACCAGTTATAGTCTGGACATATCGATTTTGATCTGGACATGATCTGTACAAATCGATTTTCATATGAACACATTGGTTCTGAAGGATCGGTTCTGATGTAGACAAAATCTTTGCAGATTTGAACATGATATGGACATGATCTGTACAGATCGGTTATGATCTAGATATTATCTGATCCTATAAGTCCTGGTCTAGATATATAATGGTTCAGATCTATAAAAATCAGTTCTGATATGGACATGACCTGATCATGTCGTTTCTGATCTGGACTTAATGATTTTAATTTGGACATGATGAATTTGAATGTTTTGTTAATGTTTTCTTTATGCCTTAAGTAATAGATTTTAATTGCAACCAGGGACGGACCCAGCACTGGGCATGGTGGGGCACGTTCCCCACCATTATCTGTAAAAAAATGAGTTATATAGAATATGTGTGCCCTACAATAACAATGTAATGGTCTTTGTCTCTAATGGTTATTAGACATTTGCTATCTGCAAGGGTCCTGGGTTAGAATCCAGTCATGCCATATTTGCTACTTTTTATTCCCTCTCTTTTGTTTTCCTTTATGTTCAATTGTTTTCCCCACTTATTCATAAATACTTTTGGGTTTTTTCCCTTTTTTTTATGTTTTTCTATTTAACTTTTCCCAAAATTTTGCAACAAAAAATGATAAATTTGATTGTACACTCAATCTTTGTCATGACGGGCTAGCATATATTGGTCCTAAATTGGACTTGCGACTCCGGTATTGAATTTTATTTTCTGACGTTAAAAATATTTGAACCTACGTGGTATTAACCCACGGAGTACAACTATAAACTAAATTGAGGTAATATTTTACTTCGCTTGAAGTTTTGTAGTTGATGGTGAAAAGGTGCCCTACCAAGTTCAAATTCCTGGGTCCGCCAATGATTGCAACGACAACAACATTCTTTTTTATTAAAGCAATAATAGTAATAAAATATTAAATATAATAACAATGATATAAATAATAAATAATAATAATAATAATCTGGTCTGACCTGATCTAATCTGATCTGATCTGATCTGGTCTGATCTGAACTTATTTTTTCTGATCTGATCTGATTAGATCTGAACTTATTTTTTCTGGTCTGGTCTGGTCTGATCTGATCTGATCTGATCTGGTCAAATCTGAAATAAGTAATAAAATCCTGAATTAAGGTGAACTAAACAGGGCCTTAGGGTACTACATTTGCTATTAGGCTAATACATTAAAAGACATTATCAACTACACATTACCTAAATCCTTGGAAAACCTACCAAATATTCAACTTTGAAGTTTGAAATGGCTCATACATATTATTTGCTATTTGTCGGTATGCGTTTTGTTTACTTGATTTTTACTTATTTTTTAAACTTATATTATCAGAATTTATTTAGTAAAGGATATTGAACAATTGTTATGGTAGGCTTGATCAGTAGAAGAATTAAGCGATATAATATAAATATTTTTAGGGTACGAAAGAATTTTCCACCCGAGGGGCCGAGCGCACCCAAGCCATAAGTAACATCCACCACTGAACTTAACTTCAATTATTAGAACTTGCTAGCACTTTTCTAGTTAAATTGTACTTGTATAACCATTATTTTTCCTAAACTTATCTTATATGAACTTATTTTTTTATAAAATTCCGCTCAAAATTTACTGTTTATGAAATAAGTGAAAATAAGGTCTTGGTCCAGGTACTGACTAACGACTAATATATTTTCACAATATAGCTTTGCTTGATTAACTCGAATCGAAAATGAGTACGCTTGCATAAAACCGCCTTATACTAATTAAACCGCTAATATTAATAAGAAAAAACATAACTATTAACACAAAAATCACAACGGTTAACTCAAAACAACTATTAACACAAAATCATGACGATATTAATATTTTTTTCATCAGAAAAAATAACTAACTAAGCATAACTATTGTACAAAAATAAATACAAAATTAAGCATTACTATTTGACAATAAAAGTGTAGTGTTCTAATTTAAAAGTTCAATTATTTGATCATAAATTTTTATTTTTTAAGGGAAATTTGATTATAATTTTTATTTTTTTTTGTGTAGAGAGAGTCACAAAAGGTAAGGTAACAAATGATTTAAATGTGATTTGTGTAGGAACATATAGATGCATAAAGCGGAATTTCAGGAAACAATTTCCTAACATCTATCACAGGATCTCATGCATAACAATAGTATAGATCAGATTAAGTCGAAAGAATAATCACCTTTGAAGCGTGTTCTCCCGTTCGTATGCAAGCTTCGAAGATCTTAGAGCCCCACTTGTTGCTCCTCTACTCAGTCCACAAGCACGAATTGAATCCCACGTATGCTAGTACGGAAGAGAACGATCATAATCTGTCTCTTGCTTTGTTTGGGATGTACAGCGTTTAGAGAATTAGAATTAGGGTTTTTGTGTTTTCCTTTTGTCAGATATTGAATGAACGTCATTTCTAAATCCCTGACATTATAACTATTATAATGTGAGAGTTTTAGGTTAACACAAAACCAAAGCCCAACATTCTTCCCTTAACAGACCGGTTGCCATCGGGCCTTTTGGGCCCATTCCAATTAATGCTTATATGTGTGACCTTATAGGATTAATATATTTTAGTTGTAGGTCCAATCAATATTGTCCTGCTAATCACATTTATTCTCTAGCAAGCAAATATGATTACTAAAATAATTAACTTATTATCTTCATAATTAATTCCTATTTATATTTAGTAATTGCCGGAAATGTCTAAGGACATAATTCCTTCAATCTCCCACTTGTCCGAAGACAAGAACGCAATGCTAAATTCCTTAAGTCTCTTAATGCCAAAATTTGATAACACACTGTTATTCTCAAATTCTAGTTTCTTGATCGCCGAGTTCGAACTGTTCAAATAAAGATTAACTTTTAATCCCATTCCGCATGGCCATGCAATTTTCAGTTCTCGCTCATCAAGAGGCCCAGACACCATTCCTATCAAATAGGAGGACTTATTCACTCTTGTATGACCATAACTCCCACTCAATTCTTAGCCCACCTGATCACTGCCTTTATAACCTCCTTTTACGGCGCGGCGTTTAACAGCGTCAAAGTTAAACTAATTGTCTCGTGGTTATTAAGACATACTCATGTCTAAGGAATCCACTAAATATAGAAGTTTGATTCTACTTTTAGAATCTAGTTAGGTCAAGTCACAATGCATCAAGTATACATCCATATAATCAATTAGACATCCCTATGTCTCCATAGCCCATGGAACTGCACTATCAATTAATTACATGCTAGTCTTCACATAAATCACTTATGTCCAATTTAGTGATTTAGACTAGGGACTTAATAAGTTGTGATTTCAGTTCACTTTATCGAGTTCCATTATCAAAACGTTTTCGATAATCCTATTTGAAAACACAAGTTATTTGGACATTTTATTTAATACTAAACCAAACAATTAAATAAGAATGAACTTTTATTGATAAACATTCAAAGCATAATAAATGTCTTTACAATTGTAAACAAAAAGTAAACAAACTAAATCCATTCTCCCATATGCCTAAGCCCCATAGACCTAGTATGACTCTCATGCTTAGGTTGAGCAAGCGGTTTAGTCAGAGGATCAGCCACGTTATCCTCAGTATGAACCTTGCTTACTTTCACATCCCCTCTTTCAACGATCTCTCGAATGAGATGGAATCTCCTGAGCACATGTTTGGATTTTTGGTGCGATCTGGGTTCCTTGGACTGGGAAATGGCACCATTGTTGTCACAGTACAACTCAATGCCATTTTCAATGCTAGGAACTACACCAAGTTCACTAATGAACTTTTTGATCCAAACAGCTTCTTTTGCTGCATCACTTGCTGCAATATACTCAGCCTCTGTTGTAGAATCTGCGATGGTACTCTGCTTAGAACTCTTCCAGCTCACAGCCCCTGCATTAAGACAAAATATGAAACCAGATTGTGATCGGAAATCATCGTTGTCACTTTGGAAGCTTGCATCGGTGTATCCAGTGGCAACCAACTCATTATCTCCACCATAGACCAAGAAATCATCCTTAGTCTTTCTTAAGTACTTAAGGATATTCTTTGCTGCCATCCAGTGCGCCTCTCCTGGGTTTGACTGGTATCTGCTGCACATACTCAAAGCATATGCAACATCCGGTCGAGTGCATACCATGGCATACATAATGGACCCTACTGCAGAGGCATAAGGAACATTACTCATGCGCTTGACCTCATCAGGTGTCGAAGGACACTGAGTCTTGCCAAGTGAAATGCCATGTTGCACGGGAATGAAACCTCTTTTGGAGTTTTCCAGCTTGAACCTTGCAAGAACCTTATCAATATAAGTCTCTTGGCTAAGTCCAATCAGCCTTTTGGATCTATCTCTATGGATCCTTATTCCCAAGATGTATTCAGCTTCTCCTAGGTCTTTCATGGAAAAACAACTTTTAAGCCATTCCTTGACTGACTCAAGCATGGTCTTGTCGTTTCCTATGAGAAGTATGTCATCCACATACAAGACTAGGAAAGCAATACTACTCCCACTCAACTTCTTGTATATACAAGATTCCTCTTCATTTCTGAGGAAGCCAAAAGATTTGACTACCTCATCAAATCTGAGGTTCCAACTCCGGGATGCTTGCTTAAGCCCATAAATGGACTTCTTAAGCTTGCAAACTTTTCTTGGACTGTTTGGATCTTCAAAACCTTGTGGTTGTGTCATGTACACATCCTCTTTCAAGAACCCATTCAAGAAGGCGGTTTTAACGTCCATCTGCCAGATCTCATAGTCATGAAAGGCAGCAATCGCAAGAATTATCCTAATGGATTTCAGCATGGCTACTGGTGAGAAGGTTTCATCATAGTCAATACCATGAATTTGTCTAAAACCTTTTGCCACTAGTCTTGCCTTAAAGACATCAATGTTTCCATCTTTGTCCTTTTTCAGTTTGAAAATCCATTTGCAACCTATGGGTTTAACCCCATCAGGCAAAGCAACCAAGTCCCATACTTGATTTTCAAACATCGAATCCATTTCGGATCTCATGGCTTCAAGCCATTTCTCGGAGTCTTGACTCGTCAAAGCATTTGTGTAGCTAGTAGGTTCCTCATGTTCTAAAATCTCTATTTCAGAACTTTCAGTCAAAAGGAAATCAATATATCTCTTTGACGGAATGACAGTCCTACTAGACCTACGTTGGGGAACAACAGGAGAAGTTTCCACCTCATTAGGTTGAGGGACTTCGCATGGATTATCTCCAAGTGGGACGGTAGAAGGCGCATGAATGGAATGCACCGCCTCCTGAGCATTTTCATGATGGGTCGTCTCTGACGAGGTGTGAACCTCATCCATTTGTTGCTCATCTCGAATTTCTTCGAGATATACATTACTCCCACTTGTTTTTCTGGAAATAAACTCCTTTTCCAGAAAGACAACATCGCGAGCAACAAACACTTTGTTTTCGCTTTGGTTGTAGAAGTAGTATCCCTTAGTCTGTTTTGGGTAACCCACAAAAAGACACTTATCGGACTTGGGTGAAAGCTTATCAGAAAGTAAACGTTTTACATAAACTTCACAACCCCATGTCCTTAGAAAAGACAATTTTGGAACTTTTCCAGTCCACATCTCATATGGCGTCTTTTCTACTGCTTTGGACGGAGCTCTGTTGAGTGTGAATGCCGCTGTTTCAAGCGCAAATCCCCAAAATGAGGCAGGAAGGTTAGCAAGACTCATCATGGACCGAACCATATCTAATAGAGTTCGGTTCCTTCTTTCGGAAACCCCATTCAATTGTGGTGTCCCTGGTGGAGTCAATTGCGAAAGTATTCCACAATCTTTCAAATGATCACCAAACTCTTGAGATAAATATTCACCACCACGATCGGATCGCAATGCTTTAATTTTCTTTCCAAGTTGGTTTTGTACTTCATTTTGGAATTCCTTGAACTTTTCAAAGGATTCCGACTTATGTCACATGAGGTAAACATTCCAAATCTGCTCACATCATCAGTAAAAGTAATGAAATACCCGTACCCTCCCCTAGCCAAAGTAATCATAGGTCCGCACACATCAGTATGTATGAGGGCTAAAAGATCATTGGCCCTTTCACTTGAGCCTGTGAAAGGAGATTTTGTCATTTTCCCCATTAAGCAAAACTCACATACTTCAAATGATTCAAAATCAAATGATTTGAGAATTCCATCCTTATGAAGTTTCTCTATGCGCTTTGAGCTTATGTGGCCTAATCGACAATGCCATAGGTAAGTAGGGTTCAAATCATTTGGTTTGTGTTTCTTGTTTTCTATGTGATAGATATGGTTTTGTAAGTCTAGTACATACAAACCATTTGATAATTTAGCAGAGACATAGAACATACCATTCAAATATGCTGAACAACAATTATTCATAATTTGAAATGAAAAACCTTCCGAATCCAAAATCGGAATAGAAATTATGTTCTTGGTAATAACTGGAACGTAATAACAATTATAAAGTTCTAATATTAAACCAGAAGGCAAGCGTAAACTATAATCTCCTACAGCTAAAGCAGCAACTCTTGCTCCATTGCCTACTCGGAGATCCACTTCGCCTTTGCTCAAGCTCCTACTTCTTTTTAGTCCCTGCACATTACCAATAATGTGAGATCCACAAGCGGTATCAAATACCCAAGAAGCAGTTGTAGCTAAATTAGCTTCTATGACATAGATACCTGAAGTTAAAGCACCAGTCTTCTTATCCTCCAGATATTTGGGGCAGTTCCTCTTCCAATGACCAATCTTGTGGCAGTGGTAGCACTCATGTTGAGCAGCTACCTTAGCCTTGGGAGTGGCCTTTGGCTTGGTTGAAGAGTTCTCATTGGCAACTACCTTGCCCTTGTTCTTCTTCATGGGAGCCCCTTTCTTCTTGAACTGCTTACCTTTACTAACCATTAGAACATCCTTATGTTTAGGTTTACTTGGTAAGTTTCTCTCAGCCTGAATTAGTGAACCATGCAACTCTTGCAGGGTAGCCTCCCCTCCTTGCATGTAGAAGTTCAACTTAAAGTTATGAAAATCTTCAGGCAAGGATCTGATGACTATGTCAGTTGCCAGGTCCTTAGGATAAGGGAAACCCAATTTCTCCATGGTCTGAAAATGTCCAATCAAATCGAACACATGCGGACCAACGGGCTTCCCCTCTTCCAACTTGGAATCCAGAAGTTTGCAGTTTGCTTCAAATCTCTCCAATCTAGCATTTTTCTGAAACAAAGTTTTCAGTTGCTGGATTATGCTGTAGGCATCCAGACCATCAAAACGTTTTTGATACTCTGGTTCCATGCAAGCAAGCATCAAGCATGTTACTTGCAAGGAGTTATCCTCTAGAGTTTGTCTAGCTCGCTTTTGAGCTGCAGTAGCATTTTCTGGCAAGGGTTCAGGTAGAGGATTGTCAAGAACACTTTCTTTTCCTTCCGCTCTGAGAACAATTCTCACAGCCATTTGCCATTGTAGGAAGTTGGTAGCATTCAGTTTGTCTTTTTCAATTAGAGGGCGCAAGTTAAAAGTAGAGTTGTTTGCACCAGACATGATAACTACAATAAAAAGTAAAGCAAGATTCAATATAATGTTTATCAAAAGTAGCAATTAAACAAATTCAATTCACTACTACCCTTTATTCAAAATTAGAAGTCCCCATTGAATAAAGAATTAACCAAGATCCCCTCCCACTACAATCAAACGGACTTTGGCCCTGCTACTTTAATTTATAGTATTCGAGGTAAGTAAACATTTTACTAATTATAACTGATTATAACTCTTGGTAGACAGGTTAACAACTCTTTGTATTTTCCTATCTCTTAGCTTCAAAACCCAAAACTTTGTCTTTTGATAGTTTTGTTGAGTTAAACCAAACATTAACATGTAAGTTTCAAAAACCTACCCTACTATCCCCGGAATTATAAGCAACACCCTGCTTTGGCAGAACCTATTACTCATGATCTAAGGCTTTATAGGTGTTGTATGGAAAAGCACTTAAACTCAATATTATTTTGGGACCTAAGTTTACTATGTTGGTTAATTAAAAGTGAACACATTGCTTTAAATAACCACATACATAAACTCAATAAGCATTTTAAGGCAATATAAAATGCATAAAAATTAAATGTGATCCTAGTATGGCCCCTAAAAAATAAGCTCAAATCTTCTTGGGTTTCTGTTCATCTTTCTTGGATCTCCATCCTTGAATTTCTGATTGAACCTTCTTACTCCATCGAGCTTATAATACGAACTTTATAATCTAATTTAAACTTTTAAATTAAATTACAAAAATACAGAACGATGCGCAGATCGTATTTCAAAGTTTACAAGAATACAAAACGATACGCAGATCGTATTTTCTATCCTATTTTGGGCCATACTAGTCACTCGCCTGTAACAAAATATCATATATATTCCATACACGCATATAATATCAAACAATATTAAACACAAATTATTTACTTATTAACTATTAATAAGCAAATTACATTTCCAAAATAATTATAAAAACTTAAACAATTTAAGTTTAACATTATTTAAGAAACCTTATTATTTTAAGTCAATTACTATTTAAATATGGCTAGAATAATCTTATTAATCAAGAATTTGCATTTATTGGAAACTTATGAATTTATGCTCTTAGAAAATCTAATTTTGAATAAATAATAAAATATTTTAAAACTTACCAAAATTGATTTGGAAATTTATTTAAAGATTGATTTTGGAACTCTTCCAAACTAATGTAGGAGTATATACGGAGCTTATTTAGGAGCATTAAATGTTCCTTTTCCTTTTCCTTTTTTTTTTTTTTTTTAATTAGAAAGAATTAGAACGAAAGCACTATTGGAGTATAATTAAACCAACACAGCTTTCCCTTCTTCCGCTTTTGCCTTTGCAGTAGGATTAAAAACAACACAGCTTCCTTGAAGCTTTACCAATCATCGCCACCCAACGGTCACCAGGGCCTCCGACCAGCTACCACAGCCTTTTCCAGTCGCGTTGGTCGAACCAGCCACCAGGCGAAGCCAGAAGCACGGCCAAAGCAGCCGCAGCCAGAACTACCGCAGCAACCAATTGCACAGTGTTCTGCCGCTGCTTCTTCCGCCGCGTCTTCCGGCATCTCAGGCGCCGCGACTGAGTCCTTAAGTCACCCTCCACCGTGGCTCCACCGTTTAAGGCCCCGGGCCCGGATGGCTTTCAACCCTCCGTCGCAGGTGGTGGCCACCCAGCCATGGAGGTTGTTATTTTAATTTGGGTAACAATTACCTAAATTAAATTAATCTTTATTCAACTTTTGTTAAAGATTAACAATTTAATTAGAGTTTAATTATCCGAAAATAATGGCAAAAATTTGAATAAATTAACAATCCTTAAACTGAATTTTAGGGTTGTTAGAAGTTAGATTTCAATTTAAACTCTTTATTAAAATTAAATCTAACAAGAATTCAAAATTTAAGGCATAATTATCTCATTTTATTCAAATAATTCAAGAAAATAACAATTATAATCCTAAAAATTCGAATTAAATTACCAGGCAGATCTATTGAATTTTCTTAACAAATAAAATCAAAAATTTTAATTGTTATCCTTAAATTTTATGATTAATCGAATTAAACATAAAAATTAACCAAATTCAATAATTAATATACAAAAATTCCGAAAATTAGTTAAAAAATTACCAAAAAATTTCGGCTATTGTATAAAAATTAGGGGATAATCAGTAGATTTATTTAACAAATTAAAAATCAAATCTTTAATTGTTAACAAATTATTTCCATGATTAATCTTATTAACCATTAAATAATTTAAAATCTGACGAATTTAATTTTAAAAAATCCGAAATTTTTTATGAGATATTAACAGTTAATTTCGACCCTGTGATAAAAATTTCGGAATTTTATAAATTTATTTTGAGCAAAAATTAATTAAATCACGATTTAATGATTCCAATCAATTAATATCATATATTAATTTTGCAAATTCAAGCCATAAATAAATCTTCCCTTAATTGAATCAAAATAATAATGTTGCATACAATCATGATCATAAAATATTATGCAAGAGGCTAAAACTGATACCACTGTAGAAACATATAGATGCATAAAGCGGAATTTCAGGAAACAATTTCCTAACATCTATCACAGGATCTCATGCATAACAATAGTATAGATCAGATTAAGTCGAAAGAATAATCACCTTTGAAGCGTGTTCTCCCGTTCGTATGCAAGCTTCGAAGATCTTAGAGCCCCACTTGTTGCTCCTCTACTCAGTCCACAAGCACGAATTGAATCCCACGTATGCTAGTACGGAAGAGAACGATCACAATCTGTCTCTTGCTTTGTTTGGGATGTACGGCGTTTAGAGAATTAGAATTAGGGTTTTTGTGTTTTCCTTTTGTCAGATATTGAATGAACGTCATTTCTAAATCCCTGACATTATAACTATTATAATGTGAGAGTTTTAGGTTAACACAAAACCAAAGCCCAACATTCTTCCCTTAACAGACCGGTTGCCATCGGGCCTTTTGGGCCCATTCCAATTAATGCTTATATGTGTGACCTTATAGGATTAATATATTTTAGTTGTAGGTCCAATCAATATTGTCCTGCTAATCACATTTATTCTCTAGCAAGCAAATATGATTACTAAAATAATTAACTTATTATCTTCATAATTAATTCCTATTTATATTTAGTAATTGCCGGAAATGTCTAAGGACATAATTCCTTCAATTTGATCCCAAATTTTGAGTACCACCCCTTCGAAATTTTACAACTAAGCAAGTTGGCATTCACTAATTAAAAAATTGTAACTAACTTTACTATTATTCTCATAATAACTAAAGATTTGTATAAAAGTCAGACTTTTAAGAATGAGTTACGAGTACTGTCACTATTATAACATTAATCCTGTAATGCCCAGTCCCATTAATTGATCATAACGATATTGTGGAAATTCTGCACGGACCCATATTACAATCATATTCGAAAAATGAAAAATCAAGAAAAAGTAAGGATTTATCGAAATTATGGTAATTAAATGAAGATTTCGCCAGAAAATATCGGTTGGATCGACGGGTTGCTGATCCCATATTCCAATCAGATCAGAAAACTGAGAAATCAAGAAAAAGTAAGGATTTTTCGAAATTATGATAATTAAATGAAGATTTCGCCGGAGAATGTCGGTCGGATCGACGGGTTGCTAATTAGAAGAGTACAAGAAAGCAAGTAACGCCAGGCTTCATCAAGATCACCAATTATCATTTGCTTTTTTGTACTTTCTTTGTATTTTAAAAAGAGATATAGTTTTCTTAAACGGTTGTACTTTAAAAAGAGATAACAATTCCCTTTTTTGATATATTTTGGTCTACACTTCCAATTATATTAATATTTTTCTCTTTCTTGTAATCCCCACCCACACTTAACCACATCATCTTTTAACTATAATAAATAATTCACCAAATACCCACTATTATCTTATTTTAATAAATTCAACTCACTATCCTAAAACTATGTGCAAGTCAAAGTGTATACCCCTCCGTCCCAGATTAGTTTTTACACTTCTAAATTAGAAATGACCCCACAATTATTATATTGTCTCTCTCTTCCCACTAACTTTTTTTTTTGTCCTCACACCCTATCTCATTCAATTAAAAAATACCCCACTAACTTCTATCACATCTACTTTTTCAATAAAATAACAATTGATAACCAAACAACCACATCTAAAACTTTGTACAAAGGTAAGTGTAGCAACTAATTTAAGATGAATGGAGTATCTTTTTAAAATACAGAGGGAGTATTTCTTATGTGGCATTGTAAAAAGTCGGTCAAAGTTATCCAATTCAAAGCAACAAGTCAAAACCAAAATGTTGATTACCGAATAATCCCATGAACCACAAACCTATACGAATAAACTTTGTTCTACAAAAAATTATACTTCCTTCGTTTCCGAAAAATGATAGAGTCGATATTCGATCTCATGTCTTATATACCACAACTACCATCTTCCAAGTTTTTACCATTTTATCAACTAAGGTACTGTAAGTCTGTTATTGTCATCCATACACCTTTTGTATATTAAATCTAGTGAATATTAATACATGATCTACTTGTCCTTTGTCTTGCATACCAAATGTACACTCATAGGTTGCACACTTGCACCTCATAGCCAACCTTTTAGAATCTATAAATATCACAAGATTCAAAGTGAAGAAAAAGTAGGAATCAAATCAAATCAAATTCTCTATCTTCCTCTCTTTTGTCCTCCTAAAAATGGCAACTTTTAAAACAATAAAAAAACACAATAAACACCTAAATAATCCTTTCCCTACAACCCCAAAATCTCTCCCTATCATCCAAGGAGCCCTCTCTATCAATCCACATTCCCTCCCTTCTCACCATGTTTACTCCATTGGAACCGATTTCCGAGCTTCTTGGAGCTCCAGAAATGGCGGGAGTTTCTCAATTTGTCACATTTCTCACCCCAAAAGATCAATTTGGTCTACAATACCTGGAAAAGCTTTCATCTCTGCTGCAATTGTTGAAACAGAGGTGGAAGAAAGCAGGGGATCATTCGCGATAAGCGATTGCAAAGTCAATTTAGTATGTAAACACCAGACTATAGAAGAGATTAAAGTAATCAATCTTGATTCTAATGGGAACTTTTTTGAGGGTAATGATCATGATTTCCCATCTTGGTTTCCTGGAATAGATCTTAAATCCCCTGTTTTAGTAATATCAGGAAGGGTTTTCAGCATGAACAAGAAGAAAAACCAAATTAAAAAATCTGCTAAATATTGGGTTCTTTTTTATCAGAAGAACAATCATCAAACTGGGTTCCAAGTCAAGGTTGATAAGCCAAAACATGAGTTTAACCATCTAAAATCAAAGGGTGTTGATAAGAAATCGAGTGGAATTCGAAGGCGAAGATTCGGGTTAAGTTGGTTACCATCAAGGCCTAGAGGTTTTGTAGGTGCTGCTGTGGTATCAGATGATGAAAGAGAAGAGAAATGGTTGGCAAAATCTGCAGAGTTTAACAGGATATGCATAACTTATTCAAGTGATGAAAATGAGAGATTTTATGGTTTTGGAGAACAGTTTTCACATATGGATTTTAAGGGCAAAAGGGTTCCTATTTTTGTTCAAGAACAAGGGATTGGGAGAGGAGATCAACCCATTTCTTTTGCTATCAATTTGGTTAGTTATAGGTAAATGACTAGTTGACTACCCTTTCTTTCGATATTCCCTCCGTTCTTTAATGTTTTATCTTGCTTATTAATCCATTTCTTAGCTAATTAGTATTATCACATCATAATTCAGTATATATTTTAACAAGTTTGCTGTCGAAGTCATCAAATGTGGCCTACTACATTATACATTATTTAGGGGTGAAGTCTCTAACAAGGACCATGATATTTTCAGAATTTCAATCTGAATTATTATTAGTGCAAAATTTTATTGAATTGGAATTATGAGTGATTGTGATTGCTTACATTTTGTTATTCCTTCCATCTCAGCCTTATCCTAAACAAGGAAAGGGCGCTTCCACCCCAGGCACCTTCATTTGTATTGATTCATGAAAATCTTCCCTCATTATAATGTAGATTGTATCGAATCTAACCTACCTTGATTTTCTTAGTTCCAGTCACAATCACCTCCTGTGTTATTTAAACTCTTCATTTCACCTCCAAGTACGCGTGTTTGACTTTGACATGCTGTGGAAACTTTTGTGTTTGTATAACCAGCCAGGTCCACACTTGAACACATACCTGCACCTAGTGATGGCCGAGTTGGGTGAGTCATGGGTAGGTTTGGTGGGTCGAGAATAGTAGACACACGATCGACACAGTGAAATCGGGGGTCGGCCGGGTCGTGGGTTGTGTCGGAGAAAATGGACGCAGTACGTGATGAGTTGTTGTGGGTTGTGCGGGTAGAGTTGGTCTGATGGGTTTGGACAAGTTGTGGGGCGTGAATGCGTGATGTGGCTTTGATGGATCTGATGGGTTTTCTCAGGTTTTGGGGGCTGATGTGCGTCTAATGGGTTTGGATGAATACTTATGCATTTAAAAAAAAATACAAAATTCATATGAACTTAAATTAATTAATTTTTATGTTATTGACATAATCACATAAATATAGTTAATGTATATTTATATAATAATATTAAAATTTATTAGCATTTTTAACACAAAATAGTTTAAATTAGGATGGCGAGTCGGATGGGTCACAGGGTCAGGTGGGCTAGGTTCGTGTGTCAGGTGGGCTGGGTTCATGTGTTGGGTGGGTCGAGTGTGCTATGGTGGTTGTATCGGGTCCGGTGGGGTGGGTTGAAACGGGTTGTGCGACACATTAAAAAAAATACTTATCTGGGTTGGGCGGGTTGTTAAGTACTGACTGTAGGAATATTTTTAAACTAGTGCAGACTACAGAGTAATTAATATTGATTTGTTTTATCAGGGCAGCTGGTGATTGGAGTACAACCTATGCTCCCTCTCCCTTTTATATGACATCAAAGATGAGGTCTCTTTACTTAGAAGGATATGATTACACGATATTCGACTTAACAATGCAAGACAGAGTTCAGATTCAGGTATATCATGCTAATCAGTAATTCAGTATATCATAATTAACTAAGCACAATCTTTTCAAAATATCAACATATTGAATCACTTTCACTTGCTTTTAAGGTTTAGCATTTTGGGTATATACAATGATACCGTTGTAACGCGTATATTACACTGGCTATATAGGTGCATGGAAATTCTGTTGCAGGAGCAATATTGTATGGAAACTCACCTACTGAACTCATTGAGACATTCACAGAATCTATAGGAAGACCTTCTCAACTTCCTCATTGGATTATATCAGGGGCCGTCGTCGGAATGCAGGGAGGCACCGAGACTGTACGCAATACTTGGGACATTCTTAAAACTTATGATGTTCCCATTTCGTCATTCTGGCTCCAGGTAATTTCTAATGCACATGCATATAGAATATGAGCCAGATTTTGTTTGGTAGCTACCCCGCCCTCTCCATCATCAGCACTAGAAAAACAAAAATGAATAGGAGAAACTTGTGTCATGACAAAAGGGTGAAACTAACTTTGTTTGAAATCTAAAAAAAAATTCAGTTAATAGAGTTTTTATTCAGAACTGAAAACTCAAAACAACATTCAATGGATTGATCGATATTGTCAATGTTGCCTATGTATGTTCCTTGATGCACAATAATGACAAGAAATAAAATTTTGCAAGCACAGGATTGGGTTGGACAAAGAGAAACAATAGTAGGATCACAACTATGGTGGAATTGGGAAGTGGATACAACACGGTATAAAGGATGGCAGAAACTTGTTAAAGATCTCAACAACCAGCATATCAAAGTCATGAGTTATTGCAATCCTTGTCTAGCACCGGTAAGTAGTTTCTACATCAAGCAAAAATGACCTCATTTTTGCCCCATGATCTCTAGTTCTTTCACTTGCTAATTCGATATGCATGATTATTGATTAGTTTAATTAAGACCTGATCAACTATAGCCTAGCCCGACAAAACTACAGGTCTGGGTAGCCTAAAATAAGCATTTTCAGACCAAAACCCAAACCCGGCCCGAAAACCCCGTTTTGGCCCGCACCAAATTTATGGGGTTGGACAGGTTTTTTTGTGTTAAAGCCCGGTCCGAGTTTTGATCACCTCTAATTTAATGATGTGGTTGGCAGAGTGATGAGAAGCCAAACAGAAGGAGAAACATGTTTGAGGAAGCAAAGAAGTTGGACATACTAGTGAAAGACAAGAATGGAGAGCCATACATGGTTCCTAATACAGCCTTTGATGTGGGGATGTTGGATTTAACACACCCAGAAACGGCACCATGGTTTAAAAACATCCTACAAGATATGGTAGATGATGGAGTCAGGGGTTGGATGGCTGATTTTGGTGAAGGACTCCCTGTTGATGCTACCCTCTATTCAGGTATTTTACCATTTTTATTTCAAAGTAATAAATAAAAGGAAGGGCATAATAAGGAAAATTTGCCAAATACAACCCAATAAAGTTGTCTCTTTCCCAATTACAACCTCAAATTTTCAAATTTGTACATTACAACCTTAAACTTTATACTTCACTTTAGATTACAACCCTGAGTCATTTTCCGATAAAAACCATCGGAATATAATGTCATTTTTATAATAATCCAAAAAGAAAAAGTTCCAAAAGTCCAAAATTAAATAATTTCAAAAAACAAAAAAAAACAAATTAATCATTTCTTTACAGGAAATTATGTAATTGTATTTTTATAATATTAATGACATCATATTCCGTTTGATTTCGCCGGAAAATGACCTATGGGTTGTAATTTAAAGTGGACCTGTAAGTTTAAGGTATTTACAAATTTGAAAGTTGAAGGTTGTAATTGGCAAAGAGTCAACTTTTTTGGTTGTATTTGGCAAACTTTCCGCATAATAACTATGGGAGCCTTTCCTCATTTTACTGCATCAGCAGAAATTCAAAGATACTGCTTTCAGAAACACGAATATCAGCTAATCTTAATGCTTTGATTGGTCAGGTGAAGACCCTTTAGCTGCCCATAACAGATACCCAGAGTTATGGGCTCAGATAAACCGTGAGTTTGTTGACGAATGGAAATCGAGTTGTTCAGGCAAACAAAAGGAAGATTCTGAAGAAGCATTGGTGTTCTTCATGAGGGCGGGTTTCAGAGATAGTCCGAAATGGGCAATGCTATTCTGGGAGGGAGATCAAATGGTTAGTTGGCAAGCTAATGATGGGATTAAGAGTGCTGTTGTTGGTCTACTTAGCAGTGGAATTTCTGGTTATGCTCTTAATCACAGTGATATTGGAGGGTATTGTGCTATGAACTTACCTCTAATCAAGTATCACAGAAGTGAGGAGCTGCTTTTCAGATGGATGGAATTCAGTGCTTTCACCACTGTATTCCGGACACATGAAGTACGTCTGTTCTTCAATCTTAACCTTTACTTTTAAATTTTATATGGTCAAGGACCTTCTAAGTTTCTAAGTATCGGTGTAAAATGATTTCCATGGAAAATGATTTGCAATAGAAAACACAATTCCAAAATTAGTTTTCCATTGTTTGGTTCCATGTAAGAAAAATGATGAAACGAAAGGAAAATGAAAGGGAAAGTAAGCACTAAGCAGGTAGTGAGATGAGTGTACAAGAGAGATAAGGCAAAGGAAGGAAAACAGTTTTCCCTTCATTTTGAAGGGAAAAATGGTTTACCATCATTGGGAGAGCAATTTTACTCCTAGGGAAAATGGTTTTATACTCCTTTGCAAACCAAACAATGTAAAATTATAAATAGAGGAAAACTGTTTTCCAGGAAAATATTTTACACACTACAAAACGGAGCCTTAGTTCAACGTCCTAATATATTCATTTGTTATGTCTGTTCTTCCAATCTTAACCTTTACTTGAAATTTTATATGGCCAATCAAGGACCTTCAAAGTTACAAGTCCTAAATTACTGTCAAATGAACATATATGCTACATTTTTATTACCAACATATTTTCAGTTAGTTCAACATCCTAATATATTCATTTTCCTACAGGGGAATAAACCATCCTGCAACTCCCAATTCTACTCCAATCACAAAACATTATCACATTTCGCCCGCCTTGCAAAGGTGTATAAGGCCTGGAAGTTCTACAGAATCCAGCTTGTTAAGGTAGCTAGTTAATCAACTAATTTATTCACCAAGTAATTAATCATATCATGTCATGTCATATCATATCATATCAAATATGATTATATGAATCTCTAAACTGTAATATGTTGAAAAAACAACAGGAAGCTTCTGAGAAGGGCCTTCCAGTGTGCCGTCACTTATTTCTTCACTACCCGGAAGATGAATATGTGCAGACACTAACATACCAACAATTCTTAGTTGGAACAGAGATTCTTGTGGCTCCAGTACTTGACAAAGGTAAAAGGGAAGCAAAGGTTTATTTTCCTCTAGAAGAGAAAGAAAGTTGTTGTTGGTTACATATTTGGACAGGAAAACTGTACACAAACTTAGGTACTGAGGCTAAGGTGGATGCTCCTTTAGGTTATCCAGCAGTATTTGTTAAGTCTGGATCCTTAATTGCTCATACTTTTCTCCAAAACTTGAGGGATTTAGACATTCTATGATGATAATTTATATGTTTGAAATGTCTTTTTTTTTGTGTCTTATTCAATGTATATGAAATTATGAACCTCATAACAAAAAAGTTCAAAGCGTTTTCTAAAATGGCTAAGAGGGTGTTTTCTATTCAACTACATTTGACTTAACTTAAAGTTGAACTTAATTCAACTTATGTTATATATCTGAAGTTATTGTAGTTGTAAATTGAACTTATATCGTATTATAACTTATTTGAACTTATTGAAACTAATATACGGGGTAAGTTCAAATAAGTTGAATGGAATGGCAACTACTCGGCCTGGTCATCCCAAAACGATAATCGGACCAGGCTGAGTAATAGTTAGCAACCCGAACCCGGCCTGAAATGAACTTGATTAGCTTTAATTTATTAGGATGAGCATTACACATAACAACTGTATTTTCAACCAGGCATAGACGTAGTACAAGAAATGGGTTAACAAACAGCATATCGAGTAAGAATAACAACAACAAAAACCCCAAAACAGATTTTAAAGGCCTTTCAAGTTTCAAGCTAGAAATAAATTGATATTGATAAGTAAATAAAAATAAAAGCATAATAATTCCAGATTGAGAAAAAGATGAAAAGATTACATTTTAAAGATCGATAGCCGAAGAGGAGATGATTAGCCTGCTTGAGGAACTCTGCAATGATGATTCTTGATTTTCAAGGGGTATAATCTAATTTTGTATGGTTTTTTTCAGCTTCATTAAATCAAACGACACTAATAATGCTTTATTAACCAAAAAAGATTCCCATGCTTTTGGGATATTCGCATTTTCTCAATACTTCCTATGATTTAAGATCTCATGTCAATTAAGCAAAACAGATACGTGGTAATGAACTAATGAATTTGTTAGTTCCTAAGTAAGTCCATGTATCACGTGTTGTTCTAACTCACGTGCATTTAAAGAATTAGCACCACTTTTTGAATTAGCAACCTCAAATTTCAACGCAAAAGTTGAAATAAATAAAAAACCAAAAAATAGCAGTGATACCGAATGGATCCTAACTAGTTCTTACCGTTATGTAAATGAATTTCCTTGATCATACTTCATCGGTATTCTTATACACTGAAATGAATAATTCATAATTTACAATCGTTTTGTAATCGTTTTTACCGTTTTGTAATCTACAATAGTATATACAGCATGCATATACAATCCCTTGTAGTTTGGTACACATAAACATATACAATCCCGTCTTTACCGTCACAACTCACAACTTGAGAAATAAGAATGCATATACAGCATCAAGTCAACGTCCTGAAATTTCACATTTGTAGTTTGGTACACATAAACATAATTATGTGCTTAAATTAAGTAAATAGTATTAGATTACAAACTGCAAATTAAAATAAGCGTGATTGCAATAAAACTGTACATATTTCTAAAACACTAACCAAAACAATCCCTTTCTATGCTAGATGAGAGGTCTATCGATAATCGTATGCTTGAACATAATAGTGTCTCACTGTTCTGCAGAAGGGCGTTGATTTCTCGATTGATCTTCGAATACTTGAAAGTCTGACATGTGATGCCTCAGGCAGGCAATATGCCATGTCTTTGTGTAAAAAGCTGTAACCAGTGCATATCCACATCCCATCTCTTATATATCTAACTGCTCAAGATCGATAAAGTTAGCTGCATTTCGTATAAGCTCCTTGCGCCCATCAACCTGGAAATATGCAAAACTCAATTCATTTCACATGAAACAAACACCCAAAAGCAACATATCATGAATTGCATAGTAGAACATAGGAAGATATTTGATCCATACTACTGAATCTAAAAAAGGAAAAGAAAAAAGAATAGGCACTGGATAATATAAAACAAGAAAAGAACAGACACTGAAGTGAACTTACCCGGGCCCCCATGAGTGAGGAGAAAACAATATTTGCCTGAGCAGCATCTTCAACAGTCAATTGTTTTAACAATCGACTTTCTGGATCCATCGTCGTCTCCCAAAGTTGAGCAGGCATCATCTCACCCAACCCTACAATACGCAGATCACTAGATCAGACAATAGAGCAGAAAACAGGAACAGTTCTATTCAGACAATACTACATAGTATAAGATCTGAACCAATCACATAGATGAAGCCCTGTTCTTTCTAGCAAGGAAATACGAATGCTGGTTTAGCAGCAAGAACACCGCTGACAGTGCTTTAGTCATTAAGTCACCGTTGGTAGCCATTCTTAATATAGTAAACTGTCAATATTTCACCCCTCAAAATATGGTCAGAACCCAAATGTACACGTTAAAGTTGCAAATACACAACTGTTTTGTGACATATTTCTGACGCCATTTAACTAGGGAAAGCAGTTATAGGATTTTTGAAAGAACAATCCTAAAAACAAGATGAAGAAGCATGGTTCAGTGCAGTCTGAACTAAAAGCCTATATGCAATCAAATATGTGAAAGCTTGCCATGAATGATCGTGATTATTCTTACTACACCTTTAAATCTCTGAATGTTGTATGATGCGTTTGAAGGGAAGCTACGCTGGAGTTTTTTAAGTTCAGCTTCACTGTAACAATAATAGAACTGTTTTCCTCTTTCAACCTGTGCAACCAAAAGTAAATTTAAACTATTAGGAAATCCATAAGTAGAGAGGGGGAAGACTTAGGGAGTTCATCAGTTTGAACCCTCCAGGCAAGTGGGTCCTTCACCACAGTGCTAAAGCCAGCTAAGGAAGGATAGAGTATACCTTGTATAGGGGAGGAACTCCCACATAGATGCAACCTACATCAAATAAAGCTTTCTGCAAGAAAAGTAGCCTCACACACATTAGACTACTACTGGTCAGGCCTACACAGCTTGTAGATGAATAACTTACAATCTTACCACCAAATTCCACCACATACCTGATATCTGTAGAAAAATGTTAACAATAAAGTTCGAATATGAGCACCATCAACATCAGCATCAGTTAATATGATTATCTTATGGTAGCGAAGATCTTCCATTTTGAAATCTTCACCCTGGTAAAATATACCTAGTCAATACAGATAGTTGGAGAACCATAACGGCGTTTGTATTATACTGTATATATAAAAAAACCATCTGACACCTTCACTCCAAGTCCCAACGCAAGAATTAGGTTTTGAATCTCTTCATTCTTGTACATTGCTGCATCATCCCTCCTCTCAACATTTAAAATTTTTCCTCTTAAGGGAAGGATAGCCTGCAAGTAAATGTTGAGGGAAAACATTATATAGTTCCTAAATAATTCAATCAAGGAGCAAATGCATACACAAAACTGAAGCCTCCTTCATCTTGTGACAAAGATTCAGGTAAGTCCCAATTTTTCTTTCTAAATGCTAAATCAATCCGTGAGCAGTGCACTCAGTATCTTTAAACTTGATCATACTGAAGCACCGGTAAAGTTCAAAGACTAATGACAAATGATAAATGCAGAATTCAAGCGGGGTTAGAAAGGATCGTGGCTCCAGACGGATGTCTGATGTTTGATGCTAACAGCATCCTGATTTCCATCCAAGCTAATGAAGTAAAGAAGATGGGGACGCAGTTTTTTTTGCCACAATGCAGTAAATGGAGGAGCTTCAAGGAATAGTATAGCACTATAGCATGCATACAATTCATATTATCAGTCTCCAATCTAGATGGCAAGAGATATCAATTTCGACAAGCATTATCTTGTATTCAACATTCTTCTCAGAATTTCAAATCATCCTGGATTAAATGGGTGATACCTGACCTGATATCTGATATTCGTCATAGGCTCATAGCAAAACTAAAGAGTAAAACCATTAATATCAGTCCTATGAAAAAAAAAACAAATCAAAGAAAAAAAGGAAATGATAAGCTCTCTAAGCATGAAAGATATTTCCACGAAAATACAAGATAAGCATAAATTCCATTAACATTGTTAGTGACATCCTTTATTATCCCCTGTCAACCATACTTCCCCTCGAGCTCCCCTTACACGGAAGGCTGTTTTGATGGTAGAAGTTAAACTCCTATCTTTGATATTCTTTCTCCAGAACAATGTTATGCTTTCTTAAAAGTCAAAAGAAAAGCTAGATTGAGAATAAGGTGAAGAATAATACATTTGAACATAAGAAGTGCAGGCAATGGTATGAAATTAATGGCTGTCTCAACTAACAAGAAGTAATGACTCACTTGAAATCGTCTATCCCGGCCTTGCTTTGCACTTCCACCAGCTGAATCTCCCTCGACGATAAATATTTCTGCAGGCATAATATCAATTCAAAGAGAAATTTTTGTTAAGCAATGGACATCAAGTTTGAGAAATATCGTCTTCAAAGAACCCACACTGCTTTTGAGGTTTGATTTCATTTAAAGGCTTCCATTTATGGTAATAGAAGGGGTCTGCACAGGTGGCCAAAATCTGAGACTAACCAACAACTTTGATAACCATCCAATAGTATGCTACTAGCACCACAACTAGCTTTGATCATCCTTGACCCATTTTGGGACAAATAGATTTTAAGCAAAGAAGGCCTTATGTGTTATTCTCACTTCAAGCTTGACTGGTTATTACACTGACGTAACTCATGGCTTAACTCTCTAATTTCAAATGAAGCATATTAGGAAAACTAATGTAGTACTTCGGTACTTCCTCCGTTCTTTTTTAGGTGACACAATTTTTTTTATGACGTTCCTCAATGCAATATTTCAATCATTAATATATTTAATTATCAATGCGATTTTTTTAAAAAAAGTTGATATTATAAATCTATATAATGAGACGATTATAACAAGACCTCACATGACTATGTTTTTTTCTTAAGAATAATCATAATTAATAGTCAAAGTAGATTATTATTAATAGTGCCAAAAGAAATTGTGTCATCCAAAAAAGAGCGGAGGAAATATTAAATTTCAGGGTCACCAACCACCTACAGAAACTTCTATATTCTGATTCATCAGGAATTTACAGGAAATAACACATCACTAAGGTTTTAAACACAACACTTGAGACAAATTTAACCTGTGAAGACCTAGTGAGATAAACCTCACATCTTTCTCATATTGTTTTCTCCAGTATATACTCTATTCTGAGTATTCTACTGCAGTTTGACTTCTTCAAAAACGGCTAGTCGACTACGACAGAATCCAGCTTTACTATCAAACCGAAGAGACATATTTTAGAGGAATTGTATGAGAAAACCATGGGGAAATACTTGTTAAATATTAAGCAACAGGGGGGTGAATAGATATTGGTGCAAAATGCCAAATAATAAATAGCATACAATTTCCCACTGCATAAGATGGATAGTAAAAAGGCCCTAGCACAAATCAACATTACAAGGAAAGAATGTCCAGGTTGGTGATTGATCAACGACGTAAAAGAAAGGGAACTAACAAAGACTGAAGGGAAGAACCACTGATCATCGTAAAGTTCAGCTTTACATTCAGCATGTATAGGTAATCAAGAACAGTGATCTCTTAAGATTAATCCAATACACAGAATGTTTGTTGCAATATACTAAAAATTGGATAGCGAGACTGTTTGTTGCAATATACAAAAAAATTAGATAGAGGACCCCACTAATGCATTGGCACTAGTCTCATGAATCATGATGCAGTTTGACTTAATTTGACATTTTGACGTAGTTTGACCTAGGTTCCCGAGTTTACAATAAAGAATAACCAGTAAATCTGGTTTTCATGCTCAGTCTAGCCTTTGGGTTAAAGTTTCCTTGCAGGTAGGCTTTCCCTCTTTTCTCCCTAAACTCACAAGGGCTGGTCTTTATAAGGAAGTTGCTAATCACATCCAAGAACAGGAAAAAAATTGACTTATTGACGTATTGGAAACCTAGTGGATCACTTCCCACTCACAGGAAAGATTGCAATAACTAAATGAGAAAAGACACTATAAGTACCTGCTTCCTCAGGATTTGTGGCTGAGCAATCAGAAAGTTTTCCAGGAAGAGAAGATGACCTTAGGACACTCTTCTGTCTCACTAGCTCCCTAGCCCTTTTGGCAGCCAGAGCCGCCTGAAACGAAAAAACAGGAGAAACTTGCAGTTCAGTAATACGGTCAGCTAAGCTTTGCCCACTGAACATAGATATCAAGAAAAACTGACTTTGTTGTCTCAAAATCAAGAAAATATCAAAATTTACCTTTAGTGCATTCAAAGCCTTTGAAAGGATGGAATCTAAAACATCAGGATGCAACTCTAAGTATTCCACGAGATGATCCTGTACACATTGATCAACCACCTTCCGAACTTCCGGGTTTCCTAACCTTGTCTATCAATCATGGACAATATAAGATTGGTGTTCAATTTTCCAGAATGTAAATTCAAACTTCTCTTGGTTGTCCTTCAAACTCTACCATCAAAGAGGAGGAGAAAATAAAAATTAGAAATACCTTTGTCTGTCCTTCAAACTCTGGATTTGGCACTTTGACGGAAATGACACAAGTTAATCCTTCTCTTATATGTTCGCCACTTAAAGTAAGTTCTTTGTCCTGAAAGCATAATTGTGTTCTTATATTATAAGAATTACATCTGATTACTATTTCAGCCCTCGCAAGAAGGTAAATAAATGTAAAACAAGACCGACGATCAAAACTTAGACTTATTTTCAAAGAAAAGCTCAAAAGTGAAGAATCTGTGAAGAAAGCAATGCACCTTGTTAGCCTTTGATTTCTTTGCCAAACTATTCAGAGTTCTTGTCAATGAAGCCTTGAAGCCATCGATGTGTGTACCACCATCAACTGTACGTATGCTGTTGGCGTAACCCAACATTGTATCTGAATATGCATCCGAACACCTATGAAATACTTAGCAGGTTAATCCAACCAGGTAGGAGCAATTCTTCAAGCACATAAACAAGATCGACAATCTTCTATGTTGAACAAAACCAGAAGAAACATGGCAACATTTAAACGTGCAAAACTATTTTTAGCTCAGTATTAAGATCAAATAAAGAGAAGCACTCGGATGCGAATATACTTGGGTGAGCACCCTGACAAAGGAAAACATGAAATCAAACTAAAGATGAGAAAATATCCATTACATCATTAAGCAAATTAGCAAAGCAAGTGAACTCTGAGAATCCAACAGCATCTAAGCAACCAAGATAAGAAAATATGGACATATAAATGATTTTTATGAAGTTTTAAATGCAACTGAACATTGTCAAAATTTCTCTAGTAATTTTTACCCTTTTTATTTGTCCTAACATGGGGGTTGTGGGGTTGCAATAGTTTATGCCAACTATCAAATTCAGATTAAGGCACGAAGAATACAATTATTAAGCATAAGATATGCATTACCACAAAACCAATGCAAACAAAATAAGATGAATTAACTGAGGCAACAGCAAATAGCACGGCAGAAGAAATGCAATACTCAGACAATAGGACGTGGAAAATATACCCAAGGTATGATGTAATAAGAAGAGAAAAAACCTACCACTGTAAAGCTGCATCAACAGTTACACCATCAATTTCTTTGTGAAACCCAACAACATCATGAATTGGTGTCTGGAAGCACATTCCAGTATTAGCAAGCAAAATACAGTATGTACAACAAAAATCAGAAATGGAACGTCATCATAGAAAACATACCTTATCAATGTTTAGCCATTTAACATATTCAACCAATCCACCAGCATAGTAATACTCATTATACTGATTCTTTTCCGCATCTTCATTCTCTTTGGTAAAAGCAATGGTAAGCTGCAAATAGCAAGGAAAAGCCGAAGGGCAATGGTTATGATCAACAGCCTCAACTAGGCAATAGAAATAACCTCCCCTTTTATTCCGGTGTATGAATAGTCAATTATTCATAGGTGAAAAACCAAGGCACAGAGATCAATTTCCAATATAATCTCATAGCCCAAACATATTAACAAAAGAATATTCAGATACAATGCCAATACTTTACCTTCGGATTTAGAAAGGCGAGCTCCCTTATCCGCCCAGCTATTGTGTCATAGTCAAACTGAATTTGAGTAGTAAATACTGCAATGGAATTCAGTTACGAAGTACAATTAGCAACCAAATCCAAAAGGAATATCGTAACTAAAAAGAAGCAATATTTACTGAGTTACAAGGTCAATGCAGAGAGAAACATAGCAAAGATACACTGCTCCAAACGTACCTTCTTTATCAGGCCAAAACCTGACAGAGGTCCCCTGGCGATCCTCAGAATCTGGTGGAAGCACGTGACATGACAAATCTGTCAGAGGCTTTCCACGGGCATATTTCTGCTTGTACTCCATTCCATCTCGCCAAACTGTGATTTCCAGAGCCTGCATAATCAGAAGCCAACAGAATAAGAAGCAGAAACATCTTTGCATGGTGATTGCATCTCTCAGCTAGAATAGTACTCAGCAGAGCTCAACTTCTAATTTCTTGGCCTCCCTCAAGGGGTGAAACAGAAGACAATAAGATGAATGCAAATGTAATAAAACAGCAGATGGAGTGGCAATTGAATGAAAACCCAGGGTCTTCAGCCGATGTTGATGAAGCATACAGCGATTACCGATAACAGAACACAATAAAGGCTATAAGTGGTCAAAACATAAATCACACCCACAAGGCCTAGATCAATCTTGTTTGCCACTAAATCATGGGAAGCCTGACACCAAATTTCCCGTAAAGTGGCCATTGCGTGTTTAGAAGTAGAACATGCAATGTGTCAAGGGTCAACACATTGAAGTATGCTCATGGCTCCCCTTCTTTTTTTCAAGGCGAAGCAATATTGCCACTGTTTGAAATAGCTTCATAGATACTTCTCAACTTTGCGACAGACGGGATATTAAGACAAGCATATCGATCTGACATTAAAAAAAATGCTGACAACTCTGGTTATCTAAAACATATACGAAGTACCGACCTCAGATAATGCATTTACAACTGATAGACCTACACCATGCAATCCTCCCGATACACTGTACCCACTACTTGAACCACCAAATTTGCCACCTGCATGTAAGACCTGCATCAATTAGCAGGCACCATTGAATATCATTAGAGTTTACTCTAGGAAGCACATGTTATGCAGCAACATAATTCGATAAACATGTTCTTCTTTAGCATGAACAGTTACAGTTTCCAACGTTGTAAACCAGATAAATATTTGAAAATGGCTAAGCATTTTGTTTTCATTCAATGTGGCTACTATCGGAATTATTAGTTGCTAAGGCATAGCAAAATAAGTGTATTACAGACTACTCTTGCCACTCAACTTCATATCCCATTTGTAACTATCGTCCTAAGAATTTCTGAATTTACACAGCCAAATGCTCTCAAACACATCACACAAGCCCACAAAATCAAGCCGAGAAGCCGTGGTGGAATACCACTGCAACTTAGCACATTAAACAGACCATTAAAAAAAACCACAAAACAGAGGAACACAAACCATTTGCACAGGACATTTGATTAAACTAAAGTTCATTTTAGCAAGACGAACCATCAATTAATCTTTCCACAATCCCAGCCAATATTATTCCAGGAAAAGCAGCCTCCGCAGACTCAGATGTGAAAATTAAGCATTAACTACAGAAACATCAGGAATCCTCAATTGATCATTAAGCTTAAAAGTCACCTCTCAGTACAACACAAGCATGGGAGGATCTAGGGAGGGAGCTGCCTAGGCCATGGCCCGCCCAAAGCCCAATTTTTTTTACATATATATATATATATATACACACTATATGCTGAAACTATTAACATTAAACATGGGCTAGCTCAGTTGGTCTTTCACATCTTTATAACACTTCATGTACAGCAGGTCGATTCAACTCACATGGCTAAATAATTTTTGTATTTTTTGCTTTTTTTTTCCTATTCATACAGATGGAGCTTTCTCAAGTTCCAACGGGCGATGACCTTATAAGCAAAGCATAACAGTGCTACAAACTAGTCTGTCATTAAAAAAACAATGTTTATATGAAATGAACACAAACTAGTCTGTCATAAAAAATGTTTATAATGGAATGAACACAAACTCATAAGTTATGATATCAAAAGTAATATCCCGGAGCCTGCCTAATTAGAGTTTTTCAAGAGCAGACAAAGAGGGGGGCCGGGGGGACAAAAAGTATATTTTGATTATAACCATATTGCAACTTCTATAGTTCTATTCGGATTTTTTTTGAAGGTTTTACCGTCAAGACAGTTTCCAAAGAAGATTTCTTCGTCACTGGATGCACATCAGTCGGGATCTGCAAAATATAGTTGAGAAAATAATACCATAAGAACAATGAAATTCAAACCGCAGAAAAGTGACATGCCACCCCTAGCATGAATTTAGAGATATACAAATAAAGTTAAGGAAGATGTCTAGGATATTATAGTTTACAGATGAATTAGCATGGACACTAGCATGATGCCTCTAGGTAAATACAGATAAACCTTGAAGCATAACCTAGTTGGCAATAACATGGAACTTTCTACTCTCAGAAAAGCGCAAAATGTGGAAAAAAAGGAAAGATGTGTGTAGAGACTGAAGTCCGGATGTCACCTTTAAGCAACGCATTGTCCATAAAACAAAAAGGAGAATTTATTGGACAAGATGAAAATCAGACTAAATCCACAGAGATACAGTGGAAGATAGAAGTGTAATACAAAAAAGCCGCATCATAGGCGAACTCTAACCAGCATCAAGTAATCAACAGTAATAATCATTTGATCAAATTTCTGGTGGCAAAAGCCCCAAATTTTCCTCCAACTGCTTGGATCTTTAAGCGTCTTTTCCTTCCCTTATCTGTGTGAGTGTGTGTGTGCCATAGAAAGTGTCTGTATATGTAGTCATACTTTGGCATTTAAATATAACAATGTAATTTTCATCTACCCGCAAATACAAAAGATTTTAAAGTCGTTTTACATTCCAAAAAATGCTTGGGCCTGTGCGATGCCAAGGCAGTAAAAATATGCATTATGACTAAGTCCTTTATACATTACTTTTTCTTTCTTATAATGTCATTTTTCATATTTTGTTTTGGAAAGATAACATGTAACATAGAAAATCTCAATGGAAAATTCTATATAGTTCAACATTGAAGTCGCAAGTTTGAATCCTCTACTGACCATGTTTTTATCTTTTTAGATGTAACGAAAACACTTTTTAACATATTGGTATAGATGTATCACATACTTCCTCTTTTATTTTTTAGATGACACAATTGTACTTTTGGCTCTATTTATATAATATACTTTGACTATCAATTGTGATTTATATTTAAGAAAAAGTATAGTCATGTAAGGTCTTGTTATAATCGTCTCATCGTTCAAATTTTTATAATTCCCATTGATAATTAAAGATATTAATGGTTGAAACATTGCATTGGCAAACGTGACAAAACAAATTGTGTCATTTAATAAAGAACAGGGGAAGTATGTATCATTACTAGTTCTTATTTATGTCCTCTTCTTTCCTGATTTCTAACCTGTATTGGCAATTAAATGCAAGTAGCAGGGAGAGTTCTTTATGGGATTGTTTGGTTCACTAAATTGAAATGAAATGAAATGACAACCCCATATAAGAGAAATATAAATCGCACAGCCATACCTGTCCTAACATGTTTGGATGGAATGGATTCTATATCCTCACGTTATTGTTTGGTTCTCTTGAAAAGGGATCAAACTTCTTTAAATATATTGTTGTGTTTTCTTAATAGGTTATTGTATTACTCCCTCTGTCTTGTATTTAAATTAGCATCATCTATATGCGATGTTCAAGATTTATTTAGCATTTACTTTCGGTAAGTTTTTCTCTCTATTTTCTTACAACAGTTAAAGTTGGGGCCTGCTCCCACTCACTTTTTTCTCTCTGCCTTTTCACTGTCCTTAAACTCCTTGCAAAAAGTAGATATAACTTAAATAAAGGATGTAAGAAGTACAAGTGTTCCGGAGTACTTTATTCATACTCTTCTATTTCCTGGAATTATTTATTTCTTCATTGACATTTTTATTTTACCACTGAAAGAATGTGATATGTATTCAAATTCAATGCTTAAGTAAGATTTCTCAACTTCATATCAATTGAATACTCCAAGCACAAATTTACACATTACTACTGATTTGCAATCATCTTTTAGTCTCTATGGAAATACATGGCCAGGAAGAGAGAGGAATGTTTTTTTCTCACTAACACGATTCCATCAAAGAGGGAAAAAAGAAGGGAAAGAAAAAAAATGAGGAATACATGAATGAAGTTTACCATTTATGCAATTGGAAAACGGGAGGAAAACCAAACTTATCACAAATGATAAATGATGATGAAAAATCAGGGGACGCAATAGTTTGAGATTGACAACAACTTTGGCTCGGACCACCCGGTATTATTCATATAGAGAAAAATTAGCCTTGTATTTCCATAAAGAGAACCTTAGCCTTGTATTTTACTAGTTTCAAGGAGAGATTTTGAGATCGTCAGCCATATTAGAGATGTGAGATGCAGCTACGTTCATGACCAACGGTTTAAATCATGGGGATTTGGAATTAGAATTTGTGAGAGTGACTTCAGAATGAGATTAAAGGGTAGGGGAAGAATTTGATACTCCACGGTATCAGATTCTGGTGTCAGAAAAATTTAACCAAAAAAATAGATTGGAATGGAATTGAACCAATTATAATTTATAAGTAACCCAACGAAATACCACCTAAAGGCATGCATCTAATCTTAAAATAATAGCCTTTTCTAGAAAAAAATCAGTCTTTTTGCAGATTAAATGTGCAGTTTACAGCAGCACACTGCTGCCTCAACTGTTTGGTGTTTATTCAGCAATGCTTTGGGGAAATGGGTGGTAATGGTCTAGCAAGTTAACAAGAAATGTTGTGGATTACAGCAATAAGTTAACTGTAAAATAAACAAATAAAAAAAGTGATAACATTGGAGATTCAATGTTTCATACCCCACGTCCGTTGTCAGTAATGCTCACGGAGTTATCAGGAAACAAGATAACATCGATCTTTGAGGCGAATCCTGCTTGTGCCTCATCAACTCCATTATCGAGGATTTCATAAACCTGAAAGATCTCAAAGTGTCAATTTTAGTTCAGTAGTTCATATTCAATATCCTCCTAACTATTCTAATTTCCAAACATAATAACATAGCAATTGCACCTCAAATAGTTATGAATATAAAATTCAAATAGGTAGGTAGTTAGGTACCAAGTGATGCAAACCCCGAGGGCCTGTACTTCCGATATACATCCCTGGCCTTTTTCTAACAGGATCCAAGCCCTGCAAGACCTGAGACAAGCAACCATAACAAACGTATAAGCCATACAATTATCATATAAATTATAAGTAAAGAGGAAACCACAATTGTGCAGTGAATCAAAATAGACTTATATTCACTTGATCGATAAAACAGCCACAGCTATCATTAAGGAAAACAAGACAAGATAAGAAACATCATCACCCCAAAGGATCTCCTATCTTCTGTTTCATGAAAATAAAGATATGTAAACTACCCCACAAATAGCATAGTTGATACAGCCAATACTCATAATAAGGTTGCTTAAAAAAATGTCTGGGAAACACAAAGAAACTCCGCATGGAGAACACATGTCACAGGATAATCCTTCTGTTTTGGAGTGTTTTGCTGGTGGGTGTCGTGAAACTATGGTAACCTACTAATGTAGCATAAAAACCTCCCAAACTTGTGGAAGTAAGTAGGAAAACGGCACTCTACATTACCAATTGATCAAGGACAGTAGGAGAACCACACTATACAATAGTATAAAGCTTCCTTGCAATGGACCAAACACCTCAAATCCTCAATCGATACTACAAGATGATAAGCGTCTCATATTTCGCCCCAATTATAAAGTCCAATTGCAGACATATAACAATAATAACATTAGCAATCCGCACAACGCAAGTAAAACAATATAATACTCATTGTCATACAATAACACAAGATACCAGTTCACAGTAAACTAATACTAGTAGTGTAGCAGGCAATTGAACCCAATAAAGCTAGTAGTACCTGAATTTGCTCGGACCCATACGATTTCGAAGCCATGTTTTCCTGAGAAGGCTCAGTGGCAGTACTGGAAGAAATATATGCTCTAGGAAATGCAACATTTCTAACCAGTGAGCCATTCGAAACCCTTTTCAATCTGAAATTCACCCTGTAAACATAAATCCCCAACAAAGTAATCAACAACCAACAATTATCAAATTAATCAAACTAAAAAAAATCATGTGCCCTTAAAAATTAACCTCTAATCCCTCCTGAGACAAACCACCATTAACCCTCAAAACGTTGACAGTAATTAACTAAAACGAAGTGAAATACAATATATAAATATATACTATGATTCCCAGCTACAGATATGAATAAGTATAGATAAGAACAACACTGAACGTAATGTTAACAACCCCCACCAGAAAAAACACCCCAACAAAATATATGAAGCATGAAACCTAAATACCCAATAATTTTAGTTGCTAACATGAAATTTTCAAAAAGGTTGGTTAAAAAACCCATTTCCCCCAGAAAAATGCAAGTACGAAGAACAAAAATAAAGAGAAATATACCTGTGAGTGAGGGGAAAAGAGGGGCGGAAAGAGGGGGTAAGAGAAGAGGAAGAATAAGAAGAAAGGAAGCGAGAAGAAGAGGAAGCCGCAGCCATTAGAATACGAAGAGAAGAATTGCGAGGTCTGAAAGCAAGAAGCGCCATTCAGTTCAAAGAAACCTCCTCTTTGCTGCTGCTGCTGCTGCTGTTGCTGTTGCTGTTGTTGGGTTTCTGGGTTTGCCGATGCTATTACACTTTTACTGCTGTGTTTTACTGATGTCATTATCGTAAAGATATTTTGATATCACCTATAGATTAGTCTATAACGCTCCCATTACTTTCAAATAATATTTACACTATATTTAAGCCCGTGCGATGCACGATTTTTATTAAATTATTAATTATTAATTAAAAAATAAAAATTAATATGCTACTCATCATAGTTAAGTTGGGGAAATTGCCATATCATATGTTCTAACAATTTATTAAATGTCCAGCGATCTTGCAAGAATTTTTGTTTTTGAAGTGACGTACTTATGAAATTTTGGTTATTTTACCACATATATAATCTATGGGTGGTGGGTTATAATCATGATTGTTGTTGGAAAAAAAATTATAAAACATTTTATACAAACTTTTGTATAAGGCGGTCTTTTTCGTAAGACCGCCTTAATGGCACTTAGTCTGCCACGTAATTGGCTGACGTAAGCATACATTTAGCTTTTTTAATGAAAATATATATGCGTATTTATCATTTCATCTCATTTCATTTTCACCCTAATTCATTTCTCACTCCTCAGAAACTCTGCCTTTCTCTCTCTTCTCGAATCCTTGCCTGCCCAAATCGCCGTCGGAGATGGCTAAGAAGCCGACGGAACATACAATGGTGGTGGCTTGTTGAGGTAATTCCTCATCTCTCTCCTTCATCTGGATTTCTCTTTTCTATCTCCTCTGAAATTCTTCAATTTTTTCGATTTTGATTTTCGAAACCCTAATTGTTGATGATTTGTAACAGAAGAAGCGACGACAGTGGTGGTGGTGGAGGAGGAGAACATCGAAGTCGATTGTGGTGTTTAGCAGCGGGATCCTGGTGGCCGGCGGGATGGGGAAGTGAAAACCAGATCGGCGAAGGAAAGAGATGAAGGAGAATCCGGCGTCGCTGCCGTCGCCAACGAAGGTTGTCGAAAATCTAATTTCCTTCGCGCAACCTATAAATTTCCGGCTTCTCTCTCGCTCGAACTAAATCTTCAAGGTATGTAATTCGTTTTTTTTTATTGTTGTCGATTTTGATGGTTGAAGCTATGTTTACGCTAGAGTTTTTGGATTTTGATTTTTGATGTAATTAGGTCAACTCTTGCGATTTTGTTTTTGATTCGATTAGGTTTTTGTTTCGTTTCGATTGAATTGATTAGGTTTTTGTTCAATCCTTTAGGTTTTGGGTGTCGATTAGATTGGATTGATTAGGTTTACTTTTTTCAGTTTATGTGGATGTAATTGATTTGTTCTTGTTTCCGGCAGGAGGAGGAGGCTTTGCGGTGGTGGCGGTCTGGCTGATGGTTGTGCAGTGTTGGTGCTGCAGTGTGATGCCGATTATTGTGATAGAATCGCTGCAAACTGAGGATTCGTAGCTGGAAGTACTGGTGTTTTAGTTTTAGTTAAGAATTGTAATGTTTTAGTTACACATTTTTTGTATTTAGTTAAGAATAATTATGTTTTAGTTTTAGTTATAATTTTGAAATAATGGTCTTCTCAGTGGAATTGCTGGATTGATTTTCTATGTTTTAGTTATGAATTTTTAAGTTTTAGTCACGATTTTTTTTGTTTTAGTTAATTTTTTTTGAGTTTTAGTTACGTATTTTTGAGTTTCCATTCAGGGCTTTAGTTATGATTTTTCGAGTTTTAGTTATGATTTTACCTGTTTAAGTTACGATTTTCTTGGTTTTAGTTAATATTTTTTGAGTTTTAGTTATGTATTTTTGATTTTCAGATAACGAATTTCAGATTTTTAGTTAAGATACAAAATTTTAAGCATTGAAAATAATTGGGTAAGCAATTGAATCAATTAGTTAAAATTTAAACTAATAAGTTAAGCTTCAGAACCAATTAGTTAAGCAATGTAATAAATTAGTTAAGTAATGTAACATATTAGTTAAACCATGCAACCAATTAGTGAAGCACTAGAATCAATTAGTTATGCACTGGATTTAATTAAGTTAATCACTGGAACTAATTAGTTAAGTTTAAAGTTCAATTAGTTAAGCAACGAAACTAATTAGTTATGCAACGAAATCAATTAGTTAAGTACTGAACCAATTAGTTAAGCAATTAAATCAATTAGTTAAGCATTGCAACTGATTAGTTAAGATTTTATGAGTTTTAGTTAATAATAAGTTTGTTTAAAATTAATAACTATTTGACTCATAAGTTTAACTATTTGTCTATATACGTTAACTATTTTGTTATTCAATTAGTTATGGTTTTTATTATTTTTAGTTATGTTTTATACTAGTTTAGTTAGTACCAAAAAAAAATTGAAAATTTTAATTTTGAAAAAAAATGCGAAAAAATAATAATTTAAGCCTGAAATTCAATTAGTTAAGCTTGAAATCCAATTAGTTAAGCCTGAAGTCCAATTAGTTAAGCCTGAAAAAAAAATAAAAAAAAAAATCAAAATAAAAAATTACATGCTGACGTCAGCACACGCGCCAACATGGCTGCCAGCAAGACTGCCAACAAGACGGTCTTTCCTGTAAGGCGGTCTCACACAAAAGTTTCTCAACATTTTAAGAGGCGTTCTTAATAGACATGACCGTCCTCTATTCCTTTCTTAAAATCATAAAATAGATAAGAAATACAAAACGGTTACCCAGCTTAATCGTTCTATTTTCCTTTTATTTGCCTCTGGTACTGGTAGTAGGTTATTCGTCTTTGCGTCAAACCCGCATATTATTGTTGCCGTAAACACTATGGAAGGCAGCAGTTCTCTACTTAGCTAGCTCTCCAACTTAACTAATTGTTGTTATTTTGCCGAAAAAAAAGATGAAAAACTATAGGAACAAAAAACAAATGTTCGCCTTCCGGCAATTGTTTTCTGTTTTTTTGATAAACCTGCAAAATCAAACCAAAAAAAAAGTGAAATTGTTATTCGATCAGTATAATTCCAGATAATAAAAAATGAACACAAAATAATCAATAAAATACAAAGTACGGAATAACAATTCAACATATCCATTAGCAAATCTAAATAACTAAACTATTATGAACTATGGAAACTTAGATCTTAAATCAAATACAATACTACATAAGAGAATGCTTTTGTGAGTGGAAATTCAACGCCAGGGTCATATACATGTTTTATATTTTTAATGAATAATTTGTTATTTTTTTATAGGGTAAAATCGTGCATATTATTAGTTAACATTATATAGAATATGGTATTTGACTCTTAGTAGAATTTATTTCTTATTATCTTTTATCGAGTCTTCATTTATCTATTTTGACTCTTAGAAAAATTTATCTCTTATTATCTTTACGAGTCTTTATCATCTATTTTTATTTTAATAAAACTGAAATAATATTAGTTATATATTTGATTTGATGACATGGAAATCCTACGTGGCGCTCCGAATACTCTCTAATATATATATATATATATATATATATATATATATATATATATATATATATATATATATTAGATTAATCATTGTAAAAAAAAACAAAATGAGGTAAAAGAAATTGGATATTACTAAGGGTATTACTAAACATAGTTTCTAAATGCAGAAAATATTTTCTTTATAAAAAACTTGAAAGGTCAATTATACCCCTAACATTTTATTAAAGAAAAGAAAGAGAAAATAAAACCACCGAGGAGTGGAAAAATGGTCCTCGAAAAACTCCCATAGCCCCTCTCTCTGCCTCATTCTTCAGCTAATGACTACCGATCGTTGTTGCGTTTGATATATAACCAATAAGCGTGGTGTCGTGGTTGTTAGCAAATCGGAAAATTTGACAATCTATTCTGCCATTTTTACCTTCGATTCATAGCTTAAATCAACTAATTTCATCAAATTTAGGTTCTTTCTCCATAACCAGGTTAAGAAATTTATCTTAGCCATAATCTGGATTTTTAAAGAAGCCTTTTCTTTTTATATATATAAATGAAAAAAAAAAAACTTTCCGATGAAGGTGCTGGTAATTGAAAGAGGTTTTATTTCTCTTTCTTTTCTTTAATAAAATGTTAGGGGTATAATTGACCTTTCAAGTTTTTTATAAAGAAAATATTTTCTGCATTTAGAAACTATGTAAATTAGTCAAACAAATTTAATATTATTTACAAATTTACAAATTATATTAACATTAATTGTAAAATAAAATTAAAAGACATAAAAGGAATTAGTCAATCAAATTTAATTACAGCCGATGAAAAAATCAAAAAGAAAAAGAGGAAAGTCACAATCAAATATTTAATCACAACCAAATATATTCCTTATTAATCACATAATTTTATTTTTTTCAAATACTTTTTTGTTTTTTTGGCAAATTACTTTCAACGGATATTTCATGAAATACCCCCGAGTTTTGAAGTAATTCACCAAATGCCCATCAAGTTCCAATAATTCACCAAATACCCCTGACAATCGACTTAATGCCCAAAATACCCTTTCTGATAACGGTCCGTTAGTCCGCCGTTAGTCTAGTTTCATAATTCCCCAAGTGCCCCTTTTTCAAAATATATTTCACACTAAATACCCCCTATTATTAAACTTATTTCACCAAATGCCCCAAACTTAAAAATAGTTATTCTGATGTTCCAACGGCTAGTTTTTTCGTTTGAAAATTAGTCGTTGCTTATTGTTTGCGTATGCCTTATTGATCCACTAAAGTCGTGATAATATCTAAAGGCTAATTATGAACAAACGTAGTAAGAAGAGAAAATAATAATGTTGATTGTGTGTTCCACTCAATACAAAGCTACGCAATTTATAGGTATCAAAATAACAAACTAAGCCTTACAATAAGGGAGAAAGATACTTATGAAAAGAATCCAAGCATCAAAGAAAATCAATGTTATGATTAACGAGTGGGATATCTTAAAATGACAATTTGTACATTAAACCCAAGGCAAAATCCAAAGAGAAGCTAGCAGGAAAACTTATTCCTGATTTACAGCTACGATGCCAATTATGAGCTTTGGATCTATTGATGTCACAAGGAAATTTGACAAGCATTGACTCATCGTACACAAATTCAACTCAACTGCTTTAACCCAGGGACGGGTGTGAGGGGGTCGAAAAAGCACGAGGCTAATGCGTGACCTCGTCCCTCGTGGGCGTGACGTTTCTTTTTGTCAAATCAAGTGTAATTGGATTTCCTGTGAGTTTACACCCAATCGACTAGTAATATAGGAGTCGCCATTCAGTTTTTAACGACAATGAGAAAAACTGACAAAACCCGGTTATCGTGACATAAAGGGAGTGCAATTATGTTTGACCACGACGGCCATAGGTTCCCTTGTGATCCCTGATGTGGGGATCGCTCAACGTACACCCGCAGGGCAAAGATTGAGGGTTCGGGGGACTGTAACTACCGAGAGGAGTACTCGCTCTTCGATAACTCCAGAGGCAGGATATCCTTACTAGCTCAGGATAAATAATTGAAGGGACATCCGTTAGCTATTAAACTAATCTGAAGTGATTTTAGCAATATGCAACACATAATACTAGATCGATCGTGATTATCTTGTTTAGATTGATTTAAGGGACCTAGCATGATAGTTCAATTGTCCAAGATATTATCTTTGTTAGGCGTGATAGAACAATCAGATTAATAGTTTAACAGTTTTATAAAAGGGCGAGGAAAGCGATTAAATCATGCGAAGGGACACATTACGACGCACCCTTGAGAGGTGTGTCATGGTTCTCAGAAAACTAACCACTTTGGCTTTGCTATTTCTCCTTTTATTTAACGAATCTCAAGTTTCCGGGCTTAATTCTTCAGCTACAAGGGACAGGATACGTTCTGTTTGATTTTTGGACCGATTGCGACAGAACGCGGGATCAATTTCGCAGCGTGAGGCTTAGGCTTAGGGGTTGGAGTCAATACTCAGAATATGAATTGTGTGTTGTGGTTTCACGTCGAATTTGGGGCTGTATTTATAGAAAAGAGTTCGTGGAAAGATAGAATTTTAGAGAACTAATCCAAGAAGAATTAGGAGAGAACACGTACCCAGGTAATTTCAGCGCCCAGGGCTGGGCGCCGAAGATTTCGGCGCCCAGAGCCAGGCGTTGAAAATAGGGTCTGGGCCGTATTTCCTTGTCAGATTTGGACTCGTGGAATACAGAGTCTTTGAGACTTATCCGAGTCTTTTAGTGCGTATTAACTTTAGGACGGAATGCGTATAAATAGCAGTTTTGGTTGAAATAAAAGGGTGATTGATATTCGTTATTTTATAGGAGATGCGTTGCCAAGTGGAGATTTTATGTTCTCATCATCGAACCTTCCCTTTCGAGAATGGGGACAAAAGTAGGTGTCTACAACGGGAAACACTTGAGGAGAATTTCTGAACCTGTTTCGAGCTCCTGTTCTAATATGGTCAGTGGAGGAACCAATCTCACTATTTTCCTTTTCCAGCAGTTAATATTAACAATTTAACTTTCCTGAATTTCGACAAGCATCAACTAGCGGGCCAGCTTGTACATCCAATTCTATACCAATAATAAGACCCTTCCCTCGGACTTCTTTCACATGTTGGTTGCCTCCCAATTTATTTGCTAAGAGTTCTCTGAAGTCCTGACCTTTCTTTGCTAAAAGTACTTGCGTGCTCTCCTGAGTCCTAAGTTTTGCTTGTCCATCCCAAACCATGACATAAATAGGATTAGCCTTTCTTCATTTCAAAATCAAAGTAAGATGCCTTGCATTGACATTACAGTTGAATTTTCTTCATTTGCTTCAGGTCCTATGGCATCTTACTCTTTCCCCTATTTTCAGTATTTTCTCCTTCGTCTAAGCTTCCCATGTATTGTCCTTCATGATGATGCCCCTTGTTTTCTTGCTCAAATACTCCCTTGCACCATCTCAGATTGTTGCAAGGATCACACTTGTAGTACAACCTTTATGGATTGTGTGTTGTATCGGAGCTTCGGATGACAAATTTCCTACCACAATAGTAATATTGGTTAGGTACTCTAATATATGTGGACTCATTGTGTGTGGATAATGATTTTGAAACAAAACTCATGACACAAATCTAATGAAATTAGCAAAGCAAAGCAAAACAACATCTAAATTACAAGAAACATTCAGAAAATGGGTTTTTATAGCCAAGCAAGACCAACAACTACTTTTCAAACGAAAAAACTAGCCATTGGGAACATCAGAATAACTATTTTTAAGTTTGGGGCATTTGGTGAAATAAGTTTAATAATAGGGGTATTTGGTGAATTATGAAACTAGGCTAGCGGCGGACTAACGGCCCGTTATCAGTAAGGGTATTTTGGGCATTAAGTCAATTGTCAGGGGTATTTGGTGAATTATTGAAACTTGATGGGCATTTGGTGAATTACTTCAAAACTCGGGGGTATTTCATGACATATACGTACTTTCAAATACTTTATTATGCCACATTTTAATTTGTCACAAATAAATTATATTTTAAATAATTTTTTAAAACAAATATACTCCATGCTAAAAATCCCTCTCAATAATTTTGATGTCTGTAGACACTAAAAAATTGTAGTGTGTTACAATTGAATTAAATTAATTAATTTGGATCGATATCATAATATAAATCCATTTTAGTTATTTTGGCCCACCTAAATTATATACCCAAGTTAATCAAATGTAATTTGGGTCATAAATATTTGGGCTATGTCGTATTGTTAGCCAAAATAAACAAATCGAGTGGACCGGGTTAAAGAATCTCAAGTCACAAAATGGGTCCGAGTCCAAACCTATCAAGTCCATTAAAGGAGTCTTCGTCTCCTATAAAATACTATTCTTCTACTTCAGTAGCAGGGGGACCAAAAATTTATTATTCTCAAGAGCTCATAAAATTCTCTTGGAATTCTCTTTCAAAGTAGTCAATAAGCACATCAAATTTGTGTCGACTGCTTAGTCAAACTCAAACTCAAGTCAGAAATCATCAAGCGGACGTCACCCTAAAGCGAACTCAGGTTGACGTCATCAGACGATTGTCACCCTAAAGCGAACTCAGGTTGGTGTCATCAGACGATTGTCACCCTAAACTCAAACTTAGGTTGACGTCATCAGACGATTGTCACCCTAAAACCAAAACCAGGTGTCACACACTTGTCACCGTCAGCTGCGGAAAATAATCAGAGGACTTAGTTTATTTTCTTGTAAACTGTCAAATACAGAGATTGTACCAAAATATTCAAATATCAATAAAATTAATTTGTTATATTATTTTCTATCTTATTTACCTAGACTAGAAAATTTGTGTATACAATTTTTGGCACGCTCGGTAGGACCATCTATCTCTGCCTCTCATCTCTGTTTCCATGGCTCCAAAGAAAGTTATCTCTCAACCTGCTGAAGTGACAACTATCACAGTTCAGGAACGAGCTGCAGCGTTGGCTGCAATGTTCCAAAACATTGGTATCATTACAAGAGGAATGAGGAAGAGGAATACCGCATCTGCTGTAGCAGATCTACAGACTACATGCGTTCCTACTAAGGCGCGTAAACACCATGCTTTGCCCTCGGTTTCTAAGGTGATTGTCACGCCTTTCTCTCAAAGGTCGTGTGAAACCCATGTGTTCGGTTCAATGTCTCCAACTGAACCTGAACAACATCATGTTGCTTCACTTAAATTGAAGAAAAAATTTCTTGGGGATTCTGACAAGCTGGACATCCACAACAGCCCACTCTTCAACTTTTATGACTAAGAGAACGATTAAGAAGCTGGCAGTGTTTCTCCAACTGCAACATTCGAAGAGGCGCCTGGTTTCGACGAGCCCTTTAAATTCTCACATGTAGACATTGCGTCTGTAATAGTGATTAATGCGAAAACTGTTGAGGAGCAACTTGCTGAGATGAGGATTCTTCTCGAACGGCTAAAGGCAGGCAGAGAAGAAAAAGATACTAAAATCAAGCACCTAGCTAAGAAGTTTTGAAAACGTTACACATATGCCTCCTCAAAGCACGGGAGTTCAGAAAGTGGTGGTGATAGCTCTAACTCTGATAGTAGCTCGGGTGGCTCTGTCAAGGTCAATGCTCAAAAAATACAAGACATGATAGCCCAAGATGTCAAAAGTGAACTAAGAGGAGGCTCTCACGGCAATCAGCGTTACATGAAACCTTATACAAAGAGAATTGATAAGTTACGGATGCCAACCGGTTACAATCCACCAAAATTCAACCAATTTGATGGGACGGATAATCCTAAGAAGCATGCCGCACACTTCATAGAGACATACAATAATGGCGGTACAACAGACGACTTGCTTGTTAAGAAATTTGTCCGTTCTCTCAAAGGGACTGCCTTTGATTGGTACACTGATCTGCTTGCGCAATCCATTGATAGTTGGGATCGAATGGGGACAAGATTTTATACAAGGTTCTTTAACACTCAACGCATAGTTAGCATGACAGAGCTAACTCAAACTCAACAATGGAAGGATGATCCGGTCCTTGAGTACATCAAACGTTGGCGCGCCTTGAGTCTGGAATGCAAAGATCGTTTGAATGAAATTTCTACTGTCGAGATATGCATCAATAGAATGGACTGGGATCTTCTTTATCTCTTGCAAGGCATAAAGCCAAGATCATTTCAAGAGCTTGCAACAAGGGCTCATGATATGGAGATTTCGATCAACAACAAGAAAAGGGGACTTCTACAGAAACAAAGAAAGAGAAGAAGGAATACACTAAGGTTGAGAAGCCTTTCAAAAGTCTGACTAAGGAGACTATGTCAGTAACCACTAGTTCATCGCCTATCAAGATTTCTAGAAAGGCGAAGGAAGAATACAAAGCCTCGTCTTCCAGGTTTGCCAAGAGTGACAAGCCTACTTTGAAGGCCTGCATGCTAAGAAATATCCCTTCCCAGACTCAGACTTTCCTGGCATGTTAGACAACTTGCTTAAAAATAAAGTCATAGAACTTCCTGAGTCCAAGCGACCCTAGCAAGTGGGACGAACTTTTGATCCTAAATAATGCCCTTATCATAGATTGGTGAGTCATCCCATCTAAATATGCATAACTCTGAAGGAGAAGATTGTGCAACTTGCCAAGGATGGGAAGATTGTTCCTGATCTGGATGACGCGGTCACGACGAATCACGCTTCAGCAGTTTGTAAATCACTTCTACAGGCTAAAACCCTAAAATTTGGAAGTTTGGGGACAATCATTGTTCATGTGATGATACAAGCGATTCAACACGATGATGTGTTGCTAGTTGAACATCATAACGTCATTGTCACCCCGCATTAGGAGGATGACGAAGGGTGGACGGTTGTCACAAGGAAGAGACCGAGAAAACAAGTAAACAAGCCACAACCACAACCCCCTTGTCGCAAGAAGAAACAACAAAAGAATAAGAGCGTCAAACGCTCAAAAGGAAAAAGGGAGTCAAGGGGTGCTAACAAACAGACGATGCTCCTTATCGATATGCTTGAGAAGAATCCTTTGGATCCTGTAACTTTGGAAGAATTTTTTCTAGAAGATTACTTCACTGTTGTGACTGTCAACACAGTCTCATTTGTTGAGGGTAAGGAAGAGCAAGTCGGTGAAGAGGAGACGTCTATAAAATTTACCTTACAACATTCTGAACCAGTGGTAGACTCAAAAGTTGCCTCTATCTTTTGCCTAATTGTCTATTGTGCAATACAACTATAGCCTTTACAGATGATGACTTGTTAATGGGGTCAAAACCCCACAATCGACCATTGTTTATGTCTGGCTATATTCGAGAACAAAAAGTTGGCCGCACCTTAGTCGATGGTGGATCCGCTATGTGATACCTCGTATTTTTCGTAATTATTAAATATATTTTATTGTATTTATAAAGATTTTTACGAATTTTATTGCATTTAATGAGAATTAAATGTATTTTATTTTTAAATAATTTAATTATTAATTATTTACGAAAACCGAATTTTTATTAAATAAATTAAACGAATTTATTTATTCGGGAAATGTTGGGTCGTATTTTGAAAATGAATTTAATTCTAATCCAAGCCCGATCCAGTTTCGTTGACAAACCCAACAACGCTTGCAAGGAACTAATTTTAATTAAGCCCGTAAGCAAGCCCAACTCAAAACCCTAAAACCTAGCCCATGAGGGAAGGAAAAACTATTAATACAACCCTTCCCCTCATTAAATCCCCACATTAAATTTCAGAATTTTCTCTCTCTCTCTCTCTCTCTCTCTCTCCTCCCTTGCGACACTCTCTCTCTCTCCTCTTGCTCTCTTTCTTCGGCCGCAAGCAAGCCACAAGGGCCTTGCTCGCTGCCCAGCCCGCGCCTTGCCTTGTGCGTGCAGCCGTGCCTCGCTACTGCTTTCCCTCCGTGCCTCACGCACACCCTCACACTCCCTCGCATTCCCTCGCGTCCCTCTCGCTGCCAGCACGCGCATATCGCTGTGCGTTGTTGCTGCGTCGTGCCGAGCACCCACGCCCCACTCGCCCCTGCTCGCAGCGCACCCGCGCACCATTTTTACGACGAGTGCTCGTGCCCCTGCCGAGTGCTCGTGCTGCTGTTGTTGCTTCGTGCCACTTCCCACACGCAACACAATTGTGTTGTGTGTGTGTTGTTGTTGATCGATTTCCGTACTCCATATACTTTTAACTTTTCCAAATTCCATTTTTTAATTATTTAATTATTATTATTTTTTTGGATTATTTAAATTGCTGGGAACGGTTATGAACACCGTGTTTTAATATTGTCGTATTTAATATTGATGAGATTGATTTTTAATCATAAGAACTATTATTTTTAGATTTAATGATTAAATAAAGTGTCAATTTTTATGGTCAAAACATGGTTTTATTGATGACCTATTGATAGGATTTTAATTCCATTTGTTCAAGCAATTGATTCACATAATTTAATGACGATTTAAATTATGGGAATCAACTTAAATTTTCAGATTTATTATAAATCTTTAAAGTGTTGATTTTAATGATTTTAAGGCCAAAGGTCAATGTTTTATGCTAGGACTTGAGTTGACTATTTGAGACTATTAATTCAATGAATAACGATTAATTTCTAAATAAACCAAAGGTTTTAGAATCTTAAATAGTTGCTGGAAATTTAGTAAACATGGATAATAATTAAGTTTCTCCTTTGTGTTTATAGGAGTTGATTTCTAGCTTGAGTCGTGATTCGCATAGTGACCCCCGTACTTAGGTATTCCAGGTACGTACATGACTAGGGCGACCACCTATCCCACGAGGACTTTTTGATGTGTATTGATTGTGAATCATGTGAACTTAAAGTGTTGAGAATTCATGTTTGATGTGTGAACAAGCATGTTGGGAATTATTATTAAATCTATGTATTCTACGTGAATGAGCATGTTATGGATTGATTAATGCTTTATAAATTCTATCGAACTATCATGTTATGGACTTTTATAATCGTTGAATTATGTCAAGCATGTTGTTCAAATTGATATGCATGTATGAGTGTCTCGCATGCAAGTTATTATGATTATGCTATTATACGGAATGTCTAGCACACTTTGTGTAATACCTCGTATTTTTATAATATTGATAAATATATTTTATTATATTTATGAAGCATTTTACGATTTTTAGAATTTATTTCGCATTTAAATATTATTTAAATGTATTTTAATTAATTAGAATATTTATTATTTTAATTAGTTACGAAACGAATTTAATTTTTGGTTCGGGAAATTTAATGGGTCGCAAGTAATTTTAAAAAGGTTTGGGTTTTAAATGAAAAGTCCAACTCGTTTTATTAAACGAGCCCAATCAAAAGAATTTAATTCAAAGCTCTAGGCTAGCCCAATCATTTAATTCCCTAAGCCAATACTAATTTCCTAAGCCTAGCCCATTAGAAATTGGGAGCCTATAAATAGCGCAAATTTTTGGCTATACCCGGGTACAGCCAAAGCTGGCTGTATCCCCATCCAAAACGATGTCGTTTTGTGTTATTTAAAATGAACATTAATATACTGGTACAAAAATGAACATTTACTATTTCGGAAATGAACATTTATTTATTTATTTGGAATGAACATTTACTATTTTGGAAATGAACATTTATTGATTTATTTGGAAATAAACTACAAAAACGAACATTTACTATTTCGGAAATGAACATTTATTTATTTATTTGGAATGGACATTTATTATTTATTTCGAAATAAACAATATAGGCGTTTGTAAAAACATAAAAGACCAATGAAGTGAACAATTTCATTATATGAACATTAACCATATATTTATTGTGAATAAACAAATAAACAAGAAAGAACAAATAATTCAACAAAAAAGAACATAAAATTTCAGAAAAAAAGAACAACCAATACAACAATTATGAACAATTTTATGATGATTTTTAAAGCCAACATGAAAGAACAAACAATACAACAAGAAATAACAAATAACAAATACTGGTACAAAAATGAACATTTACTATTTCGGAAATGAACATTTATTTATTTTTTGGAATGAACATTTACTATTTTGGAAATGAACATTTATTTATTTATTTGGAAATAAACTACAAAAATGAACATTTACTACTTCGGAAATGAACATTTATTATTTCGGAAATGAACATTTATTTATTTATTTGGAATGAACATTTACTATTTTGGAAATGAACATTTATTTATTTATTTGGAAATAAAAAATATAGGCGCTTGTAAAAACATAAAAGACCAATGAAGTGAACAATTTCATTATGAACATTAACCATATATTTATTGTGAACAAACAAATAAACAAGAAAGAACAAATAATTCAACAAAAAAGAACAAACAATATAAAAAAGAACATAAAATTCCAGAAAGAAGAACAAACAATACAACAATTATGAACAATTTTATGATGAATTTTAAAGCCAACATGAAAGAGCAAACAATACAACAAAAAAGAAGAAACAATAAAGGAGATAATTATTATGAACAAACAAATAAATAAGAAAGAACAAATAATTCAACAAAAAATAACAAACAATATAAAAAAAACATAAAATTCCAGAAAAAAGAACAAACAAAATATAAACAATTTTATGATGAATTTTAAAGCCAATATGAAAGAACAAACAATACAACAATAAGTTTGATGAATGAATTTAAAAAACAACAAGAAAGAACAAACCGTACAACAAGAAAGAACAAACAATACAAAAAGAAAGAATAAAAGATTAATGACGAGTTTAATTATGAACATTAACCATATGATTATTATAAACAAACAAATAAACAAGAAAGAACAAAAAATATAAAAAAGAACAAAAAATACAACAATTATGAAAATTTGATGATGAATTTAAAAAACAACATGAAAGAACAAACAGCACAACAAGAATGAACAAATAGTACAATAAGAATGAACAAACAGTACAATAAAAAAGAACAAACAGTCGACAAGAATGGACAAACAATATGAGCGTGTCGTTTTTAGGGGGTACAGCCAGAGCTGGCTGTACCCGGGTACAGCAGTTAACGATTATATAAATAGGACTCCCCTAATTAAATGATCCCCCTTATTGTCATAAACCCTTTTCTCTCTTACTTGCCCCTCACTCTTCCTCTCTCCTCCTTGCTCATCCGGCCCTCGTCCCGCACACGAGTGCCCGCTGCTGCTCGTGCCCCTTGCACGACACGACACCCCTTCCCCTTGTGTGCGTGTTGTTGTTGTTTTGTGGTGCTGCCGCTGCTGCCTTCCCTCGCCCAGCCGCACGCCCACACTCCCTCAGCTCTCTCTTCGCGCTGCCTTGCAGCTGCCCCTCTCGCCCAGCGCGCTCACCCCCGGGCCCAGCGCGCGCGCCCCCTGCTCTCTCGTCCCTTCCAGCGCCTAGCGCCCAGCGCCTAGCGCCCAGCGCCCAGCGCCCAGCGCCCAGCGCTGTTGTGCCTTACTTCGTTCCCCTGCCGCGCCCACACACGTCGAGTGTGTGTGTGTGTGTTTTGTTCGTTGTTGCTCAATCTTTTTTTCGCCCAATCACATTAATTCGTGGTTGTTCCGTGCTATAGGCCGGATTGGTATAATTCGCTTCTTCCTTACCTATTCTATTTTAATTCCGTATTTTAAATTATATTATTATTATTGTTTTGATTAATTAAAATGCTGGGAATCGGTTATGAACACCGTACTTTGAGGATTTATGTGTTGTGATTCATGAGGCTTGTTTTAATTATTAAATCATGAAATTTCAGATTCGTTTATTTAATAAAGAATTGATTTTTATGATGTTAAATTGGTTTTATTGGGTTTTTCAAGTTAGGGTTTTAACCTAGACCTAATGAGTCAATTGATTAGCATAATTAGGTGATGATTTTAATTATGATAATCAATTATATTTTCAGATTTATAAAAAGGTTGAAAGTGTTGATTTTTAGTGATTTTAAGGGTGGAAAAAGTATGTTTTCATACTAGGGATTAGTTTTTCAAATTGAGACGATTGTTTTATTAAAGAATGATTGAATTCTAAAGTTTAAACAAGGTTTAAGATTTTATAAAGTTGCTGGAAATTTAATGAACATGGAAATAATTTAAGTTTCATTATTTTGATGATAGGAGGTGATTTCTAAGTGAGTTCTCGTTATTGCAAAGTGGCCCCTACGCTTAGGTATTCAAGGTACGTACAAGTCTAGGGCGACCACACCATTTGTCAAGAGAATTACATGATTGTTGTTGATGTGAATTATATTATGTGGATTCATGTTTATTTTGGTGAACGATCATGTGAATTATTATGTTGGATTTATTGAATTATTGGTTGAACAAGCATGTTGGATTAGTATGAGTATGGATTTCATTATCGATCACGTTGTTCAATATTTATGCATGTATGGTTTGTTTTCACATGCAAGGGATGGATTATTTATTATTATGCTATTGTACGGGATGTCTAGCATACTTTTGAGCCAATTATTCGTACCACGTTGTACTACTTATTCTTACCACATGTGAAGGGTTCGCTCACGTAAGCCACCGCACATGTAGGGTTCAATTGGGAATATTATATGAAATGACTTAGGATTTGTCGTGCAAGGGCACAACCCTCATGTTAATAGGCATGATGTGGAATCTCACTTTTGTGAGAAGGAACCTGGTAGTAATTTCACAGTGTCTTGCTTTGTTGATCACAAGTCCTAAAGCATTAAAATAAGATGGTTTTGGTTGTTTTTTATTAATTGTATGTGTGTATGTTTGTTGAGTCTTGAGTTCGCCTTTAATAAAATATTAATAAACGTAAAGTGCAACCAGAACAAGCTTCAAAACTCTTGGAACGTATATACCTTGAGTATGAACAATGGGGGGAGACTTGCCGGAAAGCTTGATCTCCTACTAATGATACAAGGTGTTGTTTCATTCATATTATGCGCAGGAATTCCGTCGGTATGGCCCGACACTCGGTATGGTCCGATATTATTATTTATTATTTGGTGTATGGTGTATGGAATATTCTTTTGGCCCGTTCGAAGCTTATTTTAATTAAATTGTGAGTCAAGAGTCGAGTTAAGCGTCGAGTCTTGTATTCATGATTTACTTGTTATTTATTAAATAGCTTTTGCATGTTGATTAGTACTTAGTGAGTGATGCATGTTTATAGTTTTGTTTCACTCTATTCTTGTAAGTACTCAGCTTTTGCTGACTACGTGCTTTGTGTTTTTTGGTCATGGCCTTTGACTTAATGACCCTATGATGATCCATCATTTGCACTTGCATTGTTGGGGAGTAGAATAATATAGCAGGTTGGTAGATCGAAGTACGATCGAAATCATGTGGCTTGGGATGATTGAGAGAGTTGCATGTTTTTCGTACTTTAAAACTATTCTATTCATACTTTAATTATGTTTTGAATTCGTTGAACTTTTAATACTTTGGTTTTTGGGCCATTATGGTTCCAATTTTTAGGAGGCCTCGATAATTATTGTGTTTTGAAAAGTTAGTTGACATTAAATTCCGCTGCGTAATTCTGGTAATAGCCTTAACCGTTATGTTGTTCCTAAGTTTTGGTTGATGACACACACATATTGCAAACTTCCTGATTATGGTTGCTAAATGACTTTGAACAGGTAAATGCCCAAGTTTCTATTAGGATAGGAACTTGAATAAGCTGGTGAAGTTCCTGATGTACACTTGGAACAGTCACTGGAGTTCCAGAGCTGGAAGTTGTATCTGTTCCAGTTTGAAGTCACAAGAGGAGCAACACAGTTACATATCAAGAGTTCCGAATATCCACAAGAACTATTACAGACTCATAGCCAAGAGTTCCTGTGTTAGCAAGAGAGGAACTCATCAATGTTCCTTAGCTGGAACGTCTGAAGCTTCTGAGTTGCAAGTTCCAGACAAAGGGAAGACATAAAGTCTAGGTAGTCTACTGTACTTAGAATTTTATGTAAATATTAATTATGCTAATGGTATATAGAGTACTCAAGGAACTTGTGATTTAATTAGGTCATTTATTTTATTGGAAGCAATTTTTATGGAAAACATTTACATAAATAAAAATAAGTTTTACATATTTAATATAAAATAGATTTACGTTTTATTTTATTTAAGCAAAACTTATTTTCCTAAAAATTCTCCTAAGTTTTTGTAAATAAATAAAATCTGTTTTAAAGAAATATTTTAGGGTTTGATTGAGTCAAAACCACTAACTGCTTTATGGGTGAAAGTGGGAAGTGGTCTTCCCCTTGTTCCTCAAGTCAAGGGACGTGGAGACCAAAGTGCTGACAGTTAGCAGTTGAGGTTTTGAAGGGAACTAACCCTAGGGATAAACACTATAAAAGGAAAATCGTTTTTGGTTTAAGGTACACAAACATTCTGAGAGTTCTTGCTTTCCTAAAAACGTTTTGTCTAAGATTTTCTAAAACAGTTTGTGTCCTAGTTAATTCAAAAGTTCCTAAGTTCCTTATATCCACACAAAAGCATTATTAATATCTAGAGTTATCCAAACACGAATTATATTTTGTATTAGTAAGGATAGAGTTATCCTGTTTAGACTTAGAGTTTAAGTCTGAGAGAGAGAAGTTAAGGAGTTGTAATCGAAGTAGATTACTGTGAGGAACACGAGTTTGAGAGGAACTTGTGTTGGAGAGATTATTGTAATCGAGGCATTACCATAATAAAAGAATTCTCTTCTTGATTAGTATCAAGAAGTTTTCACAATTGTTGTTATTGTCTTCTCTATTCTCAGTTCCTTGATTGTTTCTTAAGTTCCGCAAGAAACTTTATCAAAGTTCTAATTACAATTCACCCCCCCCTCTTGTGCGTGTTCCTACTGGAATAACAGTTGGTATCAGAGCCAGTACTCACTAAAACACAGGAAACCCTGTTTGAGTCAAGTTCCTGAAAGTATGAATTCACAAGAGAAACTGGAAGAAGGTTACTCGACACAAAGGCCACCTATGTTCAATGGCAAGTTCTACTCATACTGGAAGAATAGAATGGAGATATTCATCAAAGCTGAAAATTACCAAGTTTGGCGTGTAATTGAAGTTGGAGACTTCGAGGTAACAAAGACCAATGCTGAAAACGAGGTAGTTCCTAAACCAATGTCTGAATTTTCTAAAGAAGACTTTGATAAATATGAGATGAATGCCATGGCTGTCAAAATCTTGCATTGTGGGCTTGGACCTCATGAACACAACAGAGTCATGGGGTGCAAGAACGCAAAACAGATTTGGGAACTACTTCAAGTAACCCACGAAGGAACTAATGAAGTTAAGCGTTCCAAAATTGACCTTTTGATGTCTAAATATGAAAGATTTGAAATGCTTCCAAAAGAAACTATTCAAGAAATGTTCACTAGATTTACTAACATAACCAATGAATTAGTTTCTCTTGGTAGAATCATTCCCACAGATGAACAGGTAAGAAAAATACTAAGAAGCATGCCACAAGATGATCGTTGGAGAACAAAGGTCACTGCACTGTTTGAGACCAAGGACTTCACCAAGTTCAACATTGAACAACTTGCTGGTTCCTTGATGACACACGAATTGCATCTTGGAGCTGCTGTTCCCGAGAGCTCAAGAAGTCGAGGACTTGCTCTAAAGGCTGAGGAACTCGATGAATCTGAACCAGATGAAGAAGAGGCTGCCATGCTGGTCAGAAGAATGAGAAAGCTCTATAGGAACTTCAAACCAGGAAACCAGAAAGGAAGGAACTTTGCCAAGAAAATCACTAGTTCCAAAACTGAGCAAGGTTGCTTCAAATGTGGAGAAACTGATCATCAAATTCGTGAATGCCCTCTGTGGGAGAACGACAAGACCAGAGGAAAAGGGAAGGAACAGATCAAAGATCGCTTTAACAAGTCTACCTTCAACAGACCAAACTTCAAGAAGGCCATGATAGCTGCATGGGGCGAAGCAACAGACTCAGAAGACGATGAGGAACAACCAAATGAAGAAACTGCAAATCTCTGCCTTATGGCTAAAACAGAAGGAACTGATCAAGTTCCATCAGAAGAAGTAAGTTCCTCCACTCTTCAGTGTCTCTCAAAGTCAAAACTAATTGAACTGTTGCTAGAAACTCTAGATGATTACAAAAAGCTAAGTATATTAAAAGCACAAAGTGATAGAGCCTTGGAACTCAGTAAAGACCACATAAATTATCTGAACAATATTAGATCTGATGTCCAAGGCAGGTTCTTTGAATTACTAGATAGAAATACCTCTATTAATGAGTCATTCGAAAAAATTAGAAATGAAAACATCCTTCTACAAGTTCAACTCAGTCAATATAAGATGTTTAATCTAAGTTTAGATCCTACAAAATCCTTGGAAATCAACATGGGAGTTTTTAACATCGACTTAGAAAATTTAAACAAAGATCTGATCACCACAAAGGAACAAAAAGAGAAACTGGAAAGGGAACTATCCATGGCCAGGGCACAGAGACAACCACCTAAAGTTCCTCCCAAATGGATTGAGAATGCTCAATCTAAGAGAACAGAAGGATTGGGCTTTAACCATAAAACTAGTCATAAGAAGAAGTATGTGGATCTTCCTAGTGTAAAAGTCTGCTTCTCATGTGGAAGTGGAAGTCACATAAGTACTGAGTGTTCCAAGATGAAGGAACAGGATCAAAGAAACATAAATTATGTAAAGCAAAAATGGGTTAAGAAGTCTGAAGTTATAGTTGAAAAGGAACTCGAGGAAACCCGAGTTCCTGTAACTAACCTTTGATCTCTTTACAGATTCTAGTGAAGGGGAACAACTCGTGGTATCTCGACAGCGGGTGTTCCAAACACATGACAGGAGACAAATCTAAATTCCTCTCACTAGAAGCCTACAATGGAGGAACTGTGACCTTTGGAGACAACATGAAAGGAGAAATTGTTGGAATTGGAAAAGTTGGAAGGTCAAGTTCCTACGCCATTGAAAATGTATTTTTAGTCGAGGGTTTGATGCACAGTCTACTAAGCATCTCTCAATTCTGTGACAAAGGAAACTCTGTAAGTTTTACTTCTGAAAACTGTCAAATCATAAACAATAACACTGGGAAGGTTATTTTGGAAGGAACTCGTAAAGGGAACACATATTCTGTGGATCTCAATACAGTTCCCAGGAACAATCTAACCTGCCTCAGTGCCCTTGAAGAAAATTCCCTACTATGGCACAGGAGGTTTGGACATGCTAGTTTCTCTCTGCTTGACAAACTAAGATCAAAGGAACTGGTTCGAGGACTCCCCTCAATCAAGTTCCTAACTGATAAAGTGTGTGATGCATGTGCAAAGGGCAAGCATGTCCGAAGCTCCTTTAAATCTAAGAAATTGGTAAGCACCACAAAACCATTGGAACTCATCCATATGGACTTATGTGGACCAATGAGAATTCAAAGCAGAAGTGGGAAAAAATATGTATTAGTTATTGTTGATGATTACTCTCGCTTTACTTGGGTCATATTTCTAACAAGCAAGGATGAAACGTTTGATGAGTTTGTTACATTTTCAAAGAAAATCCAGAAAACCACAGGTCACCAACTGATCCATATAAGATCAGATCATGGAACAGAATTTGAAAATTACAAATTCGATAAATACTGCAAGGAACAAGGTATGGACCACAATTTCTCAGCTCCCAGAACTCCACAACAAAATGGAGTTGTTGAGAGGAAAAATAGAACCCTAGAGGACATGGCAAGAACCATGCTAATAGCCAGTTCCCTGCCTAGGAACTTCTGGGCTGAAGCAGTCAATACTGCTTGTTACATTATAAATAGAGTTATGATTCGAGCAATCCTAAACAAAACTCCCTATGAGCTACTAAAAGGTATAAAACCCAACATCTCTTACTTTAGAGCCTTTGGCAGCAAATGTTTTGTCCACAACAATGGAAAAAGGAACTTGGGGAAGTTTGATGAAAGAAGCGATGAGGCAGTGTTCCTAGGATATGCCTTAAATAGCAAGGCTTATAGAGTTTACAACAAAAGATCTATGTGTGTTGAGGAAAGTGTACATATAATATTTGATGAATCTAACAAAACTGACATAGTACAGGAACAAGAATTTTTCGAGATTGGTTTATCTCGTGCTGCAGAAAATGATGAGGAGTTCCAACTAAGCAAACACACAGCCAGAGGAACTGCTCAACAAAATCAAGAAGTTCCCGTACTAGAGGAACAAGCAGAAAACCAAGAAGATCCAGAAACAACACCAGAGGAACCCCACAATGACCAACAGGGAACTCAGGTCATAGAAGGAACTGACGAAAATGCCACAACACCAGTAGCTCAATTTCAACCTAAACCTTGGAAGCATCTAAAGTCCCACCCAATGGAACTCATTGTGAGTGACATCAGAAAAGGAACTCAGACAAGGTCACAACTAAGGAACTTTTGCGCATTCCACGCGTTCCTCTCCATATTTGAGCCAAGAAATCACACTGAGGCTCTGGAAGACGCTGACTGGATCATTGCCATGCAAGAAGAATTAAATGAATTCAAAAGAAACAAGGTATGGCACTTGGAACCCAAACCAAAGCACCAGAAGGTGATAGGGCTGAAATGGGTGTTCCGGAACAAGAAAGATGAACATGCAACAATCATAAGGAACAAAGCAAGGTTAGTGGTCAAAGGTTATAACCAACAGGAAGGCATTGACTTTGAAGAAACATTTGCACCTGTTGCTAGATTAGAAGCCATTAGAATCTTAATTGCTTTTGCTGCTTTCATGGGGTTTAAACTTTATCAAATGGATGTTAAATGTGCTTTCTTAAACGGTTTCTTAGAGGAAGATGTTTATGTGGAACAGCCCCCTGGATTTGAAAATCCCGAATTTCCAAATCATATTTACAAATTAGATAAGGCTCTCTATGGACTAAAACAAGCCCCTAGATCTTGGTACGAGAGATTATCAAAGTTCCTCCTTCAAAATGATTTTAAAAGAGGTAGAATAGACAAAACCTTATTCTTAAAATCTAGAGGAACTGACTTGTTAGTAGTTCAAATTTATGTTGATGATATATTATTTGGAGCAACTAATGAAAATTTGTGCAAGGATTTTGCAAGCTTGATGAGCAGTGAATTTGAAATGAGTATGATGGGGGAACTCAACTTCTTCCTTGGTTTACAAATCAAGCAAACCGAGGAGGGAATCATGATACACCAACAAAAGTATGTGAAGGAACTCCTAAAGAAATATGAGCTAGAATCAGCCAAAGTAAATCACACTCCCATGGGAACTGCTACCAGATTAGACACTGATCCAAATGGGAAAAGTGTGAATCAAACGAAATACAGAGGTATGATTGGATCTCTATTATATTTAACAGCCAGTAGACCTGACATTTCTTTTAGTGTAGGACTATGTGCAAGATTTCAATCAAATCCAAAGGAGTCCCATCTAACTGCGGTGAAAAGAATACTAAGATATCTCAAAGGAACTGATGACCTATGCCTATACTATCCAAGAAGTGGATCCTTCGAGCTAAGAGGATATGCGGATGCTGATTATGCAGGTGACTTAGTGAATAGAAAAAGCACATCAGGTATGGTACAGTTCCTAGGTCCATGCATGGTTTCTTGGGGTTCCAAGAAACAGAACACTGTTGCTCTATCCACAGCTGAAGCTGAGTATGTAGCTGCTGCAGCTTGTTGCTCACAAATTCTATGGATAAAACAACAGCTAAGAGATTTTGGTATTATCTATGATTGTGTTCCTATCTATTGTGATAACACTAGTGCTATTTGTATTTCAAAAGATCCGGTTCATCATTCCCGAGTCAAACACATCCACATCAAACACCATTTCCTTAAAGATAATGTTGAGAAAGGTTTGATCAAATTAGATTTTTGCCAAACTGATCACCAAATTGCTGATATTTTAACTAAGCCTTTGAACAGAGAGAAACATGAGAAAATGAGAATGGAACTCGGAATGATCAAGCTAAGGTAATTGCTAAATTGGAGTTCCTCTAAGGCAAAAGCAAAAATCATGGTACATATAGACTATTACAAACACAAAATCTTGTGTGCAAACATAGTTGAAGTTTACCATCGTGGCAAATTCACTCACACTCCAAATGAGCAAGGTAAGCAGTTCCTTTCAAACTAGTTAAGTCAGAGATACGAAATTAAGCAAGTCAAAGTCAAACACAATTTTTTCTTTCTACATTTTCCTTTTATTTTTATCTTTTTATTTTTTATTCAAAACCGAATACCCATATTCAAAGAATGTTTGGAACGGTTCCATTGGCAATAAATAGGAGAAACTCTTCCCTTTCCACAATCAATCCATGCAACCCCCTTTCTCTCTCTCCCACACGCCTTCTCCACTGACATCACCTCTCCTTTCACTTATAAAAACCTCCACCATGGTTCTCACAAGCAACAACACTGATCTCACATCCCTCAAACGAAAGAGAAACCCTTCATCTCCAGTTCCCATGGATACCTCACCCATTCAATCGCCAATTCCTCTTCGATCCCACAATCCAATGCTCGCAATCACTCAGGGGGAACAAACCGACACTGACATCGAAATGAAATCCCCAATCTCAAACCCTAGATCCTCCACAAGAAAATCCAAAAAACGACGAGTGGAAGCTTCTGGTGAAAACATCGAGGAAACAGAGGAGAATGCTCAAACTCAGGGGGAAGCAAAAGGGTCCAAGAAACTCACTGCAAAGGAAAACAACCTGGTCGAGGGGTTCGCAATCAACTCAACATGGTGTGAAGCCACGAAATTTAAAAAATTGATGGAAATCCTTGAACAACAAAAGTGGGTAAGTCTGTTGAGTACCTATGCCAAATCCCCCTTAATTCCTGAAGCTATGAAAGAATTCTGCAAGAACTTTGCATGTGTTGATAATGTATGTTCAAGTAAAGTGAATGGAACTCGCATCGAATTTGATGCCTCTTATCTGGAACAGCTGTTTGGTACACCCAATAGGGGTTTTGATATGTGGCTCAAAGGTCAAATCACAGTGACCATAGATAATGTAGATGAGAAAGATATAGTTGGTTCCATTGGAGGAGATTCTAAAGTATCCACCTCCACCTCACACAACTGCTTTTCACCTCTTCAAAAATTACTGTTTAATGTTGTGTGGAGAGGTGTAGTTCCTCGAACTCAGAAAAGGAACATAGCAAGTCTGTTTGATGCATGTCTCATGTATTGTCTTGAAAGGAAAATTCCCATAAACTTTCCTGCAATCATGATCAAACACTTATCCACCTGTATCCCCAAATTCAAAATTCCATACTCCTCCCTTCTTACAGAAATCTTCAAAAGCTTCTCAGTTGACCTTAGCCCATACTTTGTGATTCCCTTAAAATCCACCCAAATCCTTCAACTTGAAATGCTCCATCTATTAAATCTTAAAGTGGTTCAGGGTAAAGTCATTAGGGCTGGAAAGGAAGAGAAACAAGATGAGGAAGATCAGGAAGGAACTGTAGTTAAAGAAGAAGTGGAGGAGGAGGAGGAACTCGAACAAATAGAGGTCCCTTTACCTCGAGGGAACAGGAAGAGTGTAGGAAAAAGAAAGAGCATGAGGGTGGCAATGAAGGAGAACAAGAAAAGAGGGCCTGTCTTCATGGAAATAAATGAGGAAGGGGATGTCAAGGAGATGCCCATAGAGGAGGATGCTGTTCCACTGAATCAAGAGGAACTGCCTGAAACTGTTGGGCCAAGGAAAAGGACACCCAGATCCTCCAAAAAGTCCAAAGCTCGTCGTGTTTCATCTGAACAGGAACATGTTCAAGATCATGGGGGTGCCTGGAACACAAAGGATGATCAGATATTGGAGCTAAAGGCAACAGTTGCTCGTCTGATGGAACTACAGGAGGGAACAGATCACAGGATTAGCTCAATGCAGGCCCACATAGGTGCATTGGTTACAAGTGTCACGACTCTCCAAAACGATCTTCACCACTACTCAGAACAAGCCAATGCAACTCGTGCCACAATCCTCACCAAGATCAACAATCTGGAATCTTTTGAGGAGACTGTGATAGAAGAAACTGCTGGTTCTGGTTCCCCATCCCAAGCCTAAATCACCCTATCCCATGTTTCTTTTATCTTTTGCCATGGAACAATCTTTTTAATTTGCTTTCGGTTTGTATAATTTTCAAACTTGGGTATTTGTTCCATCTTATTTTGACTTGCTTGGTTACACATATCTGTGCTTTCTAGTTTTGATCATTACTGCTTGCTTTCAATTTATTGTATGAGTTGGTTTAATACTTTGAGGCTAGCTTAACTTGCCAAACGTTGATCGTGGGGCACTGTGTTTGGAATGGCTATATTTCGTGCTATGCTTTTTGTTGATGTCAACAGGGGGAAGTCAAGGGTGCAAACTTCCAAGGCACACTCAATCCCAGTTCCTGCATCAATCTCTCTGAATCTCTCTGTAAGGTTATTTTTCTTTCTTTCTTCTCTTTAATCTTTCTCTTTTGTTTTTTCAATTTTTATGTTCTGTTTCACAATAGTCTGTATAAGTTCCTGTTTGTACTTACTCTCTTTGTAAAAAGTTTGCAAGTGTTGTCATCACCAAAAAGGGGGAATATTGTTGTTCCTAAGTTTTGGTTGATGACACACACATATTGCAAACTTCCTGATTATGGTTGCTAAATGACTTTGAACAGGTAAATGCCCAAGTTTCTATTAGGATAGGAACTTGAATAAGCTGGTGAAGTTCCTGATGTACACTTGGAACAGTCACTGGAGTTCCAGAGCTGGAAGTTGTATCTGTTCCAGTTTGAAGTCACAAGAGGAGCAACACAGTTACATATCAAGAGTTCCGAATATCCACAAGAACTATTACAGACTCATAGCCAAGAGTTCCTGTGTTAGCAAGAGAGGAACTCATCAATGTTCCTTAGCTGGAACGTCTGAAGCTTCTGAGTTGCAAGTTCCAGACAAAGGGAAGACATAAAGTCTAGGTAGTCTACTGTACTTAGAATTTTATGTAAATATTAATTATGCTAATGGTATATAGAGTACTCAAGGAACTTGTGATTTAATTAGGTCATTTATTTTATTGGAAGCAATTTTTATGGAAAACATTTACATAAATAAAAATAAGTTTTACATATTTAATATAAAATAGATTTACGTTTTATTTTATTTAAGCAAAACTTATTTTCCTAAAAATTCTCCTAAGTTTTTGTAAATAAATAAAATCTGTTTTAAAGAAATATTTTAGGGTTTGATTGAGTCAAAACCACTAACTGCTTTATGGGTGAAAGTGGGAAGTGGTCTTCCCCTTGTTCCTCAAGTCAAGGGACGTGGAGACCAAAGTGCTGACAGTTAGCAGTTGAGGTTTTGAAGGGAACTAACCCTAGGGATAAACACTATAAAAGGAAAATCGTTTTTGGTTTAAGGTACACAAACATTCTGAGAGTTCTTGCTTTCCTAAAAACGTTTTGTCTAAGATTTTCTAAAACAGTTTGTGTCCTAGTTAATTCAAAAGTTCCTAAGTTCCTTATATCCACACAAAAGCATTATTAATATCTAGAGTTATCCAAACACGAATTATATTTTGTATTAGTAAGGATAGAGTTATCCTGTTTAGACTTAGAGTTTAAGTCTGAGAGAGAGAAGTTAAGGAGTTGTAATCGAAGTAGATTACTGTGAGGAACACGAGTTTGAGAGGAACTTGTGTTGGAGAGATTATTGTAATCGAGGCATTACCATAATAAAAGAATTCTCTTCTTGATTAGTATCAAGAAGTTTTCACAATTGTTGTTATTGTCTTCTCTATTCTCAGTTCCTTGATTGTTTCTTAAGTTCCGCAAGAAACTTTATCAAAGTTCTAATTACAATTCACCCCCCCCTCTTGTGCGTGTTCCTACTGGAATAACACGTTATCACGGTGGCGGTAATACTTTAGTAATTCCTTTATTTTAAGTTGGAAAATGATTTTATAAAAGCAAGGAATTATTAGGGTGTTACAAAGTGGTATACTAGAGCTTAGTTTCATTCCTTCTTCGTAGTAAGCAATACTACAAAGTGGTAATAATCGGAGACTAATGCGGAACTTTAGGATTTCTAAATATTATTTTCCTAAAGTCAAAACGTATTATTTTGAGTACTCAATATTTTAAAGGTCAAATATCAATTATTTTGGGTCGTTTGAAATAAGTTGAAAAGTTGGGTTGTTATTTAATTTAATTGAATTTTTCCGAAATTTTTAAATTGTTCGAAATTTTCTAAATATATTCGAATTAATAATTTTTTTATTATTTTCGGATTCCATAAATATCCGAATTTATTGATTTATTTACTTATTTAATTTGTGCTAAATTTTGGTGCTTAATTTGTGCTATTGCGTGACTTGTTGTTAGTGCAATGCTTTAGCAAGGTCGTGTCCAACCCAGTTGTTAAAGTTATCCTTTTATTTTATTCGGGAGAAGGGACATGACTACCCAAGGGACTGCCGATGTGGTTAGGCAACTAGCTGAAGTAGTGCAGAACTTAGCACATAATTGAAATAACCAAGGACTTGATCGAGCGGGTGAAATGTTTAAGAAGGTGGCCCAAAGTAAGCCTCCTTTGTACCAAGGGGAAGTAGACCCAAGTGTACTTGAGAATTGGTTAAGAGAGTTCGATAAGCTTATATTAGCTGTGAATTTCCCAGAAGACCTTAGGGTTAATAGTGTTGTGTATTACCTTAGGGGAGAAGATGATTTGTGGTGGCAAAGGTGTGAGAATGCTTTGAGAGCTACACTTGGATTTGGATGGGAATCATTCAAAGTTGCCTTAAGAAACAAGTTTTATCCACCGTATCTGAAAAAGTAAAAAGCCCAAGAGTTCATCGAGCTAAGGATGGAAGGGATGTCTGTAACTGAATACTATTCCAAGTTCATAGAGCTATCTAGGTTTGCACCTGAAGTGGTGGCAACGGAGGAGCTTAGAGCTCAGAGATTTAAGAGTGGATTAACTATGGAATTGCAAATGATGCTTGCTGGAGAGACCTTTACCTCTCTCGACACCCTGTACGGGGAACCTGCCCATCTGTATGGTCTACAACAAAGGAGGAATGGAGTTGGTGAAAAGAGGAAGGATGTTGGCAACCAAAATCAAGATGGTGGCAATAGAATCAGGGAAACTTTAAGAAGAATAAAGGGAATAATCACTTCCAATTTAAGAGAAACCATGGTGGAAACAGAAACAACTTCCACAACAACAATGGAAATAGAAACCAGTCTGCAGGGAATGGAACGAGAGTCTACGAGTGTAGATGTTGCCATAATAATCACCTAGGGCAGGACTGTAATGGAAACCTAGTTGTTTGTAGGTTCTGTGAGAAACTAGGCCATAGAGAATTTGAGTGTTGGGCCAAGAATGGGAAACCCAACCAAGGAAACCGCCAGATCAACAACCGGAATAACCAGAACCGGAATGGAGGAAATAATGGTGGAAACCAAAAGGGCTACCAAAATGGTAACAACGACAATAATGGCCAGAGTAATGGAAAGTCTAGGGGAAACTATCAGCCAAATGGGAACCGAAACACCAATGGAAATGACAATGGAGGTGGCTATAACAAAGGAGTTGCCCAAGGAAAGCTGAATGTAATCACTAGCCAGGAAGCTGAAACCTTGTCTGACGTCATAGATGGTACTTTTTCTATTAACTCCATTTTAGTTAAAGTACTATTTGATTCTGGTGCGACTTATTCGTTTATATCGAAGGGTACGTATCTTAGAGAAGTTAGAGTTGAAAGAACCCGAGGGAATTGAAGTACCCATAGTGATGCCAACCGGTGAGATCGTGAAGTGTACTAAGATCTATAGAAACGTACCTTTGACCATAGCCAAGACCATATTCTTGTCTAGCCTAATCGAGTTTGAGTTAGGAGATTTAGATGTGATTTTGGGAATGGATTGGTTGGCAATGTTCAAAGCCAAGATTGATTATGAGAAGTAGAAGATTCACTTGAAGTCTAGTTTAGGAAAGGTAGTATCTTATCGTCGTTTTGGGAAACCTAGAAGTGTAGGAATCATCACGGCAATGGAACTCGTGAAGCTAGTCAGTAAAAGGAACCCTGTTTTCTTATGTAATGTGAGAGACTTAGAGCACGTGACGAAAGAGCAACCAGAGGACATTGCAGTAGTAAATGAGTTCTTGGACGTGTTTCCGGAGGAGATCCTGGGAATGCCGCCCAACCGACCTATTGACTTTACTGTAGACCTAATACCCGGAACTACACCTATTTCGAAAGCCCCATACCGAATGGCTCTGGCAGAAATGAGTGAATTAAAAGGTCAACTGGAAGAATTACTAGAGAAGGGTTATATTAGACCAAGTGCATCGCCTTGGGGAGCGCCATCCTTGTTTGTGAAGAAGAAGGACAGAAGCATGAGACTCTGTATAGACTACAGGGAGCTCAATAAAGTCACAATCAAGAATAAGTATCCTTTGCCTAGGATAGATGATCTGTTTGACCAATTGAAAGGAGCAGGAATCTTTTCAAAGATCGATTTGAGGTCAGGTTATCATCAGTTGAGAATAGCAGAGCACGATATACCAAAGACTGCATTTAGGACTAGATACAGTCATTATGAGTTCACTGTTATGCCTTTTGGCTTAACCAATGCGCCTGCAATTTTTATGTACTTAATGAACCGAGTATTCCATGCATTCTTGGACAAGTTTGTAGTGGTTTTCATAGATGATATTCTGGTATATTCCAAAAGTGAGGAGGATCATGCTAAACACTTAAGGTCAGTGTTGAGTACCTTGAGAGACAACTAGTTATACGCCAAATTCTCGAAGTGTGAATTCAATCTGGCTAGAGAAAGTTGTATTTTTGGGACACTTTGTGTCTAAGGAAGGAGTTGCAGTGGACCCTGCAAAGATAAAAGCTGTTAGTGAGTGGCTTACGCCTAAAAGTGTCACCGATATTCAGAGTTTTCTTGGTTTAGCGGGTTATTATAGACGCTTTGTGCAAGACTTTTCTAGAATCGCCAAACCAATGACAACCTTGATGAAGAAGGAAGCAAAGTTTGAGTGGAATGACCAGTGTGAAGAGGCATTCCAAGCTTTGAAGACGCGATTGACAACTGCGCCGTTGTTAACCTTACTAGATGAGAGTGGTACCTATGATGTGTACAGTGACACCTCTAAGAATGGTTTGTTTAGGGTGTGTATTGATACAGAACGGGAAGGTGATTGCTTTTGCATCAAGACAGTTAAAACCATATGAATCCAATTACCCTACCCATGACTTAGAACTAGCCGCCATAGTGTTTGCATTAAAGATATGGAGACACTATCTGTATGGTGTGAAATGTAGGATATTCACGGATCATAAGAGTTTGAAATACATTTTCACACAGAAGGATTTGAATATGCGCCAAAGAAGGTGGTTGGAATTGATCAAGGATTATGATCTGGACATTCAATACCATGAGAGAAAATCCAATGTAGTCGCAGATGCCTTGAGCAGGAAATCAAGTCATAGTGTGAATGCGTTAGTAGTTGCTAACGAGCTGTGCAAGGACATGCATCGATTGAATCTAGAGATAGTGAATGGAGAATGTCTTGAAGGAATGATGAATGCCTTAACTATCCAACCATCTGTATTTGATGAAATCAGGGAGAATAAGGCTGGAGATGTTAAGCTATAGAGAATTAAGGAAAAGATTTCGCAAGGAAAAGAGATGGATTTTAAGATCCACGATGATGGAAGTTTGAGGTACAAAGGTCGATGGTGCGTGCCTCAAAAGTGTAGTGAACTAAAGGAAAAGTTGATGAGAGAAGGTCACAATACACCATATTCTGTTCACCCGGGTGGTGATAAGCTGTATAAGGATCTGAAAAAGGTCTATTGGTGGCCAAGAATGAAGAACGAAGTGGCTGAATTTGTGGCAAGATGCTTGACTTGTCAGAAGGTTAAGATTGAGCATTGGAGACCTCAGGGAAAGGTCCAAACCTTAGAAATTCCGAGTTGGAAATGGGACTGTATCTCAATGGACTTCGTTACTTGTTTACCCAAGTCGACAAGTGGAAATGACACCATTTGGGTGGTAGTAGATAGGTTGACTAAGTCGGTAGTGTTCATACCAATGAAAGAAACCTGAAAAATGGAACAACTTGCCAAAGCTTACATCAAATATGTAGTGAGACTACATGGAGTTCCTAAGGATATCGTGTCAGATAGGGATTCTAGGTTCCTTTTGAATTTCTGGAAAAGTGTGCAGAAGAACTTTGGTACGACATTGAAAATGAGTACATCGTTCCATCTGGCCACAGATGGACAAACCGAAAGGACTATCCAAACCCTAGAGGATATTCTAAGAGCTTGTGTGATAGATTTTCAAGGTGGATGGGAAGATAACCTAGATCTGATCGAATTTTCATACAATAATAGCTATCATGCCAGTATTAGAATGGCACCATTCGAAGCCTTGTATGGGCGAAAATGCAGAAGTCCCTTATGTTGGAGTGACATCAGTGAAACCGTTGTACTAGGTCCCCAAATGATAGAGGACACAATGAACCAAGTTAGGACTATTCAATCCAAAATTCAAGCCGCGCAAGATCGTCAAAAGAGTTTTGCGGACTTGAAACGTAGGGATGAAGAGTTCCAAATAGGTGACAAAGTGTTACTTAAGGTTTCACTAATGAAGGGTGTAATGAGATTTGGGAAGAAAGGAAAGTTACGCCCAAAATATATAGGCCCATATGAGATCCTAGAAAGGATAGGAAAGGTGGCATATAGATTATCCTTACCCATGGACTTGCATAGAGTGCACAATGTGTTCCATATATCTCATTTGAGAAAGTATGTCCCAGACAAGTCGCATGTACTGCAACCGGAGACCATAGAGTTAGACCAAAGTTTGACATTTGAGGAAAGACCTGTCAAAATCCTCGATAGCAAAGTGCGTAGTACACGGAGTAAGGATGTTAAGATTGCTAAAGTGTTATGGTCTAACCAAGAATCCGAGGAAGCTACCTGGGAAGCCGAGGAAGAAATGAGAAAGAAATATCCCGAGCTTTTTCCTAAAGTTAGTTGAGTTACGGGGCCGTAACTCGTTTTCTTTAAGGGGGGTAGAGTGCGGTAGAATTTCGCGCTTTTTACCTTATTTACCTTATTTTCCCCTTACGGTATGCCTAATTTAGTGCTTTTCAGTGAAGTTTCACTCTATACTGTCATGTTGAATTACTTAAAGAGTACATCAACTAAAATTTTCTACAAGAAAACGCATTAAAGTCTCATAAAGTCTCAAGTTTTGAGTTTCAGTTTTTGATTTCCGTGCCCAAGTTTCAGGACGAAACTTCTTTTAAGGAGGGTAGACTGTAATACCTCGTATTTTACGTAATTATTAAACATATTTTATAGTATTTATAAAGATTTTTACGAATTTAATTGCATTTAATAAGAATTAAATGTATTTTATTTTTAAATAATTTAATTATTAATTATTTACGAAAACCGGATTTTTATTAAATAAATTAAACGGATTTATTAATTCAGGAATTGTTGGGTCGTATTTTGAAAACGAATTTAATTCTAATCCAAGATCGATCCAATTTCGTTGACCAACCCAACAAGCCTTGCAAGGAACTAATTTTAATTAAGCCCGTAAGCAAGCCCAACTCAAAACCCTAAAACCTAGCCCATGAGGGAAGGAAAAGCTATAAATACAACCCTTCCCCTCATTAAATCCCCACATTAAATTTCAAAATTTTCTCTCACTCTCCCTCCTCCCTTGCGGCACTCTCTCTCTCCTCTTGCTCTCTTTCTTCGGCCGCAAGCAAGCAAGCCACAAGGGCCCTGCTCGCTGCCCATCCCGCGCATCCCGCGCCTTGCCTTGTGCGCGCAGCCGTGCCTCGCTGATGCTTTTCCTTCGTGCCTCACACACACCCTGACACTCCCTCGCACTCCCTCGCGTCCCTCTCGCTGTTAGCATGCGCACATCGCTGTGCGCTGTTGCTGCGTCGTGCCGAGCACCCGCGCCCCTCTCGCCCCTGCTCGTAGCGCACCCGTGCACCATTGCTGCGACGAGTGCTCGTGCCCCTGCCGAGTGCTCGTGCCGCTGCTGTTGCTTCGTGCCGCTGCCCACACCCAACACAATTGTGTTGTGTGTGTGTTGTTGTTGATCGATTTCCGTACTCCGTATACTTTTAACTTTTCCAAATTCCGTTTTTAAATTATTTAATTATTATTATTGTTTTGGATTATTTAAATTGCTGGGAACGGTTATGAACAGCGTGTTTTAATATTGTCGTATTTAATATTGATGATATTGATTTTTAATCATAAGAACTATTATTTTCAGATTTAATGATTAAATAAAGTGTCAATTTTTATGGTCAAAACATGGTTTTATTGATGACCTATTGATAGGATTTTAATTCCAATTGTTCAAGCAATTGATTCACATAATTTAATGATGATTTAAATTATGGGAATCAACTTAAATTTCCAGATTTATTATAAAGCTTTAGAGTGTTGATTTTAATGATTTTAAGGCCAAAAAGTCAATGTTTTTATGCTAGGACTTGAGTTGACTATTTGAGACTATTAATTTAACGAATAACGATTAATTTCTAAATAAACCAAAGGTTTTAGAATCTTAAATAGTTGCTTCAAATTTCGTAAACATGGATAATAATTAAGTTTCTCCTTTGTGTTTATAGGAGTTGATTTCTAGCTTGAGTCGTGATTCGCACAGTGGCCCCCGTACTTAATTAGGTATTCCAAGTACGTACATAACTAGGGAGACCACCTATCCCATGAGGACTTTTTGATGTGTATTGATTGTGAATCATGTGAACTTAAAGTGTTGAGAATTCATGTTTGATGTGTGAACAAGCATGTTGGGAATTATGATTAAATCTATGTATTCTACGTGAATGAGCATGTTATGGATTGATTAATGCTTTATAGATTCTATCGAACTATCATGTTATGGACTTTTATAATCGTTGAATTATGTCAAGCATGTTGTTCGAATTAATATGCATGTATGAGTGTTTTGCATGCAAGTTATTATGATTATGCTATTGTACGGAATGTCTAGCACACTTTGAGCCTATTGAATATTGCCTCAGTGCATCGTTTATTCTACCGTCGTCTAGAATACATTTAAGAAGCTTATGTGAATTGAACTAAGGACTATTCGTGTAAGGGAACACCTCGCTTGTTAATAGGCAATGACGGGTTATCTCAAACAGTGTTTTTGAGAAGGAACAATGGGAGTAATTTCACTTGAGTCCTATATTTGATCACAAGTCCTAAAAGGTTAAAATGAAGTGTCATTGTGTAATTGGTTAATTGTTGAATTGCCTGCGTGTTATGTCATTGGGTTGAGTCTTGAACATAACATACTAATGAACGTAAAGTGTAACCCGAATGAGCTTCAAAACTCTTGGAACGTATATACCTTGAGTATGAACAATGGGGGGAGTCGCGTCGGAGAAACTCGTACTCCTTGAATGATACAAGACGTTGTTTCATTCTTTTGGTTAATCGCCTATAAAATGAGCAGGAATTCTGTCGGTATGGTCCGAATGTCGGTAGAAAGACCGACCTTATTTATTTGGTGCTTGGTGGGCTCCCAACACCCTCAGTTTCCCTCAGTGGTTTTGTTATTATATTTCACCCGTTCGAAGCTAATTCTTATTAATCTATGAGTTAAGAGTCGTGTCAAGTCTGGAGTATGTCTTCATGATTAATTATTTACTTGAATGGCTTTTGCATGTGGATTATCATTACTGTTGAGTGAAGCATGTTAGACTAGGATTTCATTCTAGCTTGTTCGTACTCATCTTTTGCTGACTTCGTGCTTCATGTCTTTCGGTCATGGCCCTCGCCTTAATGACCCTATGATAATCATTCATTGCACTTGCATTGTTGGGGAGTAGTTTTAAATAAGCAGGTTGGTAGAGATAACTTGCGGGAGAAGTTATCATGGGAATAATGTTGAGAGACTATTTCATCTTTCGCATTAATAAACTCTATTTTGATTTTTATTCATGACTATCACTATTACTATTTCTATTATTACTTAAACTATAGTTAATGGATTTTAAACTATTTAATACTTTGGTTTTGGGCCGTAATGGTTACATTTTGTTAAATGATCATTAACTATTTACTATGGTTTGAAAGTTTGTTATTTCCGCTGCGTAATTCTGGTAAATAGCCTTAGCCGTTATCATGGTGGCAGTAATATCTTGGTAATTCTTTTGTATTAGTCGAAAAAATGTAATTATAAATATAGGAATTATCAGGGTGTTACACGCTGTCAACATTATGCCTAAGTCAACGATGTCTGATTTAGGGATCAAAACGAATGAATTTTCAACTAGTCAGATCGTCATCCAATGATTCAACCTTGACAGTCAGAGAGCGATAGGCATAATACGCCTCGAACTCATCTTGGGGGAATTGACACCATCTACCCTTTCCCACGTGATTGATACAAAAACGTCTTACAAGATGTTGCTTGGACGCCCTTGGCTTCATGAAAATGGCGTCGTCGCAACAACCCTCCATCAATGTCTCAAATACTATCGTGGAGGTGAAAAGAAAATAAACGGGGATGTCAAACCTTTGACCAAGGCGGATTCCCAGTTTACGGACGCCAAGTGTAGCACAGTAATAATTCCTTGCCTTTATAAAATCATTTTCCAACTTAAATTAAAGGAATTACTAAAGTATTACCGCCACCGTGATAACGGTTAAGGCTATTACCAAAATTACGCAGCGAGAATAACTAACTTTCAAAACATTAAATAGTAGTTAATGGCCTTCATACAAGTTGGAACCATAACGGTCCAAAACCAAAACGTTTAAGTAACCAAAATCCATTAACTAGCAATTTAAATAGTTTAAGTAGTCTAGACTAAATAAAATAATAGAGTTTAACGATGCAGGAGAAAAACAACTCTAATTCAACATCCCCATGATAGATAACTTCTCCAACAAGTTATCTCTACAAACTTGTTATTTAAAGTCTACTCTCCAACTTGTTATTTAAATTCTACTCCCCAACAACGCAAATGCAATGGTGGATCATCATAGGGTCATTAAGGCAAAGGCCATGACCAAAAGACGTGAATCACGAAGTCAGCCAAAGCTGAGTACAGACAAGCTAGAATGAAATCCTAGTCTAACATGCTTCACTCACAATAATTAATCCACATGCAAAAGCAATGCAAATAAACAATTAAAGCCATATACATAAACAATTAATCATGGAGACAAGACTCGACTCTTAACACGACTCTTGACTTATAGATTAATTTAGAATAAGCTTCGAACGGGCCCAAAAGGAATATCCATAAAAGGATGGGTGTTGGGAGCCCACCAAACACCAAAATATAAAAATAAAGTAACTTGTCGGACCATACCGACGGAATTCCAGCGCATAAAGAAAATGAAACAACCTCTTATATCATTAATAGGAGTACAAGTTTTCCAGGAAGACTCACCCCATTGTTCATACTCGAGGTATATACGTTTCAAGAGTTTTGAAGCTTGTTTTGGTTGCGCTTTACGTTTAACTCAAGGCACAACACAAGGCATATAACAATAAGCAACCAAAAAACACTCCTTTTTAATCCATTAGGACTTATGATCAAACATACAAGACTCAAGTGATATTACTCCCATGGTTCCTTCTCAATAGATAACCTGACATGCCCATTAACACGCAGGATGTGCACTATCGTGATCTGCAATTCTCAACTGATGATAACCCGAATGTAAATCGATCTTTGAAAATATTTCTGCTCCTTTCAACTGGTCAAACAGGTCATCTATCCTAGGCAAATGATACTTATTCTTGATTGTGACCTTATTGAGCTCCATGTAGTCAATACAGAGTCTCATACTTTCATCCTTCTTCTTCACAAACAAGACTGGTGCTCCCCATGACGATGCACTAGATCTAATATAACCCTTCTCTAAAAATTCCTCCAAGTGACCTTTCAACTCACTCATTTCTTGTAATAGCCCAAATTTTAAGCTGCTTTCATTATGTTGTTAAGCATAAATTATGAGTTGAGGTTTTAATGTTAAACTATACAAGATTCCTAAAGTAAGATTTAGTGGAACCAAAGACATCACTTTTTAACAATTCTAAATTCTTGTTTTCAATGAAGGTTTATATTTTCATTCAACTGGGTCATACTTGTTTTTAATTTCTTAAAGGACACATGTTTATCTTAATCAAGGGTTAATAATAAAAGATTTCTTTTAATGTAGTAAAGGAGAATCTCTAATATTTTAAGTATAACAAAAGCCGAGTTTTTAATGATTCTTGAATGAGTCGTTTCAAGGGTAACAAGCCATATTTATTTTATAATTTCCTAAAAGTCACATGTTTTTCGTAAATCTATGAATTATGGAACTATTATACGAAAGATGTTTTCCATTTGTTTTGAGTTCTTTAAATGACAATAGTTGCAAATAAAGGAATCTTCAACGAGTTTCAAAAGGAGTTTATTATAAAGAGTAAACGACGTACTTTAAAAATAATAATCAAGTTTTCTTGTTTTATAACTCATGAGTTTGAAATAGAGCTAGTAGGCATTTCTATGAATGAACATCTAAGTTCATGTACATATTTATAGAACATATTTCAGGCACACTAAGCTTACATAGTTAAATCTAACATTTAATGTTTATAGTAAATTACATACCTTTAGCTACTTCATCAAGTACCTGCGGGAATGAAATGAAAGACTGGGAGCCTAGTTAATATTTCGTTAGAGTCTCAAATGGAACTATGTTAAAGCAAGTCACTTATGAGAGGTCAAGTTATGAGATAGTAGTTTAAGAAGTTAAGTCAATGGAATAAATTGAAGAAGAATGTCTATGTAAGAACAAAGTGTAAACAAGTCTCGAGGATGATAATTAGTTGTAAGAATTGTTTGAGTAAGAAACTGGGTTAAATTATATTGAGTTAGAAATTAATACATGATTGAAGGATTGGAAATTAGATATGAGAACGAATTTGTATAAATTGGTAGCAAAGTGTTTATGTAGGGGATAGTAGATGTGTATGTGTTGCGTGGTGCTCGCATGCATCAGTGATGAACAACCTTTATATCGAGCTGAAGGAAATAATTCCCTTGGTCCAAGTATGCATTCAATGCTAAGTCTAATAAATGCGGTTCAATATTAATTAATTAAACAAGTTAATAATTCAGTGAGATCAAGTGAGTTGTATGCCTGGCTAGAGGCCGCTTCAGTTCAAGTGGAATTAATAATATTAATCCACAGCTTACTCTTGACTGAACCCGTAGGGTCACACAAATAGTACGTGAACGGATCAAGTATTTAAGTGAATTAAATACTCTATTTATGAACATTCGGAAACGACGAATCTCGGTTCCAGTGGGAGCTGAAATCGTCATAAGGAAAAATATAGAATGCTCCGGAAATGATGATATTGTCGGAAACGGAAATATGGATCATGACGGAAATATAAATATTATCCAAGTTGTAGATATTGCCGGAAACGGAAACATGGTATGTATCGGAAAATATTATCGGAAATAGAAATATTGCCGGAATCGGAAATATTGCCGGAAACGGAAATATTACTAGAATCGGAAATATTTTCGGAATCGGAAATAAATTCCGGAAACGATAATATTAAATATTTGTTCGAAACGGAAATAAATTCCGAAATTGGAAATATTAAATATTTGTTCGAATCGGAAATGAATTCCAGAATCGGAAAACGAATCGGAAGCGCGACGTACGAACGATCGACGGACGAGCTTGCAAGACGCAAGGCCCATCGCAAAGCCAGGCCCATCGCAAAGCCAGCAGCAGCGCCCAAGTGAGCCGCGTGCATGCTGTCAGTGCCCTTGGGCCAGCGAGCAAGCAGCAGCGCCCTTGGGTCTGCGTGCTGCGGGCTGCGCCGGGGTGGCTGCGGGCTGCATAGCAGCGTGGGCTCAAGGGCCACGCATGCATTACCTTGGCCGGTTAGGATTACTTCGTCGTGAAGTAATCGTGTTTTCCTAATTCTACTCAAATTGGATATTTTAGTTAAATCTGAAATACATAGGTATTTGATTAAACATAAAATTCTAATGATATAATTTAACTAGAATCCTAATGGATCTAGTTATTCGAATCCTAGTAGAATTCTAACTTCGTTATTTCCACCCTATAAATATGTGGTCCATGATCACAATTTGTATGGGGTTTTTTTGCACTTGTTTCCCGTTCTACAAGAGGGGCGGTTCTTAGAAAACCATTGTATTTTTGTACCTCGAAGGAGTCGCCACCAAACTTTGTTTAAAGTCTCGTTTGGAAAGACCGCAATTGACTCTATTTTAGATAAGGCTTTGAATCCTCGAAACGGATGGGTGAGATCCGGGCACGGGAACGAAATGCTTATTCCGCGAGCTTTAGAAATATTCAAGTACGTTGGCACAACATTTTTTCAAAAATATACCCTAGATTAGACTATGTGGGTTTGATTTTAGAGCAAATAGAATCTCTAATTGTATGTTGGTCACTTTGCTTTAAAGATTGATTTAAAGGAACCTAAGGCCGGTTTGTCCAAGAAATTATCTTTGTTAAGCGTGATGTAACCTTGTATTTTGTTGTATTTAGCATATGCGGTGATGAAAGCAATAAAGCAAATAAAGCAACATCACAATACTAAATAAAGTGCGGAATTAGTAAATACAAGACCCCCTAGAGATGGACTAGGGAGTAGGTCCACATTGCCTAGAAATGGACTAGGCAAGTAAATGTGCGGAATTGAAAGTGCGAAATTGAAATTGCGGTATTGGAATTGCGATATTGAAATTGAGGTATTAAAATTGCGGTATTGAAATTGCGGTATTGAAATTGTGGTATTGAAAGGTGCGATATTGAAATTGCAATATTGAAAGGTGCATAATTGAAACTTGTACTTGGGCACATGAGATTCGAACGCCAAGCGGCTCCTTAAAAATAAGTGCCCCCGACACGAATTCAAAGCCAAAAATCTCAACTTGGGAGAGGTTGCTCAACCCAAATATCCTAGACTTGCATATTGAACTTGAACTTGAAAACTTGAATATTGAAATTTTAAACTTGAAAATGCTTGAACTTGAAAGGATCCTAGTTTAGAGAAGTAGTCATGAAAAACCCTAAACACGGTGGGATCTTGAAATTTGAAAACTTGAACTTGTATATTGAAAAATGGAGTTTTGAATCTCAAAAGACTAAACCTTTAAGGATTAAAAGGTGTCATCTTTGATTACTCCATGCTTGAAAGTGATTCTAATTCAAAGAAGTGATTGTAAAAACCTTTAAACATCCTTGAATCTTGAAAGTTTGCATTTTTGTATTTTGAAAAAGTTTGGATTTTTGAAAAACATGTATGATTGTTGCAAATGCCAACTTGCTAATCATTATGAAATCAAAACAACATGATTTATTAGAGTGGGATTCAGATTTACCTATTTAGGTTTAGGCAAGATCTCCCAATTGCTTTTGAATTAGAGATTTTGTATGTGTTTTGAAAGGTTTTTGATTTGTATTTTGAGGTGTAATGTCGGTATTACGACGTTGTATTATGTTTTTCCCCCCTTTTGATGCTGAAAATGAGGGGTATTTATAGGAGGAATGGGTGCAAGACGCCAGCACACGCCAGCGCAGCGCGCCGAGGCAGCGCTGGGCGCTGGTGACGTGGCGTGAATGCCGCCAAAGCAAGGACGCGGGCTCCGTCCTTGTTTCGTCTTGTAGTGCTGTACCTTTGTACGAATAGTACTAGGCTTGGAGTTTTGTGTTTTCTTGGAGGTTAAGGCATTATTTTGCGTCTAAAAACATCCATTTCTTGGGTTTTGAATTCCGGTTTTACGGGGCGGGGCCCGGCATTCTCGGTTTTGTGGGTCGGCTCCTGAATTTGACTTGCCTTATATGATTTTGAGTGGAAAAGGCCTAGTAAAACCAATGGAATGGTATACTAGATGAGATTGTACTTGGATTTTGAAATTGGATTTTGAAAGTTGTATTTTGTACCGAGTTCCGGGAGGGGAACGACCTCGGGAATTGGATTTTGGATTGTGAATTTGGAAATGTTCTTTAGCAATTGGGATTTCCGCCTGGAGTTATTCCAACCACCTAGTAAGGATAATGGTATCGTCATCATCCCAGAGGGGAGACACAAATTAGGTGTCTACAGAAGCCCCCACTTTGACTGAGCGTTCGGTTAGGAAAGCGCAAGTCAAAGTATTTCGAAAGGGACGGAGAATGATCAAGATGTTCTGCAATCAAGACCAATCTTTATACGCCAGTACCTGCATAAAACAGGCGTTAGAAAAAAGGATAGAGTCTACCTCGGTGCGGTTGTGACGATTCCGATTTGTACTTGTACTTTTCCGCCTTCAGTTCAGGACGGAGCTTGGCATCGAAAATTTTGAATCTTGAATTTTTTAATTTGAACACCCGGAGTTGATCCGTTGGGGATGTGCTTTGCTGGGCATAAGAGCTTTTTACTGGCCCTTAAAACTTTGAAATTTCGACTGACTTTCCCGGAGCTTGGGTCCGTTGGGAGTTGAACGCCTGAGTCGTTGTATTTTTTGGACTTTGTATTCTTGAAATATTCATCTGTTTGTACTTGGAGATACAGGTGTATACCCGTTTTTTCGATGGATGGCCTGATGCGATGTTTGATGCTTGGTGCGGAAGACCGTAGCGACAAAGGACATGCAATCAGCACGGGAGACAGCGCGCGCTGAAGATTCGCGCATGCAGCGGGCAGCGCTGGGCGCTGGGCCGGCGTACGGCGCGGGGCTGCGCTATATAAGCGCCCCTTGCCGTGCCATTTTGAGGAGCAATCTCTTGCTTTCTTGCTCTCTTTCTCTCTCAAAGGTTGAATTGTCTTCCCTTGGTCTCGTTCTTGCCTTATCCATGTAAGTATTTCATGTTTTTCTTATGAAATAACTCTTGGATTGCATGTAGTTTTGATTTTCTCGTACTTTGAAATGATGCTTGTATGCTTAAGCTTCTTGAATCTTGTAGAAGATTGTTTGATAGCCACTTGAACTTGAACTGTTGGAACTTGTAGTTTTGAATTTTTTTGAAAGTTTTCTTGAATGTCGTACCTAGTAGTTGTAGATAGTAGTTTCACTGGTGACCTGGCGGGGTCTCAGGTAGAGAAGTAGGCTAGGATGCCTTGATGTTATTTTGTAGAGTTTTGGAATGCTGGCTTCGGCATGGGTAGCCTAGGCGTTGATGTTGAACTTGTATACCTGCTTCGGCGTGGGTAGCCAAGGCGTTGGTGTTGAACTTGTATACCTGCTTCGGCATGGGTAGCCTAAGAGTTGGTGTTGAACTTGTACTTTTAATTAGAGGCCCACTGGGGATTTGCTTTGACTTTGTATAGGCTAGTATAGGATAGCCCCCAATTTAGAATTTTGACACTTTGTACTTCACTTGATTTAGTATGCCTCGTCACACTCGGAGGAAGCTCGCCGAATCGTCTGTGGTTCGGGCTGCTGAGGAGGATGCTTCGGATGATGAAGCGGCTGCAATAAACGCGCCAGGTGGGGGTATGGTTCCCCGGGAGGTGCTCACTTTTGCTGGTACTGGTTGCTTCCGACCTGGTATTTCGGCCGGAGTGGCACTTGTCTCAGCGGCCTCGCGCTGGCTTGGTGAGTCTTGTACTGTGTTTTGAGTTTGTATCTTGAAAGATTTGGATATATGAGCACTTTCCGACTTTGGCGCCTGATCGTACTAGAGATGCGGCTTACCCGTATGCTGCCTCTTGGATAGGAGCGGTGCGCGTTAGGGTGCCTCTGGCGACTTCCCGCAGAGCTTAGAGAGTTCTACCTGCTACCGAGGTAATCCTTTGTACTGTTTTGCTCTCTGGTATTTGTATTTGTATTGTTGCCTGAGTTGTCTGCTATGCAGGTGGTATGGAGTCCTTTTGCCAACGCACTTGTACCTGTCTCGGCTGCTCGTGCCCATTTCCTGTCTGGGCGGCGGGTTTTGCTTCCATGGATGTACCGCCACATGTGGTACCTAGGGGAGCGAGTGTCCCTTCAGCATAATTCGGGGGATATTTCCGATTCCGATAATATTTCCGATTCTGACAATATTTCCGTTTCCGGCAATATTTTCGATTCCGGCAATATTTCCATTTTCGATAATATTTTCCGATACGTACCATGTTTCCGTTTCCGGAAACATCTACGACTTGGATAATATTTATATTTCCGATACGATCCATATTTCCGTTTCCGGCAATATCATCGTTTCCGGAGTATTCATTTCTTGCCTGTGACGATCTCAGCTCCCACTGAAACCAAGATCCGTCGATTCCGAATATCCATAGATGGAGTATTTAATGTCATTAAATACTTGATCCGTTTACGTACTATTTGTGTGACCCTACGGGTTCAGTCAAGAGTAAGCTGTGGATTAATATGATTAATTCCACTTGAACTGAAGCGGCCTCTAGTCAGGCATTCAGCTCACTTGATCTCACTAAATTATTAACTTGTTAATTAATACTGAACCGCGTTTATTAGACTTAATATTATATGCATACTTGGACCAAGGGCACTATTTCCTTCAGTCTCCCACTTGTCCTTAGGGACAAGTGTGCATTTACCTAATTCCTTTGTCGCTCGATGCTTGCTCTTGAACATAAGGTAAGAGTTGTCATCCTTATTATGTCCAGAGGTGTTTGTCGGTTTCAGAGTTCAACTGATCAAATAAACAGATAATCATAGCGTATGATTCATCCGAGCACGGCCATGTATTTTACAGTTTCTAGCTCTTCGAGTGGCCTTGTACAACTTTTAAGAATCTCATCCCGATTTATGGGAGGACAATCCCAATCTTGTGATCTTGAGATTAGACTTCGTTTGATAGGTGATTACCTGAGCGTTGCCTTTATAGCCTCCTTTTACGGTGCGACGGTTGGTCAGCGTCAAAGGAACCAGTTCTCAAACAAGTAATCTCAAATCACTCAAGTATTGAGGATTTAGTGTCTAATAATTTTAATGAAATTTACTTATGACTGTGAGGGGGTCGAAAAAGCACGAGGCTAATGCGTGACCTCGTCCCTCGTGGGTGTGACGCTTCTTTTTGTCAAATCAAGTGTAATTGGATTTCCTGTGAGTTTACACCCAATTGACTAGTAATATAGGAGTCGCCATTCAGTTTTTAACGACAATGAGAAAAACTGACAAAACCCGGTTATCGTGACATAAAGGGAGTGCAATTATGTTTGACCACAACGGCCGTAGGTTCCCTTGTGATCCTTGGTGGTGGGGATCGCTCAACATACACCCGCGGGGTAGAGATTGAGGGTTCGGGGGACTGTAACTACCGAGAGGAGTACTCGCTCTTCGATAACTCCAGAGGCAGGATATCCTTACTAGCCCAGCATAAATAATTGAAGGGACATGCGTTAACTATTAAACTAATCTGAGTTGATTTAACAATATGCAACATATAGTACTAGATCGAGCGCGATTATCTGATTTAGATTGTTTTAAGGGACCTAGCATGATAATCCAATTTCCCAAAATTATCATATTTATTAAGCGTGATCGAACAATCAGATTTAGTTAGTTTAACAGTTCATAAAAGGGCGAGGAAAGCAATTAAATCATAGAAAAGGGACACATTAAGACACACCCTTGAGAGGTGCGTCACGGTTCTCAGAAAACTAACCACTTTGACTTTGCTATTTCTCCTTTTATTTAACGAATCTCAAATTATGGGACGGGATACGTTCTGTTCGATTTATGGATCGATTGCGACAGAATGCGTGATCAGTTTTGCAGCGTGAGGCTTAGGCTTAGGGGTTTAGAGTCAATACTCAGAATAATAATTGTGTGTTGTGTGTTTTTCACGTCGAACTTAGGGCCCTATTTATAAAAAAGAGTTCGTGGAAAGATAGAATTGTAGAACTCTAATCCACGAAGAATTAGGAAAGAATACGTCCCAAGTATTTTCAGCGCCCAGGACTGGGCGTCAAAGATTTCGGCGCCCAGCTCTGGGCGTTGAAAATAGGACCCATGCAATTTTAGCGCCCAGGGCTGGGCGTTGAAATTGATGTTTGGGCTGTTTTCTTAGTCAGATTCGGATTCCTAGAATCCGGAGTGTATGAGACTTAATCGAGTCTTTTAGTGCGTATTAATTTTATGATGGAATGCATCTGGGCCCGTTACGAACTCTAGGCTCGTTAGGATTTTAATTAATACGTAACTCTTATTTTCGAATCGTATTAGGAATAGGATTCTCTCGCAGTTTCTATCTCATTTAGGATTTATGTTGGAGTGCAACACCTAATTCTGACAGGTTTCTATCTTTTATGACTTGCCACTTTTAACAACTACCCATTACGGCAGTTACTATTTTTAGCAGGTTTCCATAAATAGCAGGTTTCGGGTGAAATGAAAAGGGGAATTGAGATTCGTTATTTTATAGGAGATGCGTTGTCAAGTGGAGATTTATGTTTTCATCATCGAACCTTCCCTTTCGGGAATGGGGACAAAAGTAGGTGTCTACAGTTAGCCCCCACTTTGACTGAGTCTTGGAGTAAGACGATGGTCAAAGTATTAGACGGAGTGCGTCGCACAAGCCATGGTGACCTGTTTTTGCGAGGGTCTCACGAGCCCCCGAGTGATAACATTTGACTTAAGGGTCATCACTTGAAGTGTCGACATGTCCCTCATGTGTCATTGGGATTTGTCAACGGATAGTATAGAAACTTCCTCACTTTGTCATTGGAAGGATCTAAAGGTGCGTAGAAACTCCCTCACCTTGTCATTGGGAGTTGCTACAGATGTTTTCGAAATCAAAGCTATAAAGTGTAATTGGGCCTGGCCAAGCACAATCACGAGGTAAAATGTTTTTAAAGATTCTCATTTTCAGGGTTAGCTAAACGAGAAAACCCCCTTGTTTTTATGGGACGTAAAACGAAGGAAAATCCAGCACATCGTTCTTTTTGGAAAAAACGGAAAACCATTCATTTAAATTTTGGAAAAAGGGAAACTACTCACATCGCTTTTTTGGAAAAACGGAAAACCAAAAGCTACTCACATCGTTCTTTTTTGGAAAAACGGAAAACCAAAAGCTACTCACACCGTTTTTGGGAAAAACGGAAAACCAATCCTTTAATTTTTGAAAAAGGGAAAGCTACTCACATCGCTTTTTTTTGGAAAAACGGAAAACAGGAAAAAGTTATTGCTGCAGTGATTAAGGACCTGCGCGGTTAGTGACGCAGACCCCGCCGGCTAAAGATGGCGAGCCTTTCCGCTAAGGGTGGACACCCCGTCCGATAGAAGTGGACGAATTTGTTTTTGAAATTTGAAAATAAGGACCTACGCGGCTTGTGACGTAGACCCCGCCGGCTAAAGATGGCGAGCCTGTCCGCTAAGGGTGGACACCCCGTCCGATAGAAGTGGACGAGTCTGTTTTGAAGTTCGTTTTTTTTTTTGAAAATAAGGACCTACGTGGTTTGTGACGTAGACCCCGCAGGCTGAAGATGGCGAGCCTGTTTCATTTTGTTTGTTTTTTTTTTTTTAAGATTCTTTTTTTGAAAACTGAGGACCTGCGCGGCTTGTGACGCAGACCCCGCCTGCTGAAGGTGGGCGAGCCCTGTCCGTTAAGGGTGGACGCCCCGCTCGCCGGAGGTGAGCGAACCTCAATTCGTCTTTTTGATTTGGGATTCGCGTGCTGCGGTCTTGCCTGATTGAGGTGGACAAGTCCCTATTTCATTTTTTCTTGTGATTTCTCTTGAGAATTTCTTTTTAATCATTCTTGTAGGAGCGAATTCTTTCGAGGGATGCTCGGATTCAGTTACAACCTGAACGTGGGTTGACAACGTGCTTAGACGGACCATTGTCTCGTGGTCATCATCTTTCATGGTCTTGAGCTAGTCTTTACGGCTCAATTTTGCCACTACCTGGGTCCTTGATTAGGGGACTATGTATAAGTATCAACGACGACCTTTGTCTTGAGGTCTTAATCTAGTTTTATTTTTTGAGACATCCAAACACGGGACTTCGTATAGCGTAGTCTGGGAATATTGTTTTGACTTTGCATACTCTCTTTTAAAATATTTTTTCTTTCGAGCCACCAAGCACTCGTGCTTGGCGGTCAGTTCTTGTTAAAGAGGTTCTTTAGGGATACGCATTTTGTAATGTCCTTGATTGTGTTTGGGATCGTGCTCGTAAGTGCGAGCGATCTTCGTAGTGGTGTGCTACTCTTGACAAAGTCGTGAGGTGCGACTTTCAGTAAGGAAATCGGCAATTTTCGAGCCGAATGGATGCGGCAGGGCCCACTAGAAGTTAGGGCCTTTTTTGAGCCTGGGTTCATTTTCGGCGCCTAGGCCTGGGCGTTGAAATAATTCACGCCCAGGTGGGGCGTTGAAAGTGTTGTTTGGGCTGGTCTTTTGATGACACAGTTGGCCTCTTGTTCATTCGTTTATTTCACTTTGGAAGTTCTATGTATTCTCTTTTCTTTTGCTTTTTTCTTTATTTTAGAACGTGATGATTTTCTCGAGAAGCCGTAGCCGATTGGTGGACTACGGTGCCTGTCCCTTTGGGGCGATTATTTTAAGGAACTGTTGCTCTTAAGGCGTACAGTTATTGCGATAGTTGGGCAAGCTTATATGGCCCGAGGAACATACCTTGAGGCGTCAGACTTTGACCGCTCTTGTTGTTGTATATTTTTCCTTTTGAACGCGTTCGTGAATGTTCGATGATGATATGTATGTGCGAACGAGCGTTCATAGAATAACCGTTGTGTGCGGTCCATTAATCAGTTTGCTTGAATCATTTTTTGAGCAATGACTGATTTTGAATAGTTTGCTTAGAAGCTTGATAGGGTTCAAGCCCATTCATGAAGTGGGCTCAAGCATCGTGCCCTTCTTGATCGTTCTAACATTTGCTTCGAGTTTTTTATTTTGCTATGGTCGTTTCGTAGCTTGGAGCCCCCAAGTATGCATGTTGGGACGCTTCCTTTTGGCGTACGATTTTTGTAGGTTCTTTCGGAAAAGATGCCTTGGGGTTCCTGCTCGTGTGGGTGCGAGCTATCCCTTCCGTGGTAGGTAATGTTTTGCTACCTTTAATCCTTAATGTAGAAGTCGTGTGGCTTGCATTTTGAATTTGGGCGATAAGTAGTCTTTGCCTCTTTTACACATGCTCTTTGGTCGTGCCCGCATTAGTGCGATATGCCTTACTCTTTTTTTAGACTTGTACCGTGGGACGGTTGAACTTATGGTACAACGTATGCTCGTGTGGCCTAACGGCGTGTTTTAGAACATTCCTCCAGGTGTTGGGATATCGTCATTATTTTTTGCATTGGAGTACTTCACCACGCCTCGTTCAGGTGTTCGAACAAGTGTAGCACCTTATGCGTGGGTTTGCACGGCTTATTACTTCATTCAATGCGAGGATTCATAGGTGTTTCTTTCTTATTTTTATATCTGGGCAAAACTTGGCTAGCAGAAAGATTCAGCGCCCAGGTTGGGGCGTTAAAGATATAGGCGCCCAGCTCTGGGCGTTGAAAATGATTTATGGGTATATTTTCCCAGTTCTTATCCTTGATTTTTTTTCTTTCGCTTTTGCTTTGGAACGAGGTAGACTGTGTAACAGGCGCTTGTAGGGCGAGCGTTATGTGCAGTAGTTTGATCGGAGTTTTGGTGACTCGCGATTTTCAGTACCCTTGTTAGTGGGGTGACTTTATATATTCTAAGTAGTGCTTTAGAATTTGGGAGGGGTTGTAGCCATTCTAAGGTTCGTTTTACACGATCAAAGCTTAAGATTGTGCCCCTATGATGTATGTATAGCATTAGCGTCGAGAATTTGCGATAAAATTGTCATTTCGAGCATTTTTAGAGTGTTTTTCTCAAGCCTCCAATTGTAGCTACGGGATTGGCTTGGTGTTATAATGCTTTGCATACGTTTTTATGCATTCATGGTGATACGGATCATGAATAGTTTGAACCAGACTCGTTTAGTGCGAGGTATGTTCGAGTAGTGATCTGCTACTTCTCTTGTAAATGTCGTATTGTGCGACATTGCCATGGTCAAGGTAGTCACATGTTGGAGTGTGCCTTGACCAAAAGCTAGGTGCCTTTCTTTACCCATAATTATATTTAGAAATATCTTTGACTCACTTGCAAAACGCATACTTAGATTAAACCAACGACTCTTTATTATGTTCGAAGAAGTCTTTGAAAATTATTTAAAATCCGAATCCTACTGTGTACAGTCCGAGGTGTCCTAAGTAAGTTGACTTATAGAAGGGTTCGTACAGGATTACATGAATGAATCAAAATACTGTTACGATTTTTGGAATGCCGTCTAAGGATTTGCTGGAAGCCAGGGTGCAGGCGTCAAGATATACTTGTGTCCGTTTGGCATATGCTTTAGGCTTTTAGGGCCATCTTTTCCAGAATTGCGGGAATATAAACCGTTTTCAAATTGACTTTAGATTTACTTGGTGTATGTCTGCACAAAAGGTCAAGGTATACTTAGTTCTTTCCCTAGCTCTTTCATTTCAATTTTTAGCCCCCAATTGCTATTATGTCTTCCCATTAATGATGCTTTTAGATTTCGATTTTAGATGCCCGTGTCATATGTCTGAGTAGGGTGAGCCTTGGTTAAGTGCCAAGTCCTATTGACAATGTCTGATTTTTTTTCAAAGGAGATTAGCAAGCATTCGAATTACCATGAACGGGTGCCCTGAGTTCGAAGGAACGATGGGGCGATGCCGTAGAACAATCTTTTTCATCGCAAGCTTACTGCCTTTACTACTTGTTGGCGATCATGACTGTGTCTAGTGGTGAAAGAAGGCCTTTAAGCGAACGACTATGTCTAGTGGTGAAAGAAAGTCTTTAAGTGAGTTAGTTCGCTTTAGGGACGGTCAAGTCGAGTACTTTAGAGGTCATGGACGCTTGCGCTAGCCCCCAATTCAATTGAGGCAAAGCGATCTTTTGAATCTTGGCTAAGTGCCTAGGAGTGTGAGTGCTCCTTTTGGCAAGAGTATGTGCCTTTATTATTTTTTGATGTGTGCTCATTATTTTTGGCATCTTGATGACTTGGATTCTTCCTTTGACTTAAATTTTTCTTTCGACTTGGATTGCAAGTAATTAAATTTCAATAAGGGACTTTATTTCTTATTCTTGTTATTCTATAGGATCTAACATCTTTTGCAAATTGGTTGGACCGAATCATGGATTGCCTACGTATCCGCCTTAAATAGATTTAATTTGGAATCAGGTCTTGCGTAGTTCTTAGCCTAGAAAATGGTTTCTTAGAATGCCGATTTTAAACAAGTACGTTCCGAGGTGGAAACATATTATTTGAAATGGTAGAATAAGTAAAGTTTATTATTATTTAAATCTGCTGCCAAAAATTTGTTTTATATTCTTTTTAAGTACATGTATTTTTTGGTGGTACGTATATCTGAATACGTGCTGTACCCCTCCTAGTGTTCGTTATTTTTCCGTGCATGTGCGGATAAAATGACGAGCACTTCTGGACAAAATTTTAGCAAGCAGAGAGATTCAGCGCCCAGGCTGGGGCGTCAAAGTTTTCGGCACCCAGGTGTGGGCGCTGGAAATGTTTCCTGGGCGGATCTTCTTTGGTGCGCTAAATGCTTCTTTTCTTTTTTAGACGAACTTTTAGAGGCGCTTTGCAAAGTTTGCTTTTTTTTTTTTTTTGTACTTTTCATTGGTCTTCTTTTTTATTCGTGACTCAAGACGGTTTGAAAGATGGGTTGAATGAGTTGGGATAATTTGTATAGGTATTAGTCAAGCATGAGGATTACATCTGCTAGGGCTCACAATTTGCAGCTTTTGTGCTAGTGTCAGAAGTTTACATCAACCAAGGCCAATTAGTAGCATGGGGACGGCTCACAGGTATATCAACAGGATGTATCCAAACAAGTTATATGGTCATTATGCTAATGGTGGTGTAAGAGCAGGTTTTGGAAATAATGGGTATGACGCACGTATCAATGGCCGTGCGTGGTTTGCGGTTGACAACAAGTTCAAGAACAAGAGTCGAGGTAATGGTTTCTTGGGTTATGGCAATGAGAACATGGATGGGTTAAATGAGCTTAACAGGGGCCCCAGAGCGAAGGCGTCCAAGAACGTAAGGATTGGAAAGGGTAGACATCATAGGACTTTATGTGGTATGATTTGGATTGGTTGACTCAATCCTTTTCCTCCGTTTACTTGGGTAAATTTCGCACTTTGGGAGGTACGGGCTAAGTATTTCATGGCTCGCCCTTTTCGCTCTCCCTTTTCTCTTTCTTTTTAAGTATTTCATGGCTTGCTCTTTTCGCTCTCCCTTTTCTCTTTCTATTTTGTTCTTTTTGCTTGGGATATCTCCCCAACATAAATCCTTCAATTTTTTTTATTTGGGCTAAGAGGTAGATGGTTGTGGTCTTTGAGTCACGAGGCGAGACTAAGTAAGCCTCGTTTGGTAGGCCTATAGTGGACCTTTAATTTTAGTAGGGCCTAGGGTGGACCTTTAGCTTTAGTAGGCCTAGGGTGGACCTTTAAATTGTCTTACTTTGCAAGTGTATTTAGTCGTTTCTTAAAATGTGCAAATAGCATAGATTCGAAATGTTGTTTTTACCTTATTGAAATTTAACGAAAGAATCACATCGAAAATAATTTTTTTTGCTTCTTTTCAGATTCCCGTTTCTGGGATTTAATTGGAAGTCGTGATTTAGACTCGAACTTTCGTTAATCTTTCTGATTATAACTCGTGTATGAATACAAGGAGGTGGCCTAGACTCAAAATAATGACGTGGCGTAAGCCTATAATACTTGAACACGCAACTTTTAGTGTTAGGCTAATTGGACCATAACTTTCATTGGTTGACACTTTAGATTTTAACCCTTGGGTGTTCATTTGTCATGCGCCATTTTGCTTAATGATGGCAAAGTAGTTAGCTGGGGAGATCGAATTTTTATTTTTGCAAGACTAGAATCATTAGTGCGGCTTCCCTCTTAGTGTGTATTGCTTTACCCCAATGGTAGCCTTATGGTATGCTGATTTGGGTACTTTCATGGTTGGTCACGTTGCATTCATGGAAAATCTTTTAGTCCGTACTTAGGAGTATTTAAAGGAGCGAGTGGCTCGAGAGGACCATGATAGTCGTGACCCAATGTGATCATAAGCCTTGAGGCCATTAATTTTTGCTAACGGTATTGACACCTTAGGTTCACTTTGGGGGTTGTGCGACTATGGGGAAATGATGTTCAGAATGTGACTGTTTCCATTTTTCAAATACTATAATATATTCTTTTTATTGGTGAGAGAGAGTATTGAGGCCGTAGACTCTTAGCAAGGGATGACAATTACATATGGGTGCTTATTGATTTAAATGTTAGGAAGGGAGACTCAATATGGTTTAACCTTTTAACTTGCAGAACGACACCAAGCATTAGGACCGATTCTATGGATAAGACAACTAAGACTTAGGATTTGGATTGTACTTTGGCATAGCCTAGTCTAGAGTCGGATTTATTTATTTTTTATTTGAACATTTATTTTTTTCTTGAAGACTTTATTCGAACATTTATTATTTTTTTTTTTGAATACTTCGCCCATGTGACATTCAAGGTCGTTTGATTAGCATGCTCGGTTTTGGTGCCGAGCATTGTCGTCGTAGGAGGCCTAACAACGACACAAAGAGTTATTTATTTTTATTTTTTAGTCGCTTTTAGAATCGAGTGCCTTTCTTACGTCCTCGTAGTAATTTTTTTTTACGAACGGTTTTTTTTGCTACGTGTTTTCTTTTTCGCGGGCACCGAGGCTGCTGCGCCTGACCAGAAGGCCAAACAACAACTTCAGCGCCCAGCGTCGGGCGTGAGAAATTCTGGCGCCCAGCCAGAGGCGTTGAAAATGCGTCCCTGGCTGGTTCTCGTTTTCTGTTTGTGTCTACTTTTGTTTATGCGACTTCGATTTTGCGTGCTTGCCTAATAACGTCCTTTACGTGTTGTGCAGCGTTTGTGGGATTCGTTACAGGCCATCCCGAGCGTCGCTTATTTTTGTGGCGATCGTTCGGGTTTGCGGAACACGTATTTCGGTATAACTCTTTGGCAAATTGGTTTATGAATGTTTGGGCAATTTTTAAGGTCGTTGGTTTTTCTAGGATAGTTTTGTGAGGTTATGATACATATGACAATTCATAAATCATGCGGAAAAACCATTTAGCCAGGAATACATATTATATACACATAATCATATAGCATAGTTTAGATGCATACTCTTTGTTGCGTGCCTTCCCTAGCTGCGCCAGAACCGAACAAGAACAAGTCTTTAGGACTCCAAGTGTCGTCCCTCCGTAGATAGTCCACAGCACGTCCGGATCCGCCTTAAGATTGACCAACTAGAATCGCCCTTAAGGTACTAAAGATTTTCGGCACTTTTAGTCAAGGAATGTGTCTGAATTTTCTCTCAAAAACTCACTTTGAATACTTGAAATAATCTATGAAAATATGTGACCCTAGGCACCTATTTATAGAGTTATGGAAAGGGTTTTGGAATCCTATTAGGATACTAATTTATTTAATTATAACCCTACTAGGACTCTAATTAAATAATCATTATCTAATAGTTTTAGGATTTAATCACACTTCGAATCCTGATTGCTTCAGGATTCCCGCACAAGCATTGCACGAGCACCGTACACCCGCGCAAGCCTTGCGGCCCACGCTAGGCGCACAGCGCTCGGCCCACTGCTGTGCTCTCGCGCGCGCGCCCAAGGCCTTGGCTGGGCCTGGCCTTGCGCTGGGCCTGGTCGAGGCTTGGCGTGCGATGGTGCGCGTTGGCTCGCTGGGCGACGGCCTGGCTTCGTGCTGGGCCTTCGTCTAGCGGGCCTCGTCCGATGCTAATTCGTACGATACGCTTCCGATTAAATTCCCGATTCCGGAATTCATTTCCGATACGAACAATATTTAATATTTCCGATTCCGGAATCAATTTCCGTTTCGAACAAATATTTAATATTTCCGTTTCCGGAATTATTTTCCGATTCGGATAATATTTCCGATTCTGACAATATTTCCGTTTCCGGCAATATTTCCATTTCCGATAATATTTTCCGATACGTACCATGTTTCCGTTTCCGGCAAAATCTACGACTTGGATAATATTTATATTTCCGATACGATCCATATTTCCGTTTCCGGCAATATCATCGTTTCCGGAGTATTCATTTCTTGCCTGTGACGATCTCAGCTCCCACTGAAACCAAGATCCGTCGATTCCGAATATCCATGATGGAGTATTTAATGCCATTAAATACTTGATCCGTTTACGTACTATTTGTGTGACCCTACGGGTTCAGTCAAGAGTAAGATGTGGATTAATATCATTAATTCCACTTGAACTGAAGCGGCCTCTAGCTAGGCATTCAGCTCACTTGATCTCACTGAATTATTAACTTGTTATTTAATACTGAACCGCATTTATTAGACTTAACATAGAATGCATACTTGGACCAAGGGCATTATTTCCTTCAGTCTCCCACTTGTCCTTAGGGACAAGTGTGCATTTCCTAATTCCTTTGTCGCTCGATGCTTGCTCTTGAACATAAGGTAAGAGTTGTCATCCTTATTATGTCCAGAGGTGTTTCTCGGTTTCAGAGTTCAACTGATCAAACAAACAGATAATCATAGCCTATGATTCATCCGAGCACGGCCATGCATTTCACAATTTCTAGCTCTCCGAGTGGCCTTGTACAACTTTTAAGCATCTCATCCCGCTTTATGGGAGGACAATCTCAATCTTGCGATCTTGAGATTAGACTTCGTTTGATAGGTGATTACCTGAGCGTTGCCTTTATAGCCTCCTTTTACGGTGCGACGGTTGGTCAACGTCAAAGCAACCAGTTCTCAAACAAGTAATCTCAAATCACTCAGGTATTGAGGATTTAGTGTCTAATAATTTTAATGAAATTTACTTATGACAGATTTTCATCTCTTACAGTAAAGTTTCATAGGTCTTGTCCGATACTAGTCTTCCCAAAGTAAGTATCTATGCAAATGATTATGACATTGCCATGTCCACATAGTTCAAGAAACAGAACTACTAGTCATCTTGCATTCTAATCGTCTAACGTTTTCTATGCGTCCAATTTTATAGAAAACTCCGACTAGGGACCATTTTCAACCTTTGACATTCAAGTTCACTTGATAGACATTTCTTAGTCACAGGACTGGTCCTGACAGTCTATCTTGAATATATCGTCAAATTGAAGGGACTCATCATTTAATAAACCACAAATTAAATGGAAAAATGAATTCTTTTCATTTATTGTGAATGATTAACCAATAATGTTTTACAAAGATTTAAACTCTAAAACTTTAAAACATTAAACAGAGACATCAAAGCCATTCTCCAATATGCTTGATTCCCATAGCTGCAGTGTGCGAGTTGTGCTTCGCTTGCGGCAGAGGTTTAGTCAATGGATCTGATATGTTGTCATCAGTTCCAATTTTGCTTATCTCGACTTCTTTTCTTTCAACGAACTCTCGTAGAAGGTGAAATCTACGAAGTACATGCTTGACTCTCTGGTGGTGTCTAGGCTCCTTTGCCTGTGCAATAGCTCCGTTATTATCACAATACAGGGCTATTGGTCCTTTAATGGAGGGGACTACACCGAGTTCACCTATGAACTTCCTTAGCCATATAGCTTCCTTTGCTGCTTCATGTGCAGCAATGTACTCCGCTTCAGTTGTAGAATCCGCAATGGTGCTTTGCTTAGCACCTTTCCAGCTTACTGCTCCTCCGTTGAGGCAGAAGACAAACCCAGACTGTGATCTGAAATCATCTTTTTCGGTTTGGAAACTTGCGTCCGTATAGCCTTTAACAATTAATTCATCATCTCCACCATAGACCAGGAAGTCATCGTTGTGCCTTTTCAGGTACTTCAGAATGTTCTTGGCAGCAGTCCAATGCGCCTCTCCTGGGTCTGACTGGTATCTGCTCGTAGCACTGAGTGCGTACGCAACATCCGGGCGTGTACATATCATAGCATACATTATTGAACCAATCAATGATGCATATGGAATCCCATTCATTCGTCTACGCTCATCAAGTGTTTTTGGGCACTGAGTCTTGCTTAGAGTCATTCCATGAGACATGGGTAGGTAGCCTCGCTTGGAGTCCGCCATCTTGAACCTATCAAGCACCTTATTGATATAAGTGCTTTGACTAAGTCTAATCATCCTTTTAGATCTATCTCTGTAAATCTTGATGCCCAATATGTACTGTGCTTCTCCTAGATCTTTCATCGAAAAACATTTCCCAAGCCAAATCTTGACAGAGTTCAACATAGGAATGTCATTTCCGATAAGTAATATGTCGTCGACATATAATACTAGGAAAGCAATTTTGCTCCCACTGACCTTCTTGTATACACAAGATTCGTCCGCGTTCTTGATGAAACCAAAGTCACTGACTGCTTCATCAAAACGTATATTCCAGCTCCTGGATGCCTGCTTCAATCCGTAGATTGACTTCTTTAGCTTGCATACCTTTTTAGCATTCTTTGGATCCTCAAAACCTTCAGGCTGTGTCATAAACACAGTTTCTGTTAAAACGCCGTTTAAGAAAGCAGTTTTGACATCCATCTGCCATATTTCGTAATCGTAATATGCAGCGATTGCTAACATTATCCGAATAGACTTCAGTATTGCAACTGGTGAAAAGGTTTCATCGTAATCCACACCGTGGACTTGCCTGTAACCTTTTGCAACCAATCTAGCTTTGAAAACTTCAAGTTTCCCATCCTTGTCCTTTTTCAGTTTGAAAACCCATTTGCTTCCAATGGCTTGGTAGCCATCTGGCAAATCGACCAAATCCCATACTTGGTTTTCAGACATGGAGTCTAATTCAGATTGCATGGCTTCTTGCCATTGCTTGGAGCTAGGGCTCGTCATAGCTTGTTTGTAAGTCGCAGGTTCATCACTTTCAAGTAATAGAACGTCATAGCTCTCGTTCGTCAAAATACCTTTCCGGTTGAGATCTGTATCTTTGCGATCTACGCGGGGTAACATTTCTAGATTGACCATGATTCTCACCAGATTCTTCTAAAGATCTCTGAGTTTCATCCTGAATGTCATCTTGAGCATTCTCTAGAGTTTGTTGTTTGACTCGAATTTCTTCGAGGTCTACTTTTCTCCCACTTGTCATTTTGGAAATGTGATCTTTCTCCAAAAAGACACCATCTCGAGCAACAAACACCTTGTTCTCAGATGTATTGTAGAAGTAATACCCCTTTGTTTCCTTTGGATAGCCCACAAGGATACATTTGTCAGATTTTGGATGAAGTTTGTCTGAAATTAATCGTTTGACGTATACTTCACATCCCCAAATCTTAAGAAAAGACACATTTGGAGGCTTTCCAAACCATAATTCGTATGGAGTCTTTTCGACAGCTTTAGACGGAGCTCTATTTATAGTGAGTGCAGCTGTATTTAGTGCATGTCCCCAAAATTCTAATGGAAGTTCGGCCTGACCCATCATTGACCTGACCATGTCTAGCAAGGTTCTGTTCCTCCGTTCCGACACACCGTTCCATTGTGGTGTTCCTGGAGGAGTCAATTCTGATAGAATTCCACATTCTTTCAGATGGTCATCAAATTCATAGCTCAGATATTCACCGCCTCTATCAGACCGCAGTGCCTTAATCTTCTTGCCTAATTGATTCTCTACTTCACTCTGAAATTCCTTGAATTTGTCAAAGGATTCAGACTTATGCTTCATTAGGTAGACATAACCATACCTACTGAAGTCATCAGTGAAAGTGATAAAGTAGCTGAAACCACCTCTAGCATTTGTACTCATTGGTCCACATACATCTGTATGGATTAAACCCAATAGTTCATTTGCTCTTTCTCCAACTTTAGAGAAAGGTTGCTTTGTCATTTTGCCAAGTAAACATGATTCGCATTTACCATAATCCTCTAAGTCAAATGGTTCTAGAATTCCTTCCTTTTGAAGTCTTTCTAAGCGTTTCAAGTTTATATGGCCTAATCGACAATGCCACAGATAGGTGAGATCTGAATCATCCTTTTTGGCCTTTTTGTTATTTATGTTATATACTTGTTTGTCGTGATCTAATAAATAAAGTCCATTGACTAATCTAGCAGATCCATAAAACATCTCTTTAAAATAAAACGAACAACTATTGTCTTTTATTAAAAAGGAAAATCCCTTAGCATCTAAGCAAGAAACTGAAATGATGTTTTTAGTAAGACTTGGAACATGGAAACATTCTTCCAGTTCCAAAACTAGCCCGGAGGGCAACGACAAATAGTAAGTTCCTACAGCTAATGCAGCAATCCGTGCTCCATTTCCCACTCGTAGGTCGACTTCACCCTTGCTTAACTTTCTACTTCTTCTTAGTCCCTGTGGATTGGAACATAAGTGTGAGCCACAACCTGTATCTAATACCCAAGAAGTTGAATTAGCAAGTATACAGTCTATAACGAAAATACCTGAAGATGGAACGACTGTTCCATTCTTCTGATCTTCCTTTAGCTTCAAGCAATCTCTCTTCCAATGCCCCTTCTTCTTGCAGTAGAAGCATTCGGATTCAGAAGTGGGTTGACTGACCTTCCTCTTTACAGATTTGGCGCCAGTTTGCTTAGTTGGGCTGGCCTTGTCGCCACCTTTCTTAGCATTCCTCTTCTTTCCAGATTTCTTGAAATTGCCCCCACGCACCCTAAGCACATCCTGCTTATCACTTTTGAGCGTCTTTTCAGCGGTCTTCAGCATACCGTGAAGCTCAGTGAGCGTTTTGTCCAGACTATACTGATCATACCCGCTATGAAGAGAATGGAGGATGGTGTCTATAGCCATTTCCTGAGAAAATTGCTGATCCAGCCGACTCATATTCTCAATGAGTCCAATCATTTTGAGAACATGTGGACTTACGGGCTCGCCTTTCTTAAGCTTGGTCTCAAGAATTTGCCTATGAGTCTCGAATCTTTCGACTCGAGCCAGATCTTGGAACATGTTCTTCAACTCACTGATGATTGTGAAAGCATCTGAGTTGATGAACGTTTTCTGCAGATCCGCACTCATGGTGGCGAGCATTAGACATTTCACATCCTTGTTGGCATCAATCCAACGATTGAGGGCTGCCTGAGTGACCCCGTCGCCTGCGGCTTCGGGCATCGCCTCATCTAGGACATACTCCTTTTCTTCCTGCATAAGAACTATTTGCAAGTTCCTTTGCCAGTCAAGGAAGTTTTTCCCGTTCAACTCCTCCTTTTCGAGAATTGATCGAATGTTGAATGAATTGTTGTTTGCCATATTAAAAACTACAATTGAAAAGAATAAACAAATAAATAACCATTCACAGTTTCTCTTAATAAACTTAAATTCTAGCATACATGCATAATTCAATGTTTATTACGCATTTTATTCAGGTTATGTGTTCCGGCAGGTGTGAATAAAATGATTCCAAGATCCTAAAATCATTGAAGAACTAAGCACAGTTTGTCGACTTAATCCTAAAACATCTTAGGTAAGCAAAAGCCTTTTGCTAATAGTCTAGAAACTATTCTTGGTTGATAGGTACGTCTAAGAACTTATTAGGTAAACCTATCGATTTTGCCACGACATAAAAGGACTCCTTACTTATATCGTTGAGTTTCACCAAAACTAACATGTACTCACAATTATTTGTGTACCTTGCCCCTTTAGGACCAATAAGTAACACCTCGCTGAGCGAAAACTATTACTAGATTGATGTAAAGGATATCCAAGCAAGTGTATATTTTGGCATGGCACCTTTTAACTCAATTTTTAAGTTTGGAACTTAAGGCTCTTACTATGTTGGTTAGATTTTAAGTGAACTAAAATCCTTAATCATGCAACATAATCAAGCCACAATCTCATGCATAATTAAGACATATTTAAAGCAATAAATAACTTAAAGCATGCATAAGATAAATGTGATCTAGTATGGCCCGACTTCATCTTGAAGCTTTAACTTCAAAGTCCGTCTTGAAAATCTCCGTGGGAGGCACCATTTTCTTCAAATAGGATAAGCTATAATTAAAACTAATTACAACTATTTGATGGTACGCAGACCATATTTGAATTGAAAAACGACTTTGGTACTTTAGACCAATTACATTCAAATTAATGGTACGCAGACCATATTTTCTATCCTATTTGGGCCATACTAGTCACTTCATAACCTGAAAACAGTACATATACAATATATACCATTCACCCATTCATTATCATGAATGGCCCACATAGCTGGTTAGTAAAACACATTATGCATCACGTAAACATTTGCAGCAATTAATCAAGGGCACCAATAATCTACCAATTATTCAGTCCTTATTAATTCTAATCAAGTTATTTTAACCTTAAGGATTCGTAGACCTAATCAAGAGTTTATGACTAAAAGCGCTCCCACTTAAACCAATAAATTCATATGCTTTACTAATTTTAAACATAAAAATGTATTTCAAGTCTAACCGGAAACATACAAATTTAATTAAAATTTAAAGCCCATATAAATTTATAATTGAATCCAAAAATTTTAATTTGATTTCAGTCGAATTTTAAATTAATTCATGATTTTAATTTTAGTAAAATAATTAGAATAAATAAAATTTATTATAATTACAATATTCAAAATTAAAATCCAAGAAAATAATTTAAATTATTAATTTTAAAATTAATTAAAATTACGTGAACTGAAAATTTCAAATTAAACATTCAAAACGATCTAATCGCAACGCAAACACCCTACGCATCGCACGCCCATGGGCCACACGCACACAGCCATCGCTGGCCATGTGCGCGCAGCCCATGCGCTCGTCGCATAGCTGCTGCATCTTCCATCGCAAGCCATCGCACAAGTGGTGCTCGCTGCGCGCGCGCCAGCGCTCGATGCACGCGAGCCATCGCTCGCTGTGCGCGCTCGCCAGCGCTCGCTGCGCGCGCTCCAGCGCTCGATGCACGCGAGCCATCGCTCGCTGTGCGCGAGCAATTGCTTGCTGCGCGCGATCAGCGCTGGGGGCAGCGCTCGTGGCACGCGAGCTTGCGCTCGCTGCGCGCGAGGCTGCGCGCGCTTGCGCGAGGCAGTGCGCGTTGTGGCGCAGCTCGCTTGCTGCCCACACGCGACTGCCATGCCTTGCCTTCGGCCATGCCCATTCATCCATAGTTCGTGGCCCACGACACAAGGCAGGGCTGCTGCCTTGTGCTCGTGCACCATGCCCCTGCTCATTGCATTCGTGCCGCACGGGCGACGAGCTCCCTTGCTCGTCGTCGCATGCCCGCACTATACAACACCCCTTAAGGGTAACACGAAGCGTCCATTGCTTTGTGCGTGCAAGTTATATGAACGAATCGCATAAAAATTTAAAATTTATATTTAAAATTAATGACAAATTAATAAATAATATTAATTTCATAATTTTAGGGCGAAAAATCAAAAATTTATTATTCAATTGATTTCCGATTATCATGGATTCAAGCCTAGGTCATAAAAATTTAAAATTTAACATAAATTTACAATTTTTATGGTGGTTTTTAATCATAGGTATCTAATTAAATTATAATTAATTATGAAAATCAAATTAATTCTAAATTATTCTAATATTCAACTAATTAATCATAATTACAAATTAGATTGCATAATTAACAAGGCTAGGCATTCAAACTTGTTAAACATATACAGTAGGTCAATCAAAAATTCAAGATTTATCAACAAGAATCGCAAATATTTAATTTAACATCTTAAATTTACGAAATTTTGCATTCTAAAAACTAAAACCTTCGAAAAGTCATAGTTAGGCTTCGAATTTGAGAATTCTGGGTTCGGCAGAAAAATACTATTTTTGTCAAACTTTTAGAATGCCTTTTACATGCGGAATTGACACAAAAATCACTCGATTTGGATGAGTAACGAAGAAACTGCCGAAAAACCGTCTTCATACCGTGAAGCTCAGTGAGCGTTTTGTCCAGACTATTCATACTGTAGTTCAGTTTGTGTTAGGTTATGATACATATGACAATTCATAAATCATGCGGAAAAACCATTTAGCCAGGAATACATATTATTTACACATAATCATATAGCATAGTTTAGATGCATACTCTTTGTTGCGTGCCTTCCCTAGCTGCGCCCGAACCGAAAAAGAACAAGTCTTTAGGACTCCAAGTGTCGTCCCTCCGTAGATAGTCCACAGCACGTCCGGATCCGCCTTAAGATTGACCAACTAGAATCGCCCTTAAGGTACTAAAGATTTTCGGCACTTTTAGTCAAGGAATGTGTCTGAATTTTCTCTCAAAAACTCACTTTGAATACTTGAAATAATCTATGAAAATATGTGACCCTAGGCACCTATTTATAGAGTTATGGAAAGGGTTTTGGAATCCTATTAGGATACTAATTTATTTAATTATAACCCTACTAGGACTCTAATTAAATAATCATTATCTAATAGTTTTAGGATTTAATCACACTTCGAATCCTGATTGCTTCAGGATTCCCGCACAAGCATTGCACGAGCACCGTACACCCGCGCAAGCCTTGCGGCCCACGCTAGGCGCACAACGCTCGGCCCACTGCTGTGCTCTCGCGCGCGCGCCCAAGGCCTTGGCTGGGCCTGGCCTTGCGCTGGGCCTGGTCGAGGCTTGGCGTGCGATGGTGCGCGTTGGCTCGCTGGGCGACGGCCTGGCTTCGTGCTGGGCCTTCGTCTAGCGGGCCTCGTCCGATGCTAATTCGTACGATACGCTTCCGATTAAATTCCCGATTCCGGAAATCATTTCCGATACGAACAATATTTAATATTTCCGATTCCGGAATCAATTTCCGTTTCGAACAAATATTTAATATTTCCGTTTCCGGAATTATTTTCCGATTCCGATAATATTTCCGATTCTGACAATATTTCCGTTTCCGGCAATATTTCCGATTCTGGAAATATTTCCATTTCCGATAATATTTTCCGATTCGTACCATGTTTCCGTTTCCGGCAACATCTACGACTTGGATAATATTTATATTTCCGATACGATCCATATTTCCGTTTCCGGCAATATCATCGTTTCCGGAGTATTCATTTCTTGCCTGTGACGATCTCAGCTCCCACTGAAACCAAGATCCGTCGATTCCGAATATCCATAGATGGAGTATTTAATGCCATTAAATACTTGATCCGTTTACGTACTATTTGTGTGACCCTACGGGTTCAGTCAAGAGTAAGCTGTGGATTAATATCATTAATTCCACTTGAACTGAAGCGGCCTCTAGCTAGGCATTCAGCTCACTTGATATCACTGAATTATTAACTTGTTAATTAATACTGAACCGCATTTATTAAACTTAACATAGAATGCATACTTGGACCAAGGGCATTATTTCCTTCAAGTTTGTCACACATAATCATATATTTCGCTACACATAACTAACATTCCATCATGAGGCAATAATAATATGTCATGTAGTTTATGATAGGTTTCTATGGGTAGTTATTTGCGCCTGGCTTGGTACCGCTTCTATCGCAGATCCACCACATGCCCCGGTCGGGTAGTGCTTTCAATAGACGAATTTCGTCCCAGAAGGCCAACCCGCAAGTGCAAGCCAAGGGGGCATGGAGGCGAGAGGGACCTAGTGGGCGAGCGTTTGGGTTTGGGACGGGTGTACTACTAGCGAAGGTGCCGAGTGGACAACATTCGAAGCGTATGCACCCCCCGGTTGGCGATGGGTATCCTTTGTCCCAACTCCCGAGATGAAACACCAAGGGAGCCAAGATTCGTTATGCGGTTCTGTCCGTTCACATTAATATGCTGATTTTCAGGTCGTCCCAACTTGATGGGGAAATAAACGCGGGGTAAGATCGTTTCACCCTTCGACTATTTTGATTACCTACAAGCAAAAGTATTTCCTTCACTATCCCCAGTGGAGTCGCCACTGTGAGGGGGTCGAAAAAGCACGAGGCTAATGCGTGACCTCGTCCCTCGTGGGCGTGACGTCGTCAGATCAAGTGTAGTTGGATTTCCTGTGAGTTTACACCCAATCGACTAGTAATATAGGAGTCTACATTCAGTTTTTAACGACAATGAGAAAAACTGACAAAACCCGGTTATCGTGACATAAAGGGAGTGCAATTATGTTCGACCACGACGGCCATAGGTTCCCTTGTGATCCCTGGTGTGGGGATCGCTCAACGTACACCCGCAGGGTAGAGATTGAGAGTTCGGGGGACTGTAGCTACCGAGAGGAGTGCTCATCGATAATACTCCAAAGGCAGGTTATCCTTACTAGCTCAGCATAAATAATTGAAGGGACATGCGTTAAACTATTAAACTACTCTGAATTGATTTTAGCAATATGCAACAAACAACACTAAATCGATCGTGATTATCTTATTTAGATTGATTTAAGGTACCTAGCATGATAATCCAATTGTCCAAGGTATTATCTTATTAGGCGTGATAGATCAATCAAATTAATAGTTTGACAATTTTATAAAAGGGTGATGAAAGCGATTAAATCATATGAGGAACACATTACAACGCACCTGAGAGGTGCGTTGTGGTTCTCAGAAAACTAACCACTTGCCTTTGCTATTTCTCCTTTTATTTAACGAATCTCGGGTTTCCAAGCAATGTTCCAGTATTTAGGCTTAATTCCTCAAGCTACAAGGGGCAAGATGCGTTCTGTTCGACTTTTGGGTCGATTGCGACAGAACGCTGGATCAATTTCGCAGCGTGAGGCTTAGGCTTAAGGCTAGAGTCAATACTCAGGCTATGCAATTGTGTGTCCTTTTTTCACGTCGGTTTGGGCTGTATTTATAGGAAAAGAGTGTGTGGAAAGATAGATTTTAAGATACGAATGCAAAAAAATGGCCCCAGGCATTTTCAGCGCCCAGGGCTGGGCGCCGAAGATTTCGGCGCCCAGATCCAGGCGTTGAAAATGGGATCTGGGCCGAGTTCTTTGTCAGATTTGGACTCTTAGAATACGGAGCTTTTGAGACTTGTCCGAGTCTTTTAGAGCGTATTAATTTTATGACGGAATGCGTCTGGGCCCGTTACGAACTCTAGGTTCGTTAGGAATTTAATTAACAAAAGGTCTTGCGCGCACAAGGTGCACAATAAATTTATTGTACACCAAGATAACTTTTACCCCTTTTTTCGTAACTTTAACCTAGTTTTGATTAACTTTTATATTAGTAAAAAAAAAATTGATAGAAATGATTAAATGATTAATTTTATACATTATAAGTGATTTTGAAGAAATAAGTTTTACTAAAATGAAAAAAATAATCACTTAAAAATAGACAACTTTTACATATATAAGCTTAACTTTTAAGCATTTCGAGTTAACTTTTACTTCGATGTACAATATTTATTGTACACCCATTGTAAATAAGAATTTGTGTTTAATTAATACGTAACTCTTATTTTCCAATTATATCAAGAATGCAAATTCTATCTCTTTTAGGATTTATGTTGGAGTGCAACACCTAATTCTGACAGGTTTCTATTTTTATGACTTTGCCACTTTTAACAACTACCTTTTACGGCAGTTACTATTCTTAGCAGGTTTCTATAAATAGCAGTTTTGGCTGAAATGAAAGGGTGATTGAGATTCGTTATTTTATAGGAGATGCGTTGTCAAGTGGAGATTTATGTTTTCATCATCGAACCTTCCCCTTCGGGAATGGGAACAAAAGTAGGTGTCTACACTTGGTACACCTTACTATCCTACGAGTTGGTATAACTATGGGTACCTCAATTATTTCAGGTTCTTCCAAGCCTAATTTCTCCAAAATATCCATTGAGATAAACGAATAAGTTGCACCAGAATCAAATAATACTTTAACTAAAACGGAGTTAATAGAAAAAGTATCGGCTATGATGTCGGATGAAGTTTCTGCTTCTTGCCTAGTAATCACATTCAGCTTTCCTTGGGCAACTCCTTTGTTCTACCCACCTCGATTGGCATTCCCAATTGTGTTTCGGTTCCCATTCTGCTGATAGTTTCCCCCAGACTTTCCATTGTTCTAGCCATGGTTTTTGTTGTTACCCTCTTGGTAACCTCTCTGGTTTCCACCATTATTACTGGTATTTCCACGATTTTGGTTCTGGCTATTCCGATTATTGTTCTGGCGGTTATTCTGGGAGTTGTTCTGGTTAGGCTTTCCATTCTTAGAAAAACACTCAAATTCCCTATGGCCTAACTTCTCACAGAACCTACAAACCACTAGATTACCATCACAATCCTTTCCGGGGTGATTAACATGGAAACGTTTACAATCATAAGCCCTTGATCCATTTCCCCCATTCTGGTTCCTATTACCAATGTTGTTGTGGAAATTGTTGTTTCGGTTTCCACTATCGTTTCCCCTGAACTGGAAATTGTTGTTCCCTTTGTTCTTCTTAAAGTTTCCCCCATTCTGTTGGTTACCACCTTGATTTTGGTTCCCAACGTATTTTCTTTTCTCACCACTTCCGTTTTTCTCTGCTGCAGTCCATACAAATGGGAAGCTTTTCCGTATAGGGTATCTAGAGACGTAAAGGTCTTTTCAGCCAGCATCAACTGCAAATCCATGATCAGTCCACTCTCAAACCTTTGAGCCCTGAGCTCTTCCGTCAGTTCAGGTGCAAATCTAGACAGCTCTATAAACTTAGAGTAATACTCGGTCACAAACATTCCTTCCATCTTCAGTTCGATGAATTCTTGAGCCTTCTGCTTCTTCAGATATGGTAGGTAGAACTTATTACTCAAGGCAACCTTAAATGATTCCCATCCAAAGTTAGGTGTAGCTCTCAAGGTATCCTCACATCTCTTCCACCGTAAGTCAGCTTCTCCCCTAAGGTAATACACAACACTGTTTAACCCTAAGGTTCTCTGGGCAGTTGACACCCACAATTAGTTTATCGAACTCCCTTAACCAGTTTTCCGGTACACTCGGGTCAATCTCCCCTTGGTACAGTGGAGGCTTACTTTGGGCCACCTTTTTAAAAATTTCCCCAGCCGGATCATGCCCTAAGCTTGTGCTAAGTTCTGCACTACCTCAGCTAATTGTCTAACCACATCAGCAATTCCTTGGTTAGCCATATTCCTTCTCTTGAATAGAATAAACGACTAACTTTAATGATTGGGTCGGACACGACGTACTAAGGCATTACTCCAATTAAATAAACCAAATCAATACCACGAAAAGGGACGGAATTTCGGACCCATATGGGAAGTGGCGCCAACATTGGGCCATGTCCCGACTTTATTCGCATCACAAATTTAAGTGGTAGAAAATTTCAACCACGATACAAGTAGAATTTCATTGAAGAAATAGAATTAAAGCCCTTTGCGATAATCACTCAACTTAAATTGAAACTTAGAGTTTAAGGATAACGAAAAGAATCTAAGTACTTTTATTACTTTAATAAAAAAGAGTTCTACATCCTTTAAATGATACTTTATTCCACTAAAACCATAAATAATTCATTACTTAAACAATAAATAGTAGCTTTGCTACTTTATTATCCAACAAAAATAAATAACTAAGCTATTACAATACTCAAATACTAAAAGCATCACGATGATCATTTCTTTTGTTGTAGTGCTCAGGAGTGGAATCTTGATCTACAGGATCACCCATGTCTTCTTCAGGATCAGAATCATACTCCATATTCTCATCATCTTGTTGTGGCATGCTATTAACCTCATCATTAGCTTCAGGCTCTGCCTCAGGTCCACTAGATATTTCAATAGTTGGCTCAAGCTCTACAGGATTAGGATTCTCAATCTCAACAACATCATCATCACTATCCTCATTCTCATCCTCATTCATAGCATTCTCAATGTCACAATCTCCTTCTATATGATCTAGTTCTACGCTTTCTACTAGCCTACCATCCTCGTAACTCTTTTCAGCAAGCTCTAAGATAGTGGTCATGACCTCAGTGTCATACCTCCACCTACCATCTCCAGTTCCATACTTATAGTAATTATGAGTACCATCCTCATAATGCATGTCATGAAACTTATTCTTAAGTGCAATGTACGGTGTCCTATGAGGCAAGCAATAAATAACCATCTCAGACATAACATCTCTATTCCTTAGGTGTGGCATATCGTTGATCATAGCAAAGTAATTGCAAGCGAACTCAATCTTCTTTATATAAATGTAAGGAGTTTCATAGTCCAACTTCTCTAGTTGTCCTAGGTTAGAGAACTTTGAGGGAAACATTTTATATCCTAACTAACGCGTTCCCAACAATAGAATCAATCCCCCAAAAGAATATTAAATAATCTTAAAAAAATTGAATGCACAAGTATATGCTTAATCATGGATTATGATGCAATCCATCACATAAAGAAAAATAAGACATGATCAAACTTTAAATACATAATCGCAAAATCAATACTTAACACATAACACTTGCTTAGATGCACACTTAATATATAAACACTTACTCAAAATGCATACATAGTATATAAATGCATACTAAGACTAAATATGTCCTTTTTAATCTACCCTTTCCTCACCTAGAGTAATTATTTTGAAAATAATTAATAAATAACTTCTAATTTAGTTGAACTTATTAAAAATTAAAATATAAAATTAATAAGTAAATAACCGAATAATTAATTAATTAATTCGAATAAGTAAACGATTTTCCGAAAATAATTAAGTAAATAAATAATTAAATTCGGATAAATAATTAATTAAATAATTTTTTTTCGAAATTCCCATGAAAATTCAGAAAATAAAAGAAATTCGGAAATTAATTCAAATTTAAATAATATTTCGGAAACTTTTTTAAGTTAAATAATAAAATTTCAAAAGTTCAACTTTATTTTAAATAACTTAAATAATTGGTATTTGACTTTTCAAAAATTTTGAGTACTCAAAATGACATTTTAACTTTAGGAAAAATAACTTTCAAAACGTCCTAAATTTCCGCAAAACCACTCAAATAATATGAATTACTATTAAGTAGCTTTTAAATCGTAGGTTAAGGAATTACCACCTTGCATTATTATTTAATGGAAAGCAGCTCTTAAACTAGAGCTCTGCAAATACCACTTTGTAGTATTCATTACTACAAAGTAGCCTTAAGCTCTGAAGCTACTTTGTAACACCCTAATAAATCCTTGCCGCCTTAAGCTCTGATAAAATCATTTTCCAACTTAAAATAAAGAAATTACTAAAGTATTACCGCCACCGTGATAACGGTTAAAGCTATTACCAAAATTACGCATCGGAAATAACTAACTTTCAAAACATTAAATAGTAGTTAATGGCCTCCATACAAGTTGGAACCATAACGACCCAAAACCAAAACGTTTAAGTAACCAAAATACATTAACTAGCAGTTTAAGTAGTCTAGACTAAATAAAAAAAATAGAGTTTAACCGGGAGAAAAACAACTCTCATTCAACATCCCCATGATAGATAAAGTCTCTAGCAAGTTATCTCTACAAACCTGTTATTTAAAATATATTCCCCAACAACGGAAATGCAATGGTGGATCACCATAGGGTCATTAAGGCAAAGGCCATGACCAAAAGACATGAAGCACGAAGTCAGCCAAAGTTGAGTACGAACAAGCTAGAATGAAATCCTAGTCTAACATGCTTCACTCACAATAATTAATCCACACGAAAAAGTCATGTAAATAACAATTAAAGCCATATACGTAAACAATTAATCATGGAGACAAGATTCGACTCTTGACACGACTCTTGACTCATAGATTAATTAAGAATAAGCTTCGAACGGGCCCAAAAGAAATATCCATAAAAGTATGGGTGATGGAAGACCACCAAACACCAAAATATAAAAATAAAGTTACTTGTCGGACCATACCGACGGAATTCCAGCGCATAAAGAAAATGAAACAACGTCGTGTATCATTAATAGGAGTAGAATTTTTCTGGCAAGGCTCCACCCATTGTTCATACTTGAGGTATATACGTTCCAAGAGTTTTGAAGCTTGTTCTGGTTGCGCTTTAATTTACGTTTATTAATATTTTTTAACCAAGTTAACTCAAGACACAACACAAGGCATATAACAATAAGGAACCAAACAACACTCCTCTTTAATCCATTAAGACTTGTGATCAAATATACAAGACTCAAGTGATATTACCCCCATGGTTCCTTCTCAATATACTATACATTGAGATAACCCGACATGCCCATTAACATGCGGGGTGTGCACTAGGCACGAAAAATCCTTAGTTCAATTCACATAGACTTCCCAAACATACCCTACAGACGAGGTAGAATAAATAGTGCAACGAGGCACGAATACTTGGCTCAAAATATGCTAGATATTAAGTACATTAGCATAAAAACAACCCCTTGCATGTGAAACACTCATACATGCATATAAAGCTTGAACAACATGCTTGATATTAAATTCAATGATCATAAAATAATCACAACATGCTTGTTCAACAAAACATAGTTCCACAATAATCCAATCATGCTTGTTCACCACATCAAACATGAATCCATAATAATATAACATGTTCGTTCACAATATCAAACATGAATCCATAATAATCCAAGTCACATGATTCACAATAATAAAGTATCACAGGTATCCTTATGTAAACAGTGGTCACCCTAGACATGTAGTACCTTGAATATCTAAGTACGGGGGCCACTCTGCGTATCAAGGCTCTAGATTAAAAATCACCTCCTATCATTAAAATAATGAAATTTAATTTTTATTCATGTTCATTAAATTTTTAGCAACTTTATTAATATTTTAAACACTTGAATTAATTAGAAATCATTCGTTTATTAATAAAATAATAGTCTCAATTAAACGGTTAAAACCCTAGTATGGAATTAATTAATTTTCATGCATAAAATCATTAAAAATCGATGTTTTAAGTCTTTATAATATTGTGAAAAATATAATTGATTATCATAATTAAAAATATAATTGATTATCATAATTAAATCCCTTAGCATCTAAGCAAGAAACAGAAATGATGTTTTTTAGTAAGACTTGGAACATGGAAACATTCTTCCAGTTCCAAAACTAGCCCAGAGGGCAACGACAAATAATAAGTTCCTACACCTAATGCAGCAATCCGTGCTCCATTTCCCACTTGTAGGTCGACTTCACCCTTGCTTAACCTTCTACTTCTTCTTAGTCCATGCGAATTGGAACATAAGTGTGAGCCAAAACCTGTATCTAATACCCAAGAAGTTGAATTAGCGAGTATACAGGCTATAATGAAAATACCTGAAGATGGAACGATTGTTCTGTTCTTTTGATCTTCCTTAAGCTTCAAGCAATCTCTCTTCCAATGCCCCTTTTTCTTGCAGTAGAAGCATTCACATTCAGAAGTGGGTTGGCTCACCTTTTTCTTTTTCAGACTTGGTGCCGCCAGCTTGCTTAGTTGGGCTGGCCTTCTTGCCACCTTTCTTAGCATTCCTCTTCTTGCCAGATTTCTTGAACTTTCCCCCACGCACCATAAGCATATCTTGCTTATCACTTTTGAGTGTCTTTTCAGCGGTCTTCAGCATACCGTGAAGCTCAGTGAGCGTTTTGTCCAGACTATTCATAATGTAGTTCAGCTTGAACTGATCATACCCGTTATGAAGAGAATGGAGGATGGTGTCTACAGCCATTTCCTGAGAGAATTGCTGATCCAGCCGACTCATATTCTCAATGAGTCTAATCATTTTGAGAACATGTGGACTTACGGGCTCGCCTTTCTTAAGCTTAGTCTCAAGAATTTGCCTATGAGTCTCGAATCTTTCGACTCGAGCCAGATCTTGGAACATGTTCTTTAACTCACTGATGATCGTGAAAGCATCTGAGTTGATGAACGTTTTCTGTAGATCTGCACTCATGGTTACAAGTATTAGACATTTCACATCCTTGGTGGCATCAATCCAACGATTGAGGGCTGCCTGAGTGACCCCGTCGCCTGCGGCTTCGGGCATCGCCTCTTCCAGGACATACTCCTTTTCTTCCTGCATAAGAACTATTTGCAAGTTCCTTTGCCAGTCAAAGAAGTTTTTCCCGTTTAACTTCTCCTTTTCGATAATTGATCAGATGTTGAATGAATTGTTGTTTGCCATAGTTAAAACTACAATTGAAAAAGAATAAACAAATAAATAACCATTCATAGTTTCTCTTAATAAACTTAAATTCTAGCATTCATGCATAATTTATCATTTATTAAGCATTTTATTCAAGTTATGTGTTCCGGCAGGTGTGAATAAAATGATTCCAAGATCCTTAAATCATTGAAGAATTAAGCACATTATGTATTTAAACTCAATTCTAAAATATTTTAGGTAAGCAATGCCTTTGCTAATAGTCTAAAAACTACTCTTGGTTGATAGGTACGTCTAAGAACTTATTAGGTAAACTTATCTCATTTGCCACTTCATAAAAGGACTCCTTACTTATATCGTTGAGTTTCACCAAAACTAACATGTACTCACAATTATTTGTGTACCTTACCCCTTTAGGATCAATAAGTAACACCTCGCTTAGGCGGAAAACTATTACTAAGATTGATGTAAAGGTTTATCCAAGTAAGTGTTATTTTGGCATGGCACCTTTTAACTCAATTTTTAAAGTTTGGAACTTAAGGCTCTTACTATGTTGGTTAGATTTTAAGTGAACTAAAATCCTTAATCATGCAACATAATCAAGCCATAATCTCATGCATAATTAAGACATATTTAAAGCAATAAATAACTTAAAGCATGCATAAGATATAAATGTGATCTAGTATGGCCCGACTTCATCTTGAAGCTTCAACTTCAAACTCCGTCTTGAAAATGGATTGGAAACTTCGTCTTGAATTTCACCATGGGAGGCGCCATTTTCTTCAAATAGGATAAGCTATAATTTAAACTAATTACAACTATTTGATGGTACGCAGACCATATTTAAATTAAAAACTTTGGTGCATTAGACCAATTTTACATTCAAATTAATGGTACGCAGATCATATTTTCTATCCTATTTGGGCCATACTAGTCACTTTCAATAACCTGCAAAACAGTACATATACAATATATACCATTCACCCATTCATTTATGAATGAATGGCCCACATAGCTGATTAGTAGAACATAATATGCATCACATAAATATTTGCAGCAATTAATCAAGGCTTCCAATAATCTACCAATTATTCAATCCTTATTAATTCTAATCAAGTTGTTTTAACCTTAAAGGATTGTAGACCTAATCAAGAGTTTATGACTAAAAGGCTCCCACTTAAACCAATAAATTTACATGTTTTACTAATTTTAAACATAAAATTGTATTTCCTAGTCTAACCGGAAACATACAAATTTAATTAAAATTTAAAGCTCATATAAATTATTAATTGAATCCTTTAATTTATTTTCAGTTTATTAAATTAATAAATTAAAATTTATTCAAGGTTTTAATTTTAGTAAAATAATTAGTATAAATAAAATTTATAATAATTAGATTATTCAAAATTAAATTCCGAGAAAAAAAATTAAATTACGAATTTTAAAATTAATTAAAATCGTTTTCGAACTGAAAATTTAAAATTAAATTAAAAACGCATCAATCGGATCAAGACGAGGCCATGGGCTTGCGCCCATGCCCCGTCGAGTGCACGAGGCAGCAGGGCCCCTCGACTGACCGCATAGCAAGGCATGAGCAGCAGCCACGCCTAGACGCAGCAAGCCGAGCCACGCCTAGGCGCAGCAGCAGCGCTCGCTGGGCGATGCAGCGCTCGCTGTGGCGCAGCATCCCTCGCTGCCCACGCGCGCCTGCCTGCTCGGCTTGTGCCTTGCCCCATCGCCCCATCGCCCATGCTCGCAGCACACACGCCCAGGCAGCCCACTGCCTTGCGCGCATGCCACGCTCGTTGCTCGCTGCATTCGTACCGCATGGGCGACGAGCTCCCTTGCTCGTCGTCGCATGCGCGCACTATACTACACCCCTTAAGGGAAACACGCAGCGTCCATTGCTTTGTGCGTGCAAAATTCATGAGCGAATTATATAAAATTAAAAATTTTTAATTCAAATTTATAAACAAATTAATAAATCATATTAATTTCATAAATTTAGGGCGAAAAATCGAAAATTTATTATTCAATTAATTTCCGATTATCATGGATTCAAATCTAGGTCATAAAAATTTAAAATTTATCAAATTTAACAACTTTTATGGTGGTTTTAATCATGGATACCTAATTAAATTGTCAATTAATTATGAAAAATAAATCAAATTCTAAATTATTCGAATTTCAACAAATTAATTACAATTACAAATTAGGTTGTATAATTAACAAGTTTAGGCATATAAATTTGTTAAACATATACAGTAGGTTGAAAGTGGGCTTGATGTCGTGGAGCCAAGGTAGAAGCCACACCTCCTAAGTCGTGGAGCCAAGGGCGTCCTAAGAGGAGGTTGAAAGTGGGCTTGATGTCGATTATTTGAAACTCCGTGGTACGTGCCACGGCCCGGTTTGTATTGTGAGGTTGATTTTTCCCAACACAGGTCTTCGAGGGTTATCATAAGCTCGTACCCCTTGTGTGGAGGTTTGGAAGTCATCGCTTCCTAGCCCCAAGCAATGGGGGGTTCGCAATGGGCAAACATTTACTGCTGAACCGTTATCTACGAGTGCTAGGGGGATGTTTTGTTCTTTGCATCCAACCACTAGATAGAGGGCCTTGTTGTGGGCGCCTCCTTCTTTAGGTAAGTCTTTGTCAGTAAAAACTATTGCTTTTTCCTCAACATCTCTTGTGACGTGGTTAGCCAACGAGTCACGTGTGATATCCGTAAGGACTGAGATTAGGTCAAGTGAGCGAATAAGTTTTTCACGATGTTCCTTTGAAGTGCACATGAGATCCCAGATGGTAATCTCGGCTTTAGTTCTTTTAAGTTGCTTCAAGAGAGGATTTTCGATGACTTCTGTGACGGTGGTGTGCCGTACGTTTTCAGGAGTCTGTCTGACTGGGATGTCGTCCCCGGGAGGTGGGAGAATATCCTATTGGTATACCCTTCCGGACCGAGTGAGATTGTCAACTTCGGGCTCTTGAGGGGTGGTGTCAACGGGAGCATGCCCGGGCCAAGTTTCAGTAAAGAGGTCCTCTCCCGATACTTGAGACAGGTAGACGTCTTCCGCATCATCGTCCCACACACCGCACACTTCTCTCTCGATTTGATCCATAGGGACCATGGCGAGTGGTGCACCTTGAGGCGTAATATACACCTAGGGTCAAAGTTCTTATTTTCTGGTTGATCGAGAGAGATGTGACAAGAACCGAGTAGTCTCTTGTTGTTGTTGGGTTTTCCAACGTTAGGGATAGGTATTACTTCATCCTCTATCATATCCTGGATCGTGTTTTTTAGATTCCAGCAGTTTTCAGTATCATGCCCATTTCCTTGATGGAATTTGCAATAGGTGCCCTCGACCCAATATTTATTTTTGAATGAAGGGTCGGGTGTGGGGCCTATGGGTCTTAGCTTTCCTTGATTGGTTAGTCTTTGGAAGGCTTGTACCAGAGTCGACCCGAGTGGGGCAAACTTTCGGTCTCGGGTCCACCTTCCAGGGCTCCTTCGGGTTGGGGTTTCTTCTACGGCATGGACCTCTTGGGCTTGAGGCGTGTGGCCCCTGTTGTAGGTGTTACTTTTGTATGCAGGCTTGCTTTGCACTATTTTTGCGAGGTCATCCTCGATCTTTATTCCTACATCATAAACCCTTTTGAAGGTATCGAGGCCCAAGTACCTAAGGTGTTGTTTATAAGCTGGGTCTAGGTTGTCAATGAATTTTTGGACCAATTCAGTTTCAGGAGGCCTATTGATTAGTTAGGCCGCTTGGTCTCTCCATCTAGCAAAATAGGTCGTGAAACCTTCATTTTTCTTTTGGAAGAGGACTTTCAACTCGCGCATGGTGACTTGAAAATCCATGTTTGACGAGTATTGCTTGACGAAGACATTGACAAAGTCCTCCCAAGTGGGGAAAAGCTTAGGGTCCTGGTGGTAGTACCATTTGAGTGGAACAGGTTCTAAGGACAAAGGAAAGGCGGGCAAATACATGAACTTGTCCACACCTTTCAAGTTCATGGCATTCACGAAGCTCAAGAGATGCTCACGGGGATTGTCCGTGGCTTTGAACTTTGGTAAGTCAGATGAACTGAACTTTTCCGGTAGTTTGCCGGGAAAAGGTTTAGGATCGAGGGAGAAATACTTGCTCCCCATGGTTTGATACAGAACCATTTTTTCGATCTTCTTCTCGTTATCGAGGTCTTTTTTGGCTTGCGCGGCTGCTAAGGATTCGTTTTCCATTTTCAATTGGTTCATAAGTTGGGTCATTTGGACCATTTGGTCTCGTAATTCTTCCATGGACGTGTTTGAGGGTGCGAATCGAGGTTGGAGAAGCGGAGATCCTTGAAAGGGGGAATGACGGATGGAGCTTGGAGTTACTAAACCTTGTGTTGATGATGTAGCTTCGAGACGCACTAACCTTTGATTTTCAGATCGACGCCAAGTGGCAGAACCAGCCCTATGCATAAGACAAGCTAAAGTTTAGGCCCAAAGTTAAGCATTACTTAGTCTAGACTTCTGACTCTTTCTATTGGTTTTCTATTCTCACTTTTGTTGGTACACTTTTGGCTCTTCTATTGGTCATTCCTTGGATTTTCGAAACATTTGCCCGTGTGACATTCAAGGTTATTTTAATTAGCATGCTCGGTTTTGGTGCCGAACATTTTCGTTATAGGAAGCCTAACAACGACACAAGGAGTTATTTATTTTATAAGTCGTTCTTAGAATCGAGTGCCTTTTTCATACGTCCTCGTAGCAAATTTGTTGCGAATTTTTTTTTATTGCTACGTATATTTTATGCGCGGGCACCGAGGCTGTTGTGCCTGACCAAGAGGCCAGGCAGCAACTTCAGCGCCCAGCTCTGGGCGTTGAAAATGATTGGCGCCCAGCCAGGGGCGCTGAAAATGCGTCCCTGACTGGTACTCGTATTCTGTTCGCGTATCCTTTTTTTTTGTATATACGACTTAATTTTGCGTGCTTGCCTAATAACGTCCTTTACGCGTTGTGCAGCGTTGTGGAATCCGTTACAGGCCGTCCTGGGCGTCGCTTATTTTTATGGCGATCGCCCGGGGTTGCGGAACACGTATTTTGGTATAACTCTTTGGCCGATTGGTGTTCATAAATGTTTGGGCAATTTTTAGGGTCGTTGGTTTTCTAGTATTATTTGTCACACACAATCACATAATTCGCTACACATAACTAACATTACAACATGAAGCAAAATAATATGTCACGTAGTTTATGATAGACTTCTATGGGTAATATTTGCGCCGGCTTGGTACCGCTTCTATCGTCGATCCAACACATGCCCCGATCGAGGTAGTGCATTCACGAGCGAATTTCGTCCCAAGAGGCCAATCACGATGTAAGCCAAGGGGTCATGCACCAATGAGAGGGACCTAGTGGGCGAGCGATTGGGTTTGGGACAGGTGTACTACTAGAGAAAGTGCCGAGTGGACAACATTCGAAGCGTTTGCACCCCCCGGGTGGCGCTGGGTATCCTTATTCCCAACTCCCGAGATGAAACATGCCAAGGGAGCCAAGATTCGTTATGCGGTTCTGTCCGTTCACATTAATATGCTGATTTTCAGGTCGTCCCAACTTGATAGGGAAATAAACGCGGGGTAGGATCGTTTCACCCTTCGGCTATTTTGATTACCTACGAGCACGAGTATTTAATTAACATCCCCAGTGGAGTCGCCACTGTGAGGGGGTCGAAAAAGCACGAGGCTAATGCGTACCTCGTCCCTCGTGGGCGTGACGTCGTCAGATCAAGTGTAGTTGGATTTCCTGTGAGTTTACACCCAATCGACTAGTAATATAGGAGTCTACATTCAGTTTTTAACGACAATGAGAAAAACTGACAAAACCCGGTTATCGTGACATAAAGGGAGTGCAATTATGTTCGACCACGACGGCCATAGGTTCCCTTGTGATCCCTGGTGTGGGGATCGCTCAACGTACACCCGCAGGGTAGAGATTGAGAGTTCGGGGGACTGTAGCTACCGAGAGGAGTGCTCATCGATAATACTCCAAAGGCAGGTTATCCTTACTAGCTCAGCATAAATAATTGAAGGGACATGCGTTAAACTATTAAACTACTCTGAATTGATTTTAGCAATATGCAACAAACAACACTAAATCGATCGTGATTATCTTATTTAGATTGATTTAAGGTACCTAGCATGATAATCCAATTGTCCAAGGTATTATCTTATTAGGCGTGATAGATCAATCAAATTAATAGTTTGACAATTTTATAAAAGGGTGATGAAAGCGATTAAATCATATGAGGAACACATTACAACGCACCTGAGAGGTGCGTTGTGGTTCTCAGAAAACTAACCACTTGCCTTTGCTATTTCTCCTTTTATTTAACGAATCTCGGGTTTCCAAGCAATGTTCCAGTATTTAGGCTTAATTCATCAAGCTACAAGGGGCAAGATGCGTTCTGTTCGACTTTTGGGTCGATTGCGACAGAACGCTGGATCAATTTCGCAGCGTGAGGCTTAGGCTTAAGGCTAGAGTCAATACTCAGGCTATGCAATTGTGTGTCCTTTTTTCACGTCGGTTTGGGCTGTATTTATAGGAAAAGAGTGTGTGGAAAGATAGATTTTAAGATACGAATGCAAAAAAATGGCCCCAGGCATTTTCAGCGCCCAGGGCTGGGCGCCGAAGATTTCGGCGCCCAGATCCAGGCGTTGAAAATGGGATCTGGGCCGAGTTCTTTGTCAGATTTGGACTCTTAGAATACGGAGCTTTTGAGACTTGTCCGAGTCTTTTAGAGCGTATTAATTTTATGACGGAATGCGTCTGGGCCCGTTACGAACTCTAGGTTCGTTAGGAATTTAATTAACAAAAGGTCTTGCGCGCACAAGGTGCACAATAAATTTATTGTACACCAAGATAACTTTTACCCCTTTTTTCGTAACTTTAACCTAGTTTTGATTAACTTTTATATTAGTAAAAAAAAAGTTGATAGAAATGATTAAATGATTAATTTTATACATTATAAGTGATTTTGAAGAAATAAGTTTTACTAAAATGAAAAAAATAATCACTTAAAAATAGACAACTTTTACATATATAAGCTTAACTTTTAAGCATTTCGAGTTAACTTTTACTTCGATGTACAATATTTATTGTACACCCATTGTAAATAAGAATTTGTGTTTAATTAATACGTAACTCTTATTTTCCAATTATATCAAGAATGCAAATTCTATCTCTTTTAGGATTTATGTTGGAGTGCAACACCTAATTCTGACAGGTTTCTATTTTTATGACTTTGCCACTTTTAACAACTACCTTTTACGGCAGTTACTATTCTTAGCAGGTTTCTATAAATAGCAGTTTTGGCTGAAATGAAAGGGTGATTGAGATTCGTTATTTTATAGGAGATGCGTTGTCAAGTGGAGATTTATGTTTTCATCATCGAACCTTCCCCTTCGGGAATGGGAACAAAAGTAGGTGTCTACACTTGGTACACCTTACTATCCTACGAGTTGGTATAACTATGGGTACCTCAATTATTTCAGGTTCTTCCAAGCCTAATTTCTCCAAAATATCCATTGAGATAAACGAATAAGTTGCACCAGAATCAAATAATACTTTAACTAAAACGGAGTTAATAGAAAAAGTATCGGCTATGATGTCGGATGAAGTTTCTGCTTCTTGCCTAGTAATCACATTCAGCTTTCCTTGGGAAACTCCTTTGTTCTACCCACCTCGATTGGCATTCCCAATTGTGTTTCGGTTCCCATTCTGCTGATAGTTTCCCCCAGACTTTCCATTGTTCTAGCCATGGTTTTTGTTGTTACCCTCTTGGTAACCTCTCTGGTTTCCACCATTATTACTGGTATTTCCACGATTTTGGTTCTGGCTATTCCGATTATTGTTCTGGCGGTTATTCTGGGAGTTGTTCTGGTTAGGCTTTCCATTCTTAGAAAAACACTCAAATTCCCTATGGCCTAACTTCTCACAGAACCTACAAACCACTAGATTACCATCACAATCCTTTCCGGGGTGATTAACATGGAAACGTTTACAATCATAAGCCCTTGATCCATTTCCCCCATTCTGGTTCCTATTACCAATGTTGTTGTGGAAATTGTTGTTTCGGTTTCCACTATCGTTTCCCCTGAACTGGAAATTGTTGTTCCCTTTGTTCTTCTTAAAGTTTCCCCCATTCTGTTGGTTACCACCTTGATTTTGGTTCCCAACGTATTTTCTTTTCTCACCACTTCCGTTTTTCTCTGCTGCAGTCCATACAAATGGGAAGCTTTTCCGTACAGGGTATCTAGAGACGTAAAGGTCTTTTCAGCCAGCATCAACTGCAAATCCATGATCAGTCCACTCTCAAACCTTTGAGCCCTGAGCTCTTCCGTCAGTTCAGGTGCAAATCTAGACAGCTCTATAAACTTAGAGTAATACTCGGTCACAAACATTCCTTCCATCTTCAGTTCGATGAATTCTTGAGCCTTCTGCTTCTTCAGATATGGTAGGTAGAACTTATTACTCAAGGCAACCTTAAATGATTCCCATCCAAAGTTAGGTGTAGCTCTCAAGGTATCCTCACATCTCTTCCACCGTAAGTCAGCTTCTCCCCTAAGGTAATACACAACACTGTTTAACCCTAAGGTTCTCTGGGCAGTTGACACCCACAATTAGTTTATCGAACTCCCTTAACCAGTTTTCCGGTACACTCGGGTCAATCTCCCCTTGGTACAGTGGAGGCTTACTTTGGGCCACCTTTTTAAAAATTTCCCCAGCCGGATCATGCCCTAAGCTTGTGCTAAGTTCTGCACTACCTCAGCTAATTGTCTAACCACATCAGCAATTCCTTGGTTAGCCATATTCCTTCTCTTGAATAGAATAAACGACTAACTTTAATGATTGGGTCGGACACGACGTACTAAGGCATTACTCCAATTAAATAAACCAAATCAATACCACGAAAAGGGACGGAATTTCGGACCCATATGGGAAGTGGCGCCAACATTGGGCCATGTCCCGACTTTATTCGCATCACAAATTTAAGTGGTAGAAAATTTCAACCACGATACAAGTAGAATTTCATTGAAGAAATAGAATTAAAGCCCTTTGCGATAATCACTCAACTTAAATTGAAACTTAGAGTTTAAGGATAACGAAAAGAATCTAAGTACTTTTATTACTTTAATAAAAAAGAGTTCTACATCCTTTAAATGATACTTTATTCCACTAAAACCATAAATAATTCATTACTTAAACAATAAATAGTAGCTTTGCTACTTTATTATCCAACAAAAATAAATAACTAAGCTATTACAATACTCAAATACTAAAAGCATCACGATGATCATTTCTTTTGTTGTAGTGCTCAGGAGTGGAATCTTGATCTACAGGATCACCCATGTCTTCTTCAGGATCAGAATCATACTCCATATTCTCATCATCTTGTTGTGGCATGCTATTAACCTCATCATTAGCTTCAGGCTCTGCCTCAGGTCCACTAGATATTTCAATAGTTGGCTCAAGCTCTACAGGATTAGGATTCTCAATCTCAACAACATCATCATCACTATCCTCATTCTCATCCTCATTCATAGCATTCTCAATGTCACAATCTCCTTCTATATGATCTAGTTCTACGCTTTCTACTAGCCTACCATCCTCGTAACTCTTTTCAGCAAGCTCTAAGATAGTGGTCATGACCTCAGTGTCATACCTCCACCTACCATCTCCAGTTCCATACTTATAGTAATTATGAGTACCATCCTCATAATGCATGTCATGAAACTTATTCTTAAGTGCAATGTACGGTGTCCTATGAGGCAAGCAATAAATAACCATCTCAGACATAACATCTCTATTCCTTAGGTGTGGCATATCGTTGATCATAGCAAAGTAATTGCAAGCGAACTCAATCTTCTTTACATAAATGTAAGGAGTTTCATAGTCCAACTTCTCTAGTTGTCCTAGGTTAGAGAACTTTGAGGGAAACATTTTATATCCTAACTAACGCGTTCCCAACAATAGAATCAATCCCCCAAAAGAATATTAAATAATCTTAAAAAAATTGAATGCACAAGTATATGCTTAATCATGGATTATGATGCAATCCATCACATAAAGAAAAATAAGACATGATCAAACTTTAAATACATAATCGCAAAATCAATACTTAACACATAACACTTGCTTAGATGCACACTTAATATATAAACACTTACTCAAAATGCATACATAGTATATAAATGCATACTAAGACTAAATATGTCCTTTTTAATCTACCCTTTCCTCACCTAGAGTAATTATTTTGAAAATAATTAATAAATAACTTCTAATTTAGTTGAACTTATTAAAAATTAAAATATAAAATTAATAAGTAAATAACCGAATAATTAATTAATTAATTCGAATAAGTAAACGATTTTCCGAAAATAATTAAGTAAATAAATAATTAAATTCGGATAAATAATTAATTAAATAATTTTTTTTCGAAATTCCCATGAAAATTCAGAAAATAAAAGAAATTCGGAAATTAATTCAAATTTAAATAATATTTCGGAAACTTTTTTAAGTTAAATAATAAAATTTCAAAAGTTCAACTTTATTTCAAATAACTTAAATAATTGGTATTTGACTTTTCAAAAATTTTGAGTACTCAAAATGACATTTTAACTTTAGGAAAAATAACTTTCAAAACGTCCTAAATTTCCGCAAAACCACTCAAATAATATGAATTACTATTAAGTAGCTTTTAAATCGTAGGTTAAGGAATTACCACCTTGCATTATTATTTAATGGAAAGCAGCTCTTAAACTAGAGCTCTGCAAATACCACTTTGTAGTATTCATTACTACAAAGTAACCTTAAGCTCTGAAGCTACTTTGTAACACCCTAATAAATCCTTGCCGCCTTAAGCTCTGATAAAATCATTTTCCAACTTAAAATAAAGAAATTACTAAAGTATTACCGCCACCGTGATAACGGTTAAAGCTATTACCAAAATTACGCATCGGAAATAACTAACTTTCAAAACATTAAATAGTAGTTAATGGCCTCCATACAAGTTGGAACCATAACGACCCAAAACCAAAACGTTTAAGTAACCAAAATACATTAACTAGCAGTTTAAGTAGTCTAGACTAAATAAAAAAAATAGAGTTTAACCGGGAGAAAAACAACTCTCATTCAACATCCCCATGATAGATAAAGTCTCTAGCAAGTTATCTCTACAAACCTATTATTTAAAATATATTCCCCAACAACGGAAATGCAATGGTGGATCATCATAGGGTCATTAAGGCAAAGGCCATGACCAAAAGACATGAAGCACGAAGTCAGCCAAAGCTGAGTACGAACAAGCTAGAATGAAATCCTAGTCTAACATGCTTCACTCACAATAATTAATCCACACGAAAAAGCCATGTAAATAACAATTAAAGCCATATACGTAAACAATTAATCATGGAGACAAGACTCGACTCTTGACACGACTCTTGACTCATAGATTAATTAAGAATAAGCTTCGAACGGGCCCAAAAGAAATATCCATAAAAGTATGGGTGATGGAAGACCACCAAACACCAAAATATAAAAATAAAGTTACTTGTCGGACCATACCGACGGAATTCCAGCGCATAAAGAAAATGAAACAACGTCGTGTATCATTAATAGGAGTAGAATTTTTCTGGCAAGGCTCCACCCATTGTTCATACTTGAGGTATATACGTTCCAAGAGTTTTGAAGCTTGTTCTGGTTGCGCTTTAATTTACGTTTATTAATATTTTTTAACCAAGTTAACTCAAGACACAACACAAGGCATATAACAATAAGGAACCAAACAACACTCCTCTTTAATCCATTAAGACTTGTGATCAAATATACAAGACTCAAGTGATATTACCCCCATGGTTCCTTCTCAATATACTATACATTGAGATAACCCGACATGCCCATTAACATGCGGGGTGTGCACTAGGCACGAAAAATCCTTAGTTCAATTCACATAGACTTCCCAAACATACCCTACAGACGGGGTAGAATAAATAGTGCAACGAGGCACGAATACTTGGCTCAAAATATGCTAGATATTAAGTACATTAGCATAAAAACAATCCCTTGCATGTGAAACACTCATACATGCATATAAAGCTTGAACAACATGCTTGATATTAAATTCAATGATCATAAAATAATCACAACATGCTTGTTCAACAAAACATAGTTCCACAATAATCCAATCATGCTTGTTCACCACATCAAACATGAATCCATAATAATATAACATGTTCGTTCACAATATCAAACATGAATCCATAATAATCCAAGTCACATGATTCACAATAATAAAGTATCACAGGTATCCTTATGTAAACAGTGGTCACCCTAGACATGTAGTACCTTGAATATCTAAGTACGGGGGCCACTCTGCGTATCAAGGCTCTAGATTAAAAATCACCTCCTATCATTAAAATAATGAAATTTAATTTTTATTCATGTTCATTAAATTTTTAGCAACTTTATTAATATTTTAAACACTTGAATTAATTAGAAATCATTCGTTTATTAATAAAATAATAGTCTCAATTAAACGGTTAAAACCCTAGTATGAAATTAATTAATTTTCATGCATAAAATCATTAAAAATCGATGTTTTAAGTCTTTATAATATTGTGAAAAATATAATTGATTATCATAATTAAAACAGTCATCTAATTATATTAATCAATTAGTCATTATGCTTAGATTAAAACCCTAACCCTAATTCACCATTAAAATCATTTAAAACATCAAAAATCAACACTTTATTTATTAATTAAAATCTGAAAATTACAATACTCCAATTCAAAACATCCTTCAATAATCCAAACATACAAATCCACAAAATTCGGTGTTCATAACCGATCCCAACAATTTAATCAATCAAAAACCAATAATAGTAATAAAAATCTATAATTTTAAAATACATAATTGAAATAGAATAGATTAGGAAGAAGAGGACTATACCAAATCGGCCCATAGCACGGTACAACTACGAATTGGATGTAATTGGATGCAAAAGGATCAGAAATATACGGAGTATAGTGCACAGCACACTCACACACGAGTGCTTGTGTGTGTGCGGTGGGCGACGCGAGCAGCAATAGGGGCAGCAAGGCACGCGAGCTACCCGAGCAACAAGGCAGCAACAGCACTCGGCGAGGGCGCGAGGCTGTGCGAGTGCTGTGCGAGCACGAAGAAGAGGAGAGTAGCGAGAGAGGCTCGTGAGTGGTCGCTGGAGCGCACGAGGGACGAAGGCACAGGGGTGTGCGGTGCTCGACAGCAACAAGGCCGCAAGGAGCGAGGGAGAGAGTGCACGAGTGTGCGGGTGTGCGGGTGAGGGCAACAACGAGTAGCAACGAGAGATGCTCGCGTGTGGCTGAGCGTGTGCGGGCGAGTAAAGGAGAGAGAGAGAGAGAATTAATTAGGGTTTAATGAAGTGGGGATCAATTGAATGTAAGGGGTGTATTTATAGGCGTCCCTTAATCCCTAATGGGCTAGGCTTAGAAAATTAGATATTGGGCTTGCTTTGATGGTTTCGTTTGAATTAAGAATTTAAATTAGAATTCTTAGTTGGGCTCAACTATTAAAATAAGTTGGCCTTAGAATTAATTCAAACCATTTAAAAATTAAAACCCAATTAATTCCCGACTTCGAATAATAAATTCATTTCGTAATTAAATTAAAATAATAAATAATCTAAATAATTAAAAATACATTTAAATAATATTTAAATACAATTTAAATTCTAAAAATCATAAAATTCTTTATAAGTATAATATAATATATTTCTAAATAAGTAAAAATACGAGGTATTACACCAAGTTCTTCGACGACGAAGGAGCCTCAAGTGAGATAGTGTCATCTCAGATTCTCTCTACAGGCAAGAAGGATGACAAGAAGAAGGTTGATTCATCTTTAATCCCTAAGGAGTTTTCAATTCAGAAGCAAGAACTTCATAAGGAAATGTGGAATAAAGAGGTCGTCGCTCAACCCATCCAAAAGACGAAAGCATCGTCGACCGCCGCTGTCTTGCGGTACATCCCAAAGTCGCGTCGCAAAGAAGGAGAATCGCCATTTGCGGAATGTCAGGACGCTTAACTTGAAGGAAAGGTGGAGAAGAAATTTGATGAAGTCGCTCTCTAAAATTTGAAGAGTAAAACAATTTTTCCCCTGGCTAAGGACAAGAGGAGTGAAATCATCAAGTCGTCTACCGTAGAGGATTCTGCAGGAGTCAAAGAGATAAATAAAGAGAAGTTGGACCCCTATGCATATAAGCTCTTGGCGAAGTTGGGATATGATTTTGAAAACCCAACACCTAAGGGTAAGGTCATTGATGCTAAACCTTATGGTATCAATGACACACAAAAGAAATTGCTTGAGTACGGTGACGGATTTCAAGAATCCAAGACAAGGGTAGGATTTAAGCGCCCCACACCAGTCAAAATCTCGATATGGCGAAAAGTGAACACCTCATCTTCACAGTATGTAACTGTAGGAGAAGTTGAAGAAAATAAAGTTGAAAGTGATGATCAGCTAGAAAAGATTTCTGTTTTTGATCGACTGCATCCACCTGCAACTAGGAACCAGTCATTTGTGTTTGACAGGCTTGGTGAACATGATAATGTGTGGAAAATATCATCAAGTCCTCAGGCAAAGAGGAAAGGATCCGTCTTTAGTCGTGTCGGCGCGTCATCCATGCTTGACGACCAACCAAGACGATCAACACTTAGTCGCATCAGGAAGATGAATGATAATGCAAGAAAAAATGATGACACAAGAAGTGTGGTTCCCTCTCGCATGAAACACAATCAAGAGATATACATCATTCAACAACAACCTCTTAAAGCGAGAGTTCGTACTTTGGTGTTTACCAACCAAAAGAATACATATTATGAAAAAATGGAGATCAATGAGGCTCCCAAGACACTAGAAGATGGGGGCAAGGGTAAACACTCAAATTATATCCCTTTGACCTCGCAAATCAACTTGGGCGAATGAATTGCATGAAATCCATCATTCATTCGTTGACTTGGATAAAGCCATCAAGCATTAGGGATTCGAGAAAATGTTGAACATGAAGATTGGAGAAAGCTTTTGAGCACCAACCTTCGACTAAAATTCTATGAGATTGGAGTAAGCTCAAAGCACCAACTCATTCCTTGAAACTTTGGATAAAGATGTCAAGCACCAAAGTTTTGCAAAAAAAAAAAAAAAAGAGAGAGTGGAGTGTGGAGTGTGGAGATTGGAGATTGGAGAAAGCTTGCAAGCACCAACCTTCAACTAACATCCTGTGAGATTGGAGTAAGCTCAAAAGCACCAACTCATTCCTCGAAAATTTGGAGAAAGCTGTCAAGCACCAAAGTTTCATCGAAAAAATAAAGCATGGAGATTGGAGTATAAGCTCAAAAGCACCACCTCATTCCTAGAGATCTAGAGAAGCGTACGCCTGTCATGCGTATTCAACAAGAAGTTTGATCTTTCTCTTTTCAAGAGAAAGACATGGTTCTTGTAGTTAGATGACCTACAAAGTCGATGAAGCAGAAGGACATATGGGGCCTATCAACGACAGGTTCTGAAGCGGTACTACTAAGGAAAAGTGAAGTCTTTCTAAACTCTTAAGTAAGAGGATAAACTGCTCCCTAAAAAAAATGTTTTTTGAACTACGTTGGCTTGATCTTGCAAGGTAACTTTCCAATTATTTTGCAAGTACGTAGGCAGCTTGAGTAACAAATCCTATTCAGGCGCAACCACATCAAAAAAAATCATAAACATTGCTACACTCCTAGCCCGTAAGAGCCTAAACTGTGAACGGAAAAATAATAAAACAAACATGTTTTGTTGGACAAGTATTAAATGACTTTGAACAAATATCAAATTAAAAGCATATGTTATTCAATCAAGAGTCATTTCCATGAAAAAAGAGATTACAAATGACATGGGTTTCGGAGACATACCATCAAGGCATGCAATGTGACTCCCCTTGAAAGATCAAGGATCATCTAAATATGTCAGGTTCACTGTGCAAACACGATGACCTGACATCCCGATGGGTTCACTGTGCAAACACGATGACCCATCACAATAAATCCTCCTTCAAAAAGTCTCTAGGTCTTCAAACGGATCATCAGAAGATTTCATGTTCACTGTGAAAACACGATGACCTGACATCCCTGATTGGTTCATTGTGCAAACACGATGACCCATCACGATAAATCCTCCTTCAAAAATCCTCCATATCTTAAAACGGATAATCTGAAGATGACAGGTTCACTATGCAAACACGATAACCTGACATCCCTGATTGGTTCACTGTGCAAACACGATGACCCATCACCATAAATCCTCCTTGAAAAAGCCTTCATGTCTTTAAACAGATCAGCTGAAGATGACATGTTCACTGTGCAAACACGATGACCTGACATCCCTGATGGGTTCACTGTGAAAACACGATAACCCATCATGATAAATCCTCCTTCAAAAAGCCTCTAGGGTCTTCGAACGGATCATCTAAGGATGCAGGTTCACTGTGCAAACACGATGACCTGACATCCCTGTTGGGTTCACTGTGAAAACATGATGACCCATCACAATAAATCCTCCTTCTTTCCTTGTTGAACCTCCACTAAGCTGCCAAAACAAATACGCATATACAAATAAAAATGCAAGTTAAAGAAAAAAGAACTGGAAGTTGCTCTATGAATTGTGAATGGCCATCTCCTCGATTACCTCCATAGCTCTAGATACATGAAGTTGTATAAACCTTCCACTTGTAGAAGAATCCAAAATGATCCTAGAATCATTACCCAGACCATTGTAAAACTGTTGAACCAAGAACCACGGTTGTAGACCAAGGTGCAGACACTCTCTCTGCAGATCCTTAAACCTCTCACATACCTCAAATAAACTCTCATCTGCTAATTGTGTGATAGAAATAATTTGCTCCTCAAACGGGTTGTCTTCTCAGGTGGGAAGTACTTCACATAGAAAGCAAGAGCCAAAGATTCCCAGTCTGTAATTTTCATTGTTGCTCGATTTAACCCATTAATTCATAGCTTTGCTTTTCCGCTCAGAGAAAACGAGAAAAGCATCTCCATGGTTTGCTCTGGAGTTACATTCTTCTGCTTAATGGTAGAACAATACTAAACAAATGACTGAATATGAAGATTAGGGTCTTCACCCTTCTCTCCACCAAACTGATGTCTTTCGATCATGTTTATCAAAGCAAGCTCGATTTTAAAGCTTTCAGCAGCAATAATAGGCATGATTTCCTTAGGTAGCACGGACAGACTTGGCTTAGAGTAATCCGTAAGCCTCGGCTAGATTGTTTCGTCACCCATCTCTAAAACTATATCTGTATCTGTAGTAAAAAGATCGCCAATAATATGATCAGAATTAGAGTAATTCCTACGCTGTGCAATAAAGGTTCTTCGTCTAAGAAAGGTCCTTTCAGGTTCAAGATCAAACGAAGTAAGATTACTAGTACCTACGATCCTGGGAATAGACAAAGAAACTACAAGCAAGCAAGTATAAATTTGTTTGTCTAAAAAAAACGCGCCCATGGTTGTCGTCGCCCGATCGGGCAGACACTCGCCCGATCGGGCTTTTGGCTCGCAAACAGGTCGATCGGGCAGGCACCCGCCTGATAGGGCGGATGGAAAGTCTTCACCATATGCTGTAGGATGGGCGCCCGATGGGCACCGAGCGAGGGTCGCCCGATCGGGCGCGTGCTGAAGGGAGTAATTCCCTTTTTGTCCGCCCGATTGGTCTCCATTCGCCCTCCAGTCGTAGGGCGACCGTCTCGACACATCCAACATCAATACTAACACCAAGTCTAACCCTTGGAGCTCAAATGTAGGCATCTTAGGCTCCCAAGAATGGACAATAATCGTCCTGAACTTCCTCGGGATCGTGTAGTGGCCATTAATAACATGAAACGAGCCTAAAAAGGCTAATTTTCCATTAAACAAACCTGAAACTCATGGCATACTCAATAACACATATTAGTACTAAAAATGACTCCTTAGAGCTCATTTAACATAGAAAAGTACAAAGAGACGGGGGTGAAAACTCTATATAAAACGCATATATCACCATCCTCCTTGGAAATCTATCACACATGCTCGAAGCATATCCTCAAGTGTTTGAATGTTCCTTTCCGTCTATCCATCTGTGGCTGGATGGAACGATGTACTCATTTTTCAATGTCGTACCAAAGTTCTTCTTCACACTTTTCCAAAAGTTCGAAAGAAACCTTGAATCCCTATCTGATACGATATCCTTAGGAACTCCATGTAGTCTTACAACGTTCTTGATGTAAGCCTTGGAAAGTTACTCCATCTTCCAGGTTTCCTTCATTGGTATGAGCACTGCCGACTTAGTCAACCTATCTATCACCACCCAAATGGTATCATTTCCGATTTTCGACTTTGGCAAACAAGTGACGAAGTCCATTGAAACACAGTCCCATTTCCAACTCGGGATTTCTAATGGTTGGACCTTTCCTTGAGGTATTCTATGCTCTATCTTGAGTTTCTGACAAGTGAAGCATCTGGCTACATATTCAACTACTTCATTTTTCATCCTTGGCCACCTTGCATTATTATTTAATTCAAATCAGCTCTTAAACTAGAGCTCTAAAAATACCACCTTGTGCGTATTGTGCGAGGGAAGCAGCAGCGAGCACGGGGCACGAATGTGCATTGGCGAGAGCAGCAGCGAGCAGTGTGCTCGGCTGGGCTGTGCGACGCAAGAGAGAGACGAGCAAAGGGGAAAGATAGAGCTGGGTATGAGAGAGGGAGAGAGAAAAATAATGAGGGTTTAATGAGGAGATTTATTGAATTAAGAGGGGTATTTATAGGCTTCCCCAAATCCCTAGTGGGCTAGGCTTATGAGTTTGGCTATTGGGCTTTCCTTTAATGATCGGGTTTGAATTAGGAATTTAAATTAGAAATTCTAGTTGGGCTCAACCATTAAAACGAGTTGGGCTTAGAATTAATTCAAACCATTTTAAAATCGAAACCCAAATAAATTCCCCGACTTCGAAAAATAAATTGGTCTCGTAATTAATTAAATAATAAATATTCTAATTAATAAAAATACATTTGAATAATATTTAAATGCGATTTAAATCATAAAAATGCTTTATAAATACAATAAAAATATATTTATAAATACGAAAAATACGAGGTATTGCATTTACTTTAAGCATACATAATTGCCTTATTTAAATATGTATAGGAGTTCTAAATCAACAAAACTGGAAAAGACTAATGTGACCGATAATGAACTAACGAGGCTTAAATGTGCATTGTTTCACCAAAATACACCTGAATGGGTCTTTGAAACATAAAAATAACTATATTGAACATGTAAACACCTTAAAATACTCATTTAAGTTCATTAGTTGAAAGTTGGGGCCGAAATTAGCCATTTTAGTCAAAATGTGACCGATAATGAACTAACGAGGCTTAAATGTGCATAACTTCACCAAAATGGGTGAGAATGAGTCTTTGAAACATAAAACTAAGTGTATCAAACATGGAAAAACTTTAAAATACTCATATAAGTTCATTAGTTGAAAGTTGGGACCGAAATTAGCCATTTTAGTCAAAATGTGGCCGATAATGATCAAACGAGTCTTAAATGTGCATAACTTCACCAAAATGGGTGAGAATTAGTATTTTAAATATAAACTAACTGTATCGAACATGTAAAGATTTTAAAATACTTATTTAAGTTCATTAGTTGAAAGTTGGGACCGAAATTAGCCATTTTAGTCAAAATGTGACCGATAATGAACTGACGAGGCTTAAATGTGCATAACTTCACCAAAATGGGGTGAGAATGAGTATTTGAAACATAAAACTAAGTGTATTAAACATGGAAGGACTTTAAAATACTCATTTAAGTTCATTAGTTGAAAATTGGGGTCAAAATTAACCATTTTCCTCAAAATGTGACCGATAATGAACTAATGAGGCTTAAATGTGCATAAAATCACCAAAATGGGTGAGAATGAGTCTTTGCAACATAAAATAAGTGTATAAAACATAAAAACTCTTTAAAATACTCATTTAAGTTCATTAGTTGAAAGTTGGGACTTAAATTAGCCATTTTAGTAAAAAATATGACCGATAATGACCTAACGACGCTTAAATGTGCATAAATTCACCAAAATGGGTGAAAATGAGTCTTTAAAACATAAAACTAAGTATATTAAACATGGAAGGACTTTAAAATACTCATTTAAGTTCATTAAATGAAAGTTGGGATAGAAATAAGTCATTTTAGTCAAAATGTGATCGATAATGATCAAACGAGTCTTAAATGTGCATAACTTGTCAAAAATGGGTGAGAATGAGTCTTTAAAACATAAAAATAAGTGTATCAAACATGGAAATACTTTAAAATACTTATTTAAGGTCATTAGTTGAAAGTTGGGATCGAAATTAGTCATTTTAGTCAAAATGTGACCGATGATTAACTAACGAGGCTTAAATGTGCATAACTTCACCAAAATGGGTGATAATTAGTATTTGAAACATAAAACTAAGTGTATTAAACATGAAAAGACTTTAAAATACTCATTTAAGTTCATTAGTTGAAAGTTGGGACCAAAATTAATCATTTTAGTCAAAATGTGACCGATAATGAACTAATGAGGCTTAAATGTGCATAACTTCACCAAATGGGTGAGAATGAGTATTTGAAACATAAACTAACTGTATCAAATATGGAAAGACTTTAAAATAATCATGTAAGTTCATTAGATGAAAGTTGGGACCGAAATTAGCCATTTTAGTCAAAATGTGACCGATAATGAACTAACGAGGCTTAAATGTGCATAACTTCACCTAAATCGGTGAGAATGAGTCTTTGAAACATAAAACTAGTTATTCAAACATGAAAAAACTTTAAAATACTCATATAAGTTCATTAGTTGAAAGTTGGGACCGAAAATTAGCCATTTTAGTCAAAATGTGGCCGATAATGATCAAACGAGTCTTAAATGTGCATAACTTCACCAAAATGGGTGATAATTAGTATTTGAAACATAAACTAAATTATCAAACATGTAAAGACTTTAAAATACTTATTTAAGTTCATTAGTTGAAACTTGGGACCGAAATTAGCCATTTTAGTCAAAATGTGACCGATAATTAACTAACGAGGCTTAAATGTGCATAACTTCACCAAAATGGGTGAGAATGAGTCTTTGAAACATAAAACTAAGTGTATTAAACATGGAAAGACTTTAAAATACTCATTTGAGTTCATTAGTTGAAAGTTGGGACCGAAATTAGCCAATTTAGTCAAAATGTGATCGATAATGAACTAACGAGGCTTAAATGAGCCTAACTTCACCAAAATGGGTGAGAATGAGTCTTTGAAACATAAAACTAAGTTTATTAAAAATGGAAGGACTTTAAAATATTTATTTAAGTTCATTAAATTAAAGTTGGGACCGAAATTAACCAATTTTATTATTGTACGGTTCATTATTTATTTGTTATGAACAAATTAAGTCTTAATTTATTGTACGATTTAATATTTATAATATAACTAAAGTGTATATATATTTTTTGATGGTCGATCTTTTTAAGGTATTCAATAATCCGAGGGAGCGGCCTTTCACCTTTGAGGAGATAGATGAAGTTCGAGAAATGTTGGCAAACTTCATTACCAGTTGATTTGGCCTAAAAGAATGCCACCTAACTGCACTATCAAAACCCAGAAGAAAGAGCCCAAAAGCTTGCCTACGGGCATTCTCCAAAATTGCACAGAGGCCAGGCCCAAACGATAAAGAGGTCCGCATTGGGCCTAAACAAGCCTACAGAACCAATGCAGGACACGTGTCCCAATCTTGCGTAAACTCTCAATCATGCGGGACCAGTTCCCGAGTAACCCTAGCACTATAAATAGTGCAAATCCCTAGGTAAAAGGGCATTCAATTCTTGCCCAACCACAACAAACTTATCTTTGCTCTGCCTTCTCTCTACAAATTACTTATCTCTCTAGCTTATACTTACTTAAGCATCGGAGGGAATATTCCTACGGGAATATTCTTGTTTTGCAGGTTGCCAGAAGTTCGTGCCAAGTCATACTTGATACCTCCGAGGAGCGTGTGCCACATCAGCACCGTAAAAGTTCCCACAACATTTGGCGCCGTCTGTGGGGAGGTACAGTGTCATGGCCGAACTACACCCTGATAGAGAGCGTGCTAGTGAAGAAGAGAGACGGCACATTGAAGAAACTAATCGAATTGCAAATGCAGGGAACACACCAGGACAAATGCAAGCTGAGGTGGTGGTGGAAGAAGAACCAATAACCGAGGCGTCTCCGCCAGGCGGCCATCTAAGCCCTAGCGTCCGAGACGTCGTGTTGGACGAGAATCTAGATTTTCCAGTATCGATGGGCTCCCTACGCGAGATTTTAACAGGATTCCAACAGCAAATGAATCAGACCTTCCGACAACAGATGAGCACTACACTGCAAGATGAAATTCGGAAGAACATGTTGATCTACTGCGCTGAGAGGACGGCTCCGCAGAGGCCCCTCAATCTAGGCGTCAATCGGATAAGCAGAATGCCGCTCAGGTCCAACGTCTGGAGAGCTGGAGAAGGTTCTCGTCCACAAGCAAGCAGGGGAGTTAGCCCTGTGCCTGAGCACTCAGAATATGGCCGTGACCCGCCCACCTTCTTACCTCGAAGGGACCCGGTCCTACGACCATCATCTAGGGGAAGTCCCCCAGCCGTCTTGCGACCAGCTGCAAGGCGTCAAGAGCACTATGAGGCTGAATCTGAACTGTCAGACACCGGGTCCACCCCTGTGATGGAAGACCCGCCATTTTATCCCACTACACGTGGACCAACCCAGATGACGCCCCATAGGGTAAGCATGCGCCCCCGCCTACTATCAAGCCGCCATGAGCCAACCTATCATATTCAGCAAGGATTCAACAACCTGACGTTAAGGCACATGAGTACCCCTTTTTCTGACGAGATTATGAACACCCCGAAGGAACCCAAAGTAAAAACCCCTACCATTGAAGCTTATGACGGGACCACTGATCCCGACATGCATCTTGTCGCATACCGCCACCACATGTACGTACAGGGAACCAATGAAGCCACCTGGTGCAAATACTTCCCAGCCACGCTTAAGGGAGTAGCGTCTAAATGGTTTGAACGGTTGCCTCCAGGATCAATTGCCTCTTTTAGCGAATTACAGACTTTGTTCTCTACAAGGTTCATGGCACACAAGGAAGAAAGGAAAACTAGCATACATTTAGGACGGATCCAGCAAGGGAAGGACGAGTCCCTAAGAAGCTACGTGAAGCGTTTCAATCTGGAGGCGGGACAGATCCCAGACTTGCCCGATGGTGTCTCTTTTGATAACTTTATCAGGGGATTGAAGAAGGGCTCCTTCAAGTTTGACCTAGTTAAGAAGAGTGTAAGGACTATGGCAGAGGTCCTAGACGAGGCTAAAGAATTTATCCATGCAACGGAAATATGCAGCGCGTCAAAGGAAGGGAGGATTGGAGAAACAACAGACTCCTCCGGGAAGAAGTATATGGTGGACCGAAAACCTCCACGGGTAAATGGCACATGGGCTCTCTCTAAAGAGCACGATACCAACTTTCCGGGGCACAAGAGAGAACGGCCGCAAGAGCGGGAATATTTCGAATACAACACAAACCTTCTCACCATACTAAAAGACGTAGGGGCAAAGTACGACCTTGATCGACCCTTCCCCATGAAGTCCCCTGCTGAGACTCGAGATCCCAAGTTATATTGTCAGTTCCATGAAGATATAGGACATGAAACCAAGAATTGTAGAAGCTTGAAGAGGGCTTTAGATGGTCTAGCTTCCAAAGGACATCTCAAGAACTACTTACGGAAGAATGCTCAAGGCTTTGGAAAAAACCAATACAAAAGGAACAAGTCCCCTGCCTCGCCGACTAAGGGACAACATAGCGACAGAGGATTTGTAGCCGTCATATCTGGAGGACAAGCCGCTGGAGGACTTACCATGAGAGGACAGAAGGATTATGCTCGCCGCTTAGGGCAGGTGCTGCTGTCAGCCAAAGCGCCCATGGACCTATTCCCAAAGATTGAAATATGTGAGTCAGACGGTGGACGGATAGCCACGCCGCACGATGATCCACTCGTGGTTGAATTCAAGATAGCTAACATGAGAGTTAAGCGCATACTAATAGACACGGGAAGCTCGTCCGACATAATGAGTCTAGAATGCCTCAATCGCCTAGCACACGACCCCAAAGCCATCGAAAGAATTCACTATCCCATCATTGGTTTTGGAGGGAGTATCATTCATCCTGTTGGCGTTATCACTCTACCAGTTCGAATTGGAGATAGGCAGAATGGGCGGAAAATGGAAGTAGACTTCTTAATCGTCAAAGACCTGACGGCATACAATGTCATCCTGGGACGGCCCACCTTAAACAAGATCAAGGCTGTAGTCGTCACCCATCTGATGCTTCTGAAGTTCGTGTGCGATGATGGAGTCATAGGCACCATACATGGAGATCAACAACAGGCTAGGGATTGTTACCTGACGACCCTCAACCCGTCAGCATGGAAGCAAGATCCTGCTGAAGTCAGAGGAAAACGAAAGCATGAAGATGAGTCCCAGGTCACCAAAGAAATTGGACCCGTCCAAGTAGAAGCGGTCAAAATTGAAGAAGGTGGCTAAGAGTAGAGCATCATTAGGGTAACCATTGTACTCAGAGCCTACAAAACGGCCTAGCTATTGTACTCAGAGCCCACAAAACGGCCTGTAAATACCCGTCTAGGACGCGGTGAATGTAGCAAGCAATTTAGTGAATTAACACTTATCTGACGAATACAAGTCTCTGTTGAAAGAAACTCACCAGAAAACAGTTCCTAAACTGGCGTCCCTATCCGCTAAATAAACAATACCCAGTGCTAATAAACACGAAGGGTTTTGACACCCAGCATGACGCCTTTTCTTTGAAAAGCGCCCAAAAAGACTCAAACAAAGAGCAAAACAATCAGACCTAAGACCTCCTCCTTGGATGGCGTCTAAAAAGACTAATCGTTTGACGGCCTGAGAAGTGGCCTAGATTAGCACCTCAAAATAGGCTCGCGAAACATTTAACATAAATCCTCCTCCTGGGATGCCGTCTAAAAAGACTAATCGTTTGACGGCCTGAGAAGTGGCCTAGATTAGCGCCTCAAATTAGGCTGATCACCTAAAACACTGAGGTTTCTGTCCAACATTTGGACCCAAAGAAAAAATTTTAAGAAATCAGTACCGAACTGATAGAATTAAAATACAGTGCACAACGGCACAGACTGTTTATACATAGCGCCCAAAGCGCAAACAAACCAAATAAAATAAATGCCCGAAGGCACCAAAGTTTTACAAACGCCCACGGCGTCATCTAAACCAATTGCAAGAAAACCTGCTCAAGGAAGAGGGGCAATGGAACTCCCGTCCTGGACGTCCTGGCCTTCAGGGGAGTTCACCTCGTCTTCTTCGACGTCTTCCTCCCCGTCACTAACAAACTCGGGAGGATCTAAGCCCAAGCGCCTAGCCGTCGAAACAGCTATCTGGTGGGAGATACGGCGTGTGAACCAGGAAAAATCCTTCCCGTCCATAGACTGATCCCACGCCTTTTGGGCACTTTCCAAGATGGACTCCTCGCCCAACTTAAAAGAGCTTGCAGCCTCCTTGCGCACGGCCTCGATCTTCCCCTGCATGGCCTTGAGCTGACCTTCCAGAGCATTCACCTTGGAAGAGAAGTCAGTCACCCGTTCTAAGACGGAAGAGTACTCCTTTCTCAGCTCGACAAGCCGCCCCTCATGTTCTCGCAGCTTCTCTTCATATTTCTCAGCGTCCTCCTCGGCCTTCTTCAGCTCTTCCGTCTTCAGGGCAATCTTCTTATCCGCGTCCAAGTTGATCAACCTGGCCGTCTTCTCAGCATATTGCTCATGATTCTCGATCTGGTCCTTGTGCTTGAGCATCTCTTTGTGCATATCAAAGTGGTAGTTCCTACTCTCGGCACAGCGAATGAAAAGCTGCCAAAAACAATATAGAATTAAAAAATAACGTACACATAATCATAACCACAGGAATCCAGGGGTAAGTGTCTCACATCAAGGACGAGAGACTGAATGGACCCAAAGAATCCCAAGTCAATCCCGGGGAGTGACCTCACGTATTCCTCAGGGATGGCCGCATACACATCGGCAAGGATTTTATCCTTCGCCTCTGAGCTAAAACCGGCAGAAGGAGGGATGCTCGCCACCTCGGCCCGACGCATCCGCTTGAACATCTCAACTGAACCAAACACCAAGATTAATAAATATCGTGCAAATTCCAACCTGATTATCACAAATTTAAAGTACAGAGACGCTAACCAATTGGCGAAGCTGCAAGAGGAGTAGAGGCATTATCAGTAGAAGGAGCCTCAGTCTCCTTGCCTTTACCCTTGTCCTCTGTGGACAAGGCGGGGGCGTCAGCCGCCGCAGTCTGATCGACTGCTGCCTCGTCAGTTGCTACTCTGGCAGAACCATCCATTTCGGTGTCCATTTGGGATGGAATCCCCTTTTGCTCAGGAGGAGGAATAGGCGTCTGGATAGGAGGAACCTCCCCCTCAGCTGGGGGAGCGGACGGTTTTGGTACCGACGGCTTGTTAACAGCGTCGGCCGGACCCATCTTCTTAAAAAAGGGTCGTTTGGGCTTAGGAGCCTCCGTCGAAGATGCCAGACGCTTCTTAGTAGCCGGCAAGATGGGTTCCTAAAAGAAAAAGAAATCAGCGACCAAATCATGACACAAAAAAAAAATGATAATAATAATATAAAGTATATATATATTACCTTGGCGACGTCGCCAGAGGCACCCTCACTGGACTTCTTGTAGGAGTCCTTCTTGGCCTCCACAGCCTTGACAATGTCCTCGGTATATACTTCGGACAGCCAAGCGGGTACTTCCACTACACCTTTGTCTTCGGGAGATAAGCGATCCATGGCAGAACCTACAAAGCCAAGGGTTAGTAAAAAAAAAAAAAAGAGAGAGATGGAAGAAAAATGTCTGAAAATCTACTGGGGAACTACCTCTACTCAAAAAAGAACAAAGACCGGCAGCCGAAAGAAAGACTATATTAGTAAACTGGCCGACATGGGGAAGCCAAGCATTAGGCACCCAGGCATGGCTTTTTGACGACAGCCGATACATCTCAGCCTGGAACAAGGGCTTCACTAGTCCCCACTCCCTGGACGAGAGGCGAGGGTAGGCGTCAGCTCAAGACAAATAACGGGGCCGGCGGTTCCAACGAGAAAGACGTCTGGAAAGGGAGAGGTCTTCCATTCGGACAACGGACCACTTCTTCCTCCACCAAACCCAACTAGAGGTCTTACCCACCACCGTCTTATATCCCCGACGGCTGTAAAGGGTGAACCATCCCTGGGGAGAACGAGAAGAAGGGGCAATAACTACGAGACGAAGGAAAGCAGGAAAGGAAGGGGTGACGCCGCTCAAAGCACACTTGGCAACAAACCCAAAGACATTTGCCCAAGAGTTGGGAGTCAATTGAGCAAGGCCAATGTCATACCCCTCTAAAACGTCCATCACAAAAGGGTGCAATGGAAATCTAAGGCCCAACCTAAAGGCAGCAGTATAAACGGCTTTCTCCCCTTGGGAGAGTTGGTCCACGGAGTCATGAGGTCGGGGGCTCCTAAGGCGAAAACCTGGAGGCAATAGCAGAAAACGCTCAAAATCGCGACCCTGCTCCCTCAGGTACCGCAGCCATTTCATGCTGGGAAAGATATCCGACGGGAACAGATTGACGTCTTCCTTCCCCCGGACCATAGGAGGAAGGTTTTTTGCAAACTCCTCGTCTGAGGAGCTAGAGGAGTCATCTTCAAAATCCTCGCAGGGAACGCGGGGACGGGAAGCCACATTCTTTCTTCTCCTAGGAGAAAGTGTTGTTCTAGTGGCCCCGTCTCCTGTATCATGGGAAGAATAGACTCCACTCCTACTTCCTTGGGACGGGTTCGAAAAAGGAACCCTATCGCCCACCTCTCGCGGTGCAGCCCATGCACGCAGGTTAGCTGTCTGTCTAATTCGAGCCATACCGTCCTGCATAAGGGACAGGACGTCTGACTTTAACAATGAATGAAGGGGATACGTGTCATAACCCCCAAGACGCCTCCACAGAATACTATAAACAATAAATGAGAGAGGTCCCACAAGCATGCAAACAACAAGGTGTTGATAGAAAACTTACCAGAAAATGATCAAACTGATGAGAAGTCTTGGCAAATCCTCTAAACCCTCAAGAACACTGGACAGCAAATCCAAGGACACTCAAGCGCACGCACCAGCAGATCTTTGGCAGAACGGAATTTACTTTCTCTCTCTAAAGGAAAAAATCGCTCTGAAGTAACAAAAGAAAAATGAAAGAGGAATTGAAGCTTTTAAAGGAAAATCTAAGCTCGGAGAAGCCCTTACACGTGGCGTTCCTCCCTATCAAGCAGCCTACCCCATAGTGACAAGGGGCATCCTCCTTGAGGGGCAAATGATGTGGCCTAAAAGAATGCCACCTAACTGCACTATCAAAACCCAGAAGAAAGAGCCCAAAAGCTTGCCTACGGGCATTCTCCAAAACTGCACAGAGGCCAGGCCCAAACGATAAAGAGGTCCGCATTGGGCCTAAACAAGCCTACAGAACCAATGCAGGACACGTGTCCCAATCTTGCGTAAACTCTCAATCATGCGGGACCAGTTCCCGAGTAACCCTAGCACTATAAATAGTGCAAATCCCTAGGTAAAAGGGCATTCAATTCTTACCCAACCACAACAAACTTATCTTTGCTCTGCCTTCTCTCTACAAATTACTTATCTCTCTAGCTTATACTTACTTAAGCATCGGAGGGAATATTCCTACGGGAATATTCTTGTTTTGCAGGTTGCCAGAAGTTCGTGCCAAGTCATACTTGATACCTCCGAGGAGCGTGTGCCACATCAGCACCGTAAAAGTTCCCACAACACCAGTGATTGTCTTTGATATTTTCTTGTACTGAATCTTAAAGTGTGGATGCTAGTTTTTCATATGATTGTAATGTAATCGACTTTTATATTTATACTTATATACTATTTAATTTAATTGTCTATATAATTGGATACTCTTTATATGAAGTATGGGAGGTTAATCAATGGCGTGGTCCAATTGTAATATGTTGCAGGAAATCGGTTATACAACAAATCTAGATCAAGTGCGGCTCATTAGGCCAAGTGCGGCTCATTTATAAGCCAAGTGCGGCTCATTTATATATCAAGTGCGGCTCATTTTTATGCTTGTGCTGCCCATTTCTATGTCAAGTGCGGGCTCATTGCTCCAAATATGTCAAGTGCGGGCTCATTTTCAATATTGGAAGCACCAAATATGTCAAGTGCGGGGTCATTTTCAAAATTGGCAGCACCAAATATATCAAGTGCGGGCTCATATTCTAAATTTGGCAGCACAAAATATGTCAAGTGCTGACTCATTTTCCAAATTGGCAGCACTTGAGAAACATCAAGTGCGGGCAGGCCATGTGCTGCACATGTAAAAGTCCGCACTAAACCCCTTAAAATGAGCCCACACTTTAGGTTTTTTTCCTCTAGTGCAAGATGGATACTGTGTCAAAATTTCTGGACAATCGGACAACGGATGACCCTCGATCGGGGTCGATCTTTAAGACTGCTCCCAGAAATACGTGAATGAAAATATCTTTGAAAACCTTCTAAATTTCATTTCTATTTCACTCAAACTCACAAACATAAATTTCCTCACAAATCATAAATAAGTATTTACCCATTAAAATATCTCATTTTCAAATTGTTGTAATTATTGGATTTTCAAGGCAAAATACTAGAATAAGAATAAGAACGTGTTTATGAAATCATTGAGCCATGTTAACCAAACCACTGCCTTGAAAACGAGATTCGATGCAACCGGGGTGCACAATTGTATTCAAGAATTCGTTCCCTAAGATTTACACAATTCTCAACACACAAATGCACTTTTGTGTGATGAGATGGAGCCACACAAACTTATGCCCAAAAGAATGAGGAATCAAAAAGTCTTGAAGAGATATGAATAATCATGTATTAATCGTTGCAAGAAGCTTACTCATAAAATACAAGGAAGAATCTAAACTTGATTTTCTATATCTCCACTCAAAGAAGTGAGAGAATATATATAAAGAACGAGTGGGAAAGTCAAACACTCAAAGAACTCCAAAGATCAAGAGTGATCAATGACAATCAAGAATAATAATTCATAAAATGAGAGATTAATTATCTCCAAAACATGGAGAATAACCATCAATCCCACTCACCAAAATCAGAAAAGAAGAAGGAGAATCATCAATTTGTAACAGCCAAAGATGACCAAAGGCCATAAGAGAACAATGTCATTAAGAGAGTGTAATGAGATCGATCTTTAACTCAAAGAACATGAAAGGCATGTAACCCCTCAACCATTAAAGGGAATCACTTATGATTATAATCATCAAATGATTAATGTCAATTAAGATCACTAAATAACTTGTTACAGCAAACGATCACAAGGAAATCAATGTTGGCCTCCGCACGGCCAGATCGGCCGAGCCCGCACGTTCGGGCGCTCGTGCAACAACAAAACAACAGGTATATTCGTCCGGTCGGCTGAACCCTACCCGATCGGGCGACTTAACCTTTCCAGTTTTTCCTTAGCACTCGCCCCCGATTGGACCACTCCGCGAGTACTATCGGGCGAAGACTTTTCCAAACTTTACTTCACAGCGCATAAATTGAATCCAAATTTGTTGAGTTGGGATAGATAATTCGGACTGTGGGAGAGTGTGATGTTGATTACTTTTGAGCAAAGTACTTCCATTATACAATTTCTTACTTGCAATATATCCTTATGACACACACTTATGAAGGAGATTAGAGAAAGTAAATATCTATCAAAATAATTTTAAAACCGTTTAAGAGAGCGTAGGTGTTCAAGTTATTTGATCAACAAGTTGTTCATCCACGTTCTCTAATCACTTCCCAAACCATTAAAAGAGGAGCAATGTGTATATACAAATAATACTTAATCCGTCCATTTGTCCCATGCACTAAAAGTGCTTTGTTAAGAGTTATGTTGAGGGAAATTATGAACAGACAAAAACAGCGGAGTACAAATTCTCTAGAGTTTTAATAAAAACCTACAGGGTAGAGTTGTATCTAAACCATACATTTTAAAATCAATGGTGCATATTTATGGAAAGGGGAAATCACGGGGTAGATATTAATGAGAAAAAATAAGGGAGATTTTGAAAATATAATATATGAGTCATTGATTTTTCATTCAATGATTGATATTGCTCAAAATCTACCTTGTACAGTTATTTAGAACTCTAAAGGATCCAAAACCATAATGGCGAGACTAATTATATTTTATGTGAAAATAAAGTTATTGTCACATAATCGTCTTCAGTATAGGAGCAATCTGTTAGTTATTGTCACATGATCGTCTTTAGTATGTGAGCAATCTTTTAAGACATAGCAAAAAGAGCAAATGAGGCAAAATAAAAAGGATTTTTTGGATAAAACCACCTTTTAAAGTTGCAATTTTTGAAATAACTACCTTATATGTTTTTTTTTTAAAATAACCACCTTAAACTTTGAAAGTTAAGGAAATCACCGCCTAAATCTAACGTCCGTCCAAATTTCCGTGTTTACTGTTCTTTCATCTTCCAACCATTTTCTTCTTCCTCGTTATTGCTCTTCACCCTCCTCCCTCATTTATTCTCTGCATTTTTTGACCTCAACCACACAATTCAAATCTCAATCTCCTCCATCTTTGGCACTTTATGCAAAGTAATACAACAAGAATCCAAGCTGAACCAAGCATCCATTTGTGGGGACCAAGAACATCTTCTCGGGTGTCACGAGGGTGGACCAAAAACTCCATGTGTGTGTTTTAATTGGTGGGAAAAGGACGATTAAGGTATTAAACTATAACCTTAATCTCGAATTTGCTGATTGATTAGTAAAAAAATTCCGCTTTTGTTGATTGGTAACCCTAAAAAATTGATTTGTTGACATTAATGCGATTTGGTTGATTAAACTATGAATTTGGGCGATTTTATATGAATTAACAAAGTTAAAATTTGTAATCAATTGAGTTTAAATCCCTAAATTGAAAAACCCCCAAATTCTACAATTGAAGAACCTTAATTTCAATTTTGCACAAATTACCTCTTTAACTAAGCGGACCATGCTGATAATTTGGGGAAAGTGCCGAAAATTATTTGTTGATGAATTGTACTTGAAAAATTGGGAGAGAAATAGAATTAATTTGCAGATTTTTTTTTCGAATAAGGTGTTTTAATGGAGGAAGTGCTGATAAAGAAGAAGGAAGGAAAAGAGGAGGGAAATATAATATAGTCGTTCGTTGTGGGGCCCAATAACGGATATTTGGACGGACGTTAGATTTAGGTGGTGTTTTCTTTAGCTTTCAAAATTTAAGGTGATTATTTTAAAAAAAAACATATAAAGTGGTTATTTCAAAAACTGCAACTTTAAAAGGTGGTTTTATCCAAAAAAATCCAAATAAAAAAGGATAGAGAAAGTAAAACTGTAAAAGTCGAGCTTGTGGTCAACCTTGGGAGAATTAAAGTTGGCAGGTTTAATTTCCGAGTACAATCAATATGACAAACATAGAATTTGCAGGCATATCAGAAGAGATCTATAATCCATAACAAGTTAAAAAGTAAATGTAGCTTTAAATTGTAAGTTTGTAACCCATGCTTCAAGAGAAACAATCAATTGGGCTATGCAACCGTGCCCTTTACAGAATATCAGCAATCCTTCAAAATCAAATATAATTGAAAGATGACCACAAAAAACCCTACTACACAGTACACACCACTACTTTCACATAAGTTCACACTCATCTTGTTAATACAAAAATATACACGATTCACGTAACTCTCCCTCGATCAATTAAGAAGTCAGCTCTTTACAAAATGAATAGCAGGACTTGGGAAGCCTAGAGAACAGGAGGCGGGAATGTCAGAAGAAAGCGAGAAGTGGAGGGACTAATCCATAAACAAGCGCTATCATTCTAGTGTCCAAGGACTGAGTCCTTATGAGTGTAAGTTTAATTCCCTACAAATTCCGAATGTTCCTGAATGGTATAAACGATAGCCCGGTTATAAACTAAAATCTCCAATAAAAGGAAAATAATAATCAAATTCAACAAGCAACCTTCAATATTTTACCTTGCAGAATGTGGGTGAGAAGTACCATTGACAACTCCTCTAGCAATACTCATTCTCCGGTTTCTTTGCTCGCTTTCCTTGCTATTAATACGGATGGAAGCAACTTCCTTTTCCATCGCTGCTACTTCTCTTCTCATTTTCTTTGCTTCGACTTCCATCGCCTTGTTCAGGGTCTCAACCTTCTTCGACAACATCTGAGGAATTCATGTGTTATGGTATAATGTAACTGTTAATGGAATAAGACAGAGATAGTACAGGAGCTACAGCAGTTTCTAACCTCAATAGCATCATCCTTGTCCTTTAGGCTTTGAGCTTTCTCATGACAAGCTTTTCTGAGAGTAACAACTTCCTTTTGTAGCATATCATACAATGCCCCGGATACATAGTCATCACAATTTGTTTTTGTTTTTTCAACTACATTATTATGATCCTCCTCTTTTTGGGAGCCATTGTGGGTCTTATCAATACCATTTGAAGTTGGACATGGCTTAGCTCCTTCTCGGGGTTTATCACCGCCATCAAATGATTGTGACGGATCCTTGGCATTCTTTAGTAATGCAATTACACTATTAGATCGCATAGTCCCTGCAGTATCAGATGGTGAATTTGTTGTTCTTTTTGATAAATATCCATTAGAAGCTACCCTTGAGAAATTCTCCACTCCTCCAAGAGATTGGCGCCGTGATCGACCACTGCTTATGCTTCTTCTTTCCAGGGTGACGCGGGAAGAATTGGCACTGGCAGACCCTCTTAATTTTTCTTCTAAAACCTTAAATCTTAATTGGTATTTCTCCTATTGAAAAGTTACACAAGTATTAGACAACTTTGGAGAATGATATAACAAAGAGAAGAAAAGATGGGTGTCCTCACTTTTAACTGTGCTTCTGCTTTTGCAGTACGCTCGGCAACAGCAAGCTTATCACGAAGTTGCTGCATTTCTCCCTGCAATGTAACAGAAAACATCATTACTGGAAGTCCCAGAAAATACTATTGCACCATACAACCACCCCCACCCCCCTATTCTCCCAGAAAGTAATCCACATGAGATGTTCACCGGTCATATAGAAACCAGAAGAAAAGAAAGAAGATGAAAGATGACATGCCTGATAATATTTTCTCTCTTCCAGCCATTGCTTTACAGGCATTACTTTGTCATTGCCATCTTTCCATTCATTAGCCACCACAGTAGCAACTCTATTTGCGGTAACTTTTGCACGGGCAAGCTCCCTGTCGAGAGTTTTCTTCTCATCCTGTAAAAAAGGATCCAGAATCAGCATATAAAGCGCAAGCCATATCCAAACACCACGATTTCTTTTTCTTGAAACATCATCCATTATAAGAATATAGAATTACATTCATCTCCTGCACTTTACGTTGGTAAGCACGCACAGCATTGGCAGCAGCTCCACCAGCCAACACTGCTTCCTCAAGCTCGCGAACTGTTTGTGTCAACTTTTCAACTTCTGCTACCTTTTGACGATGCATTCTGTCCAGAATTCTGTTTTCCTCCTGATAAAATCCATATAACTTAATAAGCAGCTGAAAAGCGACCATGTTTGTACAGTTTGACTTAAATCGACTTGAAACAGCAAAACAGTGTACCTGACAGATTTCAATCTGCTTCATCAACTCCTGGTTCTTGTTCTGCAAATCATCAACCAAGGATGCTTTTGCCATAGCTATCTGAACAGTCTTCTCCGCCTCCAATAATGCAGCTTCCTTGGATTTTGTAAGACGATCCAATGCCCTGTTGTCATCCTGCAATTTTGCAATCTGAAAAAAAAAGGAAAAAAACAGTGGATAAGAACATTTCTCCAACTCAGCGAATAAAAAAAAAGGAACGAGCAAAGACGAGGTACCCAACAATCATGCAAAACATCTGAACAATATGATTTTTGAGTGAAAGTATAGTAATGCATTAGCACAGCACTAACTGAAGAAAACACAAGAAAGATATACCTCTTGCCTAGCCAGCTTTAGCTCTGCTTCTAGTGGAGCAATAATGGCCTCTATAGGGGGCATATCATCATCCTTTTGAGCAGCGTGTACGCGTCTAAGTGTGGCCTCTGCAGCAAATTGTGCAGCAAGAGCTGCTTTCTTCTCTTCATTTATCTTTTTAATTTCAAGGTTCTGGAAAATTAAGATTACACTTCACTACAGGATCCAAAAGTCATCCTCTAATATTAAAGCTCTCGATACAGTTTCATTTCGACTAATAATACTTATGCTCGGTACCTTGGTTTCCAGAACAGCTTCAGTAGTTTTTAATTTACCATCCACCTTCCGAAGTTCATCACTAAGCTGGAATGCAGAACCAAAGGACTTGTGATCAGCAAACAACCTAAGTTAATTTGTACTAAACTGAGCAAGTATATCACATAAAAAGTTAAAAACTACGTGAAAATCATACATTCGACTCCCTTGAAAGAGGAAAGAAGGCAGTGTTCAACATAAAAAATCCCTAGGATGAACATGTTACCCAAAAGCAAAAAACTTGTTCACTAATGTACCAATAAACCAAATTGTAATGTAGTTTGATGGTAAACCGTCAATTGAAGACTCCATGCTATAAAAGACAGATTCGGTAAATCATGATGCATTTTTTTATGAGAGCATGATGCAACCTTTTATGAGAGCACGGATATTAGAGACCAGAAGACACATTAAGAGTCATTGCAGGGAAAGCATAGTTTCAATTCCTTGTATCTTTAGAAGATTTTTTAAGCCAGAGTCGGGTTTATTGAAAATTTCAATTCCTTGTATCTTTAGAAGATTTTTTCAATAGACCTAGCTCAAGTCACATGAGCTCCTCCAGAAAGTCCAGGGAAACTATTAAGCCCGCAGAACTGTATTGTCCTCTGTTTCATTGATCAAACAGAAATATGGTTCACTTACTATTTCTAATTCTTTCACGGCCACTAGTTCTTGATTAAATTGATCCATGTCATGAATCTACTACACTTTCGCCTATTATTAAGCATCTCATAAGAAGAAGCTACCTAATTTGCCTGTCAATAATATTAGGACAACTGAGATAGATCATAGATGTGCAACCTGAGGCGAAAGTATTGAATAGTGTTATGGAAGCCGTGAAGCGGTATTCACTTGTACGTTCCCAGCGTCTAGGCGTAAGGCGAGGGCAAGGTATTCACCTAAACAAAGGCACATATACTCCACAAAAAACTATGACCGTGCACCTAAATTTTATTTTATTCAAGTCCAAACAAAAACAAACTTTCGCTATAAACATTAAAATACCATAGCATTTAAAAAAGAGGAAGTCGGGTCCAACTTATAAAAGCCAAAACAGACTACGACCTAATAAAAGACACATAGATAAGCCTCTTGTGTCTCCAGCGCCTTCAACACAACAATTGTGATTACGGCCTTAGAGGTGATAACCTAGTGCGTCTCATATCTTATTTATACACTGGTTTCATAACTCTAAACCCTACCGCAAATCAAGCACTGGAGCAATATGTGATACTACATAGAACAAGGATGTAGTGGAAGCGGAAAGCAGAATTAATGTAAGAAATACCTCTTCAACTGCCTTTTCTTTAAGTCGTTCTGAATGCTTTAATCCCTTGACTTCTGCATGAACTTCTCCTAATTCTCTATCCTTCTCTGCAGCATAAACAAAAAAGTTCACATGAACATTCCAAAAATTATCATACTACAAGAAATAGATACATTTAGAAGGACAATCATGCACCAGCTTATAACAACAAATATCCTACAGTAAGAAGGACAATCATGTACGATTAGGTTTATCAAATCTAATCTGCTGGAGTTCATTTCCCTATTCCCATGACAGACAGATGAATGCATCACCCAAAAAGTTAAGGCCAGTTGCAGGGAATATACATTATCATCAGTAGAATGCACAACGTCGCCACATCAGGCAATTCTTACAAGACTACAGCGACACTAGGATACCTATCCCTATGCTATCTACCCTAAATCCTTAATATGCAAGGACATATCTAAAAATTATCCACTGTAAATTTTTCAAAAGATTAAACAACTACTCCCTCCATTCCTTTTTTATCTTCCTGTTTCTATAAATGTCGTTCCTATTTGATCTTCCTGTTTCTATTTTTGGACATGACTTTTTACCATAAATTTCCCCACCATCCCTTATTTAATTCATTCACATTTCCCTATTCACCCACCCAACCCCACTTTTATGATTTTTTATTACTTTAATAAAAATATCTTCTCTCTCCTTCATTTCTTTATTACTTTTCTTCATTTATTTATTATTTTCTCTTACACCAAATCATTACTCTTACACCAAATCATTACAAGATTCCATTTTCTTATTTTCCACCCCAAACACCAAATAGGAAGATCATTTAGGAATGGAGGGAGTACTAAATAAACCATCCAGGTCGAAGACCCTTGCCCCCAATTAAAAGCCTAGTCTATCCTTGAGAAAACGTAGAAAAGCTAAACGCTTAAACTACCTCCACTGCTCCACCCAACAGCCATCATGATAAACTTTGCAAGCTCATAACCACATAGAGCTTACCAAGAGGAGGGCCTGTATAAGGATGTTTCCTACTCCATACTCCCTGTAGAAACGAATGCCAACATCTCATTCTATGCCGTCATAGAAAAGGTAAATCCTTCTTCACAATAAGATTCTTCTTTTCGCTTTCAAATGCTATTATTTCATAACCATTTTGCCAACATAGCAAAAACAAATACCGACTCATCATCACGAAGTGTTGTGATTTTTTTTAATAAATTCAAACGTTTTTTACTAACCCCCTTAACCTGTTGTTCAAATCAATTGATTTCATTATTAGCATGAAAGAAGTTAAGAATCTGCAAATTTCGCATCACTCTAATAAACCACAATTGACAAATTGCACTTGTTAAGGAAAGTCTATGCACTATGGTTCGAAATTTCCAAATTTCACCCATAATAATAATATTTCCAATTACAGGGGAAATATATTTGCCAAGGTAGCGTAAATGAGTAATCATCCAAATTACCTTTTCAGTCAATAGATGCTTTGCTACTTTAGATGCTAAAATGGAAATATATATTTTTTGTAATTCAATAAAAAAAAATAGAATTTCCATCCAAGGAAAAAATACAATGTATCCTACTTTCCTACATAAGATCCAAAATTAAAATTTTACTCTTAAATCATTCAATTTAAAAATACATTAAAAGTCATTCAACTACATAGAATTACAAACTCAATTAAAAAACAAAAAAAGAATCTTTTACTTAATTAAGAAACGATCAAAAAAGTGACAGCACTCAGCAGTCACAACTCACAAAGGAACATCCTCTACCTAAAAATACATAACCAATTTAAAATCAATTTTTTTTTTTTTTTTTTTACTTTCGTTCAAATAAAATCCCAGACAAATCGCATGAATCAAGCAACAGAAAACAAAATTCCACTCCTTTTTTTACCACAGCAACAATTTGAAAATGCCAATTTAGCTAGACTCCAAAAAAAATATAGTAATTGCCTTTCAAAGTTTCAAATAATCAATTTAATATTTAAATCTCAATAGAATGAATCACACTATTCACATCATAACAATCAAAACACCCCCTAAATTACTCTGCAAATTCCCATGATACTATGTTCATCCGGGACCGGGATGCGCGACACCTCGGAACTAAGAGTCTAAGATGTAAATTTCAGCAAACACATGCCAAACAAATAAAAAATGCCGATCAAAAATTCATTCATTCAATCCAGAATAAAAAGAAGAAGAAAAAACCTCGAACTTCATTCTCAAGGCGAGTGAGCTCAACGCGAACAGGATCAGAGCCGTGCAACAAATGAACGATATCATCAACTTCCGAATTAACTCTAGAATGTCCGCCACTCTTTTTCCGGTACTTAAACGAAGCTGACGTCGTTAACCTCGCCGGGGCCGCCGTTATTTCACCATTAGCCATATTTTCAACAGATTTTTCCGGCGAGATCTGCTCAGATTACGACTCTTTCCTCCTTAATTTACCTTTTTTCAAACCCTAAAAAATCAACCTCTGTAAAAGTAGCTCAAAGAATACTGATGAATGAATTCTTCCCCAAAAAAACAAAGAGGAGGGAGAAAGTGAAGTAGAGAATGAGAGAGAAAGAGGGGAAGAGTAAATTTGGGGAATGATTTTAAAAAAAAAAAAAATTATGGATTTTATGGAATGTGCTTTTTGCCTTTTTGGCTGGATTTTTTCTTTTGTTTTTTTTCGGGTTTGATTTAAAGGTTTTTAGGCGGGGATTTAAAAAGGAAAAATATTGAATTAAGTGGGGATGAATTAATGAACATTTCATTAGTTGGGTTGATTAAATTTCAAAAGAAAAAATTAGTTGGGTTGATTAATTTTAAGGTTTTGTATAATTTGGTCCACGTTTGAGAGAATGAGCTAGCAGGATCTGAGTTATGCGATTGTTGACACGTGATGATGGATGTTCTCATTCCCTGCTTTCTTGCATTTCGGATGTGTGCCAGTCTGCCAGGGTTCGTTTGGATCATGTTCACTCTTCACTTAAGCGTTAAGCCTCACGCTAGGTACAAACTTTTACTCCCTCCGTCCCTTAATACTCGACATGTTTTGATCATATACGTTTGTCAATGTACAACTTTGATCACCAATATCTGTAACTACATATTATAAAAACTTATAAAAATATTAATATTTTGAAAATATATACTTCCTCTATTCTTTTTCAGTAGCTTTTCTGTGAGAGGGCCTTACAGGCGCGTCGTTGTAAGACCAGTGGTCTAACCCACGCGAACGAGGGATCACGCGCCCTATAAAGGTTTTTTTTTTCATTCCATTTCATTTCTCTCTCCTCCGTTACCCATTCTGACTCTCTTACCCCTCTCTCTCAAATCAAGATTCATGCTTCTTAGAAACCCTAGCCACCTTCCTTCTTTTTTATCCTTCCTCAATCTCCTCGATCTCTCCTCCTCGCCGCCGTTGTAAGATGCGCGACCATGGATTCCGACTGTTCCTTGCCTCGTCGTCTCTGCCGCCAATGTCCTTGAGGTTTTTAGGTTTTTGATTTTTCGGTTTTTTTTCCTTCGATTTTGTTGAATTTGCGTTTTAGGTTTTTGAAACTCGGCAATCTCCCTCCTTAACCTCGGCGGTATGCAAAACTATGATCGTTGATTTAGGTTTTTGAAACTCTGCTCTCTCTCGCCGCCGGTGAAGCCCGTCTTGTTAGGTTATGATACATATAATTGAATATAAATCATGCGGAAAAACCATAAAGCCAGGAATCCAAATTAATTGCCACATAAAAATTAGCATAATTTAGGACACATACACTTTGTAGCGTGCCCTCCCTAGCTGCGCCCGAACCAAACAAGAACAAGTCTAGGACTCCAAATGTCGTCCCTCCGTAGATAGTCCACAGCTCGTTCGGATCCGCCTTAGATTTAATTAACTAGAATTGCACCTAAGGTTCTATGAATATGTTCGAATATTTTGGCAAATAATATACTTAGTTTTAATCCTTAAACTAGGTGAACAATTGAAATTATGTTGTTCTTAAATTTGTGAATGCCATCACATATTTATAGAGTAGGAATATGGAATTAGAAGTCTAATAGGATTCAAGAATTATAACTCTATTAGAATTAGAGTTTACTTAAAACTAGTAACTTAGAAAATTAATCTTTTAATCTAATCCTAATCGCTTAAGGATTCGATGTATGCACAAACTCCAACACGCACACGAGCACGGCCCACAAGCGAGCAGATCATGCCCGCGCGCGCGAGAAGCCCGCAGCAGCCTCGCAGCCCACACGCTGCTTCGCAGCCCAAGTGCTGCTCGCAGCCCGTGTTGCTCGCAGCCATGGCGCGCTGGGCCTGGCCTTGCGCTGGGCCTGGCGTGCCTTTGGCTTGCTGTTGTGCGCGCTGGGCTTGCTAGGCGTGGGCCTGGCTTCGTGCTGGGCCTTCGTCTAGCAAGCTCGTCCGATGCTTATTTCGTACGACGCGCTTCCGATTAATTTTCCGATTCCCGAATTCATTTCCGATTCGAACAATATTTAACATTTCGGATTCCGGAATTAATTTCCGTTTCGAACAAATATTTAATATTTCCGATTCCGGAATTATTTTCCGATTCCGATAATATTTTCGATTCTGACAATATTTCCGTTTCCGGCAATATTTCCGATTCCGACAATATTTCCATTTTCGATAATATTTTCCGATACGTACCATGTTTCCGTTTTCGGCAACATCTACGACTTGGATAATATTTATATTTCCGATACGATCCATATTTCCGTTTCCGGCAACATCATCGTTTCCGGAGTATCCATAATTTGCCTTTTGACGATTTCAGCTCCCACTGGAACCGAGATCCGTGGATTCCGAATATTCATAAATGGAGTATTTAAATCCTTCAAATACTTGATCCGTTCACGTACTATTTGTGTGACCCTACGGGATCAGTCAAGAGTAAGTTGTGGATTAATATTATTAATTCCACTTGAACTGAAGCGGCCTCTAGCTAGGCATACAGTTCACTTGATCTCACTAAATTATTAACTTGTATAATTAACACTGAACCGCATTTATTAGACTTAGCATTAAATGCATACTTGGACCAAGGGAATTATTTCCTTAAGTCTCCCACTTGTCCTTAGGGACAAGTGTGCATTTCCTAATTCTTTTGTCGCTCGATGCTTGCTCTTGAACATAAGGTAAGAGTTGTCATCCTTATTATGTCCACAGGTGTTTCTCGATTTCAGAGTTCAACTAATCAAATAAACAGATAATCATAGCCTATGATTCATCTGAGCACGGCCATGCATTTTACAATTTCTAGCTCTTAGTGGCCTTGTACAACTTTCAGCATCTCATCCCGATTTATGGGAGGACAATCCCAATCTTGCGATCTTGAGATAAGACTTCGTTTGATAGGTGATTACCCGAGCATTGCCTTTATAGCCTCCTTTTACGGTGCGACGGTTGACAACGTCAAAGCAACCAGTTCTCAAACAAGTAATCTCAAATCACTCAGGTAGTGAGGATTAGTGTCTAATAATTTTAATGAAATTTACTTATGACAGATTTTCATCTCTTACAGTAAAGTTTCATAGGCCTGTCCGATACTAGTCTTCCCAAAGTAAGTATCTATGCAAATGATTGCGACATTGCCATGTCCACATAGTTCAAGAAACAGAACTATTAGTCATCTTGCATTCTAGTCGTCTAGCGTTTTCTATGCGTCCATCTTTATAGAAAACTCTGACCAGGGACCATTTTCAACTTTTGACATTCAAGTTCACTTGATAGACATTTCTTAGTCACAGGACTGGTCCTGACAGTCTATCTTGAATATATCGTCAAATTGAAGGGACTCCTCATTTAATAAACCACAAATTAAATGGAAAAATGAATTCTATTCATTAATATGAATGGTTAACCAATAATGTTTTACAAAGTATTAAACTCTAAAACTTTAAAACATTAAATAAGGACATCAAAGCCATTCTCCAACATGCTTGATTCTCATAGCTGCAGTGTGCGAGTTGTGCTTCGCCTGCGACAAAGGTTTAGTTAATGGATCCAAGATGTTGTCATCAGTTCCAATCTTGCTTATCTCGACTTCTTTTCTTTCAACGAACTCTCGTAGAAGGTGAAATCTACGAACACTAGTGGAAAAACAATCATTTGCATCACCACATTTGCCTCGCACATTTAAACATGTGACGCAATTGACAGTTCTAAGCATTAAAATTAGTCATTTGCGTCGCATAATTACTAATCTGCGACGCAAATGACTCTAAAATGTTCTCAGAGTCATTTGCGTCGCAGATTAGTAATAATGCGACGCAAAATATTACCTCCTTTGCGTCGCAGAATTACTAATCTGCGACGCAGATGACTCTTTAAGTCACCTGCGTTGCAGATTAGTAATTCTGCGACGCAGAGGAGGTAAAAAAAATTCGGAAGTTTTTAATTATTCCTCACCCACGCGAATAAATTAACCAGACACGCGTACTGCACCCTAATTTGTCGAAGAACAAAACAAACAGGCGCATCTACCTTCACGACTTCACCCTCATCCTCCATCGATCTTCGATCTTCGATCTTCGATCTTCGATCTTCTTCACCCTCATCCTCCATCGATCTTCTTCACCCTACACCAAGCGCAGCTACAGTTAGAGAGAGTTTCGCTGGAACGCCACCGCCGCCGCCGCCGCCTCCATTGGAGAATGCCCACTGAATAGGAATCGATCCCTGTCTCCATCAGGTACACTTACTTACCCTCAATTTCCATCTTCTTCACCCTAATTCTTCAATTGATTCCCTTATTTACTCAATCAGGTACACTTTCATTGAATTTTGTGGTTACTTTTTTGTTTAATTTGAAAGATTTAGGGTTTCTTTTTTTGGGTTTGGGATTTGGTGAGAAATTACGTGAATTAGGTCACTAATTTCCAATAAATTAGAACAATTAGGGGGTGAGTGTGCGTAATATTTTGTTAGGGATTATGAATTTGTTTTTGTTAATTTTGCGCAGATTTTTTTTGTTCTGACATTGTGTTCATTTGAATGTTCTGTTGCAGTGGTTTGGCTGAATTGAGTCTCGTATGGGAGTAAGAAGATTTACTCCGATGGTAAGTTTCATTCCTCATGTTTCCAAAATGTATGAGACTATAGTAAGACTTTGAATTATTGTTGTTTGTTCTTGATTAAGCTATACATTTTGGCTTGCAAATGTTAATCAGCTTGAAGTTGTATGAATTCAGATAGAAGTTTGTTTCTTTCTTCTTTACTTACTGACTTTGAATAACTCTCTTTGTTTCCTTTTTTTCTTCTTCTTAATTTTAGTTTTCATCCGAAATTTGCATTGTTTGTTTTAGAATGATTGATTTTTGTGATATATTGTGATTTCTTTGCTAGATTTTTTACTCTTTCCCCCCTTAATTTCTATATTTCTTGTTGATTTCATAGATGTTTTTATTGATTTGGATTAGTTAGTTAGTGTTATAGTTGAGAATAATGGTTGGTTATTGATCTGGTTAGCGCTTTTAGAGTTTTGTTGGAAAGTTGAGAATTTTTGGTTTAATTTCTGAAGTAGACTAGAAATGTGTCATGAGGAAGGGGAATAAGGTGCAGTGATATACAATGTCCTCTTAATAGTATCAGTTAATGGCGACCAATTTGACCATAGACTGGTCGGTCCAGACTCCAGAACGAACTTGCTTAAAGTTATAGTAAAAAGGCTAGAACATCAGTTAGTACTGAGTAGAGTCCAGAACGAACTTGGTTAAGTCATAGCAATTGCTGGAAAGCTTGTTAAAGCCTTGAGAAAATCAGATGCAATATAGCTTCTAACAAAGGTTATCTAACATGGAAATTTAGAAAGCTATTACCTTATCACATTAAAAACAGACACATCTACGAAACTTCAACCCGAATCTTCTGAGGAACCCAAATACAATGGCATCAACTATACAGGACCACATGAAGTTTATTGTTTTAGCATAGCATGACCATATACCCACCTAATGATAAAAGAAACACTAAAACAGTTGGAATCCTCAGTACTGACTGATGTTCGCACTATCATCAGTATTAACTTTGAACATCTTAAGCCTCCCAGCAAACTCCTTTGATAGCTCATCGATTACTGGTTGGACTATTCGACAAGGCCCGCACCATGGAGCCCAGAATTCTACAATAACAGGAAATTCTGACGAGAACGCATATGGCTGGTTAACTAAATAATGTTTTTCAAAGTCTTTGCAACTAGTGAGCCAACAGAGGGCTGAGCTCAAGGGTCTCAAAATTATACTCTATCAAACCATGATTAATGCCATTTGTGACTAAGAACAGGGTTTGAGCTCATTCAATTTTTTTGTTTGTGGTATCTTAGTGTTTTCTAGAGTTTTTTTAGTCTATCACTTGGTCTTTTGTGGGAGAGAAAACATAAAGTATCTCATTAGTTTGCTCATGTCCAAGTGTCCAACTGTGGGTAGGATGTTGGTATAAGTTATTGGATGTCTTACTTTTCTTCTCCTGTTGTATCTTTGAACTCTCGAGATTGACTAATGAGTAGTTTCTCCCTGCTGGGACTTTTCTCTCAAAATGTGAAAGAAAAAGCACCTGAAGCATATGAGTAAATAATCTCAAGTTTATAATTTTAATTTAATATAATTAAATTGAAACAAATTGAGAGAAATTGTTGGCTAATTTTTAGCCATGATTGACTGCTCACTATATCTTCCTGTCAATCAAGGAGTTTATTCCCATATATGTATAGCAAACCTATGGCAAGCTGTTTTTTGTATTGTTGACCCCATAAGTGTTGATTTTGTCTTTTGGCCTTATTAGGTGGAGAACTTACTGAACGTGAAACTGCTACAATTTGTCAATGTTGACCTGTATGATGTCAAGGTAACTTGCTCTACTATCATATGGATAGCTAACTTGCTCCCAGGAGCACGCACATGTGTCACGGCCCTGTTGCTCTTCTCTTTCTGCTCTGGGTAAATATTTCAAATGCTTCAACAAGTTGGGTCACTCTTCTTTGCTGATCAGGATCCTGCCTAGAAATCACTTGTCTAAGCGCATTGTCGAGCATCCATTCTTCCGTATTTTTCCTTTCTTTCATTCTTAGATGCCTTATATATATGCTCTCGTTCTCTGAGGTTGGTACAACAGATAAGTATTGTGGTTTGCGTGGGTTTATTTTCTTCAGTTTTTCCATCGCCTTGATGAATTTTGCAGGCACAAACAATTTTTTGAGCTTGCTGAAACTCTTGGACATTTGTTTTCATGAACTCTTCTGTTCATCTGGTTCTTTTTGTAGGATCTTTTACCTGTTTGTTGTTGCTTTTCTGCTGATCTACCAGTCACTTTTCCATCTATTTCACCACCTTAGCTGCAATTTTCTTCGATGGAGGTTGTAGGAGTTGAAATTCTCTCTCTGACAGAACTATTAGCCGTTTCTTGGACTAGATTTGGCTGTTGATGAAATGACTCTGCATCATATTGTAGGATTGCATTAAGTGCTTCTTGTACTAACTTTATGGCTGCAGTCTGTTGCAGTCCAAGTTTCTCTGTCTTTGCAACTTGGTCATCAACTTCCTAGAGATTGTTGTTGTTTTTACTCAGCTCCAGATTCAAGTTACTCATCTCATGGCTAGTGTTTCCATCTCCACTTTCTTTTTCATCTGCTTGAATGATATCTTGGGCCTCATTCGTTTATGCTTCACTTAAACTTTTATGTTAAAAGTGTAGTTAGGTTATCAACATGTTGGTTGATCTATGGTGAATTTTCCTTTTATTGGGTTGTAAACTGTTTTGACTGGTATCTATTAATGTATTATAACATTCCCGGTATTGGGGAGGGTCAAATTACAAAGGAAATATTGCCGAAATTTTAACCTAGTTTACTTTTATTTTTATACTAGTACTGTAAGCTGCTTATTTTATTTAATCTATGGATTAAATAAAATCAGCAGCTCATTTTTATTAGAATATCCAAAAGTCATTTGCGTCGCAGATTAGCAAAAACTGCGATGTAAATGACCTTTTTTTTAACATGATGAACAGTCATTTGTGTCGCACTTTAGCTAATCTGCGACGCAAATGACTTTTTTTTAACATATTGAAAAGTCATTTGCGTCACTGTTTAGCTAATCTGCGACGCAAATGACTTTTTTTTTTTAACATATTGAAGAGTCATTTGCGTCGCTGTTTAGCTAAACTGCGACGCAAATGACTCTTATTTGCGTCGCCCAAATGTGCGTCGCAAATGACTTTTTTCATTTGCGTCGCAGCCAGTTGCGTCGCACCAATGTGCGACGCAAATGAGCTTAAATGACCGACGCAAATGACTGTTTTTCCACTAGTGGAAGTACATGCTTGACTCTTCGGTGGTGTCTAGGCTCCTTTGCCTGTGTAATAGCTACGTTATTATCATAATATAGAGCTATTGGTCCTTTCATGGAGGGGACTACACCTAGTTCACCGATGAACTTCCTTAGCCAAATAGCTTCCTTTGCTGCTTCATGTGCAACAATGTACTCCGCTTCAGTTGTAGAATCCGCAATGGTGCTTTGCTTAGCACTTTTCCAGCTTACTGCACCTCCATTGAGGCAGAAGACAAACCCAGACTATGATCTGAAATCATCTTTGTCCGGTTTGGAAACTTGCGTCTGTATAGCCTTTAACAATTAATTCATCATCTCCACCATAGACCAGGAAATCATCTTTGTGCCTTTTCAGGTACTTCAGAATGTTCTTGGCAGCAGTCCAATGTGCCTCTCCTGGATCTGACTGGTATCTGCTCGTAGCACTGAGTGCGTACGCAACATCCGGGCGTGTACATATCATAACATACATTATTGAACCAATCAATTATGCATATGGAAACCCACTCATTCGTCTACGCTCATCCAGTGTTTTTGGGCACTGAGTCTTGCTTAGAGTCATTCCATGAGACATGGGTAGGTAGCCTCGCTTGGAGTCTGCCATATTGAACATTTCAAGCACCATATTGATATAAGTGCTTTGACTGAGTCCAATCATTTTTTTAGATCTATCTCTGTAAATCTTGATGCCCAGTATGTACTGTGCTTCTCCTAGATCCTTCATGGAAAAACATTTCCCAAGCCAATTCTTGACAGAGTTTAACATAGGAATGTCATTTCCGATAAGTAATATGTCGTCGACATATAATACTAGAAAAGCAATTTTGCTCCCACTGACCTTCTTGTATACACAAGATTCGTCTGCATTCTTGATGAAACCAAAGTCACTGACTCCTTCATCAAAACGTATATTCCAGCTCCTTGATGCTTGCTTCAATCCGTAGATTGATTTCTTAAGCTTGCGTACCTTTTTAGCATTCTTTAGATCCTCAAAACCCTCAGGCTGTGTCATAAACACAGTTTCTGTTAAAACGTCATTTAAGAAAGCGGTTTTGACATCCATCTGTCATATTTCGTAATCGTAATATGCAGCGATTGCTAACATTATCCAAATAGACTTTAGCATTGCAAATGGTGAAAAGGTTTCATCGTAATCCACACCGTGGACTTGCCTGTAACCTTCTGCAACCAATCTAGCTTTGAAAACTTCTAGTTTCCCATCCTTGTCCTTTTTCAGTTTGAAAACCCATTTGCTTCCTATGGCTTGCTATCCATCTGGCAAATCGACCAAATCCTAAACTTGGTTTTCAGACATGGAGTCCAATTCAGATTGCATGGCTTCTTGCCATTGCTTGGAGCTAGGGCTCGTCATATCTTGTTTGTAAGTCACAGGTTCATCACTTTCAAGTAATAGAACTTCATAGCTCTCGTTCGTCAAAATTCCTAAGTACCTTTCCGTTTGAGATCTATATCTCTGCGATCTATGCGGGGTTACATTTCTAGATGGTCCTTGATTCTCACCAGATACTTCTAAAGATCTCTAAGTTTCATCCTGAATGTCATCTTGAGTATTCTCTAGAGTTTGTTGTTCAACTCGAATTTCTTCGAGGTCTACTTTTCTCCCACTTGTCATTTTGGAAATGTGATCTTTCTCCAAAAAGACACCATCTCGAGCAACATACACCTTGTTCTCTGATGTATTGTAGAAGTAATACCCCTTTGTTTCCATTGGATAGCCCACAAGGATACATTTGTCAGATTTTGGATGAAGTTTGTCTGAAATTAATCGTTTGACGTATACTTCACATCCCCAAATCTTAAGAAAAGACACATTTGGAGGCTTTCCAAACCATAACTCATATGGAGTCTTTTCGACAGCTTTAGACGGAGCTCTATTTATAGTGAGTGCAGCTGTATTTAGTGCATGTCCCCAAAATTCTAATGGAAGTTTGGCCTGACCCATCATTGACCTGACCATGTCTAGCAAGGTTCTGTTCCTCCGTTCCGACACACCGTTCCATTGTGGTGTTCCAGGAGGAGTCAATTCTGATAGAATTCCACATCCTTTCAGATGGTCATCAAATTCATAGCTCAGATATTCACCGCCTCTTTCAGACCGCAGTGCCTTAATCTTCTTGCCTAATTGATTCTCTACTTCACTCTGAAATTCCTTGAATTTGTTAAAGGATTCAGACTTATGCTTCATTAGGTAGACATAACCATATCTACTGAAGTCATCAGTGAAAGTGATAAAGTAGCTGAAACCACCTCTAGCATTTGTACTCATTGGTCCAAATACATCTGTATGGATTAAACCCAATAGTTCATTTTCTCTTTCTCCAACTTTAGAGAAAGGTTGCTTTGTCATTTTGCCAAGTAAACATGATTCGCATTTACCATAATCCTCTAAGTCAAATGGTTCTAGAATTCCTTCCTTTTGAAGTCTTTCTAGGCGTTTCAAGTTTATATGGCCTAATCGACAATGCCACAGATAGGTGAGATCTGAATCATCCTTTTTGGCCTTTTTGGTATTTATGTTATATACTTGTTTGTCGTGATCTAATAAATAAAGTCCATTGACTAATCTAGCAGATCCATAAAACATCTCTTTAAAATAAAACGAACAACTATTGTCTTTTATTAAAAAGGAAAATCCCTTAGCATCTAAGCAAGAAACAGAAATGATGTTTTAAGTAAGACTTGGAACATGGAAACACTCTTCCAGTTCCAAAACTAGCCCATAGGGCAACGACAAATAATAAGTTCCTACAGCTAATGCAGCAATCCGTGCTCCATTTCCCACTCGTAGGTCGACTTTGTTGTGGGGTTTTTCCGGTGAGATACCTTGGAGGTTTCTTGGTAACTTTTAAAGATTAAACAAGACTGTATTTTTATAGAGAGAGAAAGTAGAGAGAAGGCAGAGCAGCAATTGCTCTAGAATGTATTGATTGTGTCCCCTTTTTCTAGGGAAGTGGGAATATTTATAGTACTAGGTTTTTGTGGGAATGACCTAATATTCCCCTTACATGATTGGCTGGGGAATGGGAAAAGGACACGTGTCCTTTCTCCTTACAATTCTCTGATCCCTTGTAGCAATAGTGGGCTATTTGGGCCTATTGTGCTTAGTAATTCACTTGGGATACATACTAATTAAGCCCTTTTCCAGGTATAGGTTTTATACGTACATTTATACATACTTAAATACATACATTGTAGATACCTAGATTAATACTCATGCCCCGGAGTAGACTTTTCATGATTTCTGCTTAGGGGGCGCAATGCGTGCCAGGTGTCACATCTTCATTGGTGCACGAAGGCATGGTAATTTTGCCCACAACATTTGCCCCTCAAGAAGGGCATTTCTGGAAACACTTTCCGGGTATCGCTTCTTGATCTTTGATTTGCATCTTCATCTTTGGGTCAGGTGTTGAGGGGGTGACACGTGTCACCTTTCTCTATTTTGCCCCTCCCTATATATAGAGGGGGGGGGGGTAAATTTCATTTTTTTACATTTCGTTTTCACAGAGCTTTCATAGGCGATTTCAGGCGTGTTCCTACCACCATCAGGCGATTTCCGGCCACCACGAGACTCATCCTTTTCCTCGTCAAACTCATTCTGTTCTTCGCGAAATTCATCCCGTTCTTCGCGATACTCATCCTGTTCTTCACCAAGTACTTCGCAGATCTTTCAAGGTTAGTTTTCGCCATTCTTGTTTTTGTTATCCTCTCGTCATTTTTCTCTTTGTTAGCGGCCGACCTCTTAGTACTAGGTAAGGGTTTAAAGGTTTTATTTAAGATTTTTCCGCCGTTCATCTTTTGTCGGGGCGGACGTCCAATCGCGTCTTTTTCTTCATTGTTGGTCACCCCTAAGCCGTGCTTCGTTCACTATGCAGAAGGCATGGCTAGAACCAAGCAAACGGCAGATCCTACGCGCCTGCGCTTGCGGGAAGGAGCATCGACACCTCCTAGGGAGAGATATTCTTCCACCGCCTCGGCAGTCGACGAAGAATTTGCCGAACTCTTTCAAGAGATCGACGAGTACGTCGAGGCGGGGGAGCAGGCGGCAAGCTCGTCGGAGGGTACAGCGAGCCAGGCAGTGGGGGAGCCAAGCGTCGCTCCATTGTCATCGGCCGCCGAGGAGCAAGAAGCTGCTCCCCAGCTTATTAGGCCCAGAGGACGGGAGGAGGCCCAATTGCTTCCGTCAGAAATTCACCCAGACGTGGGCTGGATGCGGTGGCTAGACAGGCACGGAGCCAAGATGAGGGATGACCTCTGCGTGGGGGAAGGGTACCAAATGCGCGTGCCGGCCGGTCTGGACTCGACCGTCAGCCTGCTTGCCGAGGGAGAATTCCCTGTGTATGCCGCGTCAATCAAACTCGGCATGAGATTCCCTCCACACCTCTTCGTTGTGGAGGTGTTAGATGGTTTTAATATTGGGGTGGCCCAGCTGACCCCCAACTCATGGGCGGATATCTTTGGCTACATTGCCAAATGTGCGCTGAACGACGTGGAGCCGTCCTTCAACGCCTTTCTGCATCTGGTCTCCCTCTCTCGTTCCCCCAGTGCCGCCAAAGGGTGGTTTAATCTGAGCAGCCGTGGTACCTACCAGACAGTGGTCGGCAAGCTCAGCAAGTGGCATATGTGGAGGAAGAGGTGGGTCGTGTTTTACACGGACGACCAGGAGATGTATGAGCGAATGAGCCGTTGGAACTGTAACGCCAACTTCATGGATCGTGACGAGCCCCTTCCACCCCTTACTGCCGAAGAGTGGGATCAGATAATGGTCCTGTTCAGGGCCAACACTTACCACTTAACAGTGGATAAGAGTTTCCATGTGCCGGCCGAGTGGTTGCCGCACATTAGCCAGTTTCGGAACGAGGCTTTTCTAGCGGCCGTAGGCTTAGGATATTCCATGACTCGAGGTTGTGTGCCAATTTATGTGCCGCTTTGCCTTGGTCTTATTCATTTTTCTAACTTTGGATTTCTTTTGTTCTCAGAGGAAGGAATGAGCAAGTTGTCGGCGGTGGATACCGGGAAAGGCGATATGACCGATTGGATGGCGGACATCTATGAGGCCAAGATGCAGAAAGCCAAGGCCGAGTTGGAGGAGAAGGTGAGTATTCTCTTAGGTTGTTTTTTGCAAGTTAAGCTTCCTTCGTCCATTGTCTATAGTGGACGTCTATTTAGTGACGAGCCGATATCCTGACATGTGACCCATGTTTGCTAATGTTGGCCTCGTCACTTTTTAATGACGGGCCCCTTTGTGAGTGTTTTTCCTGTGGTTGCCAAGGTGCGCCTCGTCACCTTTTAAGACGGGCCACCCCCACCCCTTTTTTACAAGTGACTTGTGGTTGATAGGGTACGCCTCGTCATTTTCGAGACGGGCGTCCTTTTTTATGACGAGCCATTTTTATATGAGTGTTGCACTTGATAAGGTACGCCTCGTCATTTTTAAGACGGGCGTCCTTTTTTAATGACGAGCCACTATTTAATGACTTGTGATTGATAAGGTACGCCCCGTCATTTTTAAGACGGGCGTCCTTTTTCAATGACGAGCCACTATTTAATGACTTGTGATTGATAAGGTACGCCCCGTCATTTTTAAGACGGGCGTCCTTTTTCAATGACGAGCCACTGTTCTGTGAGTGACTTGTGATTGAAAAGGTACGCCTCGTCATTTTTGAGACGGGCGTCCTTTTTAATGACGAGCCACTGTTCTGTGAGTGACTTGTGATTGATGAGGTACGCCTCGTCATTTTTGAGACGTGCGTCCTTTTTAATGACGAGCCACTACATGGTGAGTGACTTGTGATTGATGAGGTACGCCTCGTCATTTTTGAGATGGGCGTCCTTTTTAATGACGAGCCACTACATGGTGAGTGACTTGTGATTGATCAGGTACGCCGTCATTTTTAAGATGGGCGTCCTTTTTAATGACGAGCCACTATATGGTGAGTGACTTGCGATAGATGACGAGGCCTAATATTTGACTGTCCTTTCTTTTTTAGCAAGCTAAGGACGCGGCTAGGGCGTCAGGGAAGAAGAAGGGGACGACTCTGTCCCAGCTGAAGAAGAGAGCTGTGCCGGCTGGCTCGGAGACTCCGAGTACCTTCAAGAAGCCAAAACCCCTACCTCGCCGTCTCGTGAAGAAAGACGAGTCGAAGGTTGCTGAGGGGGGATGCCCTGATGACGAAGAGATGGGCGTGGACAAGCCGTCTCTGGTGGTGGACTTGGTGTCCAAATCGAGGTCCGGTGGGCATCCGGACGAGCTGGAGGACCCTCTTTCGGGAATCCCGGCCGACGTCCACTCTCAGATACCGGCGGAGGTGGCCCGCCGAGCTAGGTCTTCGGGCGGTAAGTATTATTCGAACGTAGTTCAGACGTATCGAGCCTCCTCTGGCAGTTCTTCTTACTCTCCGCGTCATCCTAAGGCCGTTGTTTTTCCTATAGCCAAAGACAAAGGGAAGGATGCAGCTGCTGCCGAGGATGAGAACGTACCTGCTACTCCCCACTATTCGTCAAAGGATAGGGTGGCTATATGCCGCAAGGTTTTTAAGGCCGTCCCCGCAGAGTATGTTGCTTCTCTTCCTGGCCGCAAGACTGACGCCCAGTTTGGTGCGATCCAGGCCACTCTTCTCGACGTAAGTCTATTTCCAACTTGCTTGTACTTGTCTTCTCTTTTAGAGTCATTTACTAATATGTAGCTTCTTTTGCAGTTGTTCTGCCGCATGGAATTCTGCAAGAGTTGGAAGACCCGCACTGCTGAGGAGCTCAAAGCTCAGGTGGCTGAGTCCACCCACCATGGCGACTATGCGTTCAAGTCCATTGAAGAGGTCCGCCTGCAGATGCAGACGACCATAGACCTTCAAGCGAAGGAGGTGGCTGCGTTGAGATCTGACAAGGCCGAGCTGCTTAAGAAGATCTTGGCGCAGGACAAGGACATGGTGGCAATGGTCGAGGAGGCCAAGACAGCGGCGGCGGAAATACGGGCGCTTCAGGACCAGTTGCGGGAGTACCCTCAGGTCAAAGAGGCGGCTGAGGAAGCCGAGCATCTTCGTGGGGAGCTAGAGATGGCCAGATCGCAAGTTCGCACCTTGCGTGAGCGTCTTCTGGAATCCTATGATCAGGGGGAACAAGCGACCAAGGACGCTGTTAAGCACGCCTGGGAGAGCCACATGTCAGAGTATGATCTTGGGTGGTTCCAGCGGCGAATGGAGCACAGTGCCGCTGTGTTGGCTGCTGAACGTCTTGGTCAGCCGCCCCCTGAGTTTGTATCATCTGATGACGAGGACGATGCGGCCGCTCCCTGATTTGCTTCCTTTCCTGCTTTTTTAAAATTTTATTCAAGCGTTCCCGTGCCTAAGGGCAAAAACAATTATGTTGTAAAGTTTTGGCGCTGATGGCGTCTGTATCATTGTGCCTGCTGAGCACACAACAATTTTCTTTCTTTTTTCTGGTCAAGAATTCTGAGCTACTTTTACACGCCTTTCTACGGGCGTTGTTTTATAAGTAAATAGGTTTTTTGATGCTTCTCTTATCTCGCATTTACTTGCTCTTCATAATTTGATTATTCCTTAATCAATAGGCTTAATAGGCTTAATCAATAGGTATGATTGCCGCTAGACATGCTCGTCAAATGGACTGTACGGCCAAACGTTCGTGCCGCCTAACTTTGAGCAAACAACCTTTGTTTCGAAGTTAATCGTGCCGCTAAACTTTTGAGCGGACAACCTTTGTTTCCAAGTGGTTGGTGCCGCTGGCAACTGAGTATGCGCTAGGCCCTACTTTGGTCGTCACTTTCTTTGGCGAGCGTGTCTATAACGATATTGATTGACGCAAGTCAATCAATAGGTATGATTGCCGCTAGACATGCTCGTCAAATGGACTGTACGGCCAAACGTTCGTGCCGCCTAACTTTGAGCAAACAACCTTTGTTTCGAAGTTAATCGTGCCGCTGAACTTTTGAGCGGACAACCTTTGTTTCCAAGTGGTTGGTGCCGCTGGCAACTGAGCATGTGCTAGGCCCCACTGTGGTCGTCGCCTTCTTTGGCGAGCATGTCTATAACGATATTGATTGGCGCAAGTCAATCAATAGGTATGATTGCCGCTAGACATGCTCGTCAAATGGACTGTACGGCCAAACGTTCGTGCCGCCTAACTTTGAGCAAACAACCTTTGTTTCGAAGTTAATCGTGCCGCTGAACTTTTGAGCGGACAACCTTTGTTTCCAAGTGGTTGGTGCCGCTGGCAACTGAGCATGTGCTAGGCCCCACTGTGGTCGTCGCCTTCTTTGGCGAGCATGTCTATAACGATATTGATTGGCGCAAGTCAATCAATAGGTATGATTGCCGCTAGACATGCTCGTCAAATGGACTGGCCGGCCAAACATGCGTGCCGCCGCGCTTTTTAGCAAACAACCTATGTTTCAAAGTTGTTCATGCCGCTGGGCTTTTGAGCGAACAACCTATGTTTCAAAGTTGTTCATGCCGCTGGGCTTTTGAACAAATAACTTACGATTTAAGTTTATTCGTGCCGCTGGCACTTATTATGCTGTACTGGTCGGCCAGCGGCTTGCTTATATTGGGAGGGGAGTTGGATAGGTGATCAGCCTACAACTTGGTGCTAATCTGGGCCACTTCTTAGGCTTCAAACAATTAGTCTTGCTGAGTTTTTGCTAATCTGGGCCACTTCTCAGGCCGTCATACAATTAGGCTTTGGTTATGCATTGGAGTGTATATGTTTATATTCATTGTGCGAGCAATAAATATTACGAGACAAATAGAGTAGTATTATTTATAACTTTGCAAGGCGAATTTAGCCGGTTACAAAAGTAATTACTACCCTACTATGACCATTAGAGGCCGCCCCTTGGGCAATGGATCGTGGTAAGTAAGACAAGGCTTAGCACATATCTAGAAGAAATATTTCTTGAGATTGTCGGCATTCCAAGTGCGCGAAATAGGGCGGCCTTGCATGTCTTGAATGCGGTAGGTTCCATCTCTAACTTCATCATAGATCTCGTAAGGTCCCTCCCAAGTGGGCGTCAGCTTACCTTGTTCATTTGCTCGTCCTGTGGACTCCATTTTTCTGAGGACAAAATCTCCCACTTTGAGCACTCTATTAGAGACTCTCTTGTTGTATTCTCTTGCCATCCTTATCTTGTACAGCTGTTGTCTGAGCGCTGCATTTCCTCTAACCTCGGGCAGAAAGTCCAAGGCTGCTTTCATTGTCTCCCAGTTAGCATTTTCGTCATACAGCATGACTCTCAACGTTGGCTCACACATTTCTATGGGTAGGACAGCCTCGGCGCCATAGGCTAGCAAGAAGGGTGTTTCACCGGTTGAATTCTTAGCCGTGGTGCGGATGGACCATAAGACATTTGGCAGCTCATCAGCCCATAGACCTTTGGCTTCGTCAAGCTTCTTTTTGTTAGGTTATGATTCATATGACAGTTCATAAATCATGCGGAAAAACCATAAAGCCAGGAAACATATTATTTACACATAATCATTTAGCATAGTTTAGATGCATACTCTTTGTTGCGTGCCTTCCCTAGCTGCGCCCGAACCGAACAAGAACAAGTCTTTAGGACTCCAAGTGTCGTCCCTCCGTAGATAGTCCACAGCACGTCCGGATCCGCCTTAAGATTGACCAACTAGAATCGCCCTTAAGGTTCTAATATTTTCGGTTAGGTAGGCAAGAATATTGGCTGATTTTTCTGCTTAAAAATCTTAGTTTTGAATACTTAAAACTTGTTGTATAAATAATGACCCCTAGGCCTTTATTTATAGAGTTATGGAAAAGGAATCGTAATCCTAGTAGGATACGAATTAATTGAAATTAGAATCCTACATGAATTCTATTTAATTAATTTATCCAATTAGGAATAGAAATTTAATCATACACTGACTCTTGTAGATTTAGGAATCACGCATGAGCACAAACTCACACACACACGGCAGCCACAAGGGCTGCCCATGCGCGTGCGAGCAGCAGCCACGCAGCGCGGCCCACGCATCCGTGGCCCTTGGCGCGCGCTGGGCCTGCCTTGCGGTAGGCCTGGGCGCTGCCTTGGCTGGGCTTGTGGCGCGCGTGCTTGCTGGGCGATGGCCCCGGCTTCGTGTTGGGCCTTCGTCCGGCAGGCCTCGTCCGATGCTAATTCGTACGATACGCTTCCGATTAAATTTCCAGTTCCGGAATTTATTTCCGATACGAACAATATTTAATATTTCCGATTCCGGAATTAATTTCCGTTTCGAACAAATATTTAATATTTCCGTTTCCGGAATTATTTTCCGATTCCGGTAATATTTCCGATTCTGACAATATTTCCGTTTCCGGCAATATTTCCGATTCTGGTAATATTTCCATTTCCAATAATATTTTCCGATACGTACCATGTTTCCGTTTCCGGCAACATCTACGACTTGGATAATATTCATATTTCCGATACGATCCATATTTCCGTTTCCGGCCATATCATCGTTTCCGGAGTATTCATTTCTTGCCTGTGACGATCTTAGCTCCCACTGAAACCAAGATCCGTCGGTTCCGAATATTCATAGATGGAGTATTTAATGCCATTAAATACTTGATCCGTTTACGTACTATTTGTGTGACCCTACGGGTTCAGTCAAGAGTAAGCTGTGGATTAATATCATTAATTCCACTTGAACTGAAGCGGCCTCTAGCTAGGCATTCAGCTCACTTGATCTCACTGAATTATTAACTTGTTAATTAATACTGAACCGCATTTATTAGACTTAACATAGAATGCATACTTGGACCAAGGGCATTATTTCCTTCAGTCTCCCACTTGTCCTTAGGGACAAGTGTGCATTTCCTAATTCCTTTGTCGCTCGATGCTTGCTCTTGAACATAAGGTAAGAGTTGTCATCCTTATTATGTCCAGAGGTGTTCCTCGGTTTCAGAGTTCAACTGATCAAATAAACAGATAATCATAGCCTATGATTCATCCGAGCACGGCCATGCATTTCACAGTTTCTAGCTCTCCGAGTGGCCTTGTACAACTTTTAAGCATCTCATCCCGATTTATGGGAGGACAATCCCAATCTTGCGATCTTGAGATTAGACTTCGTTTGATAGGTGATTACCTGAGCGTTGCCTTTATAGCCTCCTTTTACGGTGCGACGGTTGGTCAACGTCAAAGCAACCAGTTCTCAAACAAGTAATCTCAAATCACTCAGGTATTGAGGATTTAGTGTCTAATAATTTAATGAAATTTACTTATGACAGACTTTCATCTCTTACAGTAAAGTTTCATAGGTCTTGTCCGATACTAGTCTTCCCAAAGTAAGTATCTATGCAAATGATTATGACATTGCCATGTCCACATAGTTCAAGAAACAGAACTACTAGTCATCTTGCATTCTAATCGTCTAACGTTTTCTATGCGTCCAATTTTATAGAAAACTCCGATTAGGGACCATTTTCAACCTTTGACATTCAAGTTCACTTGATAGACATTTCTTAGTCACAGGACTGGTCCTGACAGTCTATCTTGAATATATCGTCAAGTTGAAGGGACTCATCATTTAATAAACCACAAATTAAATGGAAAAATGAATTCCTTTCATTTATTGTGAATGATTAACCAATAATGTTTTACAAAGATTTAAACTCTAAAACTTTAAAACATTAAACAGAGACATCAAAGCCATTCTCCAATATGCTTGATTCCCATAGCTGCAGTGTGCGAGTTGTGCTTCGCTTGCGGCAGAGGTTTAGTTAATGGATCTGATATGTTGTCATCAGTTCCAATTTTGCTTATCTCGACTTCTTTTCTTTCAACGAACTCTCGTAGAAGGTGAAATCTACGAAGTACATGCTTGACTCTCTGGTGGTGTCTAGGCTCTTTTGCCTGTGCAATAGCTCCGTTATTATCACAATACAGGGCTATTGGTCCTTTAATGGAGGGGACTACACCAAGTTCTCCTATGAACTTCCTTAGCCATATAGCTTCCTTTGCTGCTTCATGTGCAGCAATGTACTCCGCTTCAGTTGTAGAATACGCAATGGTGCTTTGCTTAGCACTTTTCCAGCTTACTGCTCCTCCGTTGAGGCAGAAGACAAACCCAGACTGTGATATGAAATCATCTTTGTCGGTTTGGAAACTTGCGTCCGTATAGCCTTTAACAATTAATTCATCATCTCCACCATAGACCAGGAAGTCATCTTTGTGCCTTTTCAGGTACTTCAGAATGTTCTTGGCAGCAGTCCAATGCGCCTCTCCTGGGTCTGACTGGTATCTGCTCGTAGCACTGAGTGCGTACGCAACATCCGGGCGTGTACATATCATAGCATACATTATTGAACCAATCAATGATGCATATGGAATCCCATTCATTCGTCTACGCTCATCAAGTGTTTTTGGGCACTGAGTCTTGCTTAGAGTCATTCCATGAGACATGGGTAGGTAGCCTCGCTTGGAGTCCGCCATCTTGAACCTATCAAGCACCTTATTGATATAAGTGCTTTGACTAAGTCCAATCATCTTTTTAGATCTATCTCTGTAAATCTTGATGCCCAATATGTACTGTGCTTCTCCTAGATCCTTCATCGAAAAACATTTCCCAAGCCAAATCTTGATAGAGTTCAACATAGGAATGTCATTTCCGATAAGCAATATGTCGTCGACATATAATACTAGGAAAGCAATTTTGCTCCCACTGACCTTCTTGTATACACAAGATTCGTCCGCGTTCTTGATGAAACCAAAGTCACTGACTGCTTCATCAAAACGTATATTCCAGCTCCTGGATGCCTGCTTCAATCCGTAGATTGACTTCTTTAGCTTGCATACCTTTTTAGCATTCTTTGGATCCTCAAAACCTTCAGGCTGTGTCATAAACACAGTTTCTGTTAAAACGCCGTTTAAGAAAGCAGTTTTGACATCCATCTGCCATATTTCGTAATCATAATATGCAGCGATTGCTAACATTATTCGAATAGACTTTAGCATTGCAACTGGTGAAAAGGTTTCATCGTAATCCACACCGTGGACTTGCCTGTAACCTTTTGCAACCAATCTAGCTTTGAAAACTTCAAGTTTCCCATCCTTGTCCTTTTTCAGTTTGAAAACCCATTTGCTTCCAATGGCTTGGTAGCCATCTGGCAAATCGACCAAATCCCATACTTGGTTTTCAGACATGGAGTCTAATTCAGATTGCATGGCTTCTTGCCATTGCTTGGAGCTAGGGCTCGTCATAGCTTGCTTGTAAGTCGCAGGTTCATCACTTTCAAGTAATAGAACGTCATAGCTCTCGTTCGTCAAAATACCTAAGTACCTTTCCGGTTGAGATCTATATCTTTGCGATCTAGGCGGGGTAACATTTCTAGATTGACCATGATTCTCACCAGATTCTTCTAAAGATCTCTGAGTTTCATCCTGAATGTCATCTTGAGCATTCTCTAGAGTTTGTTGTTCGACTCGAATTTCTTCGAGGTCTACTTTTCTCCCACTTGTCATTTTGGAAATGTGATCCTTCTCCAAAAAGACACCATCTCGAGCAACAAACACTTTGTTCTCAGATGTATTGTAGAAGTAATACCCCTTTGTTTCCTTTGGATAGCCCACAAGGATACATTTGTCAGATTTTGGATGAAGTTTGTCTGAAATTAATCGTTTGACGTATACTTCACATCCCCAAATCTTAAGAAAAGACACATTTGGAGGCTTTCCAAACCATAATTCGTATGGAGTCTTTTCGACAGCTTTAGACGGAGCTCTATTTATAGTGAGTGCAGCTGTATTTAGTGCATGTCCCCAAAATTCTAATGGAAGTTCGGCCTGACCCATCATTGACCTGACCATGTCTAGCAAGGTTCTGTTCCTCCGTTCTGACACACCGTTCCATTGTGGTGTTCCAGGAGGAGTCAATTCTGATAGAATTCCACATTCTTTCAGATGGTCATCAAATTCATAGCTCAGATATTCACCGCCTCTATCAGACCGCAGTGCCTTAATCTTCTTGCCTAATTGATTCTCTACTTCACTCTGAAATTCCTTGAATTTGTCAAAGGATTCAGACTTATGCTTCATTAGGTAGACATAACCATACCTACTGAAGTCATCAGTGAAAGTGATAAAGTAGCTGAAACCACCTCTAGCATTTGTACTCATTGGTCCACATACATCTGTATGGATTAAACCCAATAGTTCATTTGCTCTTTCTCCAACTTTAGAGAAAGGTTGCTTTGTCATTTTGCCAAGTAAACATGATTCGCATTTACCATAATCCTCTAAGTCAAATGGTTCTAGAATTCCTTCCCTTTGAAGTCTTTCTAAGCGTTTCAAGTTTATATGGCCTAATCGACAATGCCACAGATAGGTGAGATCTGAATCATCCTTTTTGGCCTTTTTGGTATTTATGTTATATACTTGTTTGTCGTGATCTAATAAATAAAGTCCATTGACTAATCTAGCAGATCCATAAAACATCTCTTTAAAATAAAACGAACAACTATTGTCTTTTATTATAAAGGAAAATCCCTTAGCATCTAAGCAAGAAACTGAAATGATGTTTTTAGTAAGACTTGGAACATGGAAACATTCTTCCAGTTCCAAAACTAGCCCGGAGGGCAACGACAAATAGTAAGTTCCTACAGCTAATGTAGCAATCCGTGCTCCATTTCCCACTCGTAGGTCGACTTCACCCTTGCTTAACTTTCTACTTCTTCTTAGTCCCTGTGGATTGGAACATAAGTGTGAGCCACAACCTGTATCTAATACCCAAGAAGTTGAATTAGCAAGTATACAGTCTATAACGAAAATACCTGAAGATGGAACGACTGTTCCGTTCTTCTGATCTTCCTTTAGCTTCAAGCAATCTCTCTTCCAATGCCCCTTCTTCTTGCAGTAGAAGCATTCGGATTCAGAAGTGGGTTGACTGACCTTTCTCTTTGCAGATTTGGCGCCAGTTTGCTTAGTTGGGCTGGCCTTGTTGCCACCTTTCTTAGCATTCCTCTTCTTTCCAGATTTCTTGAACTTGCCCCCACGCACCATAAGCACATCCTGCTTATCACTTTTGAGCGTCTTTTCAGCGGTCTTCAGCATACCGTGAAGCTAAGTGAGCGTTTTGTCCAGACTATTCATACTGTAGTTCAGTTTGAACTGATCATACCCGCTATGAAGAGAATGGAGGATGGTGTCTATAGCCATTTCCTGAGAAAATTGCTGATCCAGCCGACTCATATTCTCAATGAGTCCAATCATCTTGAGAACATGTGGACTTACGGGCTCGCCTTTCTTAAGCTTGGTCTCAAGAATTTGCCTATGAGTCTCGAATCTTTCGACTCGAGCCAGATCTTGGAACATGTTCTTCAACTCACTGATGATTGTGAAAGCATCTGAGTTGATGAACGTTTTCTGCAGATCTGCACTCATGGTGGCGAGCATTAGACATTTCACATCCTTGTTGGCATCAATCCAACGATTGAGGGCTGCCTGAGTGACCCCGTCGCCTGGAGCTTCGGGCATCGCCTCATCTAGGACATACTCCTTTTCTTCCTGCATAAGAACTATTTGCAAGTTCCTTTGCCAGTCAAGGAAGTTTTTCCCGTTCAACTTCTCCTTTTCGAGAATTGATCGAATGTTGAATGAATTGTTGTTTGCCATATTAAAACTACAATTGAAAAGAATAAACAAATAAATAACCATTCACAGTTTCTCTTAATAAACTTAAATTCTAGCATACATGCATAATTCAATGTTTATTAAGCATTTTATTCAAGTTATGTGTTCCGGCAGGTGTGAATAAAATGATTCCAAGATCCTAAAATCATTGAAGAACTAAGCACGGTTTGTCGACTTAATCCTAGAACATCTTAGGTAAGCAAAAGCCTTTTGCTAATAGTCTAGAAACTATTCTTGGTTGATAGGTACGTCTAAGAACTTATTAGGAAAACCTATCGAATTTGCCACGACATAAAAGGACTCCTTACTTATATCGTTGAGTTTCACCAAAACTAACATGTACTCACAATTATTTGTGTACCTTGCCCCTTTAGGACCAATAAGTAACACCTCGCTGAGCGAAAACTATTACTAGATTGATGTAAAGGATATCCAAGCAAGTGTATATTTTGGCATGGCACCTTTTAACTCAATTTTTAAGTTTGGAACTTAAGGCTCTTACTATGTTGGTTAGATTTTAAGTGAACTAAAATCCTTAATCATGCAACATAATCAAGCTTTTGATCTCATGCATTTTAAGACATATTTAAAGCAATAAATAACTTAAAACATGCATAAGATATTTGTGATCTAGTATGGCCCGACTTCATCTTGAAGCTTTGACTTCAAAGTCCGTCTTGAAAATCTCCGTGGGAGGCACCATTTTCTTCAAATAGGATAAGCTATAACTAATTACAACTATTTGATGGTTCGCAGACCATATTTGAATTGAAAAATAACTTTGGTACTTTAGACCAATTACATTCAAATTAATGGTACGCAGACCATATTTTCTATCCTATTTGGGCCATACTAGTCACTTCATAACCTGCAAAACAGTACATATACAATATATACCATTCACCCATTCATTATCATGAATGGCCCACATAGCTGGTTAGTAAAACACATTATGCATCACGTAAACATTTGCAGCAATTAATCAAGGGCACCAATAATCTACCAATTATTCAGTCCTTATTAATTCTAATCAAGTTGTTTTAACCTTAAGGATTTGTAGACCTAATCAAGAGTTTATGACTAAAAAGCGCTCCCACTTAAACCAATAAATTCATATGCTTTACCAATTTTAAACATAAAAATGTATTTCTAGTCCAACCGGAAACATACAAATTTAATTAAAATTTAAAGCTCATATCAATTTATAATTGAATCCAAAATTTAATTTAATTTCAGTCGTATTTAAATTAATTCATGATTTTAATTTTAGTAAAATAATTAGAATAAATAACATTTATTATAATTATAATATTCAAAATTAAAATCCAAGAAAATAATTCAAATTATTAATTTTAAAATCAATTAAAATTACGTGAACTGAAATTTTCAAATTAAACATTCAAAACGATCTAATCGTAACGCAAACACCCTACGCGTTGCACGCCCATGGACCGTACGCACACAGCCATTGCTGGCCATGTGCGCGCAGCCCATGCGCTCGTCGCATAGCTGCTGCTTCCCTATCGCAAGCCTCCGCACACATTGTGCTCGCTGCGCGCGCCAGCGCTCATCGCACGCGAGCTATCGCTCGCAGTGCGCGCGCGCGACATCGCTCGCTGGGCGCGCGAGCCATCGCTCGCTGGGCGCGCGACATCGCTCGCTGGGCGCGCGACATCGCTCGCTGTGCGCGCGAGCCATCGCTCGCTGGGGCGCGACATCGCGCGCTGTGCGCGCGAGTGATGCTGGGCGCAGCGCTCGTGGCACGCGAGCTTGCGCTCGCTGCGCGCGAGGCTGCGCGCTCTTGTGCGAGGCAGCGCGCGCTGTGGCGCAGCTCGCTTGCTGCCCACACGCGACTGCCTTGGCTCGCCCTTCGCCCATGCCCATTCGTTCATTGCTCGTGGCACACGACACAAGGCAGGGCTGCTGCCTTGTGCTCGTGCACTACACCCTTGCTCATTGCATTCGTGCCGCACGGGCGACGAGCTCCCTTGCTCGTCGTCGCATGCCCGCATTATACAACACCCCTTAAGGGTAACACGAAGCGTCCATTGCTTCGTGCGTGCAAGTTATATGAACGAATCGCATAAAAATTTAAAATTTATATTTAAAATTAATGACAAATTAATAAATATTATTAACTTCATAATTTTAGGGCGAAAAATCGAAAATTTATTATCCAATTGATTTCCGATTGTTATGGATTCAAGTCTAGGTCATAAAAATTTAAAATTTATCGTAAATTTACAATTTTTATGGTGGTTTTTAATCATAGGTTTCTAATTAAATTACAATTAATTATGAAAATCAAATTAATTCTAAATTATTCTAATTTTCAACAAATTAATCATAATTACAAATTAGATTGCATAATTAAAAGACTAGGCATTCAAACTTGTTAAACATATGCAGTAGGTCAATAAAAAATTCAAGATTTATCAACAAGAATCGCAAATATTTAATTTAACATCTTAAATTTACGAAATTTTGCATTCGAAAAACTAAAACCTTCGAAAAGTCATAGTTAGGCTTCGAATTTGAGAATTCTGGGTTCGGCAGAAAAATAAAATTTTTGTCAAAATTTTAGAATGCCTTTTACATGCGGAATTGACACAAAAATCACTCAATTCGGATGAGTAACGAAGAAACTGCCGAAAAACTGCGTACGTATAATTAAATAAACGCAATTTGCAATTAATTAACAATTACGAAAATTAATCACCCCTTTTAATTCTTGCAAATTTGTAATATTTAACCATGTTCATGCAATTTAGATTATGAAAATAATAAGGGGCTCGTGATACCACTGTTAGGTTATGATTCATATGACAGTTCATAAATCATGCGGAAAAACCATAAAGCCAGGAAACATATTATTTACACATAATCATTTAGCATAGTTTAGATGCATACTCTTTGTTGCGTGCCTTCCCTAGCTGCGCCCGAACCGAACAAGAACAAGTCTTTAGGACTCCAAGTGTCGTCCCTCCGTAGATAGTCCACAGCACGTCCGGATCCGCCTTAAGATTGACCAACTAGAATCGCCCTTAAGGTTCTAATATTTTCGGTTAGGTAGGCAAGAATATTGGCTGATTTTTCTGCTTAAAAATCTTAGTTTTGAATACTTAAAACTTGTTGTATAAATAATGACCCCTAGGCCTTTATTTATAGAGTTATGGAAAAGGAATCGTAATCCTAGTAGGATACGAATTAATTGAAATTAGAATCCTACATGAATTCTATTTAATTAATTTATCCAATTAGGAATAGAAATTTAATCATACACTGACTCTTGTAGATTTAGGAATCACGCATGAGCACAAACTCACACACACACGGCAGCCACAAGGGCTGCCCATGCGCGTGCGAGCAGCAGCCCACGCAGCGCGGCCCACGCATCCGTGGCCCTTGGCGCGCGCTGGGCCTGCCTTGCGGTAGGCCTGGGCGCTGCCTTGGCTGGGCTTGTGGCGCGCGTGCTTGCTGGGCGATGGCCCCGGCTTCGTGCTGGGCCTTCGTCCGGCAGGCCTCGTCCGATGCTAATTCGTACGATACGCTTCCGATTAAATTTCCAGTTCCGGAATTTATTTCCGATACGAACAATATTTAATATTTCCGATTCCGGAATTAATTTCCGTTTCGAACAAATATTTAATATTTCCGTTTCCGGAATTATTTTCCGATTCCGGTAATATTTCCGATTCTGACAATATTTCCGTTTCCGGCAATATTTCCGATTCTGGTAATATTTCCATTTCCAATAATATTTTCCGATACGTACCATGTTTCCGTTTCCGGCAACATCTACGACTTGGATAATATTCATATTTCCGATACGATCCATATTTCCGTTTCCGGCCATATCATCGTTTCCGGAGTATTCATTTCTTGCCTGTGACGATCTTAGCTCCCACTGAAACCAAGATCCGTCGGTTCCGAATATTCATAGATGGAGTATTTAATGCCATTAAATACTTGATCCGTTTACGTACTATTTGTGTGACCCTACGGGTTCAGTCAAGAGTAAGCTGTGGATTAATATCATTAATTCCACTTGAACTGAAGCGGCCTCTAGCTAGGCATTCAGCTCACTTGATCTCACTGAATTATTAACTTGTTAATTAATACTGAACCGCATTTATTAGACTTAACATAGAATGCATACTTGGACCAAGGGCATTATTTCCTTCACTTTTTAATTCCTTCAGAGATAATTTTGTTGAACGCCTCAACCTGACCATTGGCTTGGGGTCGTCCGACTGATGCAAAACAGGTGTGTATACCGTGATCTGCCAGCCACTCTTTCAGCTTAGGCGTCTCAAACTGGGGCCCATTATCGAAGACGATAGCCTGTGGAATCCCAAAGCGAGTCATGATGTTCTTCCAAATGAATGCTCTCACATCAGCAGTTTTTATGTTTTTGAGCGCTTCTGCCTCCACCCATTTGGTGAAGTAATCTACAGCAACGATGACATAACGCCTTCCTCCTGGTGCGGTCGTGAATGGGCCTAGGAGATCCATCCCCCATTTAGCAAATGGAATTGGGCTTATAATGGGCGTCAGAACTCGCGCCGGTTGATGTATTAGGTGAGAAAAGCGCTGACATTTGTCACACTTCTTGACCAGTGAGATTGCGTCCTCCTTAAGGGTCGGCCAGTAATAGCCGGTTCGAAGTGCCTTTTCAGCCAAAGCCCTTCCACCAATATGCGAGCTGCATAACCCCTGATGAAGGTCTTCTAGAATTTCCTGCCCCTTCTCAGGTGTTACACATCGTAACAAAGGACGGGAGTAGGCCTTTTTGTAGAGGGTGCCGTTCCACATTTCAAACCAAGAACATTTCTTTTGAAGTTTTGCCGCTTCCCTTGAGTCTTCGGGCAAGACTCCATTCATTTTGAAGTTTACTATGTCATCCATCCATGTGGACGTTCTGTCAAGAGTTTCCACTTCCATTTGCTCAACACTTTTGTGCTCTTTTACCTCCCAGAACACGTGCCGAGGGGTATCACAAGACGCGGAACTTGCCAACTTTGACAGGGCATCAGCTTGGTTATTTTCCGAGCGAGGGACTTGCCTTACTTCAAAACTTTTCAGTGGCTCTACTTCCTGATGGACGGCCTGCATGTATTTGACCATAGTCGGATCCCTAGCTTCGTAGGTCCCATTAACTTGGCTCACAATCAGTTGGGAGTCAGATAGTGCTACAATCTCCTCGGCGCCTGCCGCCTTACACATTTTAATGCCACAAAGCAGGGCTTCATATTCGGCTTCATTATTTGACGCCTGGAAGTTAAATCGCATAGCATATTCAAAAGTATCTCCTTCTGGGGAGTGACAGATTATCCCTGCTCCACATCCATTCTGTGTGGATGAGCCGTCTACATACACTGTCCACACTGTGCTTGTATTCTTGGCAAAGTCTGGCCTCGTCATTTCAACAATGAAGTCGGCACATGCCTGCCCCTTGACAGCTTTCCTCGGCTCATAGGTGATATCAAAGGCGTTCAGCTCTATTGCCCAATTCAGCATTCGTCCTGACGCCTCCAGCTTTGTGAAGGGCAGTTTGAGCGGCTGATCGGTGTAGATCACTATTTTGTGAGCTAAGAAATAAGGACGGAGCTTTTTGCTGGCCATGAACAGAGCTAAGCCAAACTTTTCCACTGTAGGATATCTAACTTCAGCATTTTGAAGAACATGACTGACAAAGTATACCGGCATCTGTATTCCCTCCCTCTCTGTCAGTAGAACGGCACTCAACGAGTGCTCGGACACGGCGAGATACATGTACAAAGTCTCTCCTAGCGAGGGACTAACAAGACGAGGCAAGGTGTGTAAGTGCTCCTTTAATCTGACCAATGCCGCCTCGGCCTCGTCCGACCATTCAAACTTGGCCTTCTTTCTGACAGACCTAAAAAAGTAGTGGCACTTGTCTCCAGCCCTGGAAAGGAATCTGCCCAGGGCGGCCAAGCAACCTGTGAGCCGCTGGACCTCCTTCACTGTCTTTGGTGAGCTCATATCAATTACTGCCTGGATTTTGTCTGGGTTGGCTTCAATTCCTCTTTCATCAATCAAGAAACCTAAGAATTTGCCTGCCGTCACCCCGAACACACACTTCTTAGGATTCAACCTCATGTTGTAAGCTCGAATAGTCTCAAATCTCTCTCTGAGATCAGTTATGTGCGCCGCCCTCAGCTTACTTTTTACGATCATATCGTCAATGTAAGCTTCAATATTCCTGCCGAGCTGCTTAATGAACACAGTGTTAATAAGACGCTGAAAGGTGGCCGGTGCATTTTTTAACCCAAACGGCATCACCTTGTAGCAGTAAAGGCCTTGTTCAGTAACAAATGACGTTTTTTCCTGGTCGTCAGGCCACAACGGAATCTGGTGAAACCCTGAGTAGGCATCCATAAAGCTCATCATGGCATGCCCCGCTGTAGAGTCGACGAGCCGGTCAATCTTGGGCAATGGGAAACTGTCCTTTGGACATGCCTTATTGAGGTTGGTGTAATCAACACACATTCTCCAGGTACCATTAGGTTTTTTGACGAGGACCACGTTAGCAACCCAGTCGGGGTACTGACTAGGCCTGACGAACCCAGCCTCCATCAACTTCTGTATTTCCGCGGCTGCCGCCTGATTTCTATCTTCCCCATGGTTCCTTTTCTTCTGACGAACCGGTTTAAAGTTTGGGTCCACATTCAGCTTATGGACGGCCACAGCAGGGTCAATACCCGGCATTTCGTCCACCGTGAAAGCAAAGATATCTTCAAATTCTCTCAAAAGGTGGACCAACTCTGCCGCCAGCGGGTCGTCAGGAGAAATCCCGATGGGCACTACTCTGTCAGGTTTGTCTGTGTTTAAAACCACATTGAAATGGGCCCCAACAGGCTCTGGGCGTCTCTCTTCCATGTGCCCTGCTGAGATAGTTAATGTTTCTTTGACGACCTTGGGTTGCGTGTCGCCACATTTTCGTTTGTTGCTCGACGTCCCTTTCTCTTCACCCGTCCCCCATGCTTCTGGACTCAAGGTGGTTAGGTAGCAATCTCTAGCTTGTTGCTGGTCACCATGTATAGTGCTGACGCTCCCATCGTCACAAATGAACTTAAGAAGCATCAGATGAGTCACAATGACAGCCTTTGCCCTGTTCAACGTGGGACGCCCCAAGATGATGTTATATGCCGTCAGATCTTTCACCCACAGAGACAGGCATATCAGGGTTCTCCTCTATTACCGTATCCACCCGAGGATCCAGGTGTCCTCCAGGAGGGGTGCGATTGGCCTGGTCGTCCTCCTCGCTGAGCACCTCTACCTCGGCAGTGTGACGAGGGGTGTGCCCGGCCGCAAATGTACGTGCGGCATCTTCAGTGATTCTTGTGGCCGGCGTATGATGTTCAGTCGGCATTTCTCTTTCGAGGGGTGGCCGCTCTACGCGCGTAGGCCGCCCAGCATCGTTGTCCTGTCGTTGATCTTCCATGTTACCGTACCTCCCCACAGACGGCGCCAAATGTTGTGGGGTTTTTCCGGTGAGATACCTTGGAGGTTTCTTGGTAACTTTTAAAGATTAAACAAGACTGTATTTTTATAGAGAGAGAAAGTAGAGAGAAGGCAGAGCAGCAATTGCTCTAGAATGTATTGATTGTGTCCCCTTTTTCTAGGGAAGTGGGAATATTTATAGTACTAGGTTTTTGTGGGAATGACCTAATATTCCCCTTACATGATTGGCTGGGGAATGGGAAAAGGACACGTGTCCTTTCTCCTTACAATTCTCTGATCCCTTGTAGCAATATTGGGCTATTTGGGCCTATTGTGCTTAGTAATTCACTTGGGATACATACTAATTAAGCCCTTTTCCAGGTATAGGTTTTATACGTACATTTATACATACTTAAATACATACATTGTAGATACCTAGATTAATACTCATGCCCCGGAGTAGACTTTTCATGATTTCTGCTTAGGGGGCGCAATGCGTGCCAGGTGTCACATCTTCATTGGTGCACGAAGGCATGGTAATTTTGCCCACAACAGACTTCACCCTTGCTTAACTTTCTACTTCTTCTTAGTCCCTGTGGATTGGAACATAAGTGTGAGCCACAACCTGTATCTAATACCCAAGAAGTTGAATTAGCAAGTATACAGTCTATAACGAAAATACCTGAAGATGGAACGACTGTTCCGTTCTTCTGATCTTCCTTTAGCTTCAAGCAATCTCTCTTCCAATGCCCCTTCTTCTTGCAGTAGAAGCATTCGGATTCAGAAGTGGGTTGACTGACCTTCCTCTTTACAGGTTTGGCGCCAGTTTGCTTAGTTGGGCTGGCCTTGTTGCCACCTTTCTTAGCATTCCTCTTCTTTCCAGATTTCTTGAACTTGCCCCCACGCACCATAAGCACATCATGCTTATCACTTTTGAGCGTCTTTTCAGCGGTCTTCAGCATACCGTGAAGCTCAGTGAGCGTTTTGTCCAGATTATTCATACTGTAGTTCAGTTTGAACTGATCATACCCGCTATGAAGAGAATGGAGGATGGTGTCTATACCTCTTTCCAAAAAGATACCATCTCGAGCAACAAACACCTTGTTCTCAGATGTATTGTAGAAGTAATACCCCTTTGTTTCCTTTGGATAGCCCACAAGGATACATTTGTCAGATTTTGGTTGAAGTTTGTCTAAAATCAATCATTTGACGTATACTTCACAACCCCAAATCTTAAGAAAAGACACTTTTGGAGGCTTTCCAAACCATAACTCACATGGAGTCTTTTCAACAGCTTTAGAAGGAGCTCTATTTATAGTGAGTGCAGCTGTGTTTAGTGCATGTCCCCAAAATTCTATTGGATATTCGGCCTGACCCATCATTGATCTAACCATGTCTAGCAAGGTTCTATTCCTCCGTTCCGACACACTGTTCCATTGAGGTGTTCCAGGAGGAGTCAATTCTGATAGAATTCCACATTCTTTCAGATGGTCATCAAATTCATAGCTCAGATATTCACCGCCTCTATCAGACCGCAGTGCCTTAATCTTCTTGCCTAATTGATTCTCTACTTCACTCTGAAATTCCTTGAATTTGTCAAAGGATTCAGACTTATGCTTCATTAGGTAGACATAACCATATCTACTGAAGTCATCAGTGAAATTGATAAAGTAGCTGAAACCACCTCTAGCATTTGTACTTATTGGTCTACATACATCTGTATGGATTAAACCCAATAGTTCAGTTGCTCTTTCTCCAACTTTAGAGAAAGGTTGCTTTGTCATTTTGCCAAGTAAACATGATTCGCACTTACCATAATCCTCTAAGTCAAATGATTCTAGAATTCCTTCCTTTTGAAGTCTTTCTAAGCGTTTGAAGTTTATATGGCCTAATCGACAATGCCACAGATAGGTGAGATCTGAATCATCCTTTTTGGCCTTTTTGGTATTTATGTTATAAACTTGTTTGTCGTGATCTAGTAAATAAAGTCCATTGACTAATCTAGCAGATCCATAAAACATCTCTTTAAAATAAAACGAACAACTATTGTCTTTTATTAAAAAGGAAAATCCCTTAGCATCTAAGCAAGAAACAGAAATGATGTTTTTTAGTAAGACTTGGAACATGGAAACATTCTTCCAGTTCCAAAACTAGCCCAGAGGGCAACGACAAATAATAAGTTCCTACACCTAATGCAGCAATCCGTGCTCCATTTCCCACTTGTAGGTCGACTTCACCCTTGCTTAACCTTCTACTTCTTCTTAGTCCATGCGAATTGGAACATAAGTGTGAGACAAAACCTGTATCTAATACCCAAGAAGTTGAATTAGCGAGTATACAAGCTATAATGAAAATACCTGAAGATGGAACGATTGTTCTGTTCTTTTGATCTTCCTTAAGCTTCAAGCAATCTCTCTTCCAATGCCCCTTTTTCTTGCAGTAGAAGCATTCACATTCAGAAGTGGGTTGGCTCACCTTTTTCTTTTTCAGACTTGGTGCCGCCAGCTTGCTTAGTTGGGCTGGCCTTCTTGCCACCTTTCTTAGCATTCCTCTTCTTGCCAGATTTCTTGAACTTGCCCCCACGCACCATAAGCATATCTTGCTTATCACTTTTGAGTGTCTTTTCAGCGGTCTTCAGCATACCGTGAAGCTCAGTGAGCGTTTTGTCCAGACTATTCATAATGTAGTTCAGCTTGAACTGATCATACCCGTTATGAAGAGAATGGAGGATGGTGTCTACAGCCATTTCCTGAGAGAATTGCTGATCCAGCCGACTCATATTCTCAATGAGTCTAATCATTTTGAGAACATGTGGACTTACGGGCTCGCCTTTCTTAAGCTTAGTCTCAAGAATTTGCCTATGAGTCTCGAATCTTTCGACTCGAGCCAGATCTTGGAACATGTTCTTTAACTCACTGATGATCGTGAAAGCATCTGAGTTGATGAACGTTTTCTGTAGATCTGCACTCATGGTTACAAGTATTAGACATTTCACATCCTTGGTTGCATCAATCCAACGATTGAGGGCTGCCTGAGTGACCCCGTCGCCTGCGGCTTCGGGCATCGCCTCTTCCAGGACATACTCCTTTTCTTCCTGCATAAGAACTATTTGCAAGTTCCTTTGCCAGTCAAAGAAGTTTTTCCCGTTTAACTTCTCCTTTTCGAGAATTGATCAGATGTTGAATGAATTGTTGTTTGCCATAGTTAAAACTACAATTGAAAAAGAATAAACAAATAAATAACCATTCATAGTTTCTCTTAATAAACTTAAATTCTAGCATTCATGCATAATTTATCATTTATTAAGCATTTTATTCAAGTTATGTGTTCCGGCAGGTGTGAATAAAATGATTCCAAGATCCTTAAATCATTGAAGAATTAAGCACATTATGTATTTAAACTCAATTCTAAAATATTTTAGGTAAGCAATGCCTTTGCTAATAGTCTAGAAACTACTCTTGGTTGATAGGTACGTCTAAGAACTTATTAGGTAAACTTATCTCATTTGCCACTTCATAAAAGGACTCCTTAATTATATCGTTTAGTTTCACCAAAACTAACATGTACTCACAATTATTTGTGTACCTTACCCCTTTAGGATCAATAAGTAACACCTCGCTTAGGCGGAAAACTATTACTAAGATTGATGTAAAGGTTTATCCAAGTAAGTGTTATTTTGGCATGGCACCTTTTAACTCAATTTTTAAAGTTTGGAACTTAAGGCTCTTACTATGTTGGTTAGATTTTAAGTGAACTAAAATCCTTAATCATGCAACATAATCAAGCCATAATCTCATGCATAATTAAGACATATTTAAAGCAATAAATAACTTAAAGCATGCATAAGATATAAATGTGATCTAGTATGGCCCGACTTCATCTTGAAGCTTCAACTTCAAACTCCGTCTTGAAAATGGATTGGAAACTTCGTCTTGAATTTCACCATGGGAGGCGCCATTTTCTTCAAATAGGATAAGCTATAATTTAAACTAATTACAACTATTTGATGGTACGCAGACCATATTTAAATTAAAAACTTTGGTGCATTAGACCAATTTTACATTCAAATTAATGGTACGCAGATCATATTTTCTATCCTATTTGGGCCATACTAGTCACTTTCAATAACCTGCAAAACAGTACATATACAATATATACCATTCACCCATTCATTTATCAATGAATGGCCCACATAGCTGATTAGTAGAACATAATATGCATCACATAAATATTTGCAGCAATTAATCAAGGCTTCCAATAATCTACCAATTATTCAATCCTTATTAATTCTAATCAAGTTGTTTTAACCTTAAAGGATTGTAGACCTAATCAAGAGTTTATGACTAAAAGGCTCCCACTTAAACCAATAAATTTACATGTTTTACTAATTTTAAACATAAAATTGTATTTCCTAGTCTAACCGGAAACATACAAATTTAATTAAAATTTAAAGCTCATATAAATTATTAATTGAATCCTTTAATTTATTTTCAGTTTATTAAATTAATAAATTAAAATTTATTCAAGGTTTTAATTTTAGTAAAATAATTAGTATAAATAAAATTTATAATAATTAGATTATTCAAAATTAAATTCCGAGAAAAAAAATTAAATTACGAATTTTAAAATTAATTAAAATCGTTTTCGAACTGAAAATTTAAAATTAAATTAAAAACGCATCAATCGGATCAAGACGAGGCCATGGGCTTGCGCCCATGCCCCGTCGAGTGCACGAGGCAGCAGGGCCCCTCGACTGACCGCATAGCAAGGCATGAGCAGCAGCCACGCCTAGACGCAGCAAGCCGAGCCACGCCTAGGTGCAGCAGCAGCGCTCGCTGGGCGATGCAGCGCTCGCTGTGGCGCAACATCCCTCGCTGCCCACGCGCGCCTGCCTGCTCGGCTTGTGCCTTGCCCCATCGCCCCATCGCCCATGCTCGCAGCACACACGCCCAGGCAGCCCACTGCCTTGCGCGCATGCCACGCTCGTTGCTCGCTGCATTCGTACCGCATGGGCGACGAGCTCCCTTGCTCGTCGTCGCATGCGCGCACTATACTACACCCCTTAAGGGAAACACGCAGCGTCCATTGCTTTGTGCGTGCAAAATTCATGAGCGAATTATATAAAATTAAAAATTTTTAATTCAAATTTATAGACAAATTAATAAATCATATTAATTTCATAAATTTAGGGCGAAAAATCGAAAATTTATTATTCAATTAATTTCCGATTATCATGGATTCAAATCTAGGTCATAAAAATTTAAAATTTATCAAATTTAACAACTTTTATGGTTGTTTTAATCATGGATACCTAATTAAATTGTCAATTAATTATGAAAAATAAATCAAATTCTAAATTATTCGAATTTCAACAAATTAATTACAATTACAAATTAGGTTGTATAATTAACAAGTTTAGGCATATAAATTTGTTAAACATATACAGTAGGTCAATAAAAAATTCAAGATTTACAAACAAGAATCGCAAATATTTAATTTAACATCTTAAAAATTACAAAATTTGCGTTCGAAAAACTAAAACCTCCGAAAAGTCATAGTTAGACTTCGAATTTGGGAATTCAGGGTTCGACATCAAATCTTTGATTTTAGTCAAAATTTTAAAACGTCGTTTAAATGCGAAATTCACTATAAAATTATACGATTCCGACCATTATTGACTAAACTGCCGAAAATTATGTGAACATATGATTAAATAATCGCACGAATTTGCAATTAATTACCAAAAATTGAAAATTTCGAATTAATCACCCCTTTAATTCATTGCAAATTTATAAAATTTAACCATGTTAACTAATTATTATGGAATTAATTAGAGGCTCGTGATACCACTGTTAGGTTATGATACATATAATTGAATATAAATCATGCGGAAAAAAATAAAGCCAGGAATCCAAATTAATTGCCACATAACAATTAGCATAATTTAGGACACATACACTTTGTAGCGTGCCCTCTCTAGCTACGCCCGAACCGAACAAGAACAAGTCTAGGACTCCAAATGTCGTCCCTCCGTAGATAGTCCACAGTACGTTCAGATCCGCCTTATATTTAATTAACTAGAATTGCACCTAAGGTTCTATGAATATGTTCGAATATTTTGGCAAATAATATACTTAGTTTTAATCCTTAAAACTAGGTGAATAATTGAAATTATGTTGTTCTTAAATTTGTGGATGCCATCACATATTTATAGAGTAGGAATATGGAATTAGAAGTCTACTAGGATTCAAGAATTCTAACTCTATTAGAATTAGAGTTTACTTAAAACTAGTAACTTAGAAAATTAATCTTTTAATCTAATCCTATTCGCTTAAGGATTAGATTTATGCACAAACTCCAACACGCACACGAGCACGGCCCATAAGTGAGCAGGCCATGCCCGCGCGCGCGAGAAGCCCGCAGCAGCCTCGCAGCCCACACGCTGCTTTGCAGCCCAAGTGCTGCTCGCAGCCCGTGTTGCTCGCAGCCATGGCGCGCTGGGCCTGGCCTTGCGCTGGGTCTGGCGTGCCTTTGGCTTGCTGTTGTGCGCGCTGGGCTTGCTAGGCGTGGGCCTGGCTTCGTGCTGGGCCTTCATCTAGCAAGCTCGTCCGATGCTTATTTCGTACGACGCGTTTCCGATTAATTTTCCGATTCCGGAATTCATTTCCGATTCGAACAATATATAACATTTCGGATTCCGGAATTAATTTCCGTTTCGAACAAATATTTAATATTTCCGATTCCGGAATTATTTTCCGATTCCGATAATATTTCCGATTCTGACAATATTTCCGTTTCCGGCAATATTTCCGATTCCGACAATATTTCCATTTTCGATAATATTTTCCGATACGTACCATGTTTCCGTTTCCGGCAACATCTACGACTTGGATAATATTTATATTTCCGATACGATCCATATTTCCGTTTCCGGCAACATCATCGTTTCCGGAGTATCCATAATTTGCCTTTTGACTATTTCAACTCCCACTGGAACCGAGATCCGTCGATTCCGAATATTCATAAATGGAGTATTTAAATCCTTTAAATACTTGATCCGTTCACGTACTATTTGTGTGACCCTACGGGATCAGTCAAGAGTAAGATGTGGATTAATATTATTAATTCCACTTGAACTGAAGCGGCCTCTAGCTAGGCATACAGTTCACTTGATCTCACTGAATTATTAACTTGTATAATTAACACTGAACCGCATTTATTAGACTTAGCATTAAATGCATACTTGGACCAAGGGCATTTTTTCCTTCACGTCTCTCTTCCTTTTGTAGATCGAAGAATGGGGCCGTCACCTCCTCATCGCCAGCCCTCCTGAACCCTAGCAACCTTTATTCTCGAAGAAGTGAAGGAGGTGATCCGGATCTCCACTGGTATCGAAGTTTTTCAACACCGTCAAGAAAGGCGATTGAAGATGCAAGGCCATTGAAATTGATCCCATAGTTTTGTTTTATCAGGGGGGTTTCAACACCACATGTCTCATAGTCTTATTTCTATTGCGTTGATCTCGTAGTTTTGTTTTATTTAGTTAAAATTGCATTGATTTAGTTATAGTTTTGTTTTATTTAGTTAAAAATTGTATTGATTTAGTTATAGTTTTGTTTTATTTAGTTAATTTTTTTATTGATTTAGTTATAGTTTAGCTAAAAATTGTATTGATTTTGTTATAGTTTAACATGGAAGCTCTCCTGTCAAAGGATTCAAGTCTATATAACCCGAATTCATTACTCATGTCAAATTTTCGAATTTGCAGTTATTTTTGGCAAATTTTCTGATCATTTTGTGTTGAAATAACCTGAATTCAATACTTATGTCTAATTTTATAATCGTTTTTTTTGTTTTTTGGCGAAAATATCGGATCCATTTGTGTTGAAATAAACCCGAATTCATTACTTATGTTGAATTTTTGAGTAGTTTGCGTTTTTGGGTAAATTTTTTTGATGAATTTGGTTGTTTCGGTTGTTTGCTTAGCTTTTGTTTATTTACTAAATTATTCAACAGCACAAGTTACAATTATAAGGCAAATAGTTGAGGTTTTATATGAATTAGTTGAAGGATTTTTTTCTTTGGTACTAACTAAACTAGTGTAAAACATAACTAAAGTAATAAAATCATAACTAATTGAATAACAAAATGGTTAAGGTTAAAGACAAATAGTTATTAATTTTAAACAAAATTATTATTAACTAAAACTCATATAATCTTAACTAATTAGTCCCATTGTTTAACTATTTGGTTTCATTACTTAACAAATTGGTTATATTGCTTACTAATAGGTTCAATAGCTTAACTAATTGATTTCAATGCTTAACTACTTGATTCAATTGGTTAACTAATTGAATTTCAGGCTTAACTAATTGAATTCCAAGCTTAACTAATTGGTTTCATTGCGTAACTAATTGGTTCTATTGCGTAACTAATTGATTTCGTAGCTTAACTAATTGATTCCAATACTTAACTAATTGATTTTATTGTTTAACTAATTGTCTGCATTGCTTAATTAATTGAATTTCAAGCTTAACTAGTTTATTCCATTGCGACTAATTGAATCTCAGGCTTAACTAATTGAATTTCAAGCTTAACTAATTGATTTAATTTCTTAACTAATATTCCAGTGTTTAACTAATTGATTTCATTGCTTAACTAATTTATTCATTTCTTAACTAATCAATTCCATTGCTTAACTAATTGAATTCCAAGCTTAACTAAAACAAGACAATTCTTAACTAAACATAAGAAAATCTTAACTAAAACTTCCAAAATTTTAACCAAAGATTGAATCGTAATTAAACCAAAATTATTCTAAACTTAAACAACACTATTCTTAACTAAATATAACTAAAATAAAAAATGACTTAAATGCAAAAAACATAACCAAATCATTATATTTCATGACTAAATATAACAGAAGTATAACTTAAACTAAATATAACAGAAGTATAACAAACTTATTATTAACTAAAACTCATAAAATCTAAACTAATTAGTTGCAATGCTTAACTAATTAATTTTATTTCTTAACTAATTGGTTCATTGCTTAACTAATTGGTTTCGTTGCATAACTAATTAATTTTGTTGCTTAACTAATTGAATCTCAAACTTAACTAATTACTTCCAGTGGTTAACTTAATTAAATCCAGTGCATAACTAATTGCTTCCAATGTTCACTAATTGGTTTCAATGCTTGACTAATTAGTTGCATGGTTTAACTAATATGTTACATTACTTAAATAATTTATTACATTGCTTAACTAATTGTTTCTGAAGCTTAACTTATTAGTTTCATTTTTAACTAATAAATTCAATTGCTTAACTAATTATTTTCAATGCTTAAAATTTTGTATCTTAACTAAAACTCTGAAATTCGTTATCTGAAACTCAAAAATACATAACTAAAACTCAAAAAATCATAACTAAAACCAAGAAAATCGTAACTTAAACTGGTAAAATCATAACTAAAACTCGGAAAAATCATAACTAAAGCCCTGAATGAAAACTAAAAAATACGTAACTAAAACTCAAAAACCCATAACTAAAACCAAAAAAATCGTGACTAAAACTTAAAAATTCATAACTAAAACATAGAAAATCAGTCCAACAATTCCAATAAGAAGGCCATCATTTCAGAATTATAACTAAAACTAAAACATAATTATTCTTAACTAAATACAAAAAAAGTGTAACTAAAACATTACAATGCTTAACTAAAACTAAAACTAAAACGAAAACCACTAGCGAAGCCATCAACCACTTGTGCCGCATAACCAGCAGCTTTCTTCCTTCGCATCGCCGCAGGCGCATCGCCAAAATCACAGCCACCAAGATCGAGTCAAAAAACACCAACTCCTCCACTACCACCTCCATCGACTACTCCGCCTTGACCTCCGCTCATTGCCGACGACGAAGCCTCGGCTATGCATACGAAACCACAAAATCAAATTAAATCAAACACAAAATCGAAACCAAAATCAAATTAAATCAAACACAAAATCGAAACCAAAATCAAGTCACAAAAATATTCACATTAGAAACCAGAATAAACTACTAAAATTGAAGTAGCAAAACCATATAAAAAACCTAAACCTTAGATCTGAATAACCTCCTTCGCAGCCACCAGCAGGGATTAGCGTAGCCACCGCAAGACTGGGGGTGTTCCTTTGATCTCCATATTTTCCGCGGCGGTGGTGATGGAGATGCGAACTTGAATACGCGGAAACGAGGCTCATCCGCGCTCCGCGATCCCCCTGTCGATGGTCGTTTGCTCACATATGCGGCTATGGCCGCGGTCTTCCTTCCGTAGGCCGACTTCTCCTCCATCACCACAGCCACCACTTCTTCTTTTGTTACAAGACATCAACAATTAGGGTTTTGAAAATCAAAATTGTGAAAATTGAAGATTTTCAGAGGTTAGAGAAAAGAGAGAACCAAATGAAGGAGAGAGATGGCAGTATTACCTCAATAAGCCACCACCGCTGTCTTTTCCGTCGTCTTCTTCGTCATCTACGGCGGCGATTTCGACGGGAGAGATAGGCGGCAATTTCGAGGAGAGAGAGAGAGGCAACGATTTTGAGGAGAGAGATGCAAAGGAAATTGTTTAGGAGAGAGAAATGAATTCGGAATAGAAAATGAAAATAAAATTGTTAATATGTATATATATTTTCCAGAAATTCGCTGATGTCATGTACACATAAGCAATCCGTGTGGCAGTTTAGGTGACAACAAGGCGGTCTTTCCTGTAAGACCGTCTTTTACAAAAGTTTGTAATTTTTTTTAAATGACACAATTATTTAGGCACGTTTGCCAATGCATGATTTCAAACATTGATATCTCTAACTACGGATAAGAAAAAATTATAAAAAGTTGATATTTAAAAAGTATTTATTGAGACGAATCTAATAAGACCCCACATGACTATATTTTTTCTTAAATATAAATCACAAAGCGAAGTCAAAGGGGCTTGTGTGAAATCTGTGAATAATGTCATAAACTCAATTGTGTCATGTAAATAAGAACGGATGAAGTATTAAGATGAAGCCAAAAATATATTATATACTAACATTTGTTTTCATATACTAGAAATAAAATAGGGTCATAGTGTATTACGTGAATAGTGCAAAAAGTCAAACTGGGTCGAGTATTAAGGGACGGGGGGAGCACATAAGATGGTCTTACATAAAAAACTTTGGTATAATATAAGTTAACTATTAAAACTAATTAATTAAGCACTGTAACTAATTAGTTAAACATTGTAACTAATTAGTGGCATTGGTACTAATTAGTTAATCAATGAGACAAATTAGTTAAGCAATGAAACCAATTCGTTAAGCAATCAAAGTGGTCTTTTGATAAGGCGATCTTACACAAAAGTTGTCGCTCCGTAAGAACTTGTTCGGCAAAAGTAGTATTAACATATGTCAATTATGGTTATTAACTTGTTTAGTTTGGTTTGGACCGCACCAAACCCTATTTTTTGATGTTTTTCTATTTGGTGCAATGTGTAGTTTGAAAATTGCGGTGCGATTTGAAAGTTTGTTTAAACCGTAATTTGCGGTTTAAGTGTGGTTTCGAATGTTTTTAAAAATGTACCGTAAACCTTAAGTAATGGCCACAGGGTTGAGTCATATGATTGAATAATAAACAAACGAATCTCTTCACACTCAAACTTCAGAAGGTTCAAATCAAACATTTTAATTTGTGTTCCACATATCTTTGGAAATGTCATACGACCATATCAACAAGTCAACATTCTAAGATTCCATGGCATGGATTTTTGAAAGTTGGTTAATTTAAGACACGTGGGTCTTGCTTGTTGAACATGACATAAGAATGGAATATTGTTAGAAGTTTCTAAACAATGAAGGTTATGGGCCAAAGATGGATTTTATGACTTACCTATTTCACAAGAGTTTGAGAAAATATGGCTATATTTACTCAAAGTGAAATATGTGAAATGCTTCAATGTGATTCACAAAAGTGTATAAAATCAACTTGGCAAGAATTTTGGAACATCTAGGCTGGGTCAGGGTGATGTTTGCATGAGCCAAGAAAGATTATGTAGATTGTTTATATGGCATTATGACAATCGAAGCTCCATAAGAATATGGTATGTCCAAATGGAGAAATCGGAATCTATTCGATTAACAATAATCACGACTATTTTCCTATATAGTTTCTAATTACACTCTCAAGTGACTTTCACACTAAACAAAGTTGTCAAAGCTAAGGATAAGATGTCATAAGGATTGAACTTCGGTTCAGTACATCTTTTCAGTACATATATATCTAGGGTTGTCAAACCCAGTGGGAGTTAGTGTTTACATCAAACAAACTCAAGAATAGATATATGTTTCTTTATGAGCGACTCATAGAAACAAAAGGTATTCATTCTACCACAAATCCGAGAACATATGGTTGTTGCTTAAGATACTGTCTTTTAGGAAACCATCATATTTCCAAAAAGGCAAGTGGGAGAAAAATGACTCGAATGGACTTTGAGTCAAGCAACAAACAAATATAGGATACTTAGGAGTCTTTGGAAAAGTTCCGTACTTAGAAGCATTTGGAAGAGCTTCAGGTAGACTTTAGAAGTGCTTCAAGAGAATCCTAATACTCAAAGGACTTGAGTAATGTCTTTATAGACACTAACGTTTGATGTTCAATACCTAGGTAAATCGTATAAGGAATAGAATTCAACCAAGATAGATACATAGATATCTTGAGGAATGAAAACTATGAAGACTTTGGAAAGTGCTTCAAAACATACAACTTACAGGTTAGCTACGACGAATGAAAAAAAATCCCAAGTATGGTTTGAGGCCATCCGAAACATAAAGTATGGTTCGAGGCCATACAAAATGGTTTGAGGCCATTTCATCCAAAGTACCTTCATCTTGAAGAATCAAATCTATGATTTGGTTGATTTGCATAAAGGGTTCACTCCCATTAGTTGCCAACATGTTTTCTAAACATAGAACGTTGATTTGCATAAAGGGTTCACTCCCATTGGTTGCAAACATGTTTTCTAAACATACAACGTTGATTTGCATAAAGGGTTTACTCCCATTGGTTGCAAACATGTTTTCAAAACATACAAAGATGATATTATATTCATATACAAAAGAAAAGCTAGATTGATGGTTAAAGATTGTAAACAACTTCACGACGTTGATAATGTTGAAATCTTTTTCACCAAGTCGGAATGCTTGAACTATTTTGGATAAATCTAGCAATCATTGCATATGGTAATATGGAAATTGGAAAACGAAACACCTTACTCAATTGGACTTGTAGAAAGGACTTGTGTACATCACACAATGTAAAAGTTTTGGATGCTAGATAAAAGAGCTAGCTTAAGAGATCTATTCGTAAATTAAAGCATGCAATTGGGAATTGGACCATATTTGTCTAAAAGTTATACTTTTACAAAAGAATCAATATGTATAACTTTAAAATTCCAAATTGCATCACTTCTAACTCTCCATATTGGTATTACTAAGGCAGGATCAGCAGTTTACTGCACCCTTTTCTTGAATCTAGAGCCTTTGTAGTCCTTCTGTAGCCATTTCAGCAGGTATAACAGATCAATTTTTGAAGTTCTTATCCCCAGCCACTGCTTAATCTGGTCTAAAGCAGCCTTGCCGTAGACACAACCAAAAGACAGGTGCTCAAGAGTTTACCAGTGGCCTAGCTCTCTATTTTAAAATTCAACGCTAGAATTGGCTTACACATTATGATGGTAATTTGGTACTTTGTTGTCGTCTGAGCTCACGATCGAATTTGGAGCCTAATCCTTTTTAGGTGGAATTTTAATGACCATGGTTAAGCCATATTTAGTGTCATTTGAAAGCTCTATTAAGCCATATTTAGTGTCATTTAAAATTATTAATAGCTTCATTCAGCATTCCTCCCACTGTCATGGTCAAAGCCTAATTATTACCAAAACTGTTAAGCTTTGCAAAGATTGTCAGGTTGTATAGCGACTTAGTTGATGCTTTGAGGTATTTTATTGAGGTAAAAATAACCAAGAACAATAACTTAAGCTAATCTGATAACTGCCATGATTTCACTTGAAATAAATCTATAATTAATCTGGCAGTCGAAAGTTTAGCCTAAATATATCTATAATTAATCTGGCAGTCGAAAGTTTAGCCTAAATATGTTTGCAAACTTATTATACTTGTAGCTGTGCAAATATTTTCACTACCAGAAATTACTTTCAAGATGACAGAATTCTGATGCTATATAACTACTCGCAAGAAACAAGGATAATTACTTGAATATATACTCTATTAATCACTAACTTACAGGATCATGATGGAATGATGGATACTTACATCACATGAAGATCATTTCACAATTGTCTCCTGCATGACTTTCCTCCCAGTTACGTACTTGTGACACTCGAACATACACCTGCAGAAATGGTTGATCTGCATCGCAATAGAAAACACAAATTTCATAACTTATACCAAGAAGTATACTAAATTTATCAGTTAGACTAGTTTTTTTTATGGAGCATAGAATCACCTGTAGAAGAAATTACGGATGAAAGAATCACCCGTAGAAGCTATACAATCACACCTGCATCGATCTGTGCACAAGTTAACCATCAATATGTCAACACATAAACGTGAATGGAATGGTAGAACATAGATAAGATACATACTTCCCATCTCTAATGTGAACCGATTTGCTGTCAAAGAATCACTTCTACAATAAAATCTTCCCTATATATTTGCACAAGTTAACCAACTATATGTTCAATTATTGTTACTTTGATTGGGAAATTTACCCCAGACCTTGGTAATTGGCACACAGGTCTGCAGTACCAGACAGCAGCTGGAAGATGAATCTTCAGGATGACTGAATGACTCAGACTGCTGTCACCAAATTAACTCAGACTCCAACCTGGGAGTTTTTTAAGTCCAAGAGCCTTAATTTGAGTCCATGCATCATTCACCCCCTCCCATCTATTCATAGCAGCAAAACTATGAGCTAGTTGTACATAATTTCCAGCACATGCAGGTTTCAGCATCATCATATCTCTTGCAACAATTTCTCCAAGTTTAGCATCACCCTTCATCCGACATGCATCGAGAAGTATGCCCAAAACATCAGTTGTAGGGTTAGAGAACATTTTCCAAATGAATTCATATGCCTCCCCAATCTTTCCAGCTCGACAGAGCAGATCAACGATGCAAGCTCGATGCTCAAGTTCTGGTTTAATTCCAAAATCCCGAGTCATAGAATTGAATAAGCTCAGACCTTCAGAAACCATCCCATTGTGGCTACAAGAGAAGAGAACAGAAAGGAAAATGACACGATTTGGTTGATTCCATGAAATTAGAAAATCCGAATACAGCTTTAAAGCCATCTATCTCCCCTTTTCCATGACTTCCATATCCTGTGATAATTGTGCTCCATGAAACAATATCATGTTTCGGATCCGTCAAAGTTGTTACATTGGATCACGCTTTCATAGGACTCATTCAAGAATTAATCAATCTATCAGTCAACACAAAGAGCTTTGCATCCAACCTGACAGGATAAAGAAATGAAAAATAGAGGTATCTGTCATTTGTGGATTCTTAGGTAAAAATCAAATAGTCCGCAAAAAAAAGGGAGTATTAGTATACTATAAATTATAGTAAATTTATACATAATATGTATAAGAGTCAAAAGAAATATAGCTATATTAAATACAAAATGTTTTATATGATTTCCAGTGAGATCATACAAAACAAAGATCCGAAAGAATACTGAAATGATTAAATAAAGATCCTTGGAGGATAGTCTTCCAAGTGTTAAGTAAAAATCAGTCTGCTAATTATATTATGATATAGAATCATAAATAAGAACTGAAACTTCTTGACAGACTAGAAACTTTCTTAATACAAAAGAATCATAGATAAACACCAGATCTAAAAAAGAACAAGCCTATGACAGCAGCATAAAGCTTGTTTCATTTACCATATACTATTGTCAAAGAATGATGATGGTAAAGAGAGCACCCCTTATAGTCCTATCCAAGTTTATATAACATCAGCTTGGTGTCTAAATGAGGTATTCCACACAAACTTATAAAAGTACAATAACACTTATCCAGCAACTTACCATGTCATAAATAAATGACATTCGCCCAGGAAGAAACATCTCATTAGTTTTGGCGACACTCTGAGGCTTGATTATCCATTGGTATACAGGCTGAAAGAAATTTAAGAAAATTAGTAATCATTTAAGAAAGTCACAAACTCGAAGCTATTTGACATACTACAATCAAATAGCACCAACATCTGGAAATTAAAAATATCTGAGCACCTTTGTTGTGGCTGTCCGGTATGATACAGGCTGGTCGTCCTTAACTACCCTGAAAATGACAAAGCTTTCTTTAGGGCATACATGGAAGCAATAAGATAAGACTAAAATGATTATTTTCATACAGGCATACAGCTTCCCTCCCCCTGGCCATAACTAATTCATGTCTTTCAGCTATTTCTAGCATCTCACTGTACCATAAAACAGAAGAAAAATAACAGTGGGGAAAAAGGAGGAAGAAATATATATTTATTGGCTACTGCATTTTGTAGATTTTGAGGTCATACCAGGTCAAAATTCGATCATATTATTGGGCACCTTGCAGTTGCCGGTAATCACGGAGAAGGAGCGTTATGCGATCCTGTTTGCATATCAAATTTATTGGACGGGAATGTGCAGAAGACATTGGATAGAATTTAGAGAGACAAAATTTTCAATAATTTGGTAATTTCAGCAGGGATCTTGGGAGGTCTACTGGGGGTTGACATGGGACTTGTCTTTGAAATTTCAGGAGATTTAATCCCAAGCCCTTCTTGGTTAGTACTTAAGTAGCTAGAACTCCCACCTCCCTTATTCATATCAGCTGCTACTCCAGCAACAACTATAGATAATACAGCATCATCAGTTAAATCTGCTCACCAAATTCTATGCTACCCTCCATTCTAATTCAATCACAACCCTTACTAACAAGCAGCAACAGCAACTCAGTGAAAAACCCAGAAAAAACAGAATCAAATATGCAGTTACCTAGAAAAATATCTCTTGTTTCTTTTCCCCTTAATGGTTTTACAGAGTGCAGTAATAGAAGAATCTAATGAACAGTCTTATAACTTAGATTGACTTTTTCTGAAGAAATGGGTATTTTGGATTGGCTTCACTTTTTCAAAATAAAAGTTCGGTGTTAAATTTTACGAAGTATAGTTTTTCTATCCATCTGTCTAATGAGGACCGTACTAAGAAGAGGATTATGCAGAAAAATACGTCAATTTAGTGATCCTCCTTCGCCAGTGGGTGGTGTGAAACATGATACATTGTGAAACTTAGGCAAGGATCTCTTTACCGGGGTTGGTATCTTGTATTAAAAGTATTTTAAATAGTCTAATAGAGAGGGGGGAAAGTACTGCTAAATCCTAACCGGTCCAACTACAAACAGTTTTCAAGGACACACAAATTCTACATTGAATATCTTGTAAAATTTTAGATTTTAGATGTATCCCTTAAATTGCTGAAAATTTGAACATATTTTCGTTGAACCTGGCGACAAATGTTCCATTAAGCTCTTGGAAAGAACATTTTGGCTCTACAGCCTTTTACGTGACTGTTCATAATTCACTGCCATTCAGTTGGAGCTAAAAAGCATGTATTCTCTATTGTCTAACTGACTTAGAGTCATTAATACAGGTTCAAATAGTTACTGAAAAAGGGCTAGCTAAAAGAACCATTTCTTGTAACCTTTTGAATAGCTGCACCAATGTTTCAATTGAAGCACACATTATCTCTTTAACACAGAATCACAGAAACCATTCTAACATTAAAATTTCAGTATAATTTAAGGTAAAACAAATAGATTGAAGGTTATAACTGAATAAAGGTTAGAGGTTATAAAACAGATAGATAAAAGGTTATAAAAGAGCCACTTTACTTGACTTGAAAGTTGTTACTTTCCCAGTTTGGAGGAAAATGGATTTTCTGGTATGAAATGCAAAGTTACATAACAATTGTAGTTGTTTAAAGGGATGTGAATAACTTAATATGGTGGTGGAAATGTTCAAAGTTCAATATTAGCATACAGTGGCATAAATACGCCAACTAAAATTACCAAATTACCCTCTCCTTCTGTTTTAACTTGTACTCCGTCCACTACGTAACGAAATAATGCAAAATTAGACAACATAATGTCACAATTAGATAGAGGTTAAGTAAGCCGGTACAACATAGTACAAACTATATTAATAACAGCATCCCCTAATAGTTCAAGAAATTAAGGAACATGCTTAAAGTTACAAGCTCAAAATTATTTGATTCCCCTTTCTCCCAATGATATTATTTAGCAAGTTTGAACCCGTTTACCAATACCCAAAAGTCGAGGAACTGAACAAATATTAACAAAAACCAGTATTTGAAAATCAACCATACACTCTAACAACAAAAATGGTCTGTCTAGCCAATGAAATTCACACCTAGGGCCTTTCTTGGCAGTATTTTCTGGTTGCATTCTACAGCAATCATATTTTTAAACAATAAAGTTGTTGAATATGAGGAGGGTTATGCTAAATCCCACTACATTGTGCCAAAAGAAACCAAATTAAATGGTACTCTGTCGCTTACTCGTATCTAATTAATAGTAAAATACTTACAAGAACCTCAGTATACACAACAAATGAGAACTTATGAAGCAGAGAAAAGCACACCTGGTCAGCAGTGGAAACCCCCTTATTGTATCACCTCATATAACTGCAATTCCCTTGTTACCCAGTGGCTGCAGGATGACGGCCTGTACAGCTGAAACAGTTAGAAGCAATTTGTTCGCAGAAGCTGATTTCTCGAATATATACCAGCAAATCAGGACCAGCACCCTTCTCAATCGATCTAACACGTACCCAAGCGAAGTTAAACAGCATGATACGGAAAAAAAGCCTATTGAATCACACAAAATTAAGCCTAGGTATTGAATAATATAAGCACTCAATGATTTAGACAAGTTGCTAATTTTCACATCAATTAATTACATAAATTAATAAAAAAAATGTAAAAAAACGTGCAAATTTAAGCTCAATTCTATGAATTACTCAGCAAACACAAATTACGACTATACATATTCTGGTGATGGGAAGTTCCTCAGCTTATAGCAACGAAGTCTCAGATCCTGCGTTTCTAGCAAGGATTTTCAGAACTATTGAAAAGTAACATGCATAAAAAGTGTAAACAGCATTTTGATGAGAAATTTAATGAAAACAATGGAGAAATCTATATTTCTTTGTTTTTCATCAGATTTTTATTTTGTTTTCTGCACAGCTAAACTGATCAGGACTGAGCAGAGCAGGACTGATCTGATCAGGACTGATCATATCAGGACTGAGCTGATCAGGACTGATTGTATCAGGACTGAGCTGATCAGGACTGATTGTATCAGGACTGAGCTGATCAAGACTGATCAGAGCAGGACTGATCTATTTTCTACGTCATAAATAGCCTAGGACTGATCTATTGTCATGTTATTAGCATTATCTACTTTCTAAAATCAACAGAGAGATAAAAAGTTCACGTGTGTTCAAAAATACTCTAAACAACTCCATAGAGAAGCACTAAAAAAAGCTAGGTAACGACTCTGTACCATAAACCCTTACTCGCAAGTTCAAAATAATTCAACAGAAGAATACAATGTCGTTCTTTCTAACAATAGAACCTAAAGTGTAGCTAAACATATTGATCTTGTTTGCCTTCTCTATAGGGAAAAAAAATATTATAAGCGATAATAAAATTAAATAAACTTTAAAATAGACATAAGTAAAATAAGCACCTCTATATAAAATAAATAAAACATAATAAATAGAGAAAATTTGTTTTTCCCAATCAAACGAGGCCTATGATTAAGAGGAAGAGGGAGTATTGTTTTGTAGATGAATAAATGTGAAGCACAACTGTGTCGAAACTGTCAATCCACATATTTTCAATCCATTATTGCAAAAACACAACACCGGCAAAAGCCTCAAGTTCAAATTTCACTATGTCTGCAATTGTCAATTCAAGGTAAAAAAGAAGGCACTCACGAGCAAGATTCTCAGTTTCATCATCCAGCTTCCGGGTGTTTAGAGATGTGCCACTGGATGCAGCTTTGTTCGACCCAGCAGCCGCTGCAACCATAAAAATTAGCAAAGTCATCTGAAATTAAGGTTAATTCACTGCCAAAGGATCTGTTTGCCTTCTGCAGCACTGGTGACACATACTATAAACAAGTCTAATATCAAATATAACACAAGCCAGCACTTCATTAACACCGATCATCTTAGCACAGATCAATCCTGATAAACTTCGCAAGGCAACATAACAGCTAGCTGAATCACAAAATCCTCTTTTAAGTTATCACAAACTTCAACAATCTCCAACCCAACATACCAATGAGTCAATGACCAACTAATACAAAGTAATTAAAATACCAGCACTACTTCTAGAACCCTAAGCCCTAGTCCCTCAATATGATGTTCTGCAATGAGATGTTGATAAAAATTAATCTCCAAAAGAGAACACTCAATTGTTTAGACAACTTGCTAATTTCAACTATAATTACTTGCATACATTAATAAAAATAAATAATATCCATCGTGGCATATTACCTTAAAATATTACTTCGGAATGCAAGTATAGCATAGTCCTTCAAGACCAACACTTTCAAGAATGTAAGCAACCTGAAACATAGAATAAAACATGTCAACACGAGAAAAGCTAATGCTAAGAAAGCCTGATAATCTATCAAAAACTTCTACATTATCTAAGGTAAGTACCTTGAGCTCCTTAATTGAAAAACAAGAGCCCACTGCAAGGCGATTTCAGGGATAGCAGTCAAATTGTTGTTACTGTGAATGCCATCAAGCAAAAGCATCTAAGTCTAATGAAATTACCTAATATCTAGGGTCTAATCTCTTGTTAACTGATTACTTTGGTTTTGTATTACTAGTTAAGGTAAATTTATTTTCCCAGTATTCACAAATATTGCAAAGTCTAGTTATATACAGCTTACCTATTGTGGGTAAGGATAACCTATCAAAACAACAATATGCATTTATATTCAGTCAGAAATCACTAAATGCAAGAAAAATCTTGGGAAATTCAAGCATATCAGATGTTATAAACAGGAGTAAAATATAAAAAATCTCATCCAATGAAACCACCAACAAACTAATCGGTTTGATTAATAAGAGGTCGGAGGGGGGAATACCCAAAACAAATTCACGGGCCATAGTATTGGCTTTAGTAGCTAGCAACGTTGAAATTGAGAAAGATAGTAAAGCCTAAACATCAGGTATGCAATTGGCAATAAGAACATAAATGTAGAGGCAACCCGGCCAACAACACAACATACCGCACAACAGTCTGTAGTTACTATCTGCTGAAAAATTATTTTCCATCCTTTGCCAAACCAAACAACGTAAAATGATAGAAATGGGGAAAATCGTTTTCCATGAAAACGTTTTATTCCTTACCAAACGGAGCCTAAGAGAAAAATAAATCTCACCATATGATTATAAGACCCCGTTTGGCCAAGCTCTTAGACCAGCTTGTATGAGCAAAAAACAGAAATTTGGCCAAACAATCATATTTTGTGAAGTGTTTCTGACTTTACAGAGGCCCAAAGTGCTCCTTAAAAAAGAAGCTTGCATTTGGAGCTTCTTGAAATGACTTGTCGGGGACCCTGCACCCAGATTTGCTAATAAAAACGCAAAAATCCGAAGCCAAGACCAATACTCTAAAGCTACCAAGTATCAAAACTAATGAAAAGAAAACGTCCAACCCAACATAAAATTCAAGCTTTCAAATTTCAACAAACATTGGTTGAGTCATCTATCATAAATTCATAATAGGGACTAATAAAACAACAATCCAGGGTAACAAATAAAACAAACAGCAAAGGTATTATAAGTTTATTCATATAATGGTGTTTTTTTGTATTGTTTACGTTTTCCTATTTTAAGGGAAATGAATGGCACAAAGAAGCATACACGACCGAGGATGCTTCAAGGGCTTTTAAGCTAACTCTTCTGTCCCGAGCTCAGCAGATTCAAAACTGAAAAGTAGTATACAGCAAGAGTGTCAGTGTGTGTTATAAGAGCAAATTCATGGTAATTTTGCAAAGACATACAACACTACTGTTGAAAGTTAACAGCACATATTTCACGACGCTAGATAAGTTTTTGAACCTAAAGATTCAACTTACCAAACAAAAATAAAATTTAAAGAACCACTTGTTTGGATAAGTGGACTGTAAATCTATTCTCGGATGTATGATTTCATGAAACTTAGGTCTGGCTTTTGAAAAAATCCCTTTTGTGGTTACTAACTTCATTTTAGTTTAGAAATCATGCCTCTGAAGAAGTATGTGACAGAAGTGCCGATTTCGGTAGCTTGAAAAACACATTCTGTACCTGGTTTCAGTATGGCAAAGTTCTCAAGCTACCATTAAAAAAAGAAGTTCATGATGTTTAAGAAAACTAATGGAGATTCACCACCAATAGGGCAGGTAAAATGAAGAGCAAGACCGAGTCAATCCTAATACCTAACATTTGGTTGATACATCAGAAGGTTATGAGCATACACGCAATCGATACGGTGTGATAATTGACTATCAGAGGAAGCCACATGGTTCAGTTGGCTTGCGAAAGAGTAGTCGTGCAAAGCACCGGTAATCCCAGAAGCCCATCAACAAAAATCCCACCCAAAAAAGAGAATAAAAATTAAAGGGGTGGAAATTTAAGCTACGGTTCTATGAAAAACTCGGCCAACGCAAATCACAACTGTGCAAGTGAATTATTATTGATGATTTTGTAAAAGCATTGAAATTTAAACAACAATTAAACAACAACATCAGCATCTTTGTTGTAATAAGCAGAAACATAAAACAACTAGGATCTATATGCAATATAAATGACTAAGAAAACCAATAGAAATTAAAAAGTAATTAAAATACAGCCATGATCGAAACTAGCTACATATTAACCCTAAATTAAAACATAATAACAATATGGTGAATTCTTGCATAAATCTGTTAAATTGCAAGAAAATTATTATCAGTATGAATAAAAAAAATCAAACACACAAATTCCGGCTACAAAAGTAAAAAAATAAACAAACCTTCAAGAATTTCTTGAGTGAATTGGGCGAATCTATCTGACAAACCAAACAAGCTATAATTCTACAACACACAAACGAATTTCTCAGACGAATTTCGCCAGGAAAAAAACACTAATTTATAGATGCTTGAGATGGTTTTGTTTGGGCAATTATGAAGACGAATTAACCCGCTGGGATTTCAATCCTTAAATATTGAGAGGAATGAGATTATTGCTACAAACTGGGAAAGAATTTGAGGATTTTCCGACGAAATTGAGGGGATTCCGAGAGCTTGAGTGATTCTCTAGGAATGTTTCAGAGAGCAGTTGATTGTTGAGAGTGAGGGTTGAGTCGGTTGTTTGAGGGAGTAATTCGTGGAGCAGGGTGTGGGAGCAGGGTAATTAGAGTTAGGCGGGATATCTTTTTGGGGGAAATATTTGGCGAAATATTAACACGTGGGTTTCACGTGTTTTTTTATGGTAAATAGCGACGCTTTAATGTGTCGTAATATATTGCGACGCTCTAAACCGTCGCAATTTGCAAAGTAGTTTCCGCGCCCCAAAACCCTTGCGACCCTTTGTTACACCGTCACAATTATTCCGCCTACATATGTATCATTTTCCTGTAGTGATTCATATGTAGATATGGAATCAAGTTTGAGTTCCATGAATATTTTAAGTATTGGGTGAAAGGCCTATATCTATAAAACATTAAATGCTTGATTTTGGGTTTGAGGCCCACAAATTGGTAAGCATTTGGTTTAAACATTTATCATTTATGAAATCATATTTCACAGATCATTTAATCTTGGTTTAGTATTAAATGATAAGTCCATGTGATTCAAAACATTCAAATGGGATGTCAAGATGAATTCTTCGACAAAGAAACACCCATAAGTGAACTTGAATATTGAAATCACAAAAGGATCCCTAATCCAGGTCATTGAAAGGATGGACGACCAATGACTAATGAAGATTAGATTGCAAGTAGATTACTTAGTTTTGTTTCTTGAACTAGAGTGACTGGATGTCAGAATCTTTTGCATAGATACTTATTGGATCTTGTATCGAATTGACCATGAGAACACTTTAAGAGATTAAAGTCATGTCATAGGTAGTTCTCATTAATGGTGATTAGAAACCGTTCCTCAGAACATGAGCGATTATGTCTGCTCGTTTGAGAATTAGTTCGCTTTGATACTAGCTAAACGTCGCACCGTAAAAGGAGGCTATAAAAGTAGTTATTGGGCGTACTATGAATCAAAGTGAGTGTTTATAGATTGCAAGAATGGATTGTCCTCCTATCTTTGATAGGATATGGTGTTGTTGTGTAACAAGGCCTTTCGGAGAGTTAGATACTGTAAAATGCATGGCCGTGCTCACAATGGTTAGGCTTAACCTTCTGCAAAAGTTTGACAGTTGAACTCTGTAATCCGAGAAACACTCTGGACCTGATAAGGATGGCTTGGATCTTACCTTATGTTCAGTAAGTAACACTAAGTGACAAAGGAATGTGGATGCACACTTGTCTGAATGACAAGTGGGAGATTGAAGGAACTATGTCCTTCACCCAAGGTGCATTAAGTCTAATACCAAGGTTCAGATTAATTGCGAACAATTAATTCAGTGAGATCAAGTGATCGGAACAGCTAGCTGGAGCAATGCTTCCGATCAGTGAGTTCTAATGGATATTGAACTCACAACTTACTCTTGACTGAACCTACAAGGTCACACCAATGACACGTAACAGATCACCGGATTAAATGAATCGGAAATTTATTTAATAGCTTTTCCGGAATTAAGTTGGAAACGTATTATACGATACGACCTTGCATCGGAATCGTATATCGTATCGCAAATATTCGTAAGCTAGGCGAGACGAATAAATCGTATCGTACGACGGTGATTCGTCGTATACGAAACGATAAATTGTTAGGTTATGATACATATGACATTTACATAGATCATGCGGAAACAACCATTAACCCAGGAAACATATTATTTACACATAATCATATAGCATAATTAGATGCATACTCTTTGTTGCGTGCCCTCCCTAGCTGCGCCCGAACCGAACAAGAACAAGTCTTTTAGGACTCCAAGTGTCGTCCCTCCGTAGATAGTCCACAGCACGTCCGGATCCGCCTTAAGATTGACCAACTAGAATCGCCCTTAAGGTACTAGAAAATTTCGGCACTTTTGAGCAAGATGTGTGTTTGATTTTCTCTCAAAAAAAACTCACTTTTGAATACTTTGAAACTTGTATATAAATTATGACCCCTAGGCCTTTATTTATAGAGTTATGGAAAAGGAATCGTAATCCTAGTAGGATGCGAATTAATTGGAATTAGAATCCTACATGAATTCTATTTAATTAATTTATCCAATTAGGAATAGACATTTAATCATACACTGACTCTTGCAGATTCAGGAATCACGCATGAGCACAAACTCACACACACACGGCAGCCACAAGGACTGCCCATGCGTGCGAGCTGCAGCCCACGCAGCAAGGCCCACGCATCCGTGGCCTTGGCGCGCGCTGGGCTTGTGGCGTGCGTGCTTGCTGGGCGACGGCCTGGCTTCGTGCTGGGCCTTCGTCCGGCAGGCCTCGTCCGATGCTAATTCGTACGATACGCTTCCGATTAAATTTCCATTTCCGGAATCTATTTCCGATACGAACAATATTTAATATTTCCGATTCCGGAATTAATTTCCGTTTCGAACAAATATTTAATATTTCCGTTTCCGGAATTATTTTCCGATTCCGGCAATATTTCCGATTCTGACAATATTTCCGTTTCCGGCAATATTTCCGATTCTGGTAATATTTCCATTTCCAATAATATTTTCCGATACGTACCATGTTTCCGTTTCCGGCAACATCTACGACTTGGATAATATTCATATTTCCGATACGATCCATATTTCCGTTTCCGGCAATATCATCGTTTCCGGAGTATTCATTTCTTGCCTGTGACGATCTTAGCTCCCACTGAAACCAAGATCCGTCGGTTCCGAATATTCATAGATGGAGTATTTAATGCCATTAAATACTTGATCCGTTTACGTACTATTTGTGTGACCCTACGGGTTCAGTCAAGAGTAAGCTGTGGATTAATATCATTAATTCCACTTGAACTGAAGCGGCCTCTAGCTAGGCATTCAGCTCACTTGATCTCACTGAATTATTAACTTGTTAATTAATACTGAACCGCATTTATTAGACTTAACATAGAATGCATACTTGGACCAAGGGCATTATTTCCTTCAGTCTCCCACTTGTCCTTAGGGACAAGTGTGCATTTCCTAATTCCTTTGTCGCTCGATGCTTGCTCTTGAACATAAGGTAAGAGTTTTTATCCTTATTATGTCCAGAGGTGTTCCTCGGTTTCAGAGTTCAACTGATCAAATAAACAGATAATCATAGCCTATGATTCATCCGAGCACGGCCATGCATTTCACAGTTTCTGGCTCTCCGAGTGGCCTTGTACAACTTTTAAGCATCTCATCCCGATTTATGGGAGGACAATCCCAATCTTGCGATCTTGAGATTAGACTTCGTTTGATAGGTGATTACCTGAGCGTTGCCTTTATAGCCTCCTTTTACGGTGCGACGGTTGGTCAACGTCAAGGCAACCAGTTCTCAAACAAGTAATCTCAAATCACTCAGGTATTGAGGATTTAGTGTCTAATAATTTAATGAAATTTACTTATGACAGACTTTCATCTCTTACAGTAAAGTTTCATAGGTCTTGTCCGATACTAGTCTTCCCAAAGTAAGTATCTATGCAAATGATTATGACATTGCCATGTCCACATAGTTCAAGAAACAGAACTACTAGTCATCTTGCACTCTAATCGTCTAACGTTTTCTATGCGTCCAATTTTATAGAAAACTCCAATCAGGGACCATTTTCAACCTTTGACATTCAAGTTCACTTGATAGACATTTCTTAGTCACAGGACTGGTCCTGACAGTCTATCTTGAATATATCGTCAAGTTGAAGGGACTCATCATTTAATAAACCACAAATTAAATGGAAAAATGAATTTCTTTCATTTATTGTGAATGATTAACCAATAATGTTTTACAAAGATTTAAACTCTAAAACTTTAAAACATTAAACAGAGACATCAAAGCCATTCTCCAATATGCTTGATTCCCATAGCTGCAGTGTGCGAGTTGTGCTTCGCTTGCGGCAGAGGTTTAGTTAATGGATCTGATATGTTGTCATCAGTTCCAATTTTGCTTATCTCGACTTCTTTTCTTTCAACGAACTCTCGTAGAAGGTGAAATCTACGAAGTACATGCTTGACTCTCTGGTGGTGTCTAGGCTCTTTTGCCTGTGCAATAGCTCCGTTATTATCACAATACAGGGCTATTGGTCCTTTAATGGAGGGGACTACACCAAGTTCTCCTATGAACTTCCTTAGCCATATAGCTTCCTTTGCTGCTTCATGTGCAGCAATGTACTCCGCTTCAGGTGTAGAGTCCGCAATGGTGCTTTGCTTAGCACTTTTCCAGCTTACTGCTCCTCCGTTGAGGCAGAAGACAAACCCAGACTGTGATCTGAAATCATCTTTGTCGGTTTGGAAACTTGCGTCCGTATAGCCTTTAACAATTAATTCATCATCTCCACCATAGACCAGGAAGTCATCTTTGTGCCTTTTCAGGTACTTCAGAATGTTCTTGGCAGCAGTCCAATGCGCCTCTCCTGGGTCTGACTGGTATCTGCTCGTAGCACTGAGTGCGTACGCAACATCCGGGCGTGTACATATCATAGCATACATTATTGAACCAATCAATGATGCATATGGAATCCCACTCATTCGTCTACGCTCATCAAGTGTTTTTGGGCACTGAGTCTTGCTTAGAGTCATTCCATGAGACATGGGTAGGTAGCCTCGCTTGGAGTCTGCCATCTTGAACCTATCAAGCACCTTATTGATATAAGTGCTTTGACCAAGTCCAATCATCCTTTTAGATCTATCTCTGTAAATCTTGATGCCCAATATGTACTGTGCTTCTCCTAGATCCTTCATCGAAAAACATTTCCCAAGCCAAATCTTGACAGAGTTCAACATAGGAATGTCATTTCCGATAAGCAATATGTCGTCGACATATAATACTAGGAAAGCAATTTTGCTCCCACTGACCTTCTTGTATACACAAGATTCGTCTGCGTTCTTGATGAAACCAAAGTCACTGACTGCTTCATCAAAACGTATATTCCAGCTCCTGGATGCCTGCTTCAATCCGTAGATTGACTTCTTTAGCTTGCATACCTTTTTAGCATTCTTTGGATCCTCAAAACCTTCAGGCTGTGTCATAAACACAGTTTCTGTTAAAACGCCGTTTAAGAAAGCAGTTTTGACATCCATCTGCCATATTTCGTAATCGTAATATGCAGCGATTGCTAACATTATTCGAATAGACTTTAGCATTGCAACTGGTGAAAAGGTTTCATCGTAATCCACACCGTGGACTTGCCTGTAACCTTTTGCAACCAATCTAGCTTTGAGAACTTCAAGTTTCCCATCCTTGTCCTTTTTCAGTTTGAAAACCCATTTGCTTCCAATGGCTTGGTAGCCATCTGGCAAATCGACCAAATCCCATACTTGGTTTTCAGACATGGAGTCTAATTCAGATTGCATGGCTTCTTGCCATTGCTTGGAGCTAGGGCTCGTCATAGCTTGCTTGTAAGTCGCAGGTTCATCACTTTCAAGTAATAGAACGTCATAGCTCTCGTTCGTCAAAATACCTAAGTACCTTTCCGGTTGAGATCTATATCTTTGCGATCTACGCGGGGTAACATTTCTAGATTGACCATGATTCTCACCAGATTCTTCTAAAGATCTCTGAGTTTCATCCTGAATGTCATCTTGAGCATTCTCTAGAGTTTGTTGTTCGACTCGAATTTCTTCGAGGTCTACTTTTCTCCCACTTGTCATTTTGGAAATGTGATCCTTCTCCAAAAAGACACCATCTCGAGCAACAAACACTTTGTTCTCAGATGTATTGTAGAAGTAATACCCCTTTGTTTCCTTTGGATAGCCCACAAGGATACATTTGTCAGATTTTGGATGAAGTTTGTCTGAAATTAATCGTTTGACGTATACTTCACATCCCTAAATCTTAAGAAAAGACACATTTGGAGGCTTTCCAAACCATAATTCGTATGGAGTCTTTTCGACAGCTTTAGACGGAGCTCTATTTATAGTGAGTGCAGCTGTATTTAGTGCATGTCCCCAAAATTCTAATGGAAGTTCGGCCTGACCCATCATTGACCTGACCATGTCTAGCAAGGTTCTGTTCCTCCGTTCTGACACACCGTTCCATTGTGGTGTTCCAGGAGGAGTCAATTCTGATAGAATTCCACATTCTTTCAGATGGTCATCAAATTCATAGCTCAGATATTCACCGCCTCTATCAGACCGCAGTGCCTTGATCTTCTTGCCTAATTGATTCTCTACTTCACTCTGAAATTCCTTGAATTTGTCAAAGGATTCAGACTTATGCTTCATTAGGTAGACATAACCATACCTACTGAAGTCATCAGTGAAAGTGATAAAGTAGCTGAAACCACCTCTAGCATTTGTACTCATTGGTCCACATACATCTGTATGGATTAAACCCAATAGTTCATTTGCTCTTTCTCCAACTTTAGAGAAAGGTTGCTTTGTCATTTTGCCAAGTAAACATGATTCGCATTTACCATAATCCTCTAAGTCAAATGGTTCTAGAATTCCTTCCCTTTGAAGTCTTTCTAAGCGTTTCAAGTTTATATGGCCTAATCGACAATGCCACAGATAGGTGAGATCTGAATCATCCTTTTTGGCCTTTTTGGTATTTATGTTATATACTTGTTTGTCGTGATCTAATAAATAAAGTCCATTGACTAATCTAGCAGATCCATAAAACATCTCTTTAAAATAAAACGAACAACTATTGTCTTTTATTATAAAGGAAAATCCCTTAGCATCTAAGCAAGAAACTGAAACGATGTTTTTGGTAAGACTTGGAACATGGAAACATTCTTCCAGTTCCAAAACTAGCCCGGAGGGCAACGACAAATAGTAAGTTCCTACAGCTAATGCAGCAATCCGTGCTCCATTTCCCACTCGTAGGTCGACTTCTCCCTTGCTTAACTTTCTACTTCTTCTTAGTCCCTGTGGATTGGAACATAAGTGTGAGCCACAACCTGTATCTAATACCCAAGAAGTTGAATTAGCAAGTATACAGTCTATAACGAAAATACCTGAAGATGGAACGACTGTTCCGTTCTTCTGATCTTCCTTTAGCTTTGGACATTCTTTTTTGTAATGGCCTATTCCATCACAATAAAGACAGCTTGATGTGGACTTGTCCTGCTTTGATTTAGCATTGCCCTTGGACTTTCCACCTTTCTTGAATGGTCTCTTTCTAGCCTTGAGTAAATCTTTGGCTTCACAGTCCAGTACTATTTCAGCCTTTCTGACAAGGTGAATAAATTCTGCAACTGTTTCTTCTCTTGGTTCACTTAGGTATTGTTGCTTGAAGCGACCAAACCCACTGTGTAGTGAATTGAGCAAGACAGAGACTGCCATCCTTTCGCTTATTGGTGTTCCTAGTAGACTTAGGCGATCAAAATATGAACACATAAGATCCACATGGAACCTCAGTGGGACGCCTACCCTCTGTTTAGTGCGAAGGAGCTGAACATGTGTTTCTTGGACCTCCATCCTATAACACCTGTTGGGAGAACTAACCTTTAGCCCAGACATTGATTCAATCAACTCATGGACGTTCAGGTCCCTGTCCTCCGTACTTCCACGACAGATATCCCTCAGATTCTTGATGAGCGTAAAAGGTTCATAGGCTACAAACCTTCTAGCCAAATCATCAGGGATATTGTTCAGCATGAGACTCATAACCTTTTTGAGATCCGCATCCCAGGCGTAAAATCTCTCAGGGGTCATGTCTCTGGCATAGTAGCTTGGCATGGGATGTGATAGTACATACTCAAGTCTATTGAGTTTGACTATTTCAACTAGCTTAGCTTCCCATTCAAGAAAATTTGTCAGGTTCAGCTTGACCATAAGCTCAGAACCCATGATGATGTTTTGATTGTTGTTTGCCATATTAAAAACTACAATTGAAAAGAATAAACAAATAAATAACCATTCACAGTTTCTCTTAATAAACTTAAATTCTAGCATACATGCATAATTCAATGTTTATTAAGCAATTTATTCAAGTTATGTGTTCCGGCAGGTGTGAATAAAAAGATTCCAAGACCCTAAAACCATTGAAGAATTAAGCACAGTTTGTCGACTCAATTCTAAAACATTTTAGGTAAGCAAAAGCCTTTTGCTAATAGTCTAGAAACTACTCTTGGTTGATAGGTACGTCTAAGAACTTATTAGGTAAACCTATCGATTTTGCCACGACATAAAAGGACTCCTTACTTATATCGTTGAGTTTCACCAAAACTAACATGTACTCACAATTATTTGTGTACCTTGCCCCTTTAGGACCAATAAGTAACACCTCGCTGAGCGAAAACTATTACTAGATTGATGTAAAGGATATCCAAGCAAGTGTATATTTTGGCATGGCACCTTTTAACTCAATTTTTAAGTTTGGAACTTAAGGCTCTTACTATGTTGGTTAGATTTTAAGTGAACTAAAATCCTTAATCATGCAACATAATCAAGCTTTTGATCTCATGCATTTTAAGACATATTTAAAGCAATAAATAACTTAAAACATGCATAAGATATTTGTGATCTAGTATGGCCCGACTTCATCTTGAAGCTTTGACTTCAAAGTCCGTCTTGAAAATCTCCGTGGGAGGCACCATTTTCTTCAAATAGGATAAGCTATAACTAATTACAACTATTTGATGGTACGCAGACCATATTTGAATTGAAAAATAACTTTGGTGCTTTAGACCAATTACATTCAAATTAATGGTACGCAGACCATATTTTCTATCCTATTTGGGCCATACTAGTCACTTCATAACCTGCAAAACAGTACATATACAATATATACCATTCACCCATTCATTATCATGAATGGCCCACATAGCTGGTTAGTAAAACACATTATGCATCACGTAAACATTTGCAGCAATTAATCAAGGTCACCAATAATCTACCAATTATTCAGTCCTTATTAATTCTAATCGAGTTGTTTTAACCTTAAGGATTTGTAGACCTAATCAAGAGTTTATGACTAAAAAGCGCTCCCACTCAAACCAATAAATTCATATGCTTTACTAATTTTAAACATAAAATTGTATTTCTAGTCTAACCGGAAACATACAAATTTAATTCAAATTTAAAGCTCATATAAATTTATAATTGAATCCAAAAATTTAATTTAATTTCAGTCGCATTTAAATTAATTCATGATTTTAATTTTAGTAAAATAATTAGAATAAATTCCATTTATTATAATTATAACATTCAAAATTAAAATCCAAGAAATTAATTCAAATTATTAATTTTAAAATTAATTAAAATTACGTGAACTGAAATTTTCAAATTAAACATTCAAAACGATCTAATCGAAACGCAAACACCCTACGCGTTGCACGCCCATGGGCCGTACGCACACAACCATTGCTGGCCATGTGCGCGCAGCCCATGCGCTCGTAGCATAGCTGCTGCTGTCCCAACGCAAGCCTCCGCACAGCGCCCCATCGCACGCGAGCTATTGCTCGCAGTGCGCGCGCGAGATCGTTCGCTGGGCGCGCTGGCTCGCTCGCTGGCGCGCGAGATCGCTCGCTGGTGCGCGCGAGCCATCGCTCGCTGGCGCGCGAGATCGCTCGCTGGTGCGCGCGAGCCATCGCTCGCTGGTGCGCGACATCGCTCGCTGGGCGGGCGACGTCGCGCGCTGTGCGCGCGAGTGATGCTGTGCGCATCGCTCGTGGCACGCGAGCTTGCGCTCGCTGCGCGCGAGGCTGCGCGCACTTGTGCGAGGCAGCGCGCGTTGTGGCGCAGCTCGCTTGCTGCCCACACGCGACTGCCTTGGCTCGCCCCTCGCCCATGCCCATACGTTCATTGCTCGTGGCACACGACACAAGGCAGGGCTGCTGCCTTGCGCTCGTGCACTACGCCCTTGCTCATTGCATTCGTGCCGCACGGGCGACGAGCTCCCTTGCTCGTCGTCGCATGCCCGCATTATACAACACCCCTTAAGGGTAACACGAAGCGTCCATTGCTTCGTGCGTGCAAGTTATTTGAACGAATCGCATAAAAATTTAAAATTTATATTTAAAATTAATGACAAATTAATAAATATTATTAATTTCATAATTTTAGGGCGAAAAAATCGAAAATTTATTATCCAATTGATTTCCGATTGTTATGGATTCAAGTCTAGGTCATAAAAATTTAAAATTTATCGTAAATTTACAATTTTTATGGTGGTTTTTAATCATAGGTTTCTAATTAAATTACAATTAATTATGAAAATCAAATTAATTCTAAATTATTCTAATTTTCAACAAATTAATCATAATTACAAATTAGATTGCATAATTAACAAGACTAGGCATTCAAACTTGTTAAACATATGCAGTAGGTCAATCAAAAATTCAAGATTTATCAACAAGAATCGCAAATATTTAATTTAACATCTTAAATTTACGAAATTTTGCATTCGAAAAACTAAAACCTTCGAAAAGTCATAGTTAGGCTTCGAATTTAAGAATTCTGGGTTCGGCAGAAAAATACTTTTTTTGTCAAAATTTTAGAATGCCTTTTACATGCGGAATTGACACAAAAATCACTCAATTCGGATGAGTAACGAAGAAACTGCCGAAAAACTGCGTACATATAATTAAATAAACGCAATTTGCAATTAATTAACAATTACGAAAATTAATCACCCCTTTTAATTCTTGCAAATTTGTAATATTTAACCATGTTCATGCAATTTAGATTATGAAAATAATAAGGGGCTCGTGATACCACTGTTAGGTTATGATACATATGACATTTACATAGATCATGCGGAAACAACCATTAACCCAGGAAACATATTATTTACACATAATCATATAGCATAATTAGATGCATACTCTTTGTTGCGTGCCCTCCCTAGCTGCGCCCGAACCGAACAAGAACAAGTCTTTTAGGACTCCAAGTGTCGTCCCTCCGTAGATAGTCCACAGCACGTCCGGATCCGCCTTAAGATTGACCAACTAGAATCGCCCTTAAGGTACTAGAAAATTTCGGCACTTTTGAGCAAGATGTGTGTTTGATTTTCTCTCAAAAAAAACTCACTTTTGAATACTTTGAAACTTGTATATAAATTATGACCCCTAGGCCTTTATTTATAGAGTTATGGAAAAGGAATCGTAATCCTAGTAGGATGCGAATTAATTGGAATTAGAATCCTACATGAATTCTATTTAATTAATTTATCCAATTAGGAATAGACATTTAATCATACACTGACTCTTGCAGATTCAGGAATCACGCATGAGCACAAACTCACACACACACGGCAGCCACAAGGACTGCCCATGCGTGCGAGCTGCAGCCCACGCAGCAAGGCCCACGCATCCGTGGCCTTGGCGCGCGCTGGGCTTGTGGCGTGCGTGCTTGCTGGGCGACGGCCTGGCTTCGTGCTGGGCCTTCGTCCGGCAGGCCTCGTCCGATGCTAATTCGTACGATACGCTTCCGATTAAATTTCCATTTCCGGAATCTATTTCCGATACGAACAATATTTAATATTTCCGATTCCGGAATTAATTTCCGTTTCGAACAAATATTTAATATTTCCGTTTCCGGAATTATTTTCCGATTCCGGCAATATTTCCGATTCTGACAATATTTCCGTTTCCGGCAATATTTCCGATTCTGGTAATATTTCCATTTCCAATAATATTTTCCGATACGTACCATGTTTCCGTTTCCGGCAACATCTACGACTTGGATAATATTCATATTTCCGATACGATCCATATTTCCGTTTCCGGCAATATCATCGTTTCCGGAGTATTCATTTCTTGCCTGTGACGATCTTAGCTCCCACTGAAACCAAGATCCGTCGGTTCCGAATATTCATAGATGGAGTATTTAATGCCATTAAATACTTGATCCGTTTACGTACTATTTGTGTGACCCTACGGGTTCAGTCAAGAGTAAGCTGTGGATTAATATCATTAATTCCACTTGAACTGAAGCGGCCTCTAGCTAGGCATTCAGCTCACTTGATCTCACTGAATTATTAACTTGTTAATTAATACTGAACCGCATTTATTAGACTTAACATAGAATGCATACTTGGACCAAGGGCATTATTTCCTTCATAAATAATATATCGAAAATATATTAACGCGAATACGAGGAGCGGCCCACGAGCCGAGTGCACGAAGCACTCAAGGCCCATGGGCGCGCGCGCGCCAGGCAAGCAAGCAACACAACACAGCAGCGAGGCCCATGGCCGAGGAGTTGTGCGCGTGCGGGCCGAGACCACGACACAGCAGCAGCAGCGCGGCCCACGGCCCAGCTTGCTGTGCGTGTCGGTGTGATGGTGCGCGAGGCTTGCTAGCCGGCCTTGCCTCAAGGCTTGGTCGGTTAGTAAGGTTATGTAAATAACCTTATAACCTTTTTCCAACTAATCACAACACAATACACACAACCCTAGGAGAAAACAGAGAACCCTAATTCTCTCTGTGCCTCCAAGGTGTGTTCATCCCAAAAGCAAAGTATCTTGATCGATTGTGTAAGCTACGATAATCAAGACGGATCTGAACGTGTCGGTGAACCAAGTAGAGGAACGACAAGTGGAGTTCTTTATTCGTGTTCGTTGACAGATTATTGTGGAAAACACGCTTCGAATGTAAGTTTTCTTAATCTATGCTTTATACATGCTTCCTGGCTTTGGGAATTGTTTCCGCACATGTTATTATGTTTAACTGTATTCCCCTACAGTATCTAATACCCAAGAAGTTGAATTAGCAAGTATACAGTCTATAACGAAAATACCTGAAGATGGAACGACTGTTCCGTTCTTTGATCTTCCTTTAACTTCAAGCAATCTCTCTTCCAATGCCCCTTCTTCTTGCAGTAGAAGCATTCGGATTCAGAAGTGGGTTGACTGACCTTCCTCTTTTCAGACTTGGCGCCAGTTTGCTTAGTCGGGCTGGCCTTCTTGCCACCTTTCTTAGCATTCCTCTTCTTACCAGATTTCTTGAACTTGCCCCCACGCACCATAAGCACATCTTGCTTATCACTTTTGAGCGTCTTTTCAGCGGTCTTCAGCATACCGTGAAGCTCAGTGAGCGTTTTGTCCAGACTATTCATACTGTAGTTCGGCTTGAACTGATCATACCCGCTATGAAGAGAATGGAGGATGGTGTCTACAACCATTTCCTGAGAGAATTTCTGATCTAGCCGACTCATATTCTCAATGAGTCTAATCATTTTGAGAACATGTGGACTCACGGGCTCGCCTTTCTTAAGCTTAGTCTCAAGAATTTGCCTATGAGTCTCGAATCTTTCGACTCGAGCCAGATCTTGGAACATGTTCTTTTACTCACTGATGATCGTGAAAGCATCTGAGTTGATGAACGTTTTCTGTAGATCTGCACTCATGGTTGAAAGCATTAGACATTTCACATCCTTGTTTGCATCAATCCAACGATTGAGGGCTGCCTGAGTGACCCCGTCGCCCGCGGCTTCGGGCATCGCCTCTTCCAGGTTATACTATTTTTCTTCCTGCATAAGAACTGTTTATGCCAAATTTCGTATGGACGACCTTTGGTTGGGACATAGACGACTAGATAAAATAAAGTATGCAAATAACGGGAGATAAATGACAGAAAATAAAGAGAGACGAGACAAGAGATGGTGACGCGGAAAACCCGAAAGGGATAAAAACCGCGGGTGGCAATGAGTCCACCAATCTACTATGTTGTCGGCATAAATAGCCTAGGTACGTGAGTACAAGTACAATGTATATTTTCGTATGTAGACATAGTTAACAATAAAGCGTGACCATAGAAGGTATTGGGGAATATGTAGAGTATATAAATAGGCCAGGGAATGGTTAACGGACAAACATCCGTAAAAGATAAGGGATGGCGTATGGTTTATAATATGATCGGATGTCTTTTGGTAAGATAAGGCAGAATGTTAGCAAGGTCTTCTGTATAAGATAATATGGGAATAGGATAAATAAGGGTGATTAAGAGTTTAGTGGAATATCTAGGTGGAGCTTAGAAGGTGGGTTTATTCTTGTTGATGGCATGAGCTACGGGAAAGAGCTTCTTGCTTTTAGGTGCAATGAGTACGTCGTCTACCAGGAGTAGCAGGCATCAGGCATAGTTTGGGCATATATTTAGACGGAGGTATAGATAATGGAGAAGTGTGGATTTTATCGTAGATCTCGGAAGTGCCTTATCATTGTAGAGTGGTGATCTTTATATAGTACTAGGTCTAGCATAAAAGACGGAATCATGTTGTTAGTTGTTCCATGATACTCTCAACCGCCTCCACGATCTTCTCAACTGATCGCTTGATCTTCTCTAACCGTTTTCTTGATCCTTGTTAGCTTCCTTGACCTTGTCCAACAAGCATGAAGTGGGGATAGTGGCTCCTTGAATATAGGAACCAACCTTGACTGCTTCCTTAATAGGATCCGAGGACGGATTGACTTGCGATGACTTGTTCCCGCGTCGACCTCACGTCGTACAAAACGACCAATAACAATAGCCCCCATTTTCCTATTTGTAGGGAGTCGAAAGTTAGGAAAATAATCTTCAAAGTCTTCCTCCGCGTTGATTTGATGTCGATGCTAATCTGTCATTGTCTTCGTCTTGTCCGTCGTCTTCCATACTTAATCTTGATCAGTGGCGTCGCAACTTGGTGTCATCCATGATTTTTGACAGCACTTGATGTCATCATGCGTATATTGTTGCTTCATGTCGGCGTTGGTGTCCTTAGCTTAATTAGATGTAAACCTGACATCTTGTGAAAGAATTATTCCTCTTAACGAGCATAAGACAACAGAATGTAATTCTCAAAAAACCTGTGCGAAAACATATATGTTAAGACACAACGTTAGTTAGGTATCTAGCGTCATGGCCAACTTTTGTATCTTCGTCTGTCGTTTGATATTTGCGGGCGTCACGGCCAACTGTTGTACCTTAGTCCGTTGTTTGATGTTTACAGGCGTCATGGCCAACTGTTGTATCTTAGTCTTTCTTCTGATGTTTACAGGCGTCATGGCCAACTGTTGTATCTTAGTCTGTCGTCTGATGTTTACGGGCGTCATGGCCAACGATTGTATCTTAGTCTGTCGTCTGATGTTTACAGGCGTCATGGCCAACTGTTGTATCTCAGTCGGTCATCTGATGTTTACAGGCGTGCCTCTATTGTCGCTGTTGTGTGACATCTATCGTATGCAGGCGATATAAGACTCTTCGTTTGTTCGTAGTCATGCGAAGAATTTAGAGAAGGAAGTTGCATCGATTGGGCACAAGGTCGAATTATTTTAGTCGGATGTAATGTCGTGTGAGGGTAGGTAGCAGGAGACTAAGTTGAAGTTACAGGTGAATGAAGTGAATGATTCGAAGCAACCTTATGACGAATGTCAAGAAGATTCGAAGGGTTGTGAGGTTTCCTATAAAATGAGGACAAGGGATAAGATGCTTTGATGGTGTAGTTTATGGCAGAAGACTTTAGCCTATGGGATTTTTAGAACAACAATTTAAGTAGGTTTTGAGCATTCTGGGCTTGCTTTGTTTTTCGTCAGTGTTGAGGGGGAAAGACATGTGTTTTTCAATTTTGTATTTGTCGATTGGTTAGGCATTTGGACAAGCGTCGGGGGCGCATACACGTCATTAGCTTAAAATGTTGTTTACGCTGTCTCTATTGTTCGCTGTGTAATAGATGTTACCTGTGAGGTACTCGAAGAACGAAGTTATGTGCACATAAATAGTACCTGTGTATTCTGTAGTGGTCGCGCTTAGAAGCGACATGTCGTCGTTGGGATCCAATAAGTTTAAGGGTCATGACCATGGAGACGTCGTCGCTTGTAGTTGATAGCGTCGTTCGTTGATGTCGTCTTCTGATGATGGCGTTCGTTGCTGTTGCCGTTGGTGATATCGTCAACAAGTGATCTGTAGAGAATAAAAAAGGTAGAGGTGGACGTTCGCTTGATGCGATGTTATCGTTAATTTTCAAATAAATAAGATGAAACATAAATATAATTGCGTTTGGAAAGATATATTCAATGCGACAGATAACAAAAACTGAAATTGAACTTTAATCGCAGTGTAGTGAAAAATGTAATAAATTAATTAACGCACGAAGTAAGTGTTAGATATTACTTAATGTGGGCTCGTGTAACGAAATTGCGTCGTGTCGCTGACTGTCCCTTGATGACGATTCTACAATTGACAGCATTGTCCTGATGTCGTGACACCTCTGGTCGCCGATCTTGTTTTCGTTCCTGAGATCACTGTCATCGCTTGTACCACCGTCATCACATCTGGCGTCGTCCCGTCACGTTGAATGAGATTGACGCACCGCTGGTCTTGACACTGTCTATTCCACGTTGGTCGACTTATTGGTTGATCCTTTCTTGTTAATCGGTTGACGTCCTATGACTTGTCGTCTTTGGGAAATCCAATGACTTTTCTTTATCCGCCTATTTTGTCATGTGATAGTGGTTGAGACCCCAATGTTTGTACATTTTTCTTAGCGTCGTGCCTGTTACCAAAATCTCACGACAAGATCATCATGAAAATAAATTGTATCACATCGTTAGTTAAATTTCAAAGTTGTAACAAGTATATTAAACTGAACAGGAGTATGTACTATCTTGCCCCCCTGTGGCGGCTTTAGGAAGATATCACGACTGAAGTCGGCCACAGATATGATGACGTTTGTTTATGTTTGACGCCGTACATGCGTGCCAGTATGATGCAACCTCTAAACGTCTCATGTGTCATCATGGGCATTGATGATGATTATTCGACATTCCAATTTCCTTAGCTTTCTCGGTAGTCTGGTGGCGTCGTGTCATCAGTCATTGCCATCTCGTGGCGTCGGGGCATACCCTCATGATCAAGGTAATCTGTTGTCATTAATATACATACTAACGCGTATAGTTGTGGCATGTCGTTAGTAAATGAAAAATAGTTATCACGGATGATATATGAGAAAATTTCAATAGGGTATGTGGTGTTAGTTTATAAAATTTTGACGTCACTAATAAATGAATTGAGTCACTCATACCATTCGATTGTGTTGATGACCATCCCGATCTGCGATGTAAGTGGCAGCGACAATACGTGTATATTATAAATAAAAGATAACTTACTTCGAAAGTATGTTCATACCTTTAGCCCCCATTGATATTCATCTATCAATCAACGATCTGTTGGCGAACTTACGAAGAAATATATTGTTAAAATAAAGATGTTCGATAATTACTTCACCGTACCATGTTTAACGCCAAGAAACTTCTTGTCGTCATAGGGGTAACCAGAATGGTCGCGTCCTGCTGTCGTGACTTGTTGTCGTGGTGTCATGTTGTGTCGTCGTAACCTCATGTCGTGTCGTGACCTCGTGTAACACTATCACCAAATAAATTAAAAAATGTTAGATATTTATTTCTATGTGTCATACTTGACGCCAAAGGATTTCTTATCTTCTTATGTGGCTGATCGCGTCCTGCTGTCGCGACATGTTGTCGTAACAACGCGTTATGATGTGCTGGTGAAGAACTTGGTGATGAGGACATGGGAAAAGGACACGACGTTGGGTTTATGATGTCAAGTGGTTTGATGTTGGTGGGGGGTGAAAATATGATGACATGGAAAGTGTGATGGCGAAAGGTTAATTTTTTGATAGGTGATTGTGTTGTAGGCTTGGCAATGTTGATGTGGGAAGTCACTTTGAGGCGTTACGTTTTTTGGGTCCGGTTGTGTGAATAGTCATTTGATGTCGAGCCCCCGATGTTACGTACCTGGCTAACATCTTGTCTACAACCACATTCTCATATGAAAAGTTTACTTTTAACTAAACTTGAAATCATAACAAGTGACATGCATCAACATGGTAATAATAATTCAGATACTTTCGAAAATTAAATCGCATAAAAAATATCGTATAAAATTTAAATCAAATAAAGTATATATACTATATGCTCACGGCCTTCTAACGTTGGTCGCCTGCGTTACTCACGAGTCACGACCTTGCCAAGCGACACGTCAGTACCTGTAGACAAGACAGTACCTTGTCACCTGCATTCTAACGTCGGTCGCCTGATGTACTCATGACCTAGCCAAGCGACACGTCAATACCTGTAGACAAGATAATACTTGGCGACACGACATGATCAAACGACAAGTGGTGACTACGTTAGTACAAAAAGTAGGATAACAACGTATAGCATATATTTCAAAGTGCTTTTGGAAATTAAAACAAGCAAAGTATACTATATAAAAAGCAAATCAAGTATACTATATGAAAATTAAATGAGATAGAGTATACTATATGCTCCCCTGTGGCGACTTCAGGACAACTACAAATTCTCCTATTTGATACTTGGACTGAAGTTAGCCACAAAATCTAGTATTGCCGACAATTTGTTGTTGAATCTCCATTTGTCGTCTTCGTTTTTGGAGACGTCGTCGACTGATGTGGAGGTGACGTCGGACGAAACTATGTTGACGTCATGTCATTGGTGGATGACGTCACGTGTTCGCATCTGTTTTAGTGACAACAAGGACTAGAAAAAATATTAGTTTAAATTAAAATCACTGGGATTGAGTTTTATACCATACTTCTTGCGACGTCAAGTGATCAAATCGTCTCGAGATCTTATCAAGGTACGAGACAACTCATATTGTATCTTGTTTGTGGTGACATCTGCATGATGGTCCGTGACGTCTAGAACGAAACCTATTTTCGATGTCATCAAGCGTTAGTGTCGTTGTTGTCACGATATGCATCATCTAGGTTGAATTCGACCACTCAGACGCGTCACTTCTAGCGATGACACCTGCTGATGTCGACACCTGATCTGGCGACGACATGTACCCTGACGTCATTCCACATTCCATCGACCAACGAGCCTGGCGACGACACCTGACCCGTCGACGACACCTGACCCGTCGACGACGCCTGACCGTCGATGACGCCTTACCGTCGACGACACCTGACCCGTCGATGACACCTGACCGGTCGACGACACCTGACCCGTCGACGACACCTGACCGTCGACGACACCTGACCGTCGACGACGCCTGACCCGTCGACGACACTTGACCCGTCGACGACACCTGTCATGTTGACGACATGTGCCCTGACGTAGCTCTATCTCTTGGTGGCGACAAAGTATGACAACAATCCATAGCCTGGCGACAACTTTATTGGTGAACCCAAGTGGGTCGGATATTGTGTTTGAGAGGATATTTGTGGATATGTGTTTGAATATAAATCTAGCCATCTCCCCACAGACGGCGCCAAACTGTTTATGCCAAATTTCGTATGGACGAACTTTGGTTGGGACATAGACGACTAGATAAAATAAAGTATGCAAATAACGGGAGATAAATGACAGAAAATAAAGAGAGACGAGACAAGAGATGGTGACGCGGAAAACCCGAAAGGGATAAAAACCGCGGGTGGCAATGAGTCCACCAATCTACTATGTTGTCGGCATAAATAGCCTAGGTACGTGAGTACAAGTACAATGTATATTTTCGTATGTAGACATAGTTAACAATAAAGCGTGACCATAGAAGGTATTGGGGAATATGTAGAGTATATAAATAGGTCAGGGAATGGTTAACGGACAAACATCCATAAAAGATAAGGGATGGCGTATGGTTTATAATATGATCGGATGTCATTTGGTAAGATAAGGCAGAATGTTAGCAAGGTCTTCTGTATAAGATAATATGGGAATAGGATAAATAAGGGTGATTAAGAGTTTAGTGGAATATCTAGGTGGAGCTTAGAAGGTGGGTTTATTCTTGTTGATGGTATGAGCTACGGGAAAGAGCTTCTTGCTTTTAGGTGCAATGAGTACGTCGTCTACCAGGAGTAGCAGGCATCAGGCATAGTTTGGGCATATATTTAGACGGAGGTATAGATAATGGAGAAGTGTGGATTTTATCGTAGATCTCGGAAGTGCCTTATCATTGTAGAGTGGTGATCTTTATATAGTACTAGGTCTAGCATAGAAGACGGAATCATGTTGTTAGTTGTTCCATGATACTCTCAACCGCCTCCACGATCTTCTCAACTGATCGCTTGATCTTTTCTAACCGTTTTCTTGATCCTTGTTAGCTTCCTTGACCTTGTCCAACAAGCATGAAGTGGGGATAGTGGCTCCTTGAATATAGGAACCAACCTTGACTGCTTCCTTAATAGGATCCGAGGACGGACTGACTTGCGATGACTTGTTCCCGCGTCGACCTCACGTCGTACAAAACGACCAATAACAAGAACTATTTGCAAGTTCCTTTGCCAGTCAAGGACGTTTTTCCATTCAACTTCTCCTTTTCGAGAATTGATCGGATGTTGAATGAATTGTTGTTTGCCATAGTTAAAACTACAATGGAAAAAGAATAAACAAATAAATAATCATTCACATTTTCTCTTAATAAACTTAAATTCTAGCATACATGCATAATTTAATGTTCATTAAGCATTTTATTCAAGTTATGTGTTCCGGCAGGTGTGAATAAAATGATTCCAAGACCCTAAAACCATTGAAGAATTAAGCACATTATGTATTTAGACTCAATTCTAAAATCTTTTAGGTAAGCAAAAGCCTTTTGCTAATAGTCTAGAAACTACTCTTGGTTAATAGGTACGTCTAAGGACTTATTAGGTAAACCTATCAATTTTGCCACGACATAAAAGGACTCCTTACTTATATCGTTGAGTTTCACTAAAACTAACATGTACTCACAATTATTTGTGTACCTTACCCCTTTAGGATCAATAAGTAACACCTCGCTGAGCGTAAAACTATTACTAGATTGATGTAAAGGTTATCCAAGTAAGTGTTATTTTGGCATGGCACCTTTTAACTCAATTTTTAAACTTTGGAACTTAAGGCTCTTACTATGTTGGTTAGATTTTAAGTGAACTAAAATCCTTAATCATGCAACATAATCAAGCCATAATCTCATTCATAATTAAGACATATTTAAAGCAATAAATAACTTAAAACATGCATAAGATAAATGTGATCTAGTATGGCCCGACTTCATCTTGAAGCTTCAACTTCAAAGTCCGTCTTGAAAATGGATTGGAAAATCCGTCTTGAATTTCACCATGGGAGCCGCCATTTTCTTCAAATAGGATAAGCTATAATTAAACTAATTACAACTATTTGATGGTACGCAGACCATATTTGAATTGAAAAAAAAACTTTGGTGCATTAGACCAATTACATTCAAATTAATGGTACGCAGACCATATTTTCTATCCTATTTGGGCCATACTAGTCACTTCATAACCTGCAAAACAGTACATATACAATATATACCATTCACCCATTCATTATCATGAATGGCCCACATAGCTGGTTAGTAAAACACATTGTTATGCATCACATAAATATTTGCAGCAATTAATCAAGGGCACCAATAATCTACTAATTATTCAGTCCTTATTAATTCTAATCAAGTTGTTTTAACCTTAAAGGATTTGTAGACCTAATCAAGAGTTTATGACTAAAAATGCTCCCACTTAAACCAATAACTTTATATGCTTTACTAAATTTAAACATAAAAATGTATTTCTAGTCTAACTGGAAACATACAAATTTAATTAAAATTTAAAGCTCATATAAAATTATAATCGAATCCATTAATTTAATTTATTTTCAGTTGAATTAAACGAATTTAAATTAATTCAAGGTTTAATTTTAGTAAAAAAATTAGTATAAATTAAAATTTATAATAATTATAATAATCAAAATTAAATCCCGAGAAAACAATTTAAATTATTAATTTTAAAATTAATCAAAATTATTTCCGAATTGAAAATCTAAAATTAAAACTAAAACGTGTCAATCGTCGCAAGAAGGGGCACTTGGGCTTGCGCCCAAGCCCCATCGAGCCACGAGGCCGCATCGCCCCTCGACTGACCGTTGCACAAGGCACGAGTAGCAGCAGCCACGCGCAAACGCAGCAAGCCAAGCCACGCTTGCGCGCAGCCTGCTCGTCCGCATCGCATCGCAGCAGCTCTCCCTCGCAAGGCATCGCTCGCTGCACGCGAGCCACCGCTCGCTGCGCGAGGCAGTGCGCGTTGTGGCGCAGCTCGCTTGCTGCCCACACGCGACTGCTCGCAGTGCCTTGACCATCGCCCATCGCCCATCGCATAGCACACACGGCTAGCACATTTGCCTCGCGCGCGCACCATGCTATGTTGCTCGCTGCATTCGTACCACACGGGCGACGAGCTCCCTTGCTCTTCGTCGCGTGCCCGCACTATACAACACCCCTTAAGGGTAACACGTAGCGTCCTTTGCTTTGTGCGTGCAACATTTATGAGCGTTTTTCATAAAAATTTAAAATTTTTAATTAAAAATTAATGACAAATTAATAAATCATATTAATTTCATAATTTTAGGGCGACAAATCGAAAATTTATTAATCAATTAATTTCCTATTAACATGGATTCAAATCTAGGTCATAAAAGTTTAAATTTTATCACAAATTAACAATTTTTATGGTGGTTTTTAATCATGGACACCTAATTAAATCATTAATTAATTATGAAAATCAAATCAATTCTAAATTATTCGAATTTCAACAAATTAATCATAATTACAAATTAGGTTGTATAATTAACAAGTCTAGGCATTTAAAATTGTTAAACATATACAGTAGGTCAATCAAAAATTCAAGATTTATCAACAAGAATCGCAAATATTCAATTTAACATCTTAAATTTACAAACTTTTGCGTTCGAAAAACTAAAACCTCCGAAAAGTCATAGTTAAGCTTCGAATTTGAGAATTCTGGGTTCGGCCGAAAAAAAAAGTATTTTTGTCAAAATTTTAGAATGCCTTTTACATGCGGAATTGACACAAAAATAACTCGATTTGGTTGAGTAACGAAGAAACTGCCGAAAAACTTCGTACATATAATTAAATAAACGCAATTTGCAATTAATTAACAATTACGAAAATTAATCACCCCTTTTTAATTCTTTGCAAATTTGTAAAATTTAACCATGTTTAAGAAATTATAGATCATGCAATTAATAAGGGGCTCGTGATACCACTGTTAGGTTATGATACATATGAACAACATAAATCATGCGGAAAAACCTTAATGACAGGAATCATATTAATTGCACATAATCATATAATTAGTCTAGGATGCATACACTTTGTAGCGTGCCCTCCCTAGCTGCGCCCGAACCGAACAAGAACAAGTCTTTAGGACTCCAAGTGTCGTCTCTCCGTAGAAAGTCCACAGCACGTCTGGATCCTCCTTAAGATTGACCAACTATAATCGCCCTTAAGGTACTATTATTTTCGGTTAAATAAGGCAAGAGTTTTGACTGATTTTTCTGCTTAAAAATCCTAGCTTTGAATACTTGAAATCTCGTGTATAAATTTGTGACCCTAGGCACATATTTATAGAGTATGGAAAAGGATTTAAAATCCTATTAGAATACCAATTAGTTTAATTAGAATCCCTTTAGGACTCTATTAAATAAATTCTATCTACTAGGATTAGGATTTCATCATAGAACGAATTCCAATAGCTTTAGGATTCGTACCGCACACAATCGCACACGAGCACGAGCATCGCACAGCCCGCGCAAGGCTCGCGGCCCACGCGAGCTGCACAGCTCGCAGCCCACATAGCTCGCGTGCGCGCCATGCCTTGCTGGGCCTGGCCTGGCGCTGGGCCTGGCGAGGCTTTGGCGTGTGTGTTGGGCGCTTGGCTTGCTGGGCGCGGGCCTGGCTTCTTGCTGGGCCTTCGTCTAGCAAGTCTCGTCCGATGCTAATTCGTAAGATGCGCTTCCGATTAAATTTCCGATTCCGAAATTCATTTCCGTTACGAACAATATTTAATATTTCCGATTCCAGAATTAATTTCCGTTTCGAACAAATATTTAATATTTCCGTTTCCGGAATTATTTTCCGATTCCGATAATATTTCCGTTTGTGATAATATTTCCGTTTCCGGCAATATTTCCGATTCCGGTAATATTTCCATTTCCGATAATATTTTCCGATACGTACCATGTTTCCGTTTCCGGCAACATCTACGACTTGGATAATATTTATATTTCCGATACGATCCATATTTCCGTTTCCGGAAATATCATCGTTTCCGGAGTATTCATTTACTTGCCTTTGACGATCTCAGCTCCCACTGAAACCAAGATCCGCCGATTCCGAATATCCATAGATGGAGTATTTAATGCCATTAAATACTTGATCCGTTTACGTAATATTTGTGTGACCCTACGGGTTCAGTCAAGAGTAAGTTGTGGATTAATATCATTAATTCCACTTGAACTGAAGCGGCCTCTAGCTAGGCATTCAGCTCACTTGATCTCACTGAATTATTAACTTGTTAATTAATACTGAACCGCATTTATTAGACTTAACATTAAATGCATACTTGGACCAAGGGCATTATTTCCTTCAAATTGTAGCAAGGGTAGTCTTCCCCCTCTCGTACAAACATACCGTTCATAGTTAGATTGTATTGTTGCAGGATAGGCCTTTTAGCTCGCGTTCGTTTTCAGAAATTATTCTTCCATGCGCATTTGGCTTTTGCACAGGGTGGTTTCCCCCTTTTTTGGTTGATAACCTAAACCAAAGAGGGGAGAGAATGTAGGTAAAGGGAGATAAGTCATGTCTTTCTCTCTTATGCCTAGTGGTATTCCGGGGAAGTAGCCCTGGGATAGCATCATTTTTGGTATGATTTTTGATGCTCGGGGATCCAAGAATGTTGGGTCGTATGCCTCAATGGCTTGGACAGTTTCTTCCATTTAAAAGTCGTACAGATCTTCTCCTTTGTTCGTTACTTCAGTCATTGAGCAACTGACGTCAAGTGGTGGGGAGTGGATAGCTATTGCTACTCCGTTACGGTTGAGCTTAAACATTTGATGCAGAGTTGATGCTACACCTCCTAAGTTATGGAGCCAGGCGCGTCTTAAATGTGGGCTTAATGTCCACTACCTGGAATTTCGTAGTTCTAGCTACGGGTCCAACTTGGATGGTAAGTTTAACTTTGCAATACACTTTTCGTTTGGAGTTGTCATAAGCCCTTATTCCTTGGGTTGATGGTTGGAAATCTACATCTTTCAGGCCCAGGAATCTAGCTGTACAGAGTGGGAAGACCTTTACGGCCGAACCGTTAACTACCAGTCCAAGAGGGATTTTTTTACCTTTGCATCCAATCACTAGGTAGAGTGCCTTGTTGTGTGTACTTCCCTCTCTGGGTAAGTCTTTTTTAGTGAAGACTATTGCCCAATCTTCTGGGGTGATGTCAGTGGGGACTAAAACATGGTCCAGGGACCTTATCACTTTGTCGCGGTGTATTTTTGAAGTGCATATTAAATCCAGATGGTTATCTCCGCTTTGGTTTTCTTCAATTATCTCAAGAAAGGGTCCTCTATGACTTCAACCCCGGTATTAAGCCGTGTGGTTTCGGGAGTTTGCCGAACTGGGATATCTTCCACAGGCGGCGGGTTGATATCAGGTTGGTATATTCTTCTAGATCGTTTCAAGTTGTCGACTTCGGGTTCGTCTGTATCGGGGTAGAGGACTCTTACGGGCCAATATTCGGTAAAGTAGTCTTGGCCTACAGCTTTATCTTAGAACAAATAGGCGTCTTCAGTGTCACCATCCCATATGCCGCACACGTTACCAGTATAGTCATCTGCTGATAATTTGGCTAATGGTTTCTCTTGAGGCGTTATGTAGTGTAGACACCTACTTTTGTCCCCATTCCCGCAAGGGAAAGGTTCGATGATGAAAGCATAAAAACTCCACTTGACAACGCATCTCCTATAAAATAAACGAATCTCGATTCCCCATTTCATTTCACCCGAAACCTGCTATTTATGGAAACCTGCTAAAAATAGTAACTGCCGTAAAAGATAGCTTCTAAAAGTGGCAAATCATAAAAGATAGAAACCTGTCAGAATTAGGTGTTGCACTCCAACATAAATCCTAAATGAGATAGAAAACCGCGAGAATCCTATTCCTAATAAGATTCGGAAATAAGAGTTACGTATTAATCAAAATCCTAACAAGCCTAGAGTTCGTAACGGGCCCAGACGCATTCCGTCATGAAATTGATACGCGCTAAAAGACTCGAATTAATCTCAAACTCTACGGATTTTAGGAATCCGAATCCGACTAATCAAAACTGCCCAGATCCTATTTTCAACGCCTGGCTCTGGGCGCCGGAATCTTCGGCGCCCAGGCCTGGGCGCTGAAAGTACCTGGGTACGTCTCTTTTCCTAATTCTTTGCGGATTAGAACTCTGCAATTCTATCTTTCCACGAACTCTTCCCTATAAATAGGCCCCTAGTTTCGACGTGAAACAACACACAACAACACATAATATATTCTGAGTATTGACTCTAAACCCCTTAGCCTAAGCCTCTCGCTGCGAAACTGTTCACGCGTTCTGTCGCAATCGATCCATAAATCGAACAGAACGTATCCTGTCCCATAATTGAGATTCGTTAAATAAAAAGGAGAAATAGCAAAGTCAAAGTGGTTAGTTTTCTGAGAACCGTGACGCACCTCTCAAGGGTGCGTCGTAATGTGTCCCTTTTCGATGATTTAACTGCTTTCCTCGCCCTTGTTATGAACTGTTAAACTAACCTAATATGATTGTTCTATCACGCCTAACAAATATAATATTTTTGGGAAATCGGATTCTCATGCTAGGTCCCTTAATGCTATTTAAATCAGATAATCACGATCGAATTAGTAGTATATGTTGCATATTGCTAAAATCAATTCAGATTAGTTTAATAGTTAATGCATGTCCCTTCAATTATTTATGCTGAGCTAGTAAGGATATCCTGCCTCTGGAGTTATCGACGAGCGAATTACTCCTCTCGGTAATTACAGTCCCCCGAACCCTCAATCTCTACCTTGCGGGTGTATATTGAGAGATCCCCACACCAGGGATCACAAGGGAACCTACGGCCATTATGGTCAAACATAATTGCACTCCCTTTATGTCACGATAACCGGGTTTTGTCAGTTTTTCTCATTGTCGTTAAAAACTGAATGGCGATTCCTATATTACTAGTCAATTGGGTGTATACTCACAGGAAATCCAATTACACTTGATTGAATAAAAAGAATCGTCACACCCACGAGAGACAAGGTCACGCATTAGCCTCGAGCTTTTTCGACCCCCTCACAGTGGCGACTCCACTGGGGATAGTGAAGGAAATACTCGTGCTTGTAGGTAATCAAAATAGCCGAAGGGTGAATCCTACCCCGCGTTTATTTCCCCATCAAATTGGGACGACCTGAAAATCAGCATATTAATGTGAACGGGCAGAACATCATAACGAATCTCGGCTCCCTCTGGAGTTGGGACTAAGGATACCTTTTTTCGCCAATAGGGGGGTGCATACGCCGCGCATGTTTCCCACTCGGTACTTGTGCAGGTAGTACACCTATCCCGAACCCAATCGCTCGCCCATTAGGTCCCTCTTGCCTGCATGCCCCCTTGGCTTGCACTTGCGGGTTGGCCTCTTGAGCGAAATTCGTCTGTTGAAGACACTACCTCGACCGGGGCATGTGTTGGATCTACGATTGAAGCGGTACTAAGCCAGGCGCAAATACTACCCATAGAAGCCTATCATAAACTACGTGGCATATTTAATTTTCAAATCCATGTTTGTAATGTAGTTATGTGTAGCGAAATATGTGATTGTGTGTGACAAACTATCCTAGAAAACCAATGACCTTAAAAATTGCCCAAACATTCATAGACTAATTTGCCAAAGAGTTATACCGAAACACGTGTTCCGCAAACCCGAATGATCGCCACAAAATAAGCGACGCTCGGGATGGCCTGTAACGAATCCCACAAACGCTGTTACGCGTAAAGGACATTATTAGGCAAGCACGCAAATCGAAGTCGCATAAACAGAAAACAGAAAACGAGAACCAGCCAGGGACGCATTTTCAACGCCCCTGGCTGGGCGCCAAAATTTCTCACGCCCACAGCTGGGCGCTGAAGTTGCTGCTTGGCTTTCTGGTCAGGCGCAGCAGCCTCGGTGCCCAAGCAAAAAGAAAGTACGTAGCACAAAAAATGTTCATCAAAAGAATTGCAACGAGGGCGTAAGAAAAGCACTCGATTTCAAAAGGCGACTGGCGAAAAATTAATAACTCTTTGTGTCGTCGTTAGGCCTCCTACGACGGCAATGCTCGGCACCAAAACCGAACATGCTAACAACTATGAATGTCACACGGGCAAGTGTTTCGAAAATCCAAAGAATGACCAAAATAAAAGAAACCCCCAAAAAGTGTACCGACAGAAGAAAGAGCGAAAAGAAAACATCAATTTAGAGAGTCGAAGTCTAGACTAAGTAATGCTTGAAACTTTGGGAACCTAAACTTTAGCTTATCTTATGCCTAGGACTGGTCCTGCCACTTGGTGCCGATCAGGGAATCAACGGCTAGTGCGTCCCGAAGATATATACATCACCAAAACCAGGTTTAGTAACTCCAAGCTCCGTCCGTCGTCCCACATTTCAAGGATCTCCGCTTCCTCAACCTCGATTCGCACCTCCAAACATGTCCATCGAAGATTTGCGAGACCAGATGGTCCAAATGACCCAACTCATGGGCCAACTGAAAATGGAAAACGAAGCCTTAGTGGCCTCGCAAGCCAAAAATGACCTCGAAAACGAGAAGAGGATTGAAAAAATGGTCCTACAGCAAACCATGGGGAGCAAATACTTCTCCCTCGAGCCTGAACCTTTTTCTAGCAAATTACCAGAAAAGTTCAGTTCATCTGACTTACCAAAGTTCAAGGCCACGGACAACCCCCGTGATCATCTCCTGAGCTTTGTGAATACCATGAACTTGAAAGGCGTGGACAAGTCCATGTACCTACTTGCCTTTCCTTTGTCCTTGGAACCTGTGCCGCTCAAATGGTACTATCACCAGGACCCTAAGCTCTTCCCCACTTGGGAAGACTTTGCCAATGTCTTCATCAAGCAATACTCGTCGAACATGGATTTCCAAGTCACCATGCGCGAGCTGGAAGTTCTCTTCCAAAATAAAAATGAAGGTTTCACAACCTACTTTACTAGATGGAGGGACCAGGCGGCCCAGCTAATCAATAGGCCTCCCAAAACAGAATTGGTCCAAAAATTCATTGACAACCTGGACCCAGCTTACAGACAACACCTTAGGTACCTGGGACTCGACACTTCCAAAAGAGTTTATAATGTGGGAATAAAAATCGAGGACGACCTCGCCAAAACCATACAGAGCAAACCCATATATAAGACCAACACCTATAATCGGGGTAACACATCCCAAACCCAAGAAGTCCATGCTGTAGAAGAGGCTCCCGCCCGAAGATACCCTGTAAGATGGGTCCGAGACCGAAAATTTGCCCCACTCGGGTCAACTTTGGTACAAGCCTTTGAAAGACTAACCAATCAAGGAAAGTTGAGACCTATAGGCCCCACCCGTGACCCTCATGTCAAAAACAAATATTGGGTCGAAGGTACTTACTGCAAATTCCATCAATGAAATGGGCATGACAATGAAAACTGCTGGAATCTAAAACATACGATCCAGGACATGATAGAGGATGAAGTAATACCTCTCCCTAACGTTGGCAAACCCAACAACAACAAGAGCCCACTCGGCTCTTATCACATCTCTCTCGACCAACCAGAGAATTTCGACCCCATGGTGTATATTACACCTCAAGGTGCACCACTCGCTGTGGTACCTATCAAGGGGGAAGTGTGCGGTGTGTGGAACGATGATGCTGAAGATATTTACCTATCTCAAGTCTCGGGCCATGACCTCTTCACTGAAACTTGGCCCGGGTATGCTCTCATTGACACCACCCCTCAGGAGCCCGAGGTCGATAACCTCACCCGATCCGGAAGGATATACCAACCGGATATTCACTCACCTCCTATGGACGACATCCCGGTCAGACAAACTCCTGAGAACGGGCGGCACGCCACCGTCGCGGAAGTCATTGAAAATCCTCTCCTGAAACAACTAAAAAGAACCAAGGCTGAGATTACCATCTGGGATCTTATGTGTACTTCAAAGGAACATCGCGAAAAGCTTATTCGCTCACTTGACCTCATCTCGGTACCTACAGATATCACACCTGACTCATTGGTTAGCCATGTCACGAGAGATGCCGGAGAAAAGGCCATAGTTTTCACTGATAAAGACTTACCCAAAGAGGGGGGTGCTCACAATAAAGCCCTTTACCTAGTGGTTGGATGCAAAGGACAAAACATCCCCCTAGCGCTCGTAGATAATGGTTCAGCGGTTAATGTCTGCCCATTACGAACCGCCCATTGCTTGGGGCTAGGAAACGATGATTTCCAAACCTCCACGCAAGGGGTACGAGCTTATGATAACTCCCGAAGGCCTGTGTTGGGAAAAATTAACCTTACCATACAAACCGGGCCTGTGGTACGCACCACGGAGTTTCAAATTATCGACATCAAGCCCACTTTCAACCTCCTCTTGGGGCGACCTTGGCTCCATGACTTAGGAGGTGTGGCTTCAACCTTGCACCAAATGGTTAAACTTAACCATAACGGGGTAATACTAGAAATCCGCGCCCCTCCTCTCGACGTCAGTTGTACTATGGTTGGAAGGGCCGAAACCGCAGACGACCTTTATGGGTTTCAAATGGAAGAAACAATCCAGTTCATCGAAGATTATGATCCAGCGTTCCTAGACCCGCATGCATCCCGAGTCATCCCTAGAATGCTGTTAGCTCAAGACTCCTTTTCAGGAACCCCATTGGGCATAAGGAAGAAGGAATGAACATTCCATCCTTTTCCCAACAAATCTACTCCCTTTGGCTTAGGTTATGAACCAACGGAGGAAGATATTGCTGACCGCCTATCTAGGCTACGCCTTAACAAAACCAAACAAACCACCCTCCTTCCCCCATATCAAAGGACCCTTAACGGGATGTTCGTTCGGGTAGGAGAAGAACACCCATGCTGTGATTTCCCTGAACCCTTCGTTCAGGATGGTTTGCTAAAACCCGGATTTGAAATTTTCCATGACTGCCACACCTTGGATGAGGCACCCCACCTCGCCAAGACTAAAACAACTGAAATATTGGACAACCAGGCTCTATGGACATTGTTTAACGAATCGAGGCCTATGGAGAACGAGACTGTGATGACTACCCTAGCTTTACAAGATAAAAGTTTCGATCCAACCCGTTTAATCTCTCCTGCATCAACACTAGAAGAGGTCGAGAACGGATGGGTGAAGACATATCAGTGGGTCAACGCAAAAGGAATGGAATTCAAGATGAGTACCGGTGAAGGACCGAAGTTTTATGAGACTAAACCCCAGGCTTGAGCCACATGGAGCACCATTAGTAAAAAGCGCCTAGTAGTTCTTTAAGATTGATAGAAAAAATAATAGAGACTTTAGATGGTCCTAAGGCCCTTTAGAATATGGGTCACTTTTATTTCAGTGTGTTTTCCTTATTTTCCGAATCAATAAAGGCGTAATATTTCTCCTAAAAATTTTATTCTAACACTAAATAAACACCAAATGTACTTGTAAAATAAAAAAAAAACAGTAAAGAAGCGGCCCACTATAGGCCCAACAAACAAAACCAACTCGGTTTTGAAATAATGCCATTCCCAAAACCCACAAAATAAACCACACTATCCCATTCACGTCCCCAAAACCTAAAAAGCCAACCAGTGTCAGAACCAATCCATGCAACCTAAAATCAAAGGAAATCAAAAATTCAAAACAATGCAAATGTTACCAAAAAAACAGATTCATAAAACATAGATTCCATCATACCCTTCACTACCAACCTACCTCCAAAGCCTACACAAAGATCTTCATAAGTTCCGCACCCTAACTCCATTTTCAAAACTGTTTTGAGTCACCAATAGAAAAAATTAATCTGGACAAAAATGCGTTTCACGCTAACAGTCAAAAAAGCCTCCAAAATAGCCTCAAAATTAAATTTAACAAAGCAAGGTATCAAGGCACAAAAAAAATGAAATAGGAATAAACGCAAGAACATGTGAAGCAAAGCGTCAAAATTGACCGCCCAAGTCATTTTCAGCGCCCAGGGATGGGCGCCGAAATTTCTGACGCCCCAGCCTGGGCGTTGAAACTCTCTGCCTGCCAAAAGTTTTCTTTTTCGAAAGTGCTCGTCATTTTATCCGCACACAACGGAAAAATAACGAACACTTGGGGGGTACAGTACGTATCCAAATAGGTTTACCAACAAATTGGTCAAATTTTACGCAACCTATAAAAAAAACGGCAGATGAAAATAAATGGCAAATACTTCACTCATTTGACCGATTAAGTAATATGTTTCCACTTCAGGACATATCTACCAAAATCCGGCATACTAGAACTTATTCTAAAGCTAGAACTACGCGCGACCTGATTCTGACAAGATACGTAGGCAATCCTTACCAAGGATTCGGTCCAAATAATAATAAAAAAATTATGTTCTTTGTGTAAAAAAGTGTTAGACATATAAACAAAATTGAATGGAAACTAAAAATACGCCTTTATTAAAATATAATAAGAAGGAAAACAAAGTGCTAGGAATAAAAACAAACACAACTGAAATAAATAGAGGGCACCTACACCCTAGCAAAGAACTACACTACTCTAGTTCTTCCGGATCATCAAATAAAGTCTTGAAGAGAGCAATGTTCGCAGGATCCACCCCCATAGTCTTCTGCGCTGCCCCAATATCATTGTCCATAAGAACTGGCTCCTGGACACTAACTTCCAAAGATGCCAAAGCTTCAGAAACATTCTCAGTTATAGCCCGCTCAGCCTCAAGGGCACAAACAATGGTGGGAGAAGGATTACTATCATCAACTGGACTAGCCACTGTTTCTACAGGCGGCTGAGCCTTCCTAACCCATACATTGTTCCGGCGACGATCTCCGCGAGAGCTTGCATTTCTTTTAACAACAGCAGGCCCCTTCATGTTAGGCATCTTTTTAGGCCTGACACTGGAACGGGGAGGAACTTCCTTTCGCTTTCGATCAGGACGAGCTTTCACAGTCTTAAAACTATAGGTACGAGGTCTGGAAGAATCAGGACCCTCATACTTTACACGAATACGAGGTATCAAAAGCTCAGCCGACTCCCCATTTCGAGCCTCGGTCCTCACATTTTGTCATCGGAACTCATCCACAACTTATAGTTTGCAGAAAGACCCACAAAGCCATTTGTAGCTACGGCCCAACGCGGGAGACCATCATAATACCTAGCACACGCTAAGACCCGTGTTTGTGAAAAGGCCGCTACCTTAGGTGGTACCGTATCAGAAAAGGGGATAGTTTGCCTTAAAACATATTGACGCATGACTCGGTAAGGGAAAATATAAAAGGGACAAGATAGCCCCAACAAAGAAACATAAACCGATACATCAGACCCCCTGTCATAGTAGTCAAACCCCACCATGGTACCAACCACTTAATAAACCAAATGCCATAAGTAAAATAAGAGGCCCATTCGGCCTCGTCCTGGCCTTGGTGCAAGTATTTTCGGTTACCCAAAGCTATAGGGCGGTAATGTTTAGGATCGGCAGGAGCTTCCAAAAGTCTAAGCCGTTCCGCAAGCCAAATCTGCAAAAACAGGTATGATCGAATCAAAAGAATGAAAAAAAAGAAAAAAAAGGTTCCTGGGGCGCAGTTTCAACGCCCAGGACCAGGCGCCGAATATTCCAGCGCCCAGCCCTGGGCGCTGAAACTCTGCCCCAGGCAAAAAGAAATATATAAAAGTGGCGTATGTGTGCGCAAAGAAAAAATAGATTACCTGCAGTAATAGGGGGCTTCCCTTAAAAATTTCGGATTTGGCATCCTTCTTCAGCTCATCCGCACTCAGCAAAGTCTCAACAACAACCAACGGCATAATAGAATAGCAACTTTCCATCTGGCTAATCAAGGGGATCAGCCTTATGTCACCGAACTCACCATTATTATTCGACAGCAAATAATGATTCAACAAGCAAAATACAAGGGCCCGAATGTTCAATTTTTGTTCGGTCATATTCTTACTAGGCCTAAAATGATGTTTTACGAGTTTTGCCAAGTTAACCTTATCATCTACAACAAGTTCAGCAAACATGTTATCATCTAGCCCTAGGAAAGCCCTTATGGTTGTTTTACCCTCTTCAATAGTGCCAGGGGTAACAGGAGTAGCATTAGTAGGATAACCAAGGATCGCAGCAAATTCATCAGGCAAAGGACATATTTCATTGCCCCGAAAGGAAAAAACATGATGATCGGAGTCCCAAAAGTTTAGGGCAGCATGCAGAAAATTATAATCAATATTAATTTGTTGTAAGCCTAAAAGTGCCTCTAAGTGGTATTCTTTTAACAAAGCTTTTTCTGTGGGAGTAAGGGCTCGTAGCCAACGCCTAACAGTCCGTTGGAGTGAGAAAGTAGGGGTCGACATGGCAAAAGCAGTAAATAATTAGAGCACGGCAAAAAGAGAGAAAGAATTTGAGAGTGGTGGAAAATAAGGACGTATCTAACCCCTATATATAGCTGAACGCACCCAATAACATCCTGATCCCATTCGGAAACGTGTTTAGAAATCCGAAAATCAAATACTACCAGGAAAGAACTTTCAGCGCCCACCTCTGGGCGCCGAAATTTTTAACGCCAGAGCTTGGGCGCTGAAAATGCAGCCCAAAGGCCCAAATTTCACAAAACACGGAATAGGAAAGGACTTAAGACCGTGTTGCTAGAACACGAGGCCCTATTACAAGTAAGATCAAGCCCAAAGCACATTTAGCTCCCAAATAAGCAAAAAAATAATAATAACATTAAAACTTGGTCGAAACTTAGACTCGTCTCAGAAAACGCTCATGTACACTTTTCAAAAAAAAAGCAAGTTAAATATCATGGTCATTCTTCGAAACACCAAAAATATGTGTCGTCAAGTCATTGGTTTTCCAAATAGAAAATGTCTGTCTGTCAAAGGGATAATCCGGGCCAAGCCAAAATCGGATGTCGCCTGAAAACTAAAGTCGCACTCCACGGCTTCACTAAAATAGCACACTACTATAGGAGGTCGCTCGCACATACGAGCGTGACCCAAACATGATTACAAGACGCAAAAAAACAACCGACGAGCCCCAACGCTTGGGGGCTCGCAAAAGTGGACTCCAACAAGGAGCGCGCAATCAAAATCACATTCCTTGACTGCGCCACGCACCATATCATGTTTGGATATCTCAAAAATATATTGTTAAACAAAAATATACACAGTGTGGACCCACTTACAGGACACATCTAATCAGGAAATATTACGACCCACCAACAGGTTGTAATCACCAAAAGCTCTTCTACATAGGCAAAATAAGAAATTCAAAATGGGCCCGCCCACCCTCAGCGGGCGGGGTCTGCGTCATTAGCCGCGCAGGTCCTCAGTTTTCGAAAAATTAAGTCTTCAAATTTAAAATAGGCTCGCCATCTTCAGCCGGCGGGGTCTACGGCGCAAACCACGTAGGTCCTTATTTTCAAAAAAAAAAAAAACAAAAAACAAAATAAAATTTCAAAACAGATTCGTCCACTTCTATCGGACGGGGCGTCCACCCTCAGTGAACAGGTTCGCCATCTTCAGCTGGCGGGGTCTACGTCACAAACCGCGTAGGTCCTTATTTTCAAAAAAAAAAACATCAAAACAGATTCGTCCACTTCTATCGGACGGGGGGTCCACCCTCAGCGGACAGGCTCGCCCACCTTCAGCGGGCGGGGTCTGCGTTACTAACAGCGCAGGTCCTTAGTCGCTGCAGCGATAACTTTTATCGGTTTTCCCTTTTTGCGAAAATTAAAGGATTGGTTTTCCCTTTTTCCGAAAATTAAAGGATTGGCTTTCCATTTTTCCAAAAATTAAAGGATTAGTTTTTCGTTTTTCCAAAAAAGAACGATGTGCTGGATTTTCCTTCGTTTTACGTCCTATAAAAACAAGGGGGTTTTCTCGTTTAGCTAGCCCTGAAAATGAGAATCTTTAAAAACGTTTTACCTCGTGATTGGGCTTGGCCAGGCCCAATTACACTTTACAGCTTTAATTTCGAAAATATCTGTAGCTACTCTCAATGACAAAGTGAGGGAGTTTCTACGCACCTTTAGACTCTTCCAATGACAAAGTGAGGAAGTTTCTATATTATCAGTTGACAAATCCCAATGACACGTGAGGGATATGTCGACACTTCAAGTGATGACCCTTAAGTCAAATGTTATCACTCGGGGGCTCGTGAGACCCTCGCAAAATAGGTCAAATACACCATGGCTCGTGTGACGCACTCCGTCTAATACTTCGACCATCGTCTTACTCCAAGACTCAGTCAAAGTGGGGGCTAACTGTAGACACCTACTTTTGTCCCCGTTCCCGCAAGGGAAAGGTTCGATGATGAAAGCATAAAAACTCCACTTGACAACGCATCTCCTATAAAATAAACGAATCTCGATCCCCTATTTCATTTCACCCGAAACCTGCTATTTATGGAAACCTGCTAAAAATAGTAACTGCCGTAAAAGGTAACGTCTAAAAGTGGCAAATCATAAAAGATAGAAACCTGTCAGAATTAGGTGTTGCACTCCAACATAAATCCTAAATGAGATAGAAAACCGCGAGAATCCTATTCCTAATAAGATTCGGAAATAAGAGTTACGTATTAATCAAAATCCTAACAAGCCTAGAGTTCGTAACGGGCCCAGACGCATTCCGTCATGAAATTGATACGCGCTAAAAGACTCGAATTAATCTCAAACTCTACGGATTTTAGGAATCCGAATCCGACTAAACAAAACTGCCCAGATCCTATTTTCAACGCCTGGCTCTGGGCGCTGAAAGTACCTGGGTACGTCTCTTTTCCTAATTCTTTGCGGATTAGAACTCTGCAATTCTATCTTTCCACGAACTCTTCCCTATAAATAGGCCCCTAGTTTCGACGTGAAACAACACACAACAACACATAATATATTCTGAGTATTGACTCTAAACCCCTTAGCCTAAGCCTCTCGCTGCGAAACTTTTCACGCGTTCTGTCGCAATCGATCCATAAATCGAACAGAACGTATCCTGTCCCATAATTGAGATTCGTTAAATAAAAAGGTGAAATAGCAAAGTCAAAGTGGTTAGTTTTCTGAGAACCGTGACGCACCTCTCATGGGTGCATCGTAATGTGTCCCTTTTCGATGATTTAACTGCTTTCCTCGCCCTTATTATGAACTGTTAAACTAACCTAATATGATTGTTCTATCACGCCTAACAAATATAATATTTTTGGGAAATCGGATTATCATGCTAGGTCCCTTAATGCTATTTAAATCAGATAATCACGATCGAATTAGTATTATATGTTGCATATTGCTAAAATCAATTCAGATTAGTTTAATAGTTAATGCATGTCCCTTCAATTATTTATGCTGAGCTAGTAAGGATATCCTGCCTCTGGACTTATCGACGAGCGAATTACTCCTCTCGGTAGTTACAGTCCCCCGAACCCTCAATCTCTACCTTGCGGGTGTATATTGAGAGATCCCCACACCAGGGATCACAAGGGAACCTACGGCCATCGTGGTCAAACATAATTGCACTCCCTTTATGTCACGATAACCGGGTTTTGTCAGTTTTTCTCATTGTCGTTAAAAACTGAATGGCGACTCCTATATTACTAGTTAATTGGGTGTATACTCACAGGAAATCCAATTACACTTGATTGGATAAAAAGAATCGTCACACCCACGAGGGACAAGGTCACGCATTAGCCTCGCGCTTTTTCGACCCCCTCACATGTAGATCAAAGGATCAAATGTTGCGCATTCAGAGTGATCCAGCGATATGCATGGCTTGTTGACATTAGGCAGAGGAATGATGGTGTCATTTATCATGTCCTGAATCGTGTTCTTTTGAGGTGCGAAAAATCATCCACACTATGAGAGTTGCTTCTTTGGCATTTGCAGTAGGCAGAGCCATCCCAGTATTTTTTTTGACCATATGTTCAGGTGTTGGTCAGCGTAGAGCCGATCATAGGCTGTGTTATTCCAGTAGGAACACGCACAAGAGGGGGGGGGTGAATTGTAATTAGAACTTTGATAAAGTTTCTTGCGGAACTTAAGAAACAATCAAGAAACTGAGAATAGAGAAGACAATAACAATAATTGTGAAAACTTCTTGATACTAATCAAGAAGAGAATTCTTTTATTATGGTAATGCCTCGATTACAATAATCTCTCCAACACAAGTTCCTCTCAAACTCGTGTTCCTCACAGTAATCTACTTCGATTACAACTCCTTGACTTCTCTCTCTCAGACTTAAACTCTAAGTCTAAACAGGATAACTCTATCCTTACTAATACAAAATATAATTCGTGTTTGGATAACTCTAGATATTAATAATGCTTTTGTGTGGATATAAGGAACTTAGGAACTTTGATATTAACTAGGACACAAACTGTTTTAGAAAATCTTAGACAAAACGTTTTTAGGAAAGCAAAAACTCTCAGAATGTTTGTGTGCTTTAAACCAAAAACGATTTCCCTTTTATAGTGTTTATCCTTAGGGTTAGTTCCCTTCAAAACCTCAACTGCTAACTGCCAGCACTTTGGTCTCCACGTCCCTTGACTTGAGGAACAAGGGGAAGACCACTTCCCACGTTCAGCCACAAAGCAGTTGGTGGTTTGACTCAATCAAACCCTAAAATATTTCTTTAAAACAGATTTTATTTATCTACAAAAACTTAGGAGAATATTTAGGAAAATAAGTTTTGTTTAAATAAAATAACACGTAAATCTATTTTATATTAAATATGTAAAACTTGTTTTTATTTATGAAAATGTTTTCCATAAAAATCGCTTCCAATAAAATAAATGGCCTAATTAAATCATAAGTTCCTTGAGTACTCTATATACCATTTGCATAATTAATATTTACATAAAATTCTAAGTACAGTGGACTACCTAGACTTTATGTCTTCCCTTTGTCTGGAACTTGCAACTCAGAAGCTTCAGACGTTCCAGCTAAGGAACATTGATGAGTTCCTCTCTTGCTAACACAGGAACTCTTGGCTATGAGTCTGTAATAGTTCTTGTGGATATTCGGAACTCTTGATATGTAACTGTGTTGCTCCTCTTGTGACTTCAAACTGGAACAGATACAACTTCCAGCTCTGAAACTCCATTGACTGTTCCAAGTGTACCTCAGGAACTTCACCAGTTTATTCAAGTTCCTATCCTAATAGAAACTTGGGCATATGCCTGTTCAAAGTCATTTAGCAACCATAATCAGGAAGTTTGCAATATGTGTGTGTCATCAACCAAAACTTAGGAACAACAATATTCCCCCTTTTTGGTGATGACAACACTTGCAAACTTTTTACAAAGAGAGTAAGTACAAACAAACAAGAACTTATACAGACTATTGTAAAACAGAACATAAAAATTGAAAAACAAAAGAGAAAGATTAGAGAGAAGAAAGAGGAGCACCCTTGGCTTACAGAGAGATTCAGAGAGATTGATTCAGGAACTGGATTGAGTGTGCCTTGGAAGTTTGCACCCATGACTTCCCCCTGTTGACATCAACAAAAAGCATAGCACGAAATATAGCCATTCCAAACACAGTGCCCCACGATCAACGTTTGGCAAGTTAAGCTAGCCTCAAAGTATTAAACCAACTCATACAATAAATTGAAAGCAAGCAGTAATGATCAAGACTAGAAAGCATATATATGTGTAACCAAGCAAGTCAAAATAAGATGGAACAAATACCCAAGTTTGAAGATTATACAAACCGAAAGCAAATTAAAAAGATTGTTCCATGGCAAAAGATAAAAGAAACATGGGATAGGGTGATTTAGGCTTGGGATGGGGAACCAGAACCAGCAGTTTCTTCTATCACAGTCTCCTCAAAAGATTCCAGATTGTTGATCTTGGTGAGGATTGTGGCACGAGTTGCATTGGCTTGTTCTGAGTAGTGGTGAAGATCGTTTTGGAGAGTCTTGACACTTGTAACCAATGCACCTATGTGGGCCTGCATTGAGCTAATCCTGTGATCTGTTCCCTCCTGTAGTTCCACCAGACGAGCAACTGTTGCCTTTAGCTCCAATATCTGATCATCCTTTGTGTTCCAGGCACCCCCATGATCTTGAACATGTTCCTGTTCAGATGGAACACGACGAGCTTTGGACTTTTTGGAGGATCTGGGTGTCCTTTTTCTTGGCCCAACAGTTTCAGGCAGTTCCTCTTGATTCAGTGGAACAGCATCCTCCTCTATGGGCATCTCCTTGACATCCCCTTCCTCATTTATTTCCATGAAGACAGGCCCTCTTTTCTTGTTCTCCTTCATTGCCACCCTCATGCTCTTTCTTTTTCCTTTGCAGTGAGTTTCTTGGACCCTTTTGCTTCCCCCTGAGTTTGAGCATTCTCCTCTGTTTCCTCGATGTTTTCACCAGAAGCTTCCACTCGTCGTTTTTTGGATTTTCTTGTGGAGGATCTAGGGTTTGAGATTGGGGATTTCATTTCGATGTCAGTGTTGGTTTGTTCCCCCTGAGTGATTGCGAGCATTGGATTGTGGGATCGAAGAGGAATTGGCGATTGAATGGGTGAGGTATCCATGGGAACAGGAGATGAAGGGTTTCTCTTTCGTTTGAGGGATGTGAGATCAGTGTTGTTGCTTGTGAGCACCATGGTGGGGGTTTTTATAGGTGGAAGGAGAGGTGATGTCAGTGGAGAAGGCGTGTGAGAGAGAGAAAGGGGGTTGCATGGATTGATTGTGGAAAGTGAAGAGTTTCTCCTATTTATTGCCAATGGAACCGTTCCAAACATTCTTTGAATATGGGTATTCGGTTTTTAATTTAAAAAATAAATAGATAAAAATAAAAGGAAAATGAAAAAAAAATTGTGTTTGACTTTGACTTGCTTAATTTCGTATCTCTGACTTAACTAGTTTGAAAGGAACTGCTTACCTTGCTCATTTGAAGTGTGAGTGAATTTGCCACGATGGTAAGCTTCAACTATGTTTGCACACAAGATTTTGTGTTTGTAATAGTCTATATGTACCATGATTTTTGCTTTTGCCTTAGAGGAACTCCAATTTGGCAATTACCTTAGCTTGATCATTCCGAGTTCCATTCTCATTTTCTCATGTTTCTCTCTGTTCAAAGGCTTAGTTAAAATATCAGCAATTTGGTGATCAGTTTGGCAAAAATCTAATTTGATCAAACCTTTCTCAACATTATCTTTAAGGAAATGGTGTCTGATGTGGATGTGTTTGACTCGGGAATGATGAACCGGATCTTTTGAAATACAAATAGCACTAGTGTTATCACAATAGATAGGAACACAATCATAGATAATACCAAAATCTCTTAGCTGTTGTTTTATCCATAGAATTTGTGAGCAACAAGCTGCAGCAGCTACATACTCAGCTTCAGCTGTGGATAGAGCAACAGTATTCTGTTTCTTGGAACCCCAAGAAACCATGCATGGACCTAGGAACTGTACCATACCTGATGTGCTTTTTCTATTCACTAAGTCACCTGCATAATCAGCATCTGCATATCCTCTTAGCTCGAAGGATCCACTTCTTGGATAGTAAAGGCATAGGTCATCAGTTCCTTTGAGATATCTTAGTATTCTTTTCACCGCAGTTAGATGGGACTCCTTTGGATTTGATTGAAATCTTGCACATAGTCCTACACTAAAAGAAATGTCAGGTCTACTGGCTGTTAAATATAATAGAGATCCAATCATACCTCTGTATTTTGTTTGATTCACACTTTTCCCATTTGGATCAGTGTCTAATCTGGTAGCAGTTCCCATGGGAGTGTGATTTACTTTGGCTGATTCTAGCTCATATTTCTTTAGGAGTTCCTTCACATACTTTTGTTGGTGTATCATGATTCCCTCCTCGGTTTGCTTGATTTGTAAACCAAGGAAGAAGTTGAGTTCCCCCATCATACTCATTTCAAATTCACTGCTCATCAAGCTTGCAAAATCCTTGCACAAATTTTCATTAGTTGCTCCAAATAATATATCATCAACATAAATTTGAACTACTAACAAGTCAGTTCCTCTAGATTTTAAGAATAAGGTTTTGTCTATTCTACCTCTTTTAAAATCATTTTGAAGGAGGAACTTTGATAATCTCTCGTACCAAGATCTAGGGGCTTGTTTTAGTCCATAGAGAGCCTTATCTAATTTGTAAATGTGATTTGGAAATTCGGGATTTTCAAATCCAGGGGGCTGTTCCACATAAACATCTTCCTCTAAGAAACCGTTTAAGAAAGCACATTTAACATCCATTTGATAAAGTTTAAAACCCATGAAAGCAGCAAAAGCAATTAAGATTCTAATGGCTTCTAATCTAGCAACAGGTGCAAATGTTTCTTCAAAGTCAATGCCTTCCTGTTGATTATAACCTTTGACCACTAACCTTGCTTTGTTCCTTATGATTGTTGCATGTTCATCTTTCTTGTTCCGGAACACCCATTTTAGCCCTATCACCTTCTGGTGCTTTGGTTTGGGTTCCAAGTGCCATACCTTGTTTCTTCTGAATTCATTTAATTCTTCTTGCATGGCAATGATCCAGTCAGCATCTTCCAGAGCCTCAGTGTGATTTCTTGGCTCAAATATGGAGAGGAACGCGTGGAATGCGCAAAAGTTCCTTAGTTGTGACCTTGTCTGAGTTCCTTTTCTGATGTCACTCACAATGAGTTCCATTGGGTGGGACTTTAGATGCTTCCAAGGTTTAGGTTGAAATTGAGCTACTGGTGTTGTGGCATTTTCGTCAGTTCCTTCTATGACCTGAGTTCCCTGTTGGGGTTCCTCTGGTGTTGTTTCTGGATCTTCTTGGTTTTCTGCTTGTTCCTCTAGTACGGGAACTTCTTGATTTTGTTGAGCAGTTCCTCTTGCTGTGTGTTTGCTTATTTGGAACTCCTCATCATTTTCTGCAGCACGAGATAAACCAATCTCGAAAAATTCTTGTTCCTGTACTATGTCAGTTTTGTTAGATTCATCAAATATTATATGTACACTTTCCTCAACACACATAGATCTTTTGTTATAAACTCTATAAGCCTTTCTATTTAAGGCATATCCTAGGAACACTGCCTCGTCGCTTCTTTCATCAAACTTCCCCAAGTTCCTTTTTCCATTGTTGTGGACAAAACATTTGCTCCCAAAGGCTCTAAAGTAAGAGATGTTGGGTTTTATACCTTTTAGTAGCTCATAGGGGGTTTTGTTTAGGATTGCTCGAATCATAACTCTATTTATAATGTAACAAGCAGTATTGACTGCTTCAGCCCAGAAGTTCCTAGGCAAGGAACTGGCTATTAGCATGGTTCTTGCCATGTCCTCTAGGGTTCTATTTTTCCTCTCAACAACTCCATTTTGTTGTGGAGTTCTGGGAGCTGAGAAATTGTGATCCATACCTTGTTCCTTGCAGTATTCATCGAATTTGTAGTTTTCAAATTCTGTTCCATGATCTGATCTTATATGGATCAGTTGGTGACCTGTGGTTTTCTGGATTTTCTTTGAAAATGTAACAAACTCATCAAACGTTTCATCCTTGCTTGTTAGAAATATGACCCAAGTAAAGCGAGAGTAATCATCAACAATAACTAATACATATTTTTTCCCACTTCTGCTTTGAATTCTCATTGGTCCACATAAGTCCATATGGATGAGTTCCAATGGTTTTGTGGTGCTTACCAATTTCTTAGATTTAAAGGAACTTCGGACATGCTTGCCTTTTGCACATGCATCACACACTTTATCAGTTAGGAACTTGATTGAGGGGAGTCCTCGAACCAGTTCCTTTGATCTTAGTTTGTCAAGCAGCGAGAAACTAGCATGTCCAAACCTCCTGTGCCATAGTAGGGAATTTTCTTCAAGGGCACTGAGGCAGGTTAGATTGTTCCTGGGAACTGTATTGAGATCCACAGAATATGTGTTCCCTTTACGAGTTCCTTCCAAAATAACCTTCCCAGTGTTATTGTTTATGATTTGACAGTTTTCAGAAGTAAAACTTACAGAGTTTCCTTTGTCACAGAATTGAGAGATGCTTAGTAGACTGTGCATCAAACCCTCGACTAAAAATACATTTTCAATGGCGTAGGAACTTGACCTTCCAACTTTTCCAATTCCAATAATTTCTCCTTTCATGTTGTCTCCAAAGGTCACAGTTCCTCCATTGTAGGCTTCTAGTGAGAGGAATTTAGATTTGTCTCCTGTCATGTGTTTGGAACACCCGCTGTCGAGATACCACGAGCTGTTCCCCTTCACTAGAATCTGTAAAGAGATCAAAGGTTAGTTACAGGAACTCGGGTTTCCTCGAGTTCCTTTTCAACTATAACTTCAGACTTCTTAACCCATTTTTGCTTTACATAATTTATGTTTCTTTGATCCTGTTCCTTCATCTTGGAACACTCAGTACTTATGTGACTTCCACTTCCACATGAGAAGCAGACTTTTACACTAGGAAGATCCACATACTTCTTCTTATGACTATTTTTATGGTTAAAGCCCAATCCTTCTGTTCTCTTAGATTGAGCATTCTCAATCCATTTGGGAGGAACTTTAGGTGGTTGTCTCTGTGCCCTGGCCATGGATAGTTCCCTTTCCAGTTTCTCTTTTTGTTCCTTTGTGGTGATCAGATCTTTGTTTAAATTTTCTAAGTCGATGTTAAAAATTCCCATGTTGATTTCCAAGGATTTTGTAGGATCTAAACTTAAATTGAACATCTTATATTGACTGAGTTGAACTTGTAGAATGATGTTTTCATTTCTAATTTTTTCGAATGACTCATTAATAGAGGTATTTCTATCTAGTAATTCAAAGAACCTGCCTTGGACATCAGATCTAATATTGTTCAGATAATTTATGTGGTCTTTACTGAGTTCCAAGGCTCTATCACTTTGTGCTTTTAATATACTTAGCTTTTTGTAATCATCTAGAGTTTCTAGCAACAGTTCAATTAGTTTTGACTTTGAGAGACACTGAAGAGTGGAGGAACTTACTTCTTCTGATGGAACTTGATCAGTTCCTTCTGTTCTAGCCATAAGGCAGAGATTTGCAGTTTCTTCATTTGGTTGTTCCTCATCGTCTTCTGAGTCTGTTGCTTCGCCCCATGCAGCTATCATGGCCTTCTTGAAGTTTGGTCTGTTGAAGGTAGACTTGTTAAAGCGATCTTTGACCTGTTCCTTCCCTTTTCCTCTGGTCTTGTCGTTCTCCCACAGAGGGCATTCACGAATTTGATGATCAGTTTCTCCACATTTGAAGCAACCTTGCTCAGTTTTGGAACTAGTGATTTTCTTGGCAAAGTTCCTTCCTTTCTGGTTTCCTGGTTTGAAGTTCCTATAGAGCTTTCTCATTCTTCTGACCAGCATGGCAGCCTCTTCTTCATCTGGTTCAGATTCATCGAGTTCCTCAGCCTTTAGAGCAAGTCCTCGACTTCTTGAGCTCTCGGGAACAGCAGCTCCAAGATGCAGTTCGTGTGTCATCAAGGAACCAGCAAGTTGTTCAATGTTGAACTTGGTGAAGTCCTTGGTCTCAAACAGTGCAGTGACCTTTGTTCTCCAGCGATCATCTTGTGGCATGCTTCTTAGTATTTTTCTTACCTGTTCATCTGTGGGAATGATTCTACCAAGAGAAACTAATTCATTGGTTATGTTAGTAAATCTAGTGAACATTTCTTGAATAGTTTCTTTTGGAAGCATCTCAAATCTTTCATATTTAGACATCAAAAGGTCAATTTTGGAACGCTTAACTTCATTAGTTCCTTCGTGGGTTACTTGAAGTAGTTCCCAAATCTGTTTTGCGTTCTTGCACCCCATGACTCTGTTGTGTTCATGAGGTCCAAGCCCGCAATGCAAGATTTTGACAGCCATGGCATTCATCTCATATTTATCAAAGTCTTCTTTAGAAAATTCAGACATTGGTTTAGGAACTACCTCGTTTTCAGCATTGGTCTTTGTTACCTCGAAGTCTCCAACTTCAATTACACGCCAAACTTGGTAATTTTCAGCTTTGATGAATATCTCCATTCTATTCTTCCAGTATGAGTAGAACTTGCCATTGAACATAGGTGGCCTTTGTGTCGAGTAACCTTCTTCCAGTTTCTCTTGTGAGTTCATACTTTCAGGAACTTGACTCAAACAGGGTTTCCTGTGTTTTAGTGAGTACTGGCTCTGATACCAACTGTTATTCCAGTAGGAACACGCACAAGAGGGGGGGGGTGAATTGTAATTAGAACTTTGATAAAGTTTCTTGCGGAACTTAAGAAACAATCAAGAAACTGAGAATAGAGAAGACAATAACAATAATTGTGAAAACTTCTTGATACTAATCAAGAAGAGAATTCTTTTATTATGGTAATGCCTCGATTACAATAATCTCTCCAACACAAGTTCCTCTCAAACTCGTGTTCCTCACAGTAATCTACTTCGATTACAACTCCTTGACTTCTCTCTCTCAGACTTAAACTCTAAGTCTAAACAGGATAACTCTATCCTTACTAATACAAAATATAATTCGTGTTTGGATAACTCTAGATATTAATAATGCTTTTGTGTGGATATAAGGAACTTAGGAACTTTGATATTAACTAGGACACAAACTGTTTTAGAAAATCTTAGACAAAACGTTTTTAGGAAAGCAAAAACTCTCAGAATGTTTGTGTGCTTTAAACCAAAAACGATTTCCCTTTTATAGTGTTTATCCTTAGGGTTAGTTCCCTTCAAAACCTCAACTGCTAACTGCCAGCACTTTGGTCTCCACGTCCCTTGACTTGAGGAACAAGGGGAAGACCACTTCCCACGTTCAGCCACAAAGCAGTTGGTGGTTTGACTCAATCAAACCCTAAAATATTTCTTTAAAACAGATTTTATTTATCTACAAAAACTTAGGAGAATATTTAGGAAAATAAGTTTTGTTTAAATAAAATAACACGTAAATCTATTTTATATTAAATATGTAAAACTTGTTTTTATTTATGAAAATGTTTTCCATAAAAATCGCTTCCAATAAAATAAATGGCCTAATTAAATCATAAGTTCCTTGAGTACTCTATATACCATTTGCATAATTAATATTTACATAAAATTCTAAGTACAGTGGACTACCTAGACTTTATGTCTTCCCTTTGTCTGGAACTTGCAACTCAGAAGCTTCAGACGTTCCAGCTAAGGAACATTGATGAGTTCCTCTCTTGCTAACACAGGAACTCTTGGCTATGAGTCTGTAATAGTTCTTGTGGATATTCGGAACTCTTGATATGTAACTGTGTTGCTCCTCTTGTGACTTCAAACTGGAACAGATACAACTTCCAGCTCTGAAACTCCATTGACTGTTCCAAGTGTACCTCAGGAACTTCACCAGTTTATTCAAGTTCCTATCCTAATAGAAACTTGGGCATATGCCTGTTCAAAGTCATTTAGCAACCATAATCAGGAAGTTTGCAATATGTGTGTGTCATCAACCAAAACTTAGGAACAACAGGCTGCTTTTAGAGTAGATCCGAGTAGGGAAAACTTTCGGTCTCCGACCCAACGTTTCGTCTTGGGAGGGTAGTTAACCTTAACAGAGTGGACTTCTTGCCTTTGGGAAAATTCTCCCCTTTGTACGTGTTGTTTTCTAGGCGCGTATTGTGGTTTCGCTGCAATTTTTTGGGCATTTTTAAAGAAATCGTCTTCGATCTTAATGCCTACGTCATAAACTCTTTTGAAAGAGTCTAGGCCAAGGTATGGAGCGTGTTGTTTATAAGTTGGGTCTAATTATCAATAAACCTTTGGACTAGATAAGGCTGAGGAGGCCTTTGAATTATATGGGCGGCCTGATCCCTCCATCTAGAGAAATAGGTTGTGAAGCCTTCGTTCTTTCTCTGAGAAAGAACTTCTAACTCGCGCATGGTTACTTGAATGTCCATGTTAGACTAGTATTGTCGAATCAAGATATTGGTGATGTCTTCCCAAGTGGGGAAGGTTTTAGGGTCATGGTGATAAAACCACTAAAGTGGAGTTGATTCCCCGGACAGAGGGAAGGCTGGTAAGTACATACACTTGTCTACAGCTGTGAGATTCATCGCGCCTACAATGCTTACCAAGTGATTTCTGGGGTTATCAGTCACCTTAAACTTTGGCAGGTCACACGAATGGAATTTTTCTAGTAGTTTGCCAGAAAGAGTTGGAGGATCGATCGAGAAGTATTTGCTTCCCATAGTCTGCTGTAGGACCATTTTCTTGATCTTCTTTTCATTGTCAATCTCATTTTGGACCTGGGTGGTCGCTAAGTTTTGATTTTCTATGCGGGTTGTTCCATAGTGGTAACCATTTGTTTTAGCTACGCGTGGAGATCTTCGAGCGACATGTCATTGGTTGGTGCAGGAGAGAATTGAGGCTGGAAGATTGGAGACAGTGGAAAAGAAGAATGCCGGGTGAAGTCAGGAGTTACTATTTCTGCAATCGGACTAGCAATTGGGGTGGAAGACTCGAGACGTATTAATCTTTGGCCTTCAGCCCAACGCCAATCAGTGGAACCACCCTATGTATAAGACCATTATTTCAGGTTAACAGATTTTGTTTTGGACAGAATTTCGGTCTCGACTCAGAATGATTTTTTTTTTGTAAAAGCGGTTTTCGACAACTCAACTTAGTTGAACTTCAAAATATTTTAGCTTGAATGGTGTTATGCTAGACATTAGTCTTGTTAGAGATCCAATAACTATTTTACGAATCGTTCTTTTAGTCACAAATAATTAGAAGTTATAAATAGAAACTGAACCTGTATGCGCCCAAAAATTCTAGCGCTGCATTACGACGCGCCAGAATTTTCCAGAGCTAGGTTGTAGTGCGTTGTTAATTTCTAGCGCTTGCAAGCCCTTTTGTGGTTTGTTCGTGCAATTGGTTTTTAGTCAATCGGACTTTCCCGCAACTTTAATTTTACCGATCTAAGCCCTTCGTTTAAGCGTCTGTGCACTTCAAACATTCAGCGTTCCAACGCAATTTGTAATATGCGCGTATTAGCTTTTAGGATTAATTTGGTAAATGATAATTTAGGTCACTATTCAAGATCATACTTGTTAGAACATATTGAAGGAAATAATTCCCTTGGTCCAAGTATGCATTCAATGCTAAATCTAATAAATGCGGTTTAGTATTAATTATGCAAGTTAATAATTCAGTGAGATCAAGTGAGTTGTATGCCTAGCTAGACGCCGCTTCAGTTCGAGTGGAATTAATAATATTAATCCACAACTTACTCTTGACTGAACCCGTAGGGTCAAACAAATAGTAGGTGAACGGATCAAGTATTTAAGTGAATTAAATACTCTATTTATGAACATTTGGAAACGACGGATCTCGGTTCCAGTGGGAGCTGAAATCGTCAAAAGGCAAAATATGAATACTCCGGAAATGATGATATTACCGGAAACGGAAATATGGATCGTAACGGAAATATAAATATTATCCAAGTCGTAGATGTTGTCGGAAATGGAAACATGGTACGTATCGGAAAATATTATCGAAAATATAAATATTGCCGGAATCGAAAATATTGCCGAAAATGGAAATATTACCGGAATCGGAAATATTGTCGGAATCGGAAATAAATTCCGGAATCGGAAATATTAAATATTTGTTCGAATCGGAAACAAATTCCGGAATCGGAAATATTAAATATTGTTCGAATCGGAAATGAATTCCGGAATCGGAAAACGAATCGGAAGCGCGATGTACGAAACGATCGACGGACGAGCTTGCGCGACGCAAGGCCAGGCGCGAGAGCCAGGCCAAACGCCCAGCAAGCCCGCGCGCGCGAGCAGCGAGCAAGGCAGGCCTAGCAAAGCAGCGCCCAACATCATGGGTTGCGTGCTTGCTGGCCAGCGCACATCTCTTAGGCCGAGCCGAGCATCAGCGCCCCTCGTGGGCTGCGTGGCTGCGAGGCTTCGTACGACCAAAGCCTTGGTCGTTTAGGATTGCTTGCTTAATCTCGTTTTCCTAATTCTACTCAAATTGAATATTTTTGTTAAATCTGAAACACTTAGGTGTTTGATTAAACATTAAATTCTAATGATTTAATTTAACTAGAATCCTTATGGTTTTAGTTATTGGAATCCTAGTAGAATTCTAATTCCGTTATTTCCACCCTATAAATACGTGGTTCCGTTATCACAATTTATATAACAATTCAATAAGTATTCACATACATTAAGTTCAAGAGAGAATTTAATAATTTGCCTAAAATTAATAACAAGCTTTCCGAGTGAACATAAAACCATAGATAATATTCTAGTTAATTGAATTTGAGGTGGATCCGAACGTGTTGTGGACTATCTACGGAGGGGTGGCATTTGGAGTCCTAAACTTGTTCTTGTTCGGTTCGGGAGTAGCTAGGGAAGGCACGCATCACATTGTATGTATCCTAATTATGCTAATTGACTATGTGGCAATTAATTTGGATTCCTGGCTTTACGGTCTTTCCGCATGAAATATATTGTTTATATTTGTCATAACCTAACACTTAATTCCGTAAAAGTACCTCCTACGCAATTTTGAATATGTGTGTTTAAGGTGGGTATTTTCAACCAGACTTATGTAATACTTTAAAGTAGATGCGTTTGTTAGTCTTTTCAATCAGTCGAACAAATATCCAACTTATTTTTTGAACTTTTAATTACTAACTTTTACTGCATGAAACAAACAAATTTGCCCTGTAAATTTATAGTGCTATCACTAGAGGAAAAAACCTTATAAGTTGCTCAACATAAGTTGCCCTTATACAACAAGAGCACCTTATAATGCTTAAAAAAAAAATTAAATGAACAAAAGTTTCCCTCCAATTTGAAACGAGGGCAACTTAAACCTAAGCAATTCACATTTCACGCACTTAGCAATTCACAGAACAGCAACCCACGTAATTCTGTACTACTCACGTCTCCTTCTTCTCTCGTTTCTCCGGCCACCATCACCGCGCACCATCACCACCGCCTCCAACGTCTGCCGTTCTTCTTTACCGGCCTCCAACCACCGATGGGCACAGTGCTTCGATCTTCACCGTACTTCTTCTTCGCTGGCCTCCAACGTAACTAGGGCTGTTCTTCTTCATCGGCGGTCTAGCTGCGTCACTTCACCAGCGACGAGGCACTGCGCCTCCCCTTCACCGGCCTCCTCTGAGGCTCTGCTTCATCTTCACGTACCGGCGACGAGGCCCACGCTGCGCCTCCTCTGCTCGTTCTCACGTATCGGCACACAATTGTCTTCACTCACCACTCAATTCTCTCCATATTAGGTGGTTGATGTTCCTAGGTATGGTTTAATTGCATAATTTAGTTAAATTACATCCTTATTTTATATGAAATTGCTTTGTCGATTGGTTTTGTTCTTGTGGTGGTAGTGCGTTGGTTGATTCGGTACGTGGTGGGAGTGGGGGCAGGTGGTCAGTGGGAGTGAGTTGTATTGGTGGTGGTGGGAGGTGGTGGTGGGCAGTCGTGGGAGGGAGGTGGTCAGTGGTGATGGTACGTGGGAGGGAGGTGGTGGTACGTGGGAAGTGGTCAGTGGTGTATTGCATAAAAATAATAATAATAATAATAATACAAATCAAAATTATATATAATAATAATAATAAATATAAAAATTATAATTATAATTAATAATAATAATAATAATAAAAATAAAAATAATTATAATAATAATTATTATTATTATTATTATAATAATTATAATTATAAAGATTATAATTATAATAATTATAATAATTATAATAGAAGTACAAATACAATTAGAAATACATAATGAAAACTAAAAACTAATAAAACCAATTAAACATTAAAATTTTATAAAAACAAAGAAAACAAACGAGTTATGAAAATAAGGCCTAAATCTTGTTATTATGAAGAACACAATTCCTTATTTTTAATCTGTTGATCTCATCTGTATGCGGCCTAAAATATTTTTATTATCAGTAGAACACATGCAATTCACTTTTTTGTAATCTATTAGCTTCTTGCTCCTATGTGCAGGCTAGACGCTTCCCCACCCTGTTCAGTAGAAAATTCAATTGTCGATTGTTTTTTAGGTGAGTTTTCCCCCTTTACACTTTATTTTCGAGCATTTATGTATATATGTTTATTGTTTACATTATTGTCTAGAAGTAAATGCATCATCATCATATGCCTAGATACCCGTTCAAGACTTACTCGTTAGGAGTAAGTCTTGAATAGTCCCCGGTTTGGGACTGTTCTTGGACGTCTAATCTCACTTAGGAAGTGAATGTATGTCTTCTTTTTTATTCTAAGGAATATACTGGCTCGTCGTTTCCCTATTTTGTTCTCTGGGTACATATGTAGGTAATAACTTACCTACATCGTGTACTTGGTGAACAGTAGGGAAATGCTGCCGGATTTTCCTTAGAATTGAATAGTTGACATGCATTCACTAGTGGGGTTAGACGTTCAAGGATGGGTTAGGTTGGAGTGATAAGGACCTTTGGAAGCATGCATTCATTCGATAAATCAACTTCTGTATGCATATGCTAAAGTGGTAGAGTTTTTTCTTTTCTATGCCAATTAAACGGGTGTTTTGGTTTGTTTAGAAGTTCCCGGAGATGGATCGTAGTTGGATGTATGGTAGACGTGATAAAAAGGATTTCATGCATGGGGTTTCGGAGTTCTGTATGAGTGCTTTACAACATCAAGCTAGTACGGGGGTCAAAGAGTTTTATTGTCCTTGTGCCGATTGTGAGAATGTGAACACGGTCAATAATGTTTTGGTGATTAGAGATCATGTATTTATGCGTGGGTTTAGACCTAATTACCATGTATGGGTTTATCATGGTGAGAGTGGAGTGTACGTAAGTAATTCTAGTAAGAATGTTGTGCATGAACAAGAAGAAGCTATCTATGCGGAAGGGGAAGCCGATTGTTTTGAGGATGAGGATGACGATGACGTTGAAAATAATATTGATGATGATAATGATCGTGTCGAGGACATGTTGCACGAGGTCGAGGATGAAGTTCGCGATCGTGTTTTTGAGTGCTTGTCTAAGGCGGCTGAAACGCCATTGTATCCTGGTTGTACAAAGTATAGCAAGCTTTCCGCTGTTTGCACACTCTACAATATCAAGACAAGCGGAGGCTGGACTGACATTAGTTTCACTGAGTTGTTGGTGGCGCTAAGTGATATGTTACCGGCTGGCAATGAACTTCCCAGGTCGAACTATTATGCCAAGAAGCTCATGTGTCCCTTTGGTTTAGAGTACAAGAAGATACATGCTTGTCCAAACGATTGTCTGCTATATCATAAGCAGTATATGAATTTGGATATGTGTCCACGGTGCGGAGTGTCGCGTTACAAACGCAAAGGGGTAAGCGAGGGTAAGAATGTGTACCCAGCTAAGGTGTTGTGGTATCTTCCCATAATACCGAGATTCAAGCGCTTGTTTTCGATAAAAAAAGATGCAAGGAATTTGAGGTGGCATGCAGATCCTGATCGAAGGAAGAGAGATGGTTTGCTTAGGCATCCTGCTGATTCTCCCCAGTGGAAGACTATTGACAAGCTTCATGACACTTTTGGTAAGGAACCTCGGAATTTGAGGCTTGGGTTATGTACGGATCGGATGAATCCATTTGGCACTCTTAGCTCCCAACATAGTACATGGCCAGTACTTTTAGTCATATATAATTTACCTCATTGGTTGTGTATGAAACGCAAGTACATCATGTTGTCGCTTCTTATATCGGGGCCTAAACAACCGGGAAACGACATAGATGTCTAACTTGAACCTCTCGTTGATGATTTGAGAAAGATGTGGGATGAAGGGGTTTTCGTATTTGATGCACATGCAAATGAGACGTTTAGATTGCGTGCAATGCTTTTCTGCACCATCAATGACTTCCCTGCTTATGGTAACTTATACGGCTACAAGAACAAAGGAATGAAAGCATGCCCGACTTGTGAAGAGGATACACAATCCAAATATATTTCTGAATGTCACAAATATGTGTTCTTGCGAACGCGAAGGTTTCTTAGACGTGATCATCCCTATCGTAAGATGAAGACAGCATTCGATGGGAATATTTAGATGGATGTCGCCCGTAAAGCGTTGACTTGTAAGGAAGTTTATGAGCGGGTCAAGGGTGTTGAAACGGTCTTCGGCAAGTCAGTGAAAGACAAGGGTACAACTGGATTATGGAAAAAAGAGTCTGTGTTCTAGAAACTTACATATTGGAAAGATCTACCGGTTAGGCATTGTCTTGACGTCATGCATATCGAGAAAAATGTTTGTGAAGCAATTCTTGGGAGACTTATGAATATTCCGGGTAAGACAAAGGATACCAAGGGAGTGCGAGAGTACTTTAAAAGTAAGGGCCGGGGCTTCGTCCAGAGCTGTGGCCTCAGACTTCGGGAAAAAATGGAACGAAGGAAATAGAAACAGGGGGTGCCAAGACAAAAGGAAAAGGCAAAGGCAAAGGCAAAGGCAAAGAAAAGGGCAACGACAAAGGGAAGAAGAAAACCCATTACTTGCATCCGGCTTGTTACACATTGTCCAAATTAGAAAAGCGGTTATTTTGTGAGTGCTTGTATGGCATTAAGGCTCCCTCGGGGTACTCATCGAACATGAAAAGATTTGTGTCTTTAAATGGCGAGTTGAAGTCGACAAGTATGAAATCTCACGATTGTCATGTCATGATGAAAACTTTCTTACCCATTGCAATTCGTGGGATATTGCCAAAGCATGTGAGACATAGTATTACTAGTCTTTGTTCATTTTTAATACGATATGTAGCAAAGTGCTTGATCCGTCAACCCTCGATGAACTTCTGAACAAAGTAATCCAAACATTATGCGAATTTGAGATGTATTTTCCACCTTCGTTCTTTGACATAATGGTTCATTTAATTTTCCATCTTGTTCGAGAAATTAAGTTGTGCGGTCCAGTGTTCTTGAGGTGGTGTTATCCTTTTGAGAGACACATGGGTGTTTTACAAGATAAAGTGAGGAATCCTGCACAACCAGAAGGTAGTATGATTCAAGGCAACGTGGGTGAAGAAGTTGGAAATTTTGTGGCCGAGTTAGACCTGATCAAGATGAGCCTGACCCGTCGGCCCGGCCCGGCCCGCCCGAATTTTTTGTGGGTTTGGGCAGAATTTTCCGGCCCGGTTTTCGGGCATGGCCCGACCCGGCCCGAAAATTTTATTTTTTTGGGCGGGTTTGGGAAACACAAAAATACACTTTTTAGTTATAAATTTGGCCCGGCCCGAAAATGACCCGAAAAGCCCGGTAGCCCCGGCCCGAAAATGACCCAAAACGCCCGGTAGGCCCGGCCCAAAAATAACAGGTTTGGGCACAAAATTTTGTCCCGAATCTTGGCCCTGCCCGACATAGCGGGCTGATTTTTTACGCTCAAGCCCGGCCCGTACCCGGCCCGGCCCGCCATTTGATCAGGTCTAGGCCGAGTATTTAGCAAAACCTGAACCGATTGGACTTCCTACATCTCGGCATGAGGGAAGACTAGAAGGCAAGGGTACAATTGGGTCAAAATTGATCTCACCTCCTACGCATAAGCTATTACAAGCTCACTTAGATGTGTTGCATCATATTCTAGCCGTCCACCCATATTTGGTGATGCATAAGCAGGAATTGGCTAATGAATACCCTTCCAAAGGGGAAAGAGAATTGAAGCAATTGCATAATAGAGAGTTCATTAAATGGTTCCAAGATAAGGTGATGGGTGAACTAGAGGTAGCTGGTAATACTGTTTGTGAAACTGTTCAGTATCTAGCTCTTGGTCCTCGGGAAGCCGTGCAGTCATATCAGGGTTATGATGTCAATGGATACACATTTTGGACCGAGCGCCAAGATCAGAAGTCCTTGTCAGTGCAAAATAGTGGTGTCTCCCTTGTGGCGTCATCAAGAGAGTATGCTAGTGCTAAAGATGGATCTGCGGTTGATGCCGAGTTGTCTTACTATGGGCGAGTCCAAGATATATGGGAGCTTAAGTACGGAACAAAATTGACTGTTGGTCTGTTTTGGTGCAAGCGGGCTGATAATAATAAGAGGTGTGTAAAAAGGGATGATCCTTGTGGGTTCACTCTTGTAGACCTGGGTCGTTTGCGTGAGACTGAAGAGCCATTTATACTAGTATCACAAGCTAAGCAAATATTTTATATAACAGACCCTGCCGATAAGAAGTGGTCTATTGTTGTACCGGGAAAGAGAAACATCCTCGGTGTCGGTGATGTTGAGGATGAGGACGAGTATGATGCTTTTGATGATACACCTCCATTCACCAATCCCGAAACTAAAGTGACAAACAATGTGGATAATGACACAAATTACATGCGTTCAGATCACGCGGAATGAACACTTGTTGATGACGAAATCTAGCAATGGTTAGAGGTATGAACTAAACAAGTTAAATTGACATAACATCTAGCTTTTTAATTTAGGTCTTGTCACTGTGTGTTGGACCGTACTAATAGGCCACATGTTCAATTGGTCTACAATACATGAATCAAGAAAACACAAGAGGCGACTTCAGACCAGCCTGAAGAAACAACCAACAAGGAGCAGTTGGTGGTGCAAGACTTGTGTATTATGTTGGTGGTGCAAGACTTGTATATTGTGTACTGAAGAAAACCATATTGATGCAATGTACTTGTGTATTGTGTTGTGTTGAAATTTGTAACCTAAAGTTACTATATTGGGCAAATAGTCACATTTTAGCTATTGGTAGTTTGTATTGTACGTATTTGGTATTTTGGTATTTTGTATTGGACATATTTTTAGCCTGACTATTTGGGCTTTGGCCTCGTAGTCTTGCTTTGTTTTTAGGTTCATTTCTTTTAATATAAGTCTGACTATTTTCTATGTGTGCTATTGGATGAATTGTTTAGAATTTAGACTATATATGCCATTTTGGGCCATATATGACTTATATCGAGCCATATGAGCCTTAGCTGTGCATAAATAACTTGAAATGAATCTTAGAAACATCTAACTAAGCATATGACACATAAAAAAAGGTTTAGAATTTGGACTTAGGTTCATTTGTTTAGATTTGGGATCGAAAATGCCATTTTTGGCCATAAATGACCTATATCGACCCAAATGACCCATAGGCGTGCATATCGAACTTGAAATGAGTCTTATAAACATATAACTAATCATACGAATCATTGTATATATTGTGATAATTATTATGCAAATTATGTATTTGTTTTGTGATGTGGTTTTGTTTCTTTAATTTCAGGTATAGCTCTATCATGGATGATAATGATGACCCTATTATGGATGAGCTGATGGATGATGATGATGAACGTAGTGAGGATGGGTATTATGATGCAGCGGTGGAGGAGGATAAAGGTGAGTTGGAAGATCGTGAATATGATGAATATATACACAGAATTGAGCAGTTTGAGGTTATGGCCGATAGGGCCCCCCCAATCGATAACCATCAACATGTGGTCGCAAATGAAGTTAGCACAAGTAAAAGTGTTAAAAAGCGTGTGAAGAGAAAGGGGAGAGGGCCAACAAAAGGACTTGGGGCGAGAGAAGAGATGTACCTGGAGTACAATGAATTCGATAACCCTTGTGGTAAGTGGCGACGTAAGTATGCAACATTTACAGGCCTTTGTATGCGGAAGATTTCAATTTTGTTGAAATGGGAGGATGTACCTGAGCGCTTGAAGAAAACTTTTTGGGATGATGCAATGGTAAGCCTAATTTTTAATTCTAGAAATTTATCTAATCTTGTACTTAATGTCCGAATTAGAGCATGCAAATAGTCCGAACATAACTATGGAATGCACAACTAATACGTCCGAACATAATAACGACATGATCAGGTGCTGAACAGATCAGAAACTGATCAGTTCAGCAGCTGATCTGCTGCTGCTGATTTGCAGCTGAACTGATCAGATTCTGATCTGTTCAGCAGCTGATCTGCTGCTGCGGATCTGCAGCTGAACATATCAGAATCTTCATTTCATTCATACTTTGGTCTGTGGATGTGACAATGTGTATGTGTGTGTGTAATACAGTGTGTAACCAACCTTGTAACTATTTTGATTGGATTGTTAAAGTTGCATTAAATTTTATATTGATTATCCATTCAAGTCTAAGATGTTGTGTTCTATTGTTCTTTGTATTGATTGGATTAGTGCAAATCAGTACAACATCTAAGTATGACCAAGTAATTCGCGAGTTTAATGAACGTGCAAAGCGTTTATTTTATACATATATGATGCAGAATGTGTTTGAGGTGCACACGGGTGGACGAGTGATGCACGGTAGAAAATCAAACAACAGGATCCTTCCCATATGAATTATGGTTTGTTTAGTTGGAGTATTCAAGCATTATGTACCGAGCTGTAATCAAATTTAACTGGTCTAAGTTGTTATAAACTGGTCTACACTCGGTAGTTTTATGTCTGTAATCAAATTTCCAGGAAGACATGTTCAGCTGCAGATCAGCAACAGCAGATCAGCTGCTGAACAGATCAGAATCTGATCATTTCAGCTGCAAATCAGCACCAGCAGATCAACAGCTGAACAGATCAGAATCTGATCTGTTCCGCTGCAGATCAGCAACAGCAGATCAGCAGCTGAACAGGTCAGTTTCTGATATGTTCAGCTGTTGATCATATGTCTTGCGCTCGGGAATTTATGCTTGGGACTATACATGTTAACTAACATTTCCATGTTTATTTGTTTGTGTAGAATCAATTCCATATTGAACCTTCCCAAGCTAAGAAGGACGTTTTTGAATCTAATCTACGTATGAGATTCAAAAATTTCAAAGCCAAGTTGGTGAGTGGCTGGATTTCTAAGACGAGAGAGATAAGTAAGGCAGAGAAAGGTGAAAATGAAGGAGAAAATGAAGGAGAAAATGATGGTGAAAATAAAGGTGAAAAAGAAGGTGAAAAAGCGCCACCGATAAAGCTCCATTTTGACATTTGGAAGCACATCACACCAGAGGAATGGGAGGCTTTTGTTGCACAAAAAACAACTCCAGATGCAGTGGTAAATTTTCAAACAATCTACCTACGTACTTTATAAATTTATTGTTTACATTTTGCATTGAAGTTGACATGTATACTTTGTAGGCAAAGCGCCAAAAGTGTTCAAATTATGCAAAGAAGAAAAAACATACTCATCGGCTAGGTCCCGAGACTTATGAAGAAAAGAGGAAGAGATGGAAAGAAAAAGGATTATACCCCAACGGTGGCAACACCCGTGCCAATGATTGGTGGTGTTCGATGCATAGTCTCGACAAAAATGGGAAATATGTAATTGTTAATCCCGAAACAAAAGAGGCTTGTGATAAACTAGTAAGTAAATGGAGTGATTTTCAATAATTTGAATTAATATATATATATATATATATATATATATATATATATATATATATATATATATATATATATATATATATATATATATATATATATATATATATATATATATATTATACATTTTGTCTACCTTTGGTATTAATATAACAATCACTTTCTATATTGTTTTCATAAAATAGGTTGAATATCAACAAGCATGTGCCGAAGGCAAGGTTTCTTCAGTTTTAAACAAGGATCCCTTGTACATGATGGTTGAACGTTCTTATCTAAATTTTGGAGTTTTAATTCATTCAATAACGTGATGGCTAAATTTTTACTTATTGCATATCCTGATGGTTGAATGTTAGGAGGAGACGCCTTGCGAACTACTACACCCGGGACAATCAAATGGTGATAAATTGTATGTGGTGGCCGATGCGAATGCACAACCACAAAGTGACCGACCACTAGTCCACTTCAAGCAAGTCCCGAGTGGTTATTATGCGGTCAGCCCATACAATGTTCATGAAGACTATTTGGATTGGATACTTCCGGTGCCCAACAATTTCCTCCATACTTTGGCCGATGCCTCCGGTTCTTATGTACTATGGCCATTTGCATGGGTGAAGTTTTCGGACGAAGTGTTTTGTGTTTCTAATTCCACACCTTTCTATTTTGCATAACATTTCCTATATGTTTCAATAAACAAGTTTTTTCATAATCTCTTGGTTTTTGTAAATTAACCTTGCAGATCATCAAGAAACTAAAAGCGCCACCAATGAAAGCTAAACCAAAGAAACCACCAACTCAAGCTAGAAAAGATGGTCAACGATCAATGGGGCAAAAGGAAGTTCACAAGGCAAGAGTCAAGATTCCAAACTTAAATCATCGAAAGGTCCAGTTTCTCATGCAAATTTACTTGTGGAATTAGATGTTTTTGACTCTCTTAGTAAGCCGTGCAAATGGTTGCATATTCTTGTTAGTGAGTTACCGGGTGATAATGCTATTGGAGTTCAGATGGACATGTCATTATTCCACTTTTTCGAGCATGGCATAGCATGAGTAACTAAAGACGATATATGTGAATTCCTCAAAGGTGATATGCTTAATATTTCAATGATACAAGTCTTCATGAGGTAATTAATATAGTTAGTTATGGTAATGTATTTATTAAGGTAAATGGTTTGCCAAGTTTCGATTATTCTTATGTTTGCTTGTTCTTTAGGTCTCTTCAGTTCGATGATTTTAGTTCGGATAGTCATATTGGGTGGTTGGATCCACAATAAATAAGTGGTGCTAGTTGCATGAACAATCGAGCCGAAGTCAGTCAATATCTCGATGACGGTATCCGTCAATGCACAAAAGCGAAAAACAAGTTCATATTAGCCCCGTACTTTGAAGAGTATGCCTTTGCTTTAATATCTTTATTGTCCTACATTAGTGTCGATTATAATGATATTTTGTGATTGTTGTGGCATATTATGGATTATTAAACCACTCTTTTGTGATTATAGCCTCCATTGGATGCTCCTTGTGATATGTGTTTCAAGCCACACAATTTATCAATTTGATTCTTGTCGTCGAGATCCATTACGATCCGTGTTGGTCAAGTCACTATTGAATAAGTACATTCCGTATTTAGTTTTTTTTTGTACATATCAAATAAAACTTGCAATCATATTTTACATTCAAGCATTTAATGTTAATTAACTTCCAATGAATTGTGGAATTGCAGAGTGTTGATGAAAATGAATGTCAAAAAAAGCGCACTTCCTCAATGGAAATCAGTTAAGGTAAATAATAACTTGTTCACTACTTATTGTACGGCCAAAACAATTACATTTCCTATTATCTAATTTATGTTGTCTTTAATCTAGTGCGCCCAACAAGAGGGTGGGGTCGAGTGTGGCTATTACTTGATGAAATTCATGCATGACATATTCAAAACTTGCAAGGAAGTTCAAGATCTGGAAAAGGTACATAAAATAGCTTATTTATGATGTATTATTAGGCTAGAAATTAGTTAAAAAAACTATTCGCCTATAATTGGCATGAACCGTCGAAAATGCCATTTTGGACCAAATATGACCTATATAGACCCAAATGACCCATAGACGTTCATAAATATCATGAAATGAGTCTTATAATCATATAATTAATCATATGAATAATGAAAAACATTTAGAATATCGAAATAGGTTCGTTTGTTGGTAGTTGGGATCGAAAATGCCATTTTTGGCCATAAATGACCTATATCGTCCCAAATGAGCCTTATGTGTGCATAAAGAACTTGAAATGAGTCTTATAAAAATATAACTAATCATATGACTCATGAAAAAGATTTAGAAAGTGTCCTTAGGTTGTTGGGATCGAAAATGCCATTTTTAGCCAAAAATGACCTATATCGACCCAAATGACCCATAGACGTTCATAAATATCATGAAATGAGTCTTATAATCATATAACTAATCATATGAATAATGTAAAACGTTTAGAATATCGAAATAGGTTCGTTTGTTGGTAGTTGGGATCGAAAATGCCATTTTTGGCAATAAATTACCTATATCGACCCAAATGACCCTTAGGCGTGCATAACGAAGTTCAAATGAGTCTTATAATAATATAATTAATCATAAGAATCATGAAAAACATTTAGAATATGGATATAGGTTTGTTTGTTGGTAATTGGGATCGAAAATGCCATTTTTGACCATAAATGACCTATATCGACCCAAATGAACCATAGACGTGCATAACGAACTTGAAATGAGTCTTATAATCATATAACTAATCATATGAATCATCAAAAACGTTTAGAATATGGAAATAGGTTCGTTTGTTGGTAGTTGGGATCGAAAATGCCATTTTTGGCCATAAATTACCTATATCGACCCAAATGACCCTTAGGCATGCATAACGAAGTTGAAATGATTCTTATAATAATATAATTAATCATAAGAATCATGAAAAACATTTAGAATATGGATATAGGTTTGTTTGTTGGGAATTGGGATCGAAAATGCCATTTTTGACCATAAATGACCTAACACGACCCAAATGAACCATAGACGTGGATAACGAAGTTGAAATGAGTCTTATAATCATATAACTAATCACATGAATCATGAAAAACATTTAGAATATGGAAATAGGTTCGTTTGTTGGTAGTTGGGTTCAAAAATGTCATTTTTGTCCAATATAATTGTTTTCGCAACCAATCTAATTTTTGTTTTCGCATATGAAACTTAATTTAATTTATTAGTTTGCATGTACGGTGTTCTTTTAAAGGTATTCAAAACTCCAAGGGAGGAGCCCTTTACCAAAAAGGAGTTGGATGAAGTTCGAGACAAGTGGGCTATTTACTTCAACGATTGTGAACTACCCTCAGTGTAATAAATAGAGCAGACTTGTAGTTATTCGTGACTCTTACATTATTTTGTTATTTATCGATTTAATTAATTACATTTGAATTAATTCGGTAATATTATTGGAAATTTGAAATTTATATCATTTTTGAGAATGTCAAGCTGATGTTTGATGAAACAAAAATTATATTGCAAAATCAGAAATTATATTGCAGAATATTAGGAATTATATTGCAGATTTTTTTTTTTTTAAAAAAAAGAAAAACTCAAAAGTAGCCCTTGTTTGCAACAAGAGCAACTTATGTGCAGCTTATAAGGTGCCCTTGTTTGCAACAAGGGCACCTTATGTGCAGCTTATAAGGTGCCCTTGTTGCAACAAGGGCACCTTATAAGTTTCACATAAGGTGCCCTTTTTGCGACAAGGGCACCTTATAAGTTTCACATAAGGTGCCCTTGTTGCAAACAAGGGAACCTTATAAGATTATAAGTTGCCCTTGTTAAGGGCAACTTTTGATAATTTTACAAAAGTGACCCCCCCATTGGTGGCACTTACGAAGGGCAACTTATACGCCACTTTTAAGAGCAACTTATCAAGTTTTTTCCTCTAGTGTATTGAAGGAAGCGTTACAATTTATGGTACAAGTAGGCCTTGCGCTGCTTATTTCTGGGCATAACCTCCGTTTTCGGTTTTTATTTTTTTTGCAACGTGCGCTACAATTTTCTAGCTTTACTATGCAGTACGCTGGAATTTTGTATCGCAGCCAAGGAATGCGCTGAAAGTTTCTGGCGCGTTCTCCAGGGCTGCAGAATATATAATTTCATTTATTCGATTTGCAACCTTTTATTCGTTTTTTGACATTTTTAAGCGTTTTTGTTGACTTTAGTATTGTTGTTGACCCTAAACTACGTGTCTGGCTAGCTAGCTTCACATAACATATAAAATTTCTACACAAAACTAACAATAAGCATGGATTCATATACGGATGCGCATTTAGCTTTATGCTGAGTCTCTAAAGTATGATAGATCGGGTGTCAAAATTGTACCAAACCTATCGTCATTTCCCCAACATGCTCCGGTCGAAGTAGCCGGGTTCATGAACAAATTTTATCAAGGCCTATCCGGTGTATGTTGGAGTGGCATGTACCGAGAACGGACCTAGGAGATAAACGATTTGATTTGGGTGGATGTTCTACATTGAGAAAGTGTCAAGTGGACAACATCCGAAGCGCGTGCAACCCCCGGGCTGATAGGTGTCCTTATTCCCAACTTCCGAGATGTAACATGCCAAGGAAGCCAAGATTGTTATGCGGTTCTGTCGCAATCGTTCGTCACATTCAAAACTTCAGGTCGTCTCAATTTAATAGGGAAGTAAATGCGGCCTAGCGTTCGGTTTCTGCCATACAGCTTCATCACCGACGCACTATTTGCACAAGTACTTCAAAATTGTCCCCAGGAAAGTTGCCACTATGAGGGGTTCGAAAAATAGGACGAGCGTACACTTCCAAAGAAAATGGCTCAAACGACTTTCCCCTCGGGATGTGGCAATCATATTAAGTAAAATTGGAACTAACCGTGGGCGTTAGCCTTTTTTTTACTAGTCTTTAGGAGTCGCCATTCAGTTTTACAACTATCATTATATGCCCGACAAAACCCGGTTATCGTGATATGCCCGAAGGGCGAGCATATTTGATCACAACGGCCATAGGTTCCCTTGTGATCCCTGTTATGAAGATCGGTCAACGTGCATCCAGCGGATTAGAGATTGAGAGTTCGAAAGACGTTTACTAATACGAGGAGTGCCCAACATTAGCCCACACGGCGGTCCTTACTATTTCAGTGTGGTGACGAAAGGGCCTATGGACATGTACAATACATATTAATTGAAATACAATTCAATACACTTTTCCTATCACTTAAAAGTGAGATCTCGAAATCATAAACCTTATATTATATCCTAGTTGGTGCGATCTAAGGCGGATCCTAACGTACATTGGACTTTCTACGGAGGGACGACATTTGACGTTCTAACTTGTTCTTGTTCGGTTCGGGAGCATCTAGGGAAGGCACGCATCACAATGTGTGTTCACTAAATTATGCTAAATGATTATGTGAATTTAATATGGATTCTAGCATTTATGGTTTTTCCGCATGACATTGGATTGTTCATAACCTAACAGAATGCAACTCCTATCCTTTCCTCATGGATTAATCGTAATGCGAGACAATCACTTTGAAAATCTATCTTATGCGGTTACAATTCTGGGTAGCAGTTAAGCAGGGTAGTTACTATAAATTACAGTTACTAAAAATGGAAATATGGGTTTTAGGATCGCGTCAGTCAGTCACAGATCGTTCGTCGCATACGTAGGAAAGCGTAAACAAGCAGTGTTTGGTTTCATCATCGAACATACCGCTTCGGGCCTAGGGACAAATGTAGGCATCTACAGCGCGCCATCTTTTAGTATTGGCCTCTCTTGCCAGATTTATCTCAGACGCTATCCTACCTGGTGCTTTCAATGATGCTAAATAATAAGATATCGCGACTTCTTGGCTTCCTCTTATATTTGTCGGCCATTCCAGATTTGAACTATATATCAATGCCAAGTGGTATGTTGACACTATTGCCTGTGCATCGTGTATGAGAGGCTTCCCAATAATCAAATTATATGCTGCCGGCACTTTTCTTATCAAGAAATCCACCATAAGGTCTCGGGCCTAGGACTTTTCTCCAATTCTCATCTGTAACGGATTACTTCCCTCCGGATACACCGTTTCACCAGAAAACCCAATTACTGGGTAATTCACTCTTACCAACTCTTCCTCTAAAATGTGTAAATGTTTGAATGCCTCCCAAAATATGATATTGTTGAACTACCTCGATCTATTAGCACTGGGTTTACATCATAGTTTGTAATTTCTAAGGTTAAGACCAGCGGGTCATCATGTGGGAATATTATACTATTGGTTTTTTTTTTGTATTTTGTTTCCCTGTGGGTTTTGAGATTTTGAATTTCAAAGGCATTTAATCTTAGAAACCGAACGGGTGAGATTCGGGCACGGAAAAAAACCGCTTATTTGACAAGCTTTCCAAGTACATTCGAATACAAGATAAGGATCATTTTCATGGAATACTTATCATGACACTAAGTCGTTTGAATCATGCATTTAGAACATTGTATTTGCTACTTGTATGTGGTCACTTTGCTTTAAAGTTAATTAAGGGAACCTAAGGCCGGTTTGTCCAAAATTATCTTTGTTAAGCGTGATGTAACCTTTTGTATGTTATTGAATTTAGCATGTGAGGTGATGAAAGCAATAAACATGTGAAACATCATCACAAGAAATGAAGGAATTATTGAAATGCTACAAAACCACATCACCTTAAAAAAGGTGAGTAAAGCGTGCGTAATTAAAATTGCAAAAATAAAGGTGCGGTATTGAAAATGCGTTATTGAAATGCGATATTGAAATTGCGGTATTGAAAGTGCGATATCGAAATGAAGATATTGAAATGACATTATTGAAATGAGGGTATTAAAATTGTATTATTGTACTTGAGATCCGAACGCCAAAAACTACTTAATAATAAGTGTGCCCGACACAGATTCAATTCTCTAGAAAATCTCAACTTTAGATGAGTTGCTCATCACAAAGCATCCTTGACTTTGATTATTGAAATAGAACTTGAATATAAACATGAATATTGAACTTGAATATTGAAATTAAGAGACTTGGTTCTTAAAGATTAGACCTTTTAATGTAAAAAAGGCCTCACCTTTAATATGCTCCATAACTTGAAATCGATTCTAGTTAAAGGAGGAGTTGATCTCACTTAAACATCATTGAATATTGAAAATAGAACTTGTATTTGAACATAGAAAGTTGAATATTCATGTGGTCTAGTTTGGAAAAGGGTTTGCACTTTTCCAAACATCCTTGAACTTTGAAAAGATTTGTATTTTGTAAAATTGTATGGTGATTGTTGTAAAAGACAAACTTTTCAAGTATGAAATCTCATCACTTTACTAATCATTTTCGAAAATAAAGCTTGAATCTTGCATATTGATATTGAAAATGTGCTTAGAAAATCATTTGGGAAGAGTTTCAAGAGTGAAAACCTCCCCAAAGATGGCACTTTTGGATATGCTTCCTAGTTGGTCATGAGCATGAACTCAAATGAAAACATCATTGCAATTGTATATTGGATTTAGAAATGTAGAAAAGTAGAAAACATCATAATGATTTGATTAGGGATTAGTATTTACCTATTTAGGATTAGGTTAGTTTTCCGATTAGTGCTCCCAATTGGTTAGATATTTTAGGAATCGAAATGGAAATTGTAGATTTAGAAGCTTGAATTTTGTAATTGAGTTTGAGAGGAAAATTTGATATTACGATGTTGTATTAAAATCTGCCTCCCCATTTTGTGTGGAAATGAGGGTTTATATAGGATATTAGGAGGCTAAACGCCAAGACACGTCAGCGCCCGGCGCAACACAAGCACCAGGCAGATGTGACGTGTCCCAGGTTCGTCCAAAAAAGTACGATGACGCCGTCCTTTGAGTTTGTCTCGTAGTTTTGCTTGGAGGTTAAGGCTTGGGTTTGCTGAAAAAAACACTCCTTTCCGAATTTCGTATTTCGCATTTTGTACTCGGTTTTACGGGTCAGGGCCCGGCATGCTCGGTTTTATGGGTCGGCGCCCGATTTTGAATTGGTTAGTGTCATTTCGACTGGAAACGACCTTGTAAAACCAATGGAGAGGTCCATTGGGTGAGATTGTGTTTGGATTTTAATTTGATTTTTGGAAATTTAATTTTGTACCGAGTTCCGAAATGGGAACGGGCTCGGGAATTGGACTTTGGATTTTTGATTTTGGAATATACCTTAGGAATTGGGACTTCCACACGGAGTTGCACCAACCACCTAGCAAGGATAATAGTCTCTTCATCATCCCATTAGGGGAGACACAAATTAGGTGTCTACAGAAGCCCCCACTTTGACTGGGCGTTCGGTTGGGAAAGCGAAAGTCAAAGTTTTTGAATAGGTACGGAGAATGATCAAGATGCTCTGCAATCAAGACCATTCTTTGTATGCCGGTACCTGCATAAGACAAGCGTTAGAAAATGGATTGAGTCTACCTCTGTGCGGCTTGACGACTCTAATCTTTGTATTTGTATTTCTTTCCCTCTCTTGGCTTAGAAAGGAGCTTGGCATCAAAATTTTTGAATCTTGAATTTCGAAATTCGAATTTTGAATTTTGAAGTTTGAATTTTGAGTACTCGTAGTTAATCCGCTGGGGTTTAGTACTTGCTTCGAATGTCGTCTAAGGCTCGAGCTGTTGGGAATATATTCACTGGGGAAAGGAGCTTTTTATTGGCTCCTGAGTTTTGAAAATTTTTGTTGACTTTCCCGGAGCTTGGGTCCGCTGGGAGCAGAATGCTTAAACCCGCATATTTTTCAGACTTCGTATGCTTGAGATATTAATCTGTTGATGCCGGTAGAACAGATGTATACCAGTATTTATCGAAATGTAGTATGATTTGACATTTGATGCTAGGTGCAGAAAACTGTAGCAGCAAAGTACGCATCATCATCATGGATGACCGCGCCTAAATTCTCCGTGCATGGATCAGGGCCAGCGCCCAGCGCAGGGCTTGAGTATATAAGCCCCCGTCGTGCTCTTGCATGAGCACATTCATTTGTTTCTTGTTTTTGTCTCAAAGTTCAATTGCTCTGTCCCTTTGGTTTCGTTGCTCTTGTCTTGCCTCTTCCTTTGTCCATGTAAGTATTTCAAGTTTTGCTTTATAAAATTACCTTAGGATTGCATGTAGGGTAGATTTTTGTACTTGAAATGTTCTTGTACTTGTTGATGTTCTACTTGTATAGTAGTAGGCTTCTTGTATCATGTATGAAGAAAATTTTTTGGTAGTCATCTTGAACTTAAACTGTTGCAACTTTGTAGGCTTTGAAATTGAACTTTTGCATTTTGAATTTTGTACTTGAAATTGAACTTTTGCATTTTGAATTTTGAATGTGTAGAAAATGACTTCACTGGTGACCTTGGTGGGTCTTGTGAAAGAATAGGCTTCTATTTCCTATTCGTTGGTGTAGAACTTGAATACCTGCTTCGGCATAGATAGCCTAGGAGTTGGTGTAGAACTTGAATACCTGCTTCGGCATTTATAGCCTAGGCATTGGTGTAGAACTTGTATACTCCCTTAAAATAGAAGTCCTTGGCTAAACCTGTATGGCAACTGGGGATTTTCAGACTATTGAATTTTATACGGGCTAGTATAAGATATCCCCCAGACTTGGATGTTGAATTTTATACTTTGAATGCTTTAGTATGCCTTGTCACACTCGGAGGAAGCATGCCGAATGCTCGAGTAGTCGAACAGCCATGGAAGATGCTTCGGACAATGAAGCTGCTGAGGTAGAGCCCTATCTGTTGGGATGATTCCGAGGGGAAGACTTGTTTTTGATGGTCAAGGCTGGCGGCCCACGGGTCTCGTATTCCACCCAAGATACCACTTATCTCAGCGGGCACGCGCTGGCTTTGTAGGCCTCGTATTCTGCTTTTGAACTTGCTACTTGAATTTGTATAGGTATGTATTGATCTGCCACTTTTTGTAGACTGGTAGGTAAGGGATTTGAGTGTTCTGGTCTTTGGAGGAGCTCTGGACTGTCTTTCTGACCATTTTTGACGTTGAGGAGACCCGACTGATTTGGGATCAGACTGGTTTTGGTCCTTTCTGGGAGGTGACGAGAGGCTTTAGAGGACTGGTGGGCGTCAAAGCCCGGACACAAGCCCTGCTGGAGTTGTGGTGGGACACCACTTATACATTCCATATGAGCTGGGGGGAGATCACCATCACTCCCTACGAGTTTTCTATTATTATTGGCCTCCCGTTTTCTGAGAGGCATGTTGTTTTTGGTACTGCCTTGAAATGAAGTTCTGATGGCGTCAGGGACTTAGTCGACCCAGTGGTTGATTTGATCACTAATAGTGATTCCTCTGCATAAGTGGAGGTGATTATGGCGGGGCTTCGCCTAGCTGGTATGACAGCGGAGCAGAGGGTTCGACTCTTGCTTTTGGCCCTTGTAGGTCGAGTAGTTGCCCCTAGAAGGAATAGCCGTGTGTTGTTGCGCTTTCTGGGGTCTTTGAGAGACTTGCGTGTTGTTTCGGGCCTCAGCTGGGGTAGCTTAGCGTATTACCACCTCTTGTACGAGATGAATAATGCTTCACGGACTGCCCAGGAGAGTTCGGTGAGCATAGCCGCCTTGTGGAGAGTGGTGGAGGTATTTGGGACCCCTTTTATTTTGTATTTTATACTTTTTATGTTGTATTTTATATGCATAAGACTGACTGATTCCTTGTTTGCTTTTGAAGATCTTGGCATATGAGCATTTTCCCGGCTTGGCGCTAGATCGCCCTAGAGTTGCAGCTTACCCGTTTGCTGCCTCATGGGAAGGAGTGGTGCGTAAGAAGGTGACTTTGGCGACCTTCCGCAGAGCTTTGCGGACTTTGGTGATGAGACTCGCCAGAGACACAGAGATGTTGGTTGGGGAAATATTCCCTCTTCTTCTGCTCAGCCTGGCAGGTATTCATATTCTTTTGGAGATACAAGCGGTCAGATGCCTATCATGACCCCTCTCGGCGGCCACTTAGGAGCGAGCAGTTCTCAGCCTCGGGGACCCGGCTATGGTACGACGTCTTGGGCTCAGTGGTACGAGCTGGAGAGGATTCGCCGGTTTCAGGAGATGGAGATGCAGCGTCGGCTTGCTGCGACTCAGCATTCTTATCATTTTCCTTCCCATCAGCAGGGACCTCAGCGGTTTTCTAGTACCCTCCGCATTTCTGAGCAGGACCCAACTACCCCCGGGATGGAGTGTGACCAGGAGCTGGAGCGGTACATGAGTCGGAACAGGAACAAGGACCTTGTGATCGAGACTATGGTCGAGGATCACTGGACTGATCCTGCATGGTAAAGAGTTTTGGCTTTGCCTCTGATGGGCTTTTTGTATGTGGATTTTTGTATGGGTATTTTGTAGTTGTATTTGTATTTGGTTTTTGTATTTGAATCTTGGATTTTGTATTTTGAACTGGTATGGTTTGGATTTGAATATTTTGAACTTGTATGGTTTTGAATTGAATTTTGTGTGCGTTGTGTGTGCATTTTGAAATTTGTGGCTACATGCATGCATGCAAAATGAAAAAGAATGGTCCATTTTTTCGGGTGTATATACCCACTATAAGCCTCCAATTTGACTGAGGTTTTTTTGTTAGAAAAAGCGCAAGTCAAAGTATATTCCACGTTTGCTTATGCATATGCTGACTCGACTTAAGATGCCGATCTAGGACTAGGATGCTTGAAATTTGAATAAATTGACCCGGGTGCTGATTCGAACTGCTTGAAATTGCGCGTTTGTGGCTTTTAGAATATTCGGCTCAAAATATTGGAGCCGATTTGATTGTACAACGCCATGAAGCGAGGCGTACTCGATGCCATAAAGTGGGCTGTTGAGCTAGTCCTTCTGGCAGGCACTGCTCCTGGCGCAGGCTTTTGCGCCCAGCGCAAGTGGTACTTCCAAGTACCACCATAAGTGTTGGTTTTTGTATAAATAGAGAGCTCTTCGAATCATTTCTTTGCACCAATCCCTCTCTGCTCTGCTCCACCCTCTACTTCTTCTCAAAAAGAAATCAAATGGTTGTGTCTTTTGAAAACGCCCTGAACTCGTGGCTAGTTTTGCTAGGCAAACTGGAAAAAAGAGAGCTAGATGGCATGCATCTTGGGGTGCTCGTCTCCTTCCGGTTCGTGAAACTTGATATGCATTTTGTCTATGCTACTTTGGAGGCTTTGGACCCCGATGCACCATGTTTTCCGCTTTGGTAACAACGAGGTATGTCCCCTCCCTGAAGAGTTTAGTGTTATATTGGGCTGGCCGCTTATGACAGAGCCTTGTCTGCCTAGTGTTGAAGAACACTTCTTTTCAAATTTTGAGTTGTATGGGCCTTAAGCCCCCACTTTTGAGTGATGTTGTATATGGTCGAGGGGTTGATTTGTCCCTCTGCATCACTTATTTTGCTAGAGTGGACATCCCCAAGGTCTACCGCTTAAGGGCTTTGAGTTTTTGTATGTTTGCTTGCTTTCTCTTTTCGAAGCATGGGTTTGGCAATGGTGATGCCTCCATAATAGAGATTGTGGAGCAGTTTGCTTGTGGTAGAGACCCAATGCCGCTCGTGATTGGCGAGACACTGTTAGGTCTTGATCTGCTGAAATTAGACCCCTCCTCCATGCCATCGGGAACCCCGGTATTACTCCAAGTAAGGATCTGGAGTTTCTTGTATATTGAAATTTGCATTTGTACTGAATATTGAATATTGAATTGCTTTCTTGTATTTTCCCCAAGGTCTGGATTATGGAGACACTCATGTTGGTGGCACCACCAGAGAACATGGCAAGCTATAATAGGAAGGGATTCAATGTGCGGCCCATGATGTGTGGACGACTTTCACTGGATGAGTGGCGTTCTGCGCTTTCGGAGATTAGATCTTGTATCAGGTGGGTAATCCCGTGGTGGGGGATTGCTGCTATGAGACATGCACCTGGTTATACTGTTTTGAGGGTACCTAGCCTTTCGACATTGGTCTTCTACTCTCTTGCTCGAGTGCTGAGACAATATGGCTTGAGGCAAGAGGTCCCGGATTGTGTTGTGGAACATCCGAAGCCTATTGTACTGATTATTAACCGTCTTACGCGGTGGAGGATGTATTGGGTTGCCAAACCATTCTTGAATATTCAGTTCCCACCTGAGCCTGTTACTCTGTTTGTGGGGTACATTGTAAGGATGAAAGGTCCAAGCCAAAGGGACATTTCTCTCTTTGAGCCTGTGGGAGCCAAAGATTTTAGAGCTAGAATCCCTGCATTAATCGATTATATGAAGATGCTGACGGCAGTGTGGCCCGTCCGGTGCTTGACCGTGCTTGGTCCATAGGAGGTTTGTCATCCTCCCGCCTTGGAAGATTAGCCAATTCCTTCTCCCACTGCTTGGACAAGGGAAAGATGGATGAATTATTGCAAGAAGGGCAAGGGGATAGTACTCGAGGTGCTAGGACTCAATAGTATAGTGGCCCAACCCCAGATCTTTGTAAGCTTGATGTGTTTGAAATTGTATTTGTAAGAGATGTGTTTTAGAATGTGTTTAGAAAAAGTGTTTTGGAAGTGTGTTTAATGGAAGTGAAAAGGCTTTGAATAATTTTTCTTCACTTGATCCCACCCTTGTAATTGATTTAGCTTGAACTTAGGCTTTAGAGCCAAAATAAAAGTCATTTGAAAGTTGTGCCAAATTTCGCTTAAACATGCTTTGCACCTGATTTGCACATTTGGAATGAGAACAACAACAACATTTGATCTTTGAATTTGATTTGATTTTTAGGATGCCCTTAATTGAGGAAACTTTGAATTTTTTTGTATTAAGGTGGTCGGGCCTCGGAATTAGGTTGCCTACGTGTCCCGTTAAGGAATCAGGCCGAACGTAGTTCTAACCTACAGAACGTTTTTGAATTTTGGACTTGAATTTTGAATTTAGACATAAAACTTCTTGAGTTGATACAGGTTTGTCAAAGAACGGAACTCGGTTGCATCGACATCTGTTAACTCGACTGCTCCTCCGGAAAGGATTATCTTGACAATGTATGGCCGGCCCAGTTGGGTTTGAATTTTCCCATTGGGTCCATGACGCTCTTGCGAAGGGCTTTTAGGACAAGCTCGCCTTCCTTGATGTTTCGGGTTTTGACCCTTTTGTTGAAGTGTTTGGCCACTTGGCGCTGATAGACTTGTACATGGTGAGCGGCTTGAAGTCGGCGCTCATCGAGCATGACTAGCTCGTCGTATCTTGATTGTACCCATGCAGCTACTAGGGTTTTTCTTTCGAGTACTATCCTTAATGAAGGCAATTCCAGCTCAATAGGTTGTACTGCTTCCATTCCATAGACCAATGAAAATGGAGTTGCGCCGGTTGAAGTGCGAATTGATCTTCGATACCCCCACAATGAAAAGTGCAGTTAAAACTGAGGCCAGTCTTTGTAGTTGGTGTTCATCTTCATGATGATGGTCCTGAAATTTTTGTTGGCCGCTTCGACTGCCCCATTGGTCTGTGGGCGATAAGGAGAAGAACGGTGATGTTGAATTTTGTACTCGGTGAACATATCTTCACACTCGCCTTGGAAATGAGTTCCCTGGTCACTGATGAACTCGTGAGGAACATAGTATCGGCGTATGATGTTTTCTTGTATGAATTGGGCTACTTACTTGAAACCCAACACTTTGAGATATCTGGCTTCGACCCACTTAGTGAAGTAATCGATGGCAACCAGTATGAATTCATGACCCCCGGCTCCTGTTGGAGTGACTTTGCCGATGACGTCGATACCCCAAGCTGAGAAAGGCTATGGTGACGATTGTGAATATAGCAAGGAGAGGAATGTGCTTCTGGTTCGCACACTTTTGACAGATAGGACACCTCTTGACAAAGAAGTAGCAGTACCGTTCGAGGATGGTCCAGTAATACCGAGCCCTAATGACTTTGAGACCTAGCATCTTCCCATATGTGTTAGTACCATAGACCCCAGCATGTACGGTGTCCATGACCTTTTGTGCTTCGTGTTTGTCAACAACATCGGAGATTGGGGCCGTTAGGGGACCACTTGTATAGGATGCCACCTTCTAGAACAAAGTTGGTTGATTGAAGGCGTAGAACCCTTTGACTCTTGCTTGAAAAATGATGTGGATATTCGGAAGTTTGTAGATACCTTTGAATGTCTGAAAACCAAGGTTCATCTTCGTCAGGCTCGACATCGTCAATAGCATGGACATAGGCTTCTTCTTGACGGGTTTCAATTGTAAGTGGCATTTCAGCCATGCCATTTGGAATGTTGATCATTGACGCTAGTTTTTCCAGTGCATCGGCAAACTGATTCTCCTCTCTATGTAGGTATATGTAACGAAGCTCTTCCACTTGATCAGACATCTTCTCGAGATAGGACTGGTAAAGGGCTAAGCTTTCACTTCTGACTTCCCATTTGCCGGAAATTTGATTGATGATTAGGGTGGAGGCCCCGTATACTCGCAGTTTCTGGACACCCAATGCTATGGCGGCTTCCAGGCCCATTATGCATGCTTCATATTCGGCGGCATTGTTCGTGACATTAAATTGTAACTTTGCTAAAATTGGAGTGTGAGTGTCGTCATGAGCTATAAGGATTACCCCGACACCGCATCCGCTTTACCGCTTGTCATTAAAATTTTCTCATCGGGTAAGTCATAACTCTCCTCTTCTGCCTCGATAAGACAGTCGGCTAGGAAATCAGAGACCGCTGAACCCTTGATAGAATTTTGAGGGATGCATTTCAGATAAAATTCGGCTAGCATAACCAACCATATGGACAACCGTCTGTTGAGAGCCGATTTTTCGAATAGGAACTTGAGAGGATCTGCTTTGCAAACCACGTGCACTGTATGGGAGAGCATGTAGTGTCTGAGTTTCTTTGTGGCCCAAACCAAGGCAATGCTGAGTCTCCCAAGTTGAGTATATCTGGTTTTGTACTCGAGTAACTTCTTGCTCAAATAGTACACGGCGTTTTCTTTGCCCTCGATTTCATGGGCAAGCATGGCCCCAACTGCTGAGTCTGTTGTTGTAAGGTAATGCCTGAGTGGAACACCCGGTATTATTGTCTTTAACACTGGTGGATTTGAAAGATAGCCCTTAATGGTGTCAAATGCATGCTGACAGTCTTCGTCCCATACCTTAGCCTCACTCTTGCAGAGTTTTCGAAATACTAGCTCACAAATCATGGTGAGTTTTGATATGAACCTGCTGATGTATTGAAATTTGCCAAGGAACCCCCGAATTTCTTTTTCATTCGCTGGCGGTTTCATGTCTAGAATGGCCTTGATTTTTGAAAGATCAACCTCGATGCCTCAAGAACTGATGACGTACCCGAGTAATTTGCCTGACGTTACCCCCAATGCACATTTTTTTGGATTGAGCCTCATATTGTATTGCGTGAGCCTATTGAAGAATTTTTAAAGTACTATTGTATGTTCATGTCGCTCTTTGGATTTGACGATCATATCGTCAACATATACCTCGATTTCTCTGTGAATCATATCACTCATGATGGTTGTGGATGTTCTATGATAAGTAGCCCTCGCGTGCTTTAGTCCAAACGTCTTAACTGTGTAGCAATACGTACCCCACTGAGTGATGAAGGTTGTCTTCTCCATGTCTTCCTCTGCCATTGGAATCTGATTGTACCCTGCGTACTGTCCATAAAAGTGAGTAAGGCATGATTTGATGTGTTGTCGACCAGAATGTCGATGTTTGGCAGTGGAAACCGTCTTTAGGGCTGACCTGTTAAGATCTCTGTAATCGACGCACATTCGGACCTTGCCGTCCTTCTTTGGAACTGGAACGACATTTTCAATCCATTCTTGATACTTGGACTCTCAAATGAACCTGGCCTCTAGGTGCTTGGAGACCTCTTCTTGGATTTTGAGGGAAACATCTGGTTTCATTCGACGGAGTTTCTACTTGACGGGCTTTGAACCTGGAATGAGCGGAATTGTATGCTGACCAATGCTTGGATCAAACCCTGGCATATCATGATAGGACCATGCGAAAACGTCTATGTACTCTGAAAGTAGCTTGATCAGATCATCCTGTTCTGCTTGAGATAGAGTCAAACCAATCTAAACTAGTTTTGAATCACTGCGGTTAGACAGGTTAACTTTTTCTGTTTCCTCAATGATGGGCGTCCTGTTTTCATGATTTTCGATAGCTTTTAAGATTTCAAGGTCAGTTTCTTGAGAAGAAAAGTTGTTTGGATTAGGAATGTGTTTTGAATTTAGACTTGAAGAGTAGGAGGAAATTGAAGTATTGTTGAAATTAGCAATCATTACATCGACATCTTTGACTTGAAGTTCGACCTCTAAGGGAACTTCATTGATGCAAGACTCTAGCCCTAGACTCTTACACTCATCAGTAGACTCTGATCCAGACTCATCCTCAGACTCGCACTCTCTCATCTTAGATCCTTCACCCACAGTAATTTTAAACATCTTGCCATTTGGAGCAGTAATCTTGAGGGACTTCCTCCAGCCACTGACCATCTTCTCACTGGGAGCAATAAGCTTAGATGGGTCAAAATCTTCGATTTGAGTGATCATTTAGACCATGGTATCTTCGGAGACGATTGGTGCTATTTCTTGGCCGAATAGGAGACCAAAAGCTGATGAATCAAGGCATTCATGCACAACCTTGTCTTGTATTGGAGGGACGTCTTCGAGGAAGTGGCAGTCTTGGAAGATCTGGAACCTAGGGTAGAGGATTCCGTTTGTAGTGTCATAGAATGGTTCTGGAAAATTGAAGTATAATTCATCTTCTCCTTCTTTCATGAATTACCCATTGAGTGTATGCTGATGGGGATGTAGCTTGAATTGATCATTACTGGCTCGACGGGCCCTCAACTTGGCCTCTTGTTGCTTGTTGTCGTGCTTAGTTGGCTTGTATCCCAGACCAAAGCAATTAGTCTGTCCTGAAGTCTTGAAAGGAGACTCGATAAGTGGTGACAGGGTGGTTCCCAAGAAGCGTCCACGTTTGACCATTATGTGTCGGGCCATGGGATTCATTTTGGATTCGATAGCTCTTACCTCAGCACTAAACCCCCAAAGGTCTTCGTCATTGTCATCATGTTCTATCATTATCAGAGTTTTGTCATCTATCTTGGTTCTTGGATGAGATGCATTCAGGGTAATTATATTCCCCTTGACCTCCATTCGAACTTTGTTATGGAGTGAAGAAGGCACTGTTAGGTTATGATACATATGACAATTCATAAATCATGCGGAAAAACCATTTAGCCAGGAATACATATTATTTACACATAATCATATAGCATAGTTTAGATGCATACTCTTTGTTGCGTGCCTTCCCTAGCTGCGCCCGAACCGAACAAGAACAAGTCTTTAGGACTCCAAGTGTCGTCCCTCCGTAGATAGTCCACAGCACGTCCGGATCCGCCTTAAGATTGACCAACTAGAATCGCCCTTAAGGTACTAATAATTTCGGCACTTTTAGGCAAGGTATGTGACTGAATTTTTCTCTCAAAAACTCACTTTGAATACTTGAAAACTCGTCCTAAATTGTGAACCCAGGCCACATATTTATAGGAGTATGGAAAGAGAATTGGAATCCTACTAGGATACGAATTAATTAAATTAGAATCCTAGTGAAATTCTTATTTAATTAATTTATCTTTTAGGATTAGGAATTTAATCATTAAACGAATCCTGTACGTTTTAGGTTTCGTATGTGAACACAAACACACACGCACGCAAAGTAGCCCACGAGGGGCGCCATGCGCGCGCGCGCACATCCCGAGCAACGCAGCCCACGACTGCCGCAGCCTTGGGCGCGCGCTGGGCCTGCCTTGCGGTGGGCCTGGCGCAGCCTTGGGCTGGTGTGTTGTGGCGCGCGTTTCCCTTGCTGGACGTGGGCCTGGCTTCGTGCTGGGCGTTCGTCTAGCAAGCTCGTCCGATGCTAATTCGTACGACGCGCTTCCGATTAATTTTCCGATTCCGGAATTCATTTCCGATACGAACAATATTTAACATTTCCGATTCCGGAATTAATTTCCGTTTCGAAAAAATATTTAATATTTCCGTTTCCGGAATTATTTTCCGATTCCGATAATATTTCCGATTCAGACAATATTTCCGTTTCCGGCAATATTTCCGATTCTGGCAATATTTCTATTTCCGATAATATTTTCCGATACGTACCATGTTTCCGTTTCCGGCAACATCTACGACTTGGATAATATTTATATTTCCGATACGATCCATATTTCCGTTTCCGACAATATCATCGTTTCCGGAGTATTCATTTGCTTGCCTTTGACGATCCCAGCTCCCACTGGAACCAAGATCCGTCGATTCCGAATATCCATAGATGGAGTATTTAATGCCATTAAATACTTGATCCGTTTACGTACTATTTGTGTGACCCTACGGGTTCAGTCAAGAGTAAGCTGTGGATTAATATCATTAATTCCACTTGAACTGAAGCGGCCTCTAGCCAGGCATTCAGCTCACTTGATCTCACTGAATTATTAACTTGTTAATTAATACTGAACCGCATTTATTAGACTTAACATTGAATGCATACTTGGACCAAGGGCATTATTTCCTTCAGTCTCCCACTTGTCCTTAGGGACAAGTGTGCATTTCCTAATTCCTTTGTCGCTCGATGCTTGCTCTTGAACATAAGGTAAGAGTTGTCATCCTTATTATGTCCGGAGGTGTTCCTCGGTTTCAGAGTTCAACTGATCAAATAAACAGATAATCATAGCCTATGATTCATCCGAGCACGGCCATGCATTTCACAGTTTCTAGCTCTCCGAGTGGCCTTGTACAACTTTTAAGCATCTCATCCCGATTTATGGGAGGACAATCCCAATCTTGCGATCTTGAGATTAGACTTCGTTTGATAGGTGATTACCTGAGCGTTGCCTTTATAGCCTCCTTTTACGGTGCGACGGTTGGTCAACGTCAAAGCAACCAGTTCTCAAACAAGTAATCTCAAATCACTCAGGTATTGAGGATTTAGTGTCTAATAATTTTAATGAAATTTACTTATGACAGATTTTCATCTCTTACAGTAAAGTTTCATAGGTCTTGTCCGATACTAGTCTTCCCAAAGTAAGTATCTATGCAAATGATTATGACATTGCCATGTCCACATAGTTCAAGAAACAGAACTACTAGTCATCTTGCATTCTAATCGTCTAACGTTTTCTATGCGTCCAATGTTATAGAAAACTCCGACTAGGGACCATTTTCAACCTTTGACATTCAAGTTCACTTGATAGACATTTCTTAGTCACAGGACTGGTCCTGACAGTCTATCTTGAATATTTCGTCAAATTTGAAGGGACTCATCATTTAATACTAAACCAAGATTAAATGGAATATGAAAATACATTTCACATATGATAAATGTTCAACCCCAATGTTTTACAACCATGGGCCTCTAACCCATCTTTAAAACATTTCATGGAATTCAAAGCTATGCTTGATTTCCAGTGCTACAACGTGAGTGTTGCTTCTCACTTGTTGCATAGGTTTAGTTATCATGCTTTGCCAATCTTAACATCCTTTTCATCGAATGTTCTTTGAGATATGATGATAAGATCTTTTCGAGTTTGTTTATTATGTGATCTAGTCTTTCTTACTTCGATGGTGGTTTTACTCATTTTGCAATGAAGAACCATCAAGTTAGCAGACGTTTTTCTTGCTTCAAGAGTGGTTCTACGCATTTTTCAATGAAGAACCATCAAGCCAGCAGATAGGTGATCTACCCAAGTTCAGTGAAGAACTTTAAACAACCCTGTTTTATTGCTTCTTAGGCAATAATTACTTTTACTTCAACTGTATAGGTTGCTAGTGATGCTTTGTTTGGATTTACCTATCCAAGCAGTTCATAGATATGTGGAAGACTCTCCAACTATATCTTAGAACATAGAAATTATTATTTTAATTTCCCACGCAACAACTCATGGTCTCCAACCCATGTTGCCATTTTCAAAACACGATGCTCTATAGCTCGTCCTTATCAATGGTTAACTCCAAAGGGTCTTGCTTGATCCTTTGCCAGTGTTTATGCGTGTAGCATCAATATTTAGCATATCTTTATTTCCTTGAATCAAGAACTATTCCTATGTACCTTTTTAAGTACCATAAGTATTCTTGATCTCAATCTAGTTGATCTTTACTTAGATCAATAGAGATTGGTATATGTTCGTCATGGCTAAAGTCATACGATACGTTTTTGGCGATCCTCATATTATATCATACATGATAAATTCTTTTGCAGAATAATTCCCAATTGAATTCTATTCATGTAACTTTAGCTTATCTAGTTTCAGTAGATACTAAATTCAGCTAAATTCTTTGACATATAATATAGGTTAAGAATCTTATTTAGATCCTTTGATGTTTAACTTAGTAAATGCTTATACATAGTTCAAACATCCTTTACTTAGATTTATTCACATGGGTCGAATATCTCCAATGGAGACTTTCGTGTTTGATTTAGTAAATGCCATTACTTAATCCAAAACAATATCATAAGATCTTTGTAAATAGATCTTAATACCCAGTATGTACTAAGTTTCGCCATGGTCCATCATTGATGAATAATCTCAAATCTAAGTCATTAGCATTTGAATGCTATTTTACAATAGAGAGATATGTGTGTGATACACATAGGACCAATTAAGTTTTTATGTACTCCCACTAAACTTCTTATACATCTATAAGAATCATGTATATTTTATGAAACTAAAATGCTTATTAGCTTCACTTAAAATACAGTTCCAATTCCCAATTGCTTGCTTAAATCTGTACTTAGATTTTATAAGCTAGCTTTCCTTTTCAAGCATTTATTTGGATCCACAAATCCTATGACATACCATGTACATAGTTATTCCAACATTTAATTGAGGAATAAGTTTTGTCATCCAATTGCCATATGTACCAATATGCAATCATTGCTTGATTTATAGACTTGGGCATTACGATTATGCATGAGGTTTCAACACAATCCACGCCGTGAATTTGCTTGTAACCTTTAGCAACTAATCTAGCTTTGTGTGTGAACACAATTTCATGTTTGATGGTTTTTATCCTTAAAACAAACTTGCAACCAATAGGTGTGAACCTATTCTTGCAAATCAACAAAATTTCAATTTTGTCATCAAAACATTGAGTATGTTTTATGGCCTCTAACCATTTAAAACATTTGAGTCTATATATGGCCTCTAACCATTTTAGGGAATCTAGGTTTCGTCATAGCTTTCTTACAAGTCACAAACTCATTAATCTACATGATAATAGTTTGACTGCAAGTTGTAGGTTTCTTCACTATCTAATAGAAGAATCTCATAGTTTCATTGACCAGAACTCTATGTTTCTTTACTATCTAATAGAAGAATCTCATAGTTCCAGTGACTTGAACTCTATGCCTACTTGGGTATAGAACATCAAACAATAGAATATCAATAGCCACTTGAAAGTCCTTTGAATATTATGTTCTCCTTGAAGCACTTGTAAAGTCTTCTAAGAGATGTCTATTCTTTAAAATCCACTTCTAAAGTCCTTAAAGAATAAGTTCGGATTTTCTGAAGCACTTCGAAAAGCCTCCGGAATGTCCATTTATGTTTGTTGTTCGCCTCGAAGACTTTCGAGGTCTATTTTCTCCCACTTGTCATTTTGGAAACGAATCTCCAAAAGGACATTATTTCGAGCAAACAAACATTATGTTCTCAAAAATTCGTGGTAGAAACAATACCCTTGTGTCTCATTTGAATAAATCACAATGAAACATATATCTATACTTGGGCCTTAGTTTGTTGAATAACAAACACTAAGCTCCCACTGAGTTTAGGAACTCTTTAGATATATTATGAAAAGATATTCTGAAATTACTTTTCAATAGCTTTGACGAATTTGGTTTAGTTTGGTGGTAGTTGAGCATTTTGTTTTAGAAATTATAGGAAAAGTCTTTATGATTCATCATTGATCGAATCAAGTACTAATTGACTTCGATCATTCCAACGTAGATATGCCATATCTTATGGAGCTAGATTGTGAAATTACAACACACAATCATTGATGATCATATTTGGTCTCAAGTAATCATCAACATGATCTAACCTAGATCTTTATGATTTCTTGCTAAGTGGATTTTATACTTCTGAATCTTTGAACTAGCCAAACTTATATCACATTTGAGTAAATAAACCTATATTCACTCAAATCCATGTGAAATAATAAAGTCATAAAATCTTTCTTTAGCTTTGAACTCTATTGTCTAGGCGTTCTAACAATAGTTCATATCTTTTGTTACTTTCAACAAGTAAGACTAGTCGTCTTAAATTGATCTAGAAATCAATGAACTTTCAAAAGTCCATCAAAATAGAGCTTTTGAAGTTGAACTTATTGATATGGTCTAAGCAACAATGCCAAAGATTAGTGGAACTCAAATCAAGGGGTTGATTTGAACCTAGTAAAGTTCTTTAAAGAGTTGTTTGTTTTAATCAAGCATATTGACTCAACCTGTAATTGACCATTTCATTCAAATAAACAAACAAACATTGTTTTTGTTTTTCTTGAATGTGAGTCTTTCTGTGTTTGAAAACAGAAATTTAGGTATGTTGATTATGGAACAAAATAGCCATTAAGTTCCAGCCTTTGAAAGGACTTAAAACAAACTAGATGACCCTACAACTAATGTAGCATTGCCATGCTTCATTTCCCACTTGTAGGTCATTAGTGTATCCTAGCTTCCATTGTTTGAGTTATTACCGAAGTAAGAACCTCAAGCGGTATATGATACCAAGGAAGTTTGATTGCTAGGTCACTTCTCTTTAAACATAAACTTATAGGTAGAAACGGAATCGTAAATTCCTTTCATATGTTCCTCGTTTTCCTATTTCTTGTACCCTTTCTTATAGTCTTAAGAATTGAATTCTTTAGTGTTGACTTTTATACTTTGTTAGACATGTCCAATTTCACCAACAAGGTTCTTTACCATTTTAATTTATGTTGAATATTTTGTTTCAACTAGATGATCTTACCAAAAGCTTCTAAAGTTCTCTAAGTATCGATCTATTCGAATGTCTAGGGACTAGACTCATTCGAGAATTAAATGGACAAAGATATTAGGTTGTTAACCATTGGTAAGGCTGAGCGTTTAAACTCAATGCTTTATGATCTCAAAACTACATTGTATTTTGAATTCACAAGCACCAATTGGTTTGCCATTCGATTTTGATATTCGAAAACAACCATAAAAGTCGATATAAGAAACGTACATTTTAAATTGCTCACTTTCTCTCTTTTCCGTGAATCGTTCTTGGATTCACTACCAATCGAGGAAATTTACTGTTACCTTTCTAAAAGGATTTATTGCAGTGCAAGATATTTAATTATAAACAATAATTAAAACATACATTGAAGCATGCAAAGTATAAACATTTATCATGAATAATAACTTGAAAATTAAAGCAATCATGCAATTTCAACAAGTTATTAGTATTTTATTCGAATTTATTGTTCAGGCAGGTGTGAATAAAATGATTCCAAGATCCTAAAATCATTGAAGAACTAAGCACAGTTTGTCGACTTAATCCTAAAACATCTTAGGTAAGCAAAAGCCTTTTGCTAATAGTCTAGAAACTATTCTTGGTTGATAGGTACGTCTAAGAACTTATTAGGTAAACCTATCGATTTTGCCACGACATAAAAGGACTCCTTACTTATATCGTTGAGTTTTACCAAAACTAACATGTACTCACAATTATTTGTGTACCTTACCCCTTTAGGACCAATAAGTAACACCTCGCTGAGCGAAAACTATTACTAGATTGATGTAAAGGATATCCAAGCAAGTGTATATTTTGGCATGGCACCTTTTAACTCAATTTTTAAGTTTGGAACTTAAGGCTCTTACTATGTTGGTTAGATTTTAAGTGAACTAAAATCCTTAATCATGCAACATAATCAAGCTTTTGATCTCATGCATTTTAAGACATATTTAAAAGCAATAAATAACTTAAAGCATGCATAAGATAAATGTGATCTAGTATGGCCCGACTTCATCTTGAAGCTTTAACTTCAAAGTCCGTCTTGAAAATCTCCGTGGGAGGCACCATTTTCTTCAAATAGGATAAGCTATAATTAAAACTAATTACAACTATTTGATGGTACGCATACCATATTTGAATTGAAAAACGACTTTGGTACTTTAGACCAATTACATTCAAATTAATGGTACGCAAACCATATTTTCTATCCTATTTGGGCCATACTAGTCACTTCATAACCTGCAAAACAGTACATATACAATATATACCATTCACCCATTCATTATCATGAATGGCCCACATAGCTGGTTAGTAAAACACATTATGCATCACGTAAACATTTGCAGTAATTAATCAAGGGCACCAATAATCTACCAATTATTCAGTCCTTATTAATTCTAATCAAGTTGTTTTAACCTTAAGGTTTTGTAGACCTAATCAAGAGTTTATGACTAAAAGCGCTCCCACTTAAACCAATAAATTCATATGCTTTACTAATTTTAAACATAAAAATGTATTTCTAGTCTAACCGGAAACATACAAATTTAATTAAAATTTAAAGCTCATATAAATTTATAATTGAATCCAAAATTTAATTTAATTTCAGTCGTATTTAAATTAATTCATGATTTAAATTTTAGTAAAATAATTAGAATAAATAAAATTTATTATAATAATAATATTCAAAATTAAAATCCAAGAAAATAATTTAAATTATTAATTTTAAAATTAATTAAAATTACGTAAACTGAAAATTTCAAATTAAAATTTCAAAACGATCTAATCGCAACGCAAACACCTCACGCATCACACGCCCATGGGCCACACGCACACAGCCATCGCTGGCCATGTGCGCGCAGCCCATGCGCTGCGTCGCATAGCTGCTGCTTCTATCCTTCGCAAGCCATCGCGCGAGCTGGTGCTCGCTGCGCGCGCGCCACCGCTCGATGCACGCGAGCATGTGCTCGCTGCGCGCGCGCCAGCGCTCGATGCACGCGGGCCAGCGCTCGCTTCGTTCACTCGCCAGCGCATGCTGTGCGCGCTCGCTAGCGTGGTGCGAGCCAGCGCTCGCTACGCGCGGCATCAACGCTGGGCGCAGCACTCGTGGCACGCGAGCTTGCGCTCGCTACGCGCGAGGCTGCGCGCGCTTGCGCGAGGCAGTGCGCGTTGTGGCGCAGCTCGCTTGCTGCCCACACGCGACTGCCGTGCCTTGCCTTCGCCCATGCCCATTCGTCCATTGCTCATAGCCCACGACACAAGGCAGGGCTGCTGCCTTGTGCTCGTGCACCATGGCCTTGCTCATTGCATTCGTGCCGCATGGGCGACGAGCTCCCTTGCTCGTCGTCACATGCCCGCACTATACAACACCCCTTAAGGGAAACACGTAGCGTCCATTGCTTTGTGCGTGCAAGTTATATGAACGAATCGCATAAAATTTAAAAAATTTATACTTAAAATTAATGACAAATTAATAAATAATATTAATTTCATAATTTTAGGGCGAAAAATCGAAAATTTATTATTTAATTGATTTCCGATTAACATGGATTCAAGTCTAGGTCATAAAAATTTAAAATTTATCATAAATTTACAATTTTTATGGTGGTTTTTAATCATAGGTATCTAATTAAATTATAATTAATTATGAAAATCAAATTAATTCTAAATTATTCTAATTTTCAACAAATTAATCATAATTACAAATTAGGTTGCATAATTAACAAGGCTAGGCATTCAAACTTGTTAAACATATACAGTAGGTCAATCAAAAATTCAAGATTTATGAACAAAAATCGCAAATATTTAATTTAACATCTTAAATTTACGAAATTTGGCATTCGAAAAACTAAAACCTCCGAAAAGTCATAGTTAGGCTTCGAATTTGAAAATTCTGGGTTCGGCAGAAAAATACTTATTTTTGTCAAAATTTTAGAATGCCTTTTACATGCGGAATTGACACAAAAATCACTCGATTTGGATGAGTAACGAAGAAACTGCCGAAAAACTGCGTACGTATAATTAAATAAACGCAATTTGCAATTAATTAATAATTACGAAAATTAATCACCCCTTTTAATTCTTGTAAATTTTTAATATTTAACCATGTTCATGCAATTTAGATTATGAAAATAATAAGAGGCTCGTGATACCACTGTTAGGTTATGATACATATGACAATTCATAAATCATGCGGAAAAACCATTTAGCTAGGAATACATATTATTTACACATAATCATATAGCATAGTTTAGATGCATACTCTTTGTTGCTAGCCTTCCCTAGCTGCGCCCGAACCGAACAAGAACAAGTCTTTAGGACTCCAAGTGTCGTCCCTCCGTAGATAGTCCACAGCACGTCCGGATCCGCCTTAAGATTGACCAACTAGAATCGCCCTTAAGGTACTAATAATTTCGGCACTTTTAGGCAAGGTATGTGACTGAATTTTTCTCTCAAAAACTCACTTTGAATACTTGAAAACTCTTCCTAAATTATGAACCCAGGCCACATATTTATAGGGGTATGGAAAGAGAATTGGAATCCTACTAGGATACGAATTAATTAAATTAGAATCCTAGTGAAATTCTTATTTAATTAATTTATCTTTTAGGATTAGGAATTTAATCATTAAACGAATCCTGTACGTTTTAGGTTTCGTATGTGAACACAAACACACACGCACGCAAAGCAGCCCACAAGGGGCGCCATGCGCGCGCGCGCACAGCCCGAGCAACGCAGCCCACGACTGCCGCAGCCTTGGGCGCGCGCTGGGCCTGCCTTGCGGTGGGCCTGGCGCAGCCTTGGGCTGGTGTGTTGTGGCGCGCGTTTCCCTTGCTGGACGTGGGCCTGGCTTCGTGCTGGGCCTTCGTCTAGCAAGCTCGTCGGATGCTAATTCGTACGACGCGCTTCCGATTAATTTTCCGATTCCGGAATTCATTTCCGATACGAACAATATTTAACATTTCCGATTCCGGAATTAATTTCCGTTTCGAACAAATATTTAATATTTCCGTTTCCGGAATTATTTTCCGATTCCGATAATATTTCCGATTCAGACAATATTTCCGTTTCCGGCAATATTTCCGATTCCGGCAATATTTCTATTTCCGATAATATTTTCCGATACGTACCATGTTTCCGTTTCCGGCAACATCTACGACTTGGATAATATTTATATTTCCGATACGATCCATATTTCCGTTTCCGGCAATATCATCGTTTCCGGAGTATTCATTTGCTTGCCTTTGACGATCTCAGCTCCCACTGGAACCAAGATCCGTCGATTCCGAATATCCATAGATGGAGTATTTAATGCCATTAAATACTTGATCCGTTTACGTACTATTTGTGTGACACTACGGGTTCAGTCAAGAGTAAGCTGTGGATTAATATCATTAATTCCACTTGAACTGAAGCGGCCTCTAGCCAGGCATTCAGCTCACTTGATCTCACTGAATTATTAACTTGTTAATTAATACTGAACCGCATTTATTAGACTTAACATTGAATGCATACTTGGACCAAGGGCATTATTTCCTTCAGGCACAACTTTGAGATCATGGATCCAAGGTCTTCCCAAAAGGAGGTTGAAACTTGCTTTGATGTTGAGCACTTAAAAGCTCACTTTGCGTTCAATTGGGTCTGTTAATAATAGGAGGGTGAGGGTTCCCATTGCTTCTCAACAGTGTTGTCATAGGCGCGGACGCCTTGGGAGGAGCTAGAAAAGTCACTCGGAGTGAACCCTAAATTGTCAGCAGTGCAGATCGTGCACACATTGATGGCTGATCCGTTGTCCACTAGGGTGATGGGAATGATTTTTTCTTTTTATTTAACAGTGAGATAGAGTGCCTTGTTATGGCTCGCCCCCTCAGGTGGGAGGTCTTCATTTGTAAAGGTAATCCCTTCTTCCAGATTTTTTAGTAACCCAATCAGTTCATCGAGAGTAACATCCGGAGTGACATTCAGCTTGACTAGATCATTGATCAGAGTAGTGCGATGCTCAACAGAGAAAGCCATGAGCTGCCAGATATTAACCTATGCTTTTGTACGTTTCAATTGTTTGATCAAGGGATTTTCCTCCGTGAGGGGAGGGATATGAGTTGTCGGGATTGCCCTATTGACTGGCTCTTGAATTCGGCCGGATCGAGTCATGACCAGAACACTGTTTTCTGCTTTAATGCCCAAGTACCAATCGGCGTTCACAATTTCTTGTCATTCAACTTCAGAGATATTCTCGATTGGAGGAAAATGGTATTCATCCACATCTTCCCTAGCCTATATTCCACATATGTCGTCTTGAGGTAACCCAATAATGACCCCAGACTCTGAATCTTCATTTTCCACATTAGGTTGCACAGGGCCAAGTGTAAGCTCTAGGTTGTTGCGATGGCTCACAGGGGTACGACAGATTTCCTCCACCTCAAAAGGACCCAAAGCATTGAAAAGAGTTTCTTGATTGTCTTTGAGAGCCCTAATACGAGCTTCAGCTTTCTCAACACGTTCATAAAACTCGGCTATAGCCTTTGCCAATCTGGTTATCTTGAATTGTATTTTGAGAGAATGAGTCCAAGCATTTAGACACATAACTTGGATTTTGAACTTGAAATTTCCGACACATGGTATGATATGCATGCAATGAATGAGACCTAGACTTGACTCTAAGTGCCACTCCGAAGACTCGGGATTTTGGATATTTGTATTTGCATTGGGATTTGCGACCCATTGGAAATATTTCAAAGGAGTTTCAACCTATTTGAATTTGTATAAGAATTTGTACTTGTATCGGGGTTTAAAACTCATTGGAAATATTTTTGAAAGGAGCTTCATTCTTTTGTGGAGGCTACCTTCTCGTATTATTTCAAAGGATTAGGGGAATTTCAACCCGGTGATAGAACTTGGAATATTTGTTCTGGGATTTGCAACCCGTTGGAACTATTTTTGGGGAATTTCAACCCATTGGATTTGGAATTGGGTTTTGTATTATTTCAAGGGAGTTTCAACCCAAAATAGGACTTGGAATATTTCAGGGGAATTCCAACCCAAAATAGAAATGTTTTGGAATTTGTACTATTTCTAGGGATTTTCAACCCGTTGGAAAGATTGAATTTTGTGTTATTTCTAGGGATTTTCAACCCGATCGGAAGGGAAAATGAATTTTGTATTATTTCTAGGGATTTTCAACCCGTTGGAAAGATTGGAAACTTATTTCGGGATTTGCAACCCGTTGGAACTATTTTAGAGGGATTTCAACCGATTGGATTCTTTTTGGAATTGGCATTTTGAGAATAATGGTAGACAAGAATTTTTGTACTTTGAACATTGAACTTTGACACTTGAGTTTGAATTGAAAGTTGAATATGGAATTCGACAAGGGAAGTTTTGTATAGAAGATGCGGCTTTGAATTTTGAATTTGAAGATTTTGGAAATTTTGGACTTGAAAATCTGGCATTATACCGCCATAGGTTTGAGGCTTTTGAAGTTGGATTTGGAACTTGATTCTGAAGGGTTTCGATTAGAGGTTTGAAACTTAAAAATCTGGCATTACGCCATCATGGATTTGAACTTTAGACTTTGAACATAGAGTTTGGGGGTTGAAAGTTTGAATTTAAAATCCGGCGTTAAGCCATCATAGATTTGAATTTGAGGTTTTGGATATAGGACTTGGACTTGCAACTTGGAATTTGAAAATCCGGCATTACGGCGCCGTTTGATTATTGAAACTTGAACTTGGAATTTTGAAAATCCGGCATTATAACGCAGTTGGATTTGGTTTTTGAAATTTGGATTTGACTCGAAATTTCAGCATTATAACGCCGTTGGATTGGAATTTTGACTCAAAAATCCGGCAGTATAACATCGTTGGATTGGAATTTGAATTTGGCATTTATTGCGTGAGGCGTGTTTAGGGATTTTGAATCAAATGGAGTGGCACTCCTAGAAGACCGTAAATCGGCGATTTTTAAATGTATGAGGTTTGGATGATGCTCCTAGGGGTTAGGTTTCCTAGTTGGAGGCTAATGTTTTTGGCAAAGCTAGAACTCGAGGTTAGCCATTCACGCGTGCAAAGACGCCCACACAATGCACAAATATCACGTTGTCAAACTAGCATGAATATGAATGCGACATGCAAAGTTCTCAACCTAAGGTCGGTCTAAGTTTTGTATGATCCAAGTGGTCGGCTTTGGGTGTCGAAAGGGTGCTTGACTAAGAGGCAGATCCGGCAGCAACTGTTTCACCTCCTCATAGGGGAGGTGTTGGTTGGCGGACGACCTCCGTGCTTGACGTCAGGAACATCAAGCAAATGTCAAGTTTCGGTAGGCGCGGAAATGGTCATACACTTTGGTCAGGAACCGTATGGAGAATCACCATTTCGTTGCCCCCGGGGCTAGCCCGAATGTAGAACACATTTGTGTCGGGCAAGGTAGAAATTTGTTTTGCACAAGTATGAGTTTTGAAAATATGCATGTAATGCTTAGAAATCACAATTGTACTCGAATATTGTACTTGAAAGCTTGTTTTTCAGCATTCATTCTCGAGGTTTGGGATCGTTCTTCGAAATTAAAAATCTGAACTAAACTCCCACTCGAATACTTGGGCAGAATAAGCAGCCAACCACTACAAGCCATTATACTGAAGGCAGGTAGCAGCGCCTGGCGCAGGGCTTGCGCCCAGCACTACTGCTGGCATCCAGGACTTGAGCGTAGCACTGGCAGACTGCTCATGGGCTGCTTGTATACTCGAATTTGAAATAAGAACCTGCCCAGCAGAGTCGCCATATTGTAGGGGGATTTTTTTTTTATCCCTACGGGTTTTGAGATTTTGAATTTTTAAGGAGTCGCCACCAAACATGTTTAAGGATCTACTTTGGAAAGACCTTAGTATGACTCTTGTTGGATAAGGCATTGAATCTTAGAAACCGAACGAGTGAGATTCAGGCACGGGAACGAACCGCTTATTTGGCAAGCTTTTCAAGTAAATTCGAATACAAGACAAGGGTCATTTTCATGGAATCCTAATCATGACACTAAAACGGTTGAATCATGCATTTAGAACATTGTATTTGCTACTTGTATGTGGTCACTTTGATTTAAAGTTAATTAAGGGAACCTAAGGCCGGTTTGTCCAAAATTATCTTTGTTAAGCGTGATGTAACCTTTTTTATATTATTGAATTTAGCATGTGAGGTGATGAAAGCAATAAACATGTAAAGCATCATCACAATAAATGAAGGAATTATTGAAATTCGTACAAAATCACATCACCTAAAAAAATGTGAGTAAAGAGTGCGGAATTGAAATTGCAAAAATAAGGGTGCGATATTGAAAGTGCGTTATTGAAATGCGATCTTGAAAGTGCGGTATTGAAAGTGCAAAATTGAAATTGCGGTATTGAAAGTGCGATAATGAAATGACGATATTGAAATGACATGATTCAAATGACGGAATTGAAATTGTATTATTGTACTTGAGATCCGAACTCCAAACAACTACTTAATAATAAGTGTGTCCGACACGGATTCAATTCTCTAGACAATCTCAACTTTTATTGAGTTGCTCATCACAAAGCATCCTTGACTTTGATTATTGTAATAGAACTTGAATATAGAACTTGAATATTGAACTTGAATATTAAAATTAGGAGACTTGGTTCTTAAAGATTAGACCTTTTAATGTGAAAAAGGCCTCACCTTTAATATGCTCCATAACTTGAAATTGATTCTAGTTTAAGGAGGAGTTGATCTCACTTAAACATCATTAAATATTGAAAATAGAACTTGTATTGGAACAAAGAAAGTTTAATATCCATGTGTTCTAGTTTGGAAAAGGGTTTGCACTTTTCCAAACATCCTTGAACTTTGAAAATATTTGTATTTTGTAAAACTGTATGGTGCTTGTTGTAAAGGAGAAACTTTTCAAGTATTAAAGCTCATCACTTTACTAATCATTTTCGGAAATAAAGCTTGAGTCTTGCATATTGATATTGAAAATGTGCTTAGAAAATCATTTGGGAAGAGTTTCAAGAGTGAAAACCTCCCCAAAGATAGCACTTTTGGATATGCTTCCTAGTTAGTCATGAGCATGAACTCAAATGACACCATCATTGGAATTTTATTTTGGACTTAGAAATGTAGAAGAGTAGAAAACATCATAATGATTTGATTAGGGATTCGGAATTACCTATTTCGGATTAGGTTAGTTTTCCGATTAGTGCTCCCAATTGCTTAGATATTTTAGGAATCGAAATGGAAATTGTAGATTTAGAAGCTTGAATTTTGTATTTGAGTTTGAGAGGAAAATTTGAGATTACGACGTTGTATTGAAATCGGCCTCCCCATTTGGTGTGGAAATGAGGGTTTATATAGGAGATTAGGCGGATAAACGCAAGACACATCAGCGCCCGGCACAAGGCCAACGCTTGGCGTAGGTGACGTGTCCCAAGTTCGTCCAAAAAAGGACGATGACGCCGTCCTTTGGGTTTGTCTCGTAGTCTTCTACCTTGTACAAGCTTGTAAGATTTTGTCACATCGTATTTCTTGGAGGTTAAGGCTTGGGTTTCCGGCAAAAAACACTCCTTTTTGTATTTTGTACTCGGTTTTACGGGTCGGGGCTGGCATGCTCGGTTTTATGGGTCGGCGCCCGATTTTGAATTTCTTAGTGTCATTTCGACTGGAAACGACCTTGTAATACCAATGGAGAGGTCCACTGGGTTAGATTGTGTTTGGATTTTGAATTTGATTTTTGGAAATTGAATTTTGTACCGAGTTCTGATATGGGAACGGGCTCCGGAATCGGACTTTGGATTTTGAATTTTGGAATATACCTTAGCAATTGGGACATGCGCACGGAGTTGCACCAACCACCTAGAAAGGATAATAGTCTCATCATCATCCCATTAGGGGAGTCACAAATTGGGTGTCTACATATACCCCTGCAGTCAGCTTTTGAAAAATTCATTATGGGTATTTCTGGTGGTTTCGGCCATACCCTTGTGTTGTGGTAATTAACAAGGTGACGATGTTTCTCCAATCTTCTACCATCCCCGCTCACTGTCCCTCCATGGACCGGGCCGCCAGAGATGACATATACTACCGGTTTCTTGCCATTGTCTCCCTGCTCTGCTCTAGCACTGGTTTCAGTAATTCGTTGCTCTATTCTAGGTGCCTGATACCGTTGCTCTATTCTGGGTGCCTGATACAGTTATTCAATCTTGGGGGCTTGCTGCTGGTATTGTTGTTGTGGTGGTCGGTAGGAGCCTCTCCCATTATTACCCGCTTGGTTGTAATTATTATTCCTCTGCCTTGCTCTATATTGTGAGAAGTACCCCTCTCTCACCATATCTTCTATGGTATCTTTAAGGTCTCTACAATCCTCCATGTTGTGGCCATGTTTGTTATGAAAGTCACATTACTTTTTTACATTTCTTTCTCTGCTCAACATTGGTTGCTGTTTTTCCAACCGTCCATTTTATTATTGATATTGTATATTGTTGTTCTTGGTGTGTTCAATGGAGTGTAATTATCCAAAAATCCACGAATTTCTCTCTTCTTCGAACGATAATTTCCACTCTAGGTATTATTGCCGCCTGGGTTATCTTTTTTGAAATTGTTTCCTCCCTGTTTATTGTTATGGTTGTAGCTATTGTTTCCTCCTTGTTTATTATTTTTATTATTTCCTTTTGCCGCCTGCTGATGGCTAAATCCTGAGTATAACTGCCTAGAGCGGTGACATTTGAAATCCTCATCATTTTTTCTCCTCTTATGTATTTGTTTTCTTTGTGCAACACATCGTCCAGATTAGTGTATGACTTTCGGCTGAGATATTTTTTGAACTCACAGTCATCCATTCCTCTCATCAGTGCTAGGACTACTACCTCTTGCTGCATGCTCGGGATTGTGATCGACTCGTTGTTAAACCGGGTGAGGTAGTCTCTCAAAGATTCTCTATCTCTTTGGAGGAATGACATCAATTCCCCTGACATCTTCTTCATCTTCTGCTTGCTAACGAAGCGCGCCAAGAACTCGGCTTGCAGTTGTCTGAAACTGTATATTTAGTTGGAGTCTATTCCCTTGTACCAACTAGCCGCTATACCAAGAAGTGTGTACGGAAACACTTTACACCACATGGCGTCGGAATTGGTGTATAACATCATGTGTTGCTTGAAAGTGGTGCAGTGATCCTCTGGATCTGTTGTGCCATCATATTTGTCGGCTGGCATTTTGATTTTCTCCATCCTTTCTTCTAGAATTTCTCTACACATAGGATAATCCTCCATCTGGATCGTATATCGTATTGACACCTGATGTACTTTTCGTTCGGCTATTGGGGATAACTATTGCTCGATCTCATAGTCCTCCGTTTCAGGCTGGATACGATGGTTTTTTTGTGTTATGTTTTCCTGGTTGAGTGATTCTAGAAGATTTTGGATTGGCAGGTGAGGTGTTTCTTGTGCTGTAATATGGACGATGTTGTTTCCACCGGGGTTTTGGATTGGTTTCAGTTCAGATAACGTCGCCATGACAGTTGACAATGTTTTCAATTATTGAACTGTGAATATTCCAACAAGGGTGATACTTGATTCATTATTGTCTGTGCGAGAGGCGTGTAGAGTGCCCCCCTGGGTGGACTCTCTTGTCCAGTTTCTTCCTCCTCATCTTCAATAATTACTTCCTCCGGAGCCGACTGCAAGATATTTCTCATTACTGGTGTTATTATTGGTTGGGTAGATGGGACGAATGTTGTCGGCTTTGTAACTACTGACTAGGATATTGCGCCTTTTGCTAACTGTGGAGTTATCACTTTTTCCTTGTTTTTCTCCGATTTCTTACTATTGTCTTTCACTAAGAGATCCATATGAGATAATATATCGTTAACAAGGGATGAGGTCCCCTCCTTCTAGCGCCAATTATTTCGGGTGTGGATTGGGAACATCTGACTGTAGGACTATGAGCTTCTGTTGTAATCGCTGACTGTGATCTACCTAACATATCGGATTAACTAGCCTTAGGGGTGGTTCGAGGATCCCCCTTTGATGCTTAAGTAAGATTATTGAATGTAGTTAAGAGTTAACTAAGAAGTAATTAGGGTGTGTGTTTAAGTATTTCTTACCTTGTAGCAATAAATGAGGTCCTCCTTATATAGACAAACTGTCTTGTACGGTCGAGTAGCCTCTACCTCGTAAGACAATGAATTGTCCGATGGTGACCTCTTGGTGATCCTCTTGGTGATTCCAGATCACGTGGTGGTGATACATGTCGGCAGCGCACATAAGGAATTTTCGGTAAAAAATAATTTCCTTTGTTTATCCGATTTTATGGGAGTTCAGCCGGTGTGCTGGCATGCTGGTAGGACGCCCTGTACAAATATTAATTATGCAACAAATTTGTATGCACCTTCTCAAAAGTAGAAAACTTTGACAAGTCAATATTACATTGTTGCTTAATCCAATTATTGCTTATATAGCTATCTATCTATCTATCTATATACTCTACTAAAACACAGGGAACTTATTCTGAGGCTGACAAGTGTCCATGTATAATAATTTTTATTATTAATTTTCTTCTAAAAATCTAAATTTATTTATGGTAAACTAAGCTAAAGTTTCTATAACATATATCCCAAATATCACATCTACAAAACTAAATGTATTTAATGACAAGGAGTAACACATGGACTAAATAGTGAAATATAAACAGTGGAATCAAAATATCTTTTGCCAAACTTAAGATGAATATTGTACGTGGTTTATAGTAAGACACTTGGGGATCAGTGAGGAATTTTTAAATTAGTCGAGAATTAAAATTATTCCCCTATAATAATTATATATATTTGGGATCATGCAAGGTAAGAAGAGGGTTAGAAATATTGCATTGATGAATATTTGTATACTGGATAATACGGAATACTTAACTAATAACTAATATTTAAAATTGATGTTTATGTACATTACACTATCCAGAGTACTATAGTTCAAGCTTTTGATACCCAGTCATTATATAAGGTTATTTTATATCTCGTTGTTATCATTCAAGAGTAATATTATACAGTTATACTGTTCACTATTACTGCTCAAAATATCTCATATTTATTCCATAATCCAATAATACCTATACCAAATAAAAATGTGTTGCCATCAAGCGAAATAAAATAGACTTAACTATCTCCAATCGTAGGTCTTGTCTCTTGACATAGTAGTTAGACTGAGCTGAGGATCTGTCTACGTCTCTACCATATGTCACATGTTCGAATTCCCATTCACAATATTCAATCTGCATATTAACTACATAAGGAAATAGATCATGGAAAACTCTCTAGAAAAACCTCGCTCTAGCCAAGAAAATGACCAAGTCACAAGGTCAAACAAAAAACCCAAACGAAAAATTACGAATTACATCTTCGAAAGGCGAGAACCACATGATGAACAGATGCAAGATGTCGAGATTCTGCAACCTTTGGGTGAATCACACACCGCCAAGGAGAAAGATACGAACATCTCCCCGGGGAGGTTACAGAATATGTCTTTCAGAGATATGGTGAGAGGAGAGCAAAATGTTAATGTCTCCCTGGCTGCCACCCATGCCGAAGAAAATACTGAGGACGATGAGGTTTCAGATGATGACAGTCCACCGGAGGACTATATTGATAATGATCGCTGCCCGGTGATACTATTATCTAAGGAAGAGAAGAAGGCACTAAGGAAACCTTGGAGAAACTCACTCATTATCAAAATGTTTGATTGAAAACTCGGGTACATGGGTCTCATGAGAAGATTGAAGAAAAAGTGGAACATTAGAGGAGAATTGGCGTTGACTGACATTGGATGCCGCTATTTTATCGCCAGGTTCACCAATGAGGCTGACTATAATTTTGTATTAACTCAAGGACCTTGGATGGTGGACGACTGCTATCTCACAATCCGAAAATGGGTACCAAATTTCATACCAGATGATGCTCCAATCAAGCAACTGACAGCCTGGGTTCGCATTCCCAACTTGTCAGTCGAGTACTTTGACATCAATTTTCTGAAAAAAATTGGGTCAAAAATTGGGAGAGTTCTTCGTGTTGACAAAACTACTGCACAGGCAGAAAGGGGACAATTCACGAGACTCAGTGTGAAAATTTACCTTACAAAGCCACTGCTATCAAAATTCTGGCTCAATGGAAAGGTCTGGAAAATCCAATACGAGGGCATTAAACTAGTATGCTTTAAATGTGGGGTGATGGGGAATGATGAATCACATTGTCTTACATCAATGACAGACTCTAATGGGGCAATGGATGCACTGAATGATCAGATGATACAAGCCAACATCAATAACAAACCCACTAATGTTAACCCAGAGGCATTAGAAAACTTTGGCTCATGGATGTTAGTTAAAAAACCAGTGAGGAAGCGTATCCCGAGACCGGACAAACCACCGCCGTTGACCGATAAAGGCGTCCACACTGGAGAAAAGGTGGCTACCAAGACTGGTCCAAGCAAGGAAAGTTCAAAAGAGTCAAACAGTGGTGGAAATCTCGGCGCAAAAAGTGGGATAGGGTCAAGATTCACGGTTTTAGAAGATCTCAATCTTGAAGAAGATCAGCAGCTACAATCAAGGGATATTATTTCGAGTATCACGGGGATTAAGGAAGTTCTAGTAAGTGAGGAAACTACCTTTGAGACAGTTGATCTAAATACAAACTCCCAAAGAACTACAAACTTATTTGAGGTAGGCGAATCGAATGCAACTCCTAAGAATAAGATTGTTACCAAAGCCAACCTAAAGAATCCTAAGGATTTAAGGAAAGGAGAATCTTCAGGCCCATCAAGAATCTTCAAAGAGATCAACAACAATATTGACCCTATTCCACACAGAAAGTCCGCACAAATCAGTTTAACTGGCAAAGAGAATTCCCCAGTTACTTTCAAGCCAACTCCCAAGCCATAGACATTGTCCCTCAAACGAACTCACAAGCAACACAACCCATCAATCACAAGCCTCTGACGTCTCCCATGTCTCTCCTACCCCCCAATATTGTCCACCTGTCAATACCAACCGAGAAGACCCTATGTGTGGGACAGCCGACGGGGGATCTATACCTAGTAACGGTGAACCCCCTGACTCACATGCTAGAGATCAGGATGACCACATGGATGGATGCCCCATTAGTACCACCAGAACTGGTGGTGAATCTGTTGATTCCCAATGAAGTAAGTTGTTTAATGCGACTCATTAGTCAAGCTTACTTGACCTCGTTACCAAACATACTCCGTTTAATAGAAGACAGAATTCCCAACTTGGCTCCAGACTCCCTACCTATCTCTTGTATGGTATGGAATGTGCAAGGTGCGGGAAGCAAAGATTTTGTTTCTGCATTAAAAGGAATAGTTTGAACCTATCACCCAAATGTCATAGCACTGGTGGAGACTCACATGGGAGGTGCACAGGCGGAAAAAATAGCAGACACCATTGGCTACATTGGACACACAAGAGTAGATTCTATGGGCTTTAGCGGAGGAATTTGGGTTTTTTGGCAAGCTGATGTAGTGACAGTAAACCCCATCATCCACCATGAACAACATATTACTATGGATATCACTAGGGTTGGTGCTACTCCTTGGTACTTCTCTCCTATTTACGCAAGTCCGGACCCATCAAAGAGGCAAGAATTATAGAGAGAGCTTCTTGAGTTTGCTGGAACTCACAATAAACCCTGGCTTTTAGCAGGCGATTTTAATGATACCAGGTTTCCCGCAGAAAGGAATAAATCGTGCAATGAAACCACTAGGAGATCAACATTATTCAATAACTGGATCAATGAGATGGAATTAATTGAAGTTGAGTTTTCTGGTGCTTCTCACACTTGGGCTCGTGGTTTGACCTCGGAGACACGACACAGTGGACGATTAGATAAAGCCTTATGCAATTGTGACTAGAGTCTTAGGTTTGAACAGGCGCACGTCAGACACTTACCTGCAATTCAATCAGACCACTGCCCTCTGCTAATTGCACCAAATGGGTTTGTACCACTACATTCAATGGGTAAACCATTCCGTTTCCAAGCTACTTGGCTTACCCATGATAAGTTCCAAGATTTTAATGTGGATAAATGGGATCGCCAAAGCCCGCTTGTCAATGCCTTGTCTAAACTCTCTTCAGACTTACAGGCTTGGAACAAGGAAGTTTTTGGGAATATTTTCATTCAGAAACGCAGCTTAATTGCTAGAATTACTGGCATTCAAAAAATCCTGGCTGAGAATACGGATAGGGGATTGATCAAACTGGAAAGCAAACTCAGAAGGGAGCTGGATGAGGTGCTTGCAAGGGAAGAAACTCTATGGTATCAAAAACCGAGGGTTGACTGGCTCCAACGTGGGGACAAGAACACCACATTCTTTCACCTGAGTGCAACACTAAGGCAATGGCGTAATAGAATTGCGGAAATTAAATCTGATGACGGAACTTGGTTAGTTACATGACAAATAGCAAGTTACGTCACATATAGTAGCTTACTTCACCAAGCTGTTTACTGAGGAGTGTGAGAATCGTGTGATCGAAGTTCCCAACGATGTTTTTCCAGAATTGCCTCGCAGAGATTGGGACAGTATCTCTAGACCATTCACCACAATTGAGATTGACATGGTAATTAAGGAGATGGGAGCGCGGAGATGGGAGCGCTCAAGGCTCCTGGGCCTGACGGCTTTCAAGCCTTGTTTTACCAAAAAAACTGGGATTTAATTTCACCCAGTGTCTATAAAGTGGTCATGGATGTTCTTACTGGTAAACAAATCCCTGATGGGCTCAATGAAACTCACATTGTATTGCTACCCAAAACAGACCACCCGGAGGCGGCTTCTCACTTTCGCCCTATTGGGCTCTGTAATGTCGCATATAAGATCATCACCAAAATGATTGTTAATCGTCTCAAGCCCCATTTACCGTTCTTAATCTCAAACACACAAGCTAGTTTTGTGTCGGGCAGACAAATTACCGACAACATAGTAATTGTGCAAGAAGTGATACATACTATGAGAAAGAAACAGGGAAAAACAGGCTTTATGGCTATCAAAATTGATTTCGAGAAGGCTTATGATTGCCTTAGGTGGACGTTCATTTGTGACACTTTACTACAAATGAACCTACCGTACCTGTTGGTCAACACGATTATGGAATGCATAACGTCTGCTTCGTTAAAGGTGTTGTGGAATGGTGAACCAACCCAAAGTTTTAAGCCTAGTCGGGGAATACGACAAGGGGATCCTCTTTCATCGTATTTATTTGTGATGTGTATGGAACGGTTGTATCAGACAATTGAAGACGCTATTGTTCTGGATAAATGGAAACCAATACGGGCTAGTCGTGATGGGCCTCTCTTGTCAAACCTTTTTTTCGCGGATGATGTGGTATTATTCGCAGTGGCAGATGTTAGGTTATGATATATATGACAATTCATAAATCATGCGGAAAACCATAAAGCCAGGAAAGCATATTATTTACACATAATCATTTAGCATAGTTTAGATGCATACTCTTTGTTGCGTGCCTTCCCTAGCTGCGCCCGAACCGAACAAGAACAAGTCTTTAGGACTCCAAGTGTCGTCCCTCCGTAGATAGTCCACAGCACGTCCGGATCCGCCTTAAGCTTGACCAACTAGGATCGCCCTTAAGGTACTTAGAATTTTCGGCACTTTATAGGCAATTGTATGACTGAATTTTTGCTCTCAAAAATCACTTTTGAATACTTGAATAATCTATATAAAATAATGACCCTAGGCCTTTATTTATAGAGGTACGGAAAGGGAATTGTAATCCTATTAGGATACGAATTAATTAAACTAGAATCCTTATAGAATTCTTATTTAATTAATTCATCCTTTTAGGTTTAGGAATTTAATCATATGTCGAAACCTGATAGCTTTAGGATTCGTATAGCACACAAACACACACGCACGCACAGCAGCCCACGAGGGGCGCCATGCGCGCGCGCGCAGCCCGCGAGCTCGCAGCCCATTGCCACGAGGCCCACACGCTGCCGCAGCGTTGGCGCGCGCTGGGCCTGCCTTGCGGTGGGCCTGGCGCAACCTTGGCTGGTGCGTTGTGGCGCGGTGGCTTGCTGGACGATGGCCCGGCTTCGTGCTGGGCCTTCGTCTGGCAGGCCTCGTCCGATGCTAATTCGTACGATACGCTTCCGATTAATTTCCCGATTCCGGAATTCATTTCTGATGCGAACAATATTTAATATTTCTGATTCCGGAATTAATTTCCGTTTCGAACAAATATTTAATATTTCCGTTTCCGGAATTATTTTCTGATTCCGATAATATTTCCGGTTCTGACAATATTTCCGTTTCCGACAATATTTCCGATTCCGGCAATATTTCCATTTCCGATAATATTTTCCGATACGTACCATGTTTCCGTTTCCGGCAACATCTACGACTTGGATAATATTTATATTTCCGATACGATCCATATTTCCGTTTCCGGCAATATCATCGTTTCCGGAGCATTCATTTCTTGCCTGTGACGATCTCAGCTCCCACTGAAACCAAGATCAGTCGATTCCGAATATCCATAGATAGAGTATTTAATACCATTAAATACTTGATCCGTTTACGTACTATTTGTGTGACCCTACGGGTTCAGTCAAGAGTAAGCCGTGGATTAATATCATTAATTCCACTTGAACTGAAGCGGCCTCTAGCTAGGCATTCAGCTCACTTGATCTCACTGAAATATTAACTAGTTAATGAATACTGAACCGCATTTATTAGACTTAACATAGAATGCATACTTGGACCAAGGGCATTATTTCCTTCAGTCTCCCACTTGTCCTTAGGGACAAGTGTGCATTTCCTAATTCCTTTGTCGCTCGATGCTTGCTCTTGAACATAAGGTAAGATTTGTCATCCTTATTATGTCCAGAGGTGTTCCTCGGTTTCAGAGTTCAACTGATCAAATAAACAGATAATCATAGCCTATGATTCATCCGAGCACGGCCATGCATTTCACAGTTTCTAGCTCTCCGAGTGGCCTTGTACAACTTTTAAGCATCTCATCCCGATTTATGGGAGAACAATCCCAATCTTGCGATCTTGAGATTAGACTTCGTTTGATAGATGATTACCTGAGCGTTGCCTTTATAACCTCCTTTTACGATGCGACGGTTGGTCAACATCAAAGCAACCAGTTCTCAAACAAGTAATCTCAAATCACTCAGGTATTGAGGATTTAGTGTCTAATAATTTTAATGAAATTTACTTATGACAGATTTTCATCTCTTACAGTAAAGTTTCATAGGTCTTGTCTGATACTAGTCTTCCCTAAGTGAGTATCTATGCAAATGATTATGACATTGCCATGTCCACATAGTTCAAGAAACAGAACTACTAGTCATCTTGCATTCTAGTCGTCTAACGTTTTCTATGCGTCCGATTTTATAGAAAACTCCGACTAGGGACCATTTTCAACCTTTGACATTCAAGTTCACTTGATAGACATTTCTTAGTCACGGGACTGGTCCTGACAGTCTATCTTGAATATATCGTCAAATTGAAGGGACTCATCATTTAATAAACCACAAATTAAATGGAAAAATGAAATCTTTTCATTTGTTGTGAATGATTAACCAATAATGTTTTACAAAGATTTAAACTCTAAAACTTTAAAACATTAAACAGGGATATCAAAGCCATTCTCCAATATGCTTGATTCCCATAGCTGCAGTGTGCGAGTTGTGCTTCGCCTGCGGCAGAGGTTTAGTCAATGGATCTGATATGTTGTCATCAGTTCCAATCTTGTTTATCTCGACTTATTTTCTTTCAACGAACTCTCGTAGAAGGTGAAATCTACGAAGTACATGCTTGACTCTCTGGTGGTGTCTAGGCTCCTTTGCCTGTGCAATAGCTCCGTTATTATCACAATACAGGGATATTGGTCCTTTAATGGAGGGGACTACACCAAGTTCACCTATGAACTTCCTTAGCCATATAGCTTCCTTTGCTGCTTCATGTGCAGCAATGTACTCCGCTTCAGTTGTAGAATCCGCAATGGTGCTTTGCTTAGCACTTTTCCAGCTTACTGCACCTCCGTTGAGGCAGAAGACAAACCCAGACTGTGATCTGAAATCATCTTTGTCGGTTCGGAAACTTGCGTCTGTATAGCCTTTAACAATTAATTCATAATCTCCACCATAGACCAGGAAGTCATCTTTGTGCCTCTTCAGGTACTTCAGAATATTCTTGGCAGCAGTCCAATGCGCCTCTCCTGGGTCTGACTGGTATCTGCTCGTAGCACTGAGTGCGTACGCAACATCCGGGCGTGTACATATCATAGCATACATTATTAAACCAATCAATGATGCATACGGAATCCCATTCATTCGTCTACGCTCATCAAGTGTTTTTGGGCACTGAGTCTTGCTTAGAGTTATTCCATGAGACATGGGTAGGTAGCCTCGCTTGGAGTCTGCCATCTTTAACCTATCAAGCACCTTATTGATATAAGTTCTTTGACTAAGTCCAATCATCCTTTTAGATCTATCTCTGTAAATCTTGATGCCCAATATGTACTGTGCTTCTCCTAGATCTTTCATCGAAAAACATTTCCCAAGCCAAATCATGACAGAGTTCAACATAGGAATGTCATTTCCGATAAGTAATATGTCGTCGACATATAATACTAGGAAAGCAATTTTGCTCCCACTGACCTTCTTGTATACACAAGATTCGTCTGCGTTTTTGATGAAACCAAAGTCACTGACTGCTTCATCAAAACGTATATTCCAGCTCCTGGATGCCTGCTTCAATCCGTAGATTGACTTCTTTAGCTTGCATACCTTTTTAGCATTCTTTGGATCCTCAAAACCTTCAGGCTGTGTCATAAACACAGTTTCTGTTAAAACGCCGTTTAAGAAAGCAGTTTTGACATCCATCTGCCATATTTCGTAATCGTAATATGCAGCGATTGCTAACATTATCCGAATAGACTTTAGCATTGCAACTAGTGAAAAGGTTTCATCGTAATCCACACCGTGGACTTGCCTGTAACCTTTTGCAACCAATCTAGCTTTGAAAACTTCAAGTTTCCCATCCTTGTCCTTTTTCAGTTTGAAAACCCATTTGCTTCCAATGGCTTGGTAGCCATCTGGCAAATCGACCAAATCCCATACTTGGTTTTCAAACATGGAGTCTAATTCAGATTGCATGGCTTCTTGCCATTGCTTGGAGCTAGGGCTCTTCATAGCTTGTTTGTAAGTCGCAGGTTCATCACTTTCAAGTAATAGAACATCATAGCTCTCGTTCGTCAAAATACCTAAGTACCTTTCCGGTTGAGATCTATATCTTTGCGATCTACGCGGGGTAACATTTCTAGATTGACCATGATTCTCACCAGATTCTTCTAAAGATCTCTGAGTTTCATCCTGAATGTCATCTTGAGCATTCTCTAGAGTTTGTTGTTCGACTCGAATTTCTTCGAGGTCTACTTTTCTCCCACTTGTCATTTTGGAAATGTGATCTTTCTCCAAAAAGACACCATCTCGAGCAACAAACACCTTGTTCTCAGATGTATTGTAGAAGTAATACCCCTTTGTTTCCTTTGGATAGCCCACAAGTATACATTTGTCAGATTTTGGATGAAGTTTGTCTGAAATTAATCGTTTGACGTATACTTCACATCCCCAAATCTTAAGAAAAGACACATTTGGAGGCTTTCCAAACCATAATTCATATGGAGTCTTTTCGACAGCTTTAGACGGAGCTCTATTTATAGTGAGTGCAGCTGTATTTAGTGCATGTCCCCAAAATTCTAATGGAAGTTTGGCCTGACCCATCATTGACCTGACCATGTCTAGCAAGGTTCTGTTCCTCCGTTCCGACACACCGTTCCATTGTGGTGTTCCAGGAGGAGTCAATTCTGATAGAATTCCACATTCTTTCAGATGGTCATCAAATTCATAGCTCAGATATTCACCGCCTCTATCAGACCGCAGTGCCTTAATCTTCTTGCCTAATTGATTCTCTACTTCACTCTGAAATTCCTTGAATTTGTCAAAGGATTCAGACTTATGCTTCATTAGGTAGACATAACCATATCTACTGAAGTCATCAGTGAAAGTGATAAAGTAGCTAAAACCACCTCTAGCATTTGTACTCATTGGTCCACATACATCTGTATGGATTAAACCCAATAGTTCATTTGCTCTTTCTCCAACTTTAGAGAAAGGTTGCTTTGTCATTTTGCCAAGTAAACATGATTCGCATTTACTATAATCCTCTAAGTCAAATGGTTCTAGATTTCCTTCCTTTTGAAGTCTTTCTAAGCGTTTCAAGTTTATATGGCCTAATCGACAATGCCACAGATAGGTGAGATCTGAATCATCCTTTTTGGCCTTTTTGGTATTTATGTTATATACTTGTTTGTCGTGATCTAATAAATAAAGTCCATTGACTAATCTAGCAGATCCATAAAACATCTCTTTAAAATAAAACGAACAACTATTGTCTTTTATTAAAAAGGAAAATCCCTTAGCATCTAAGCAAGAAACTGAAATGATGTTTTTAGTAAGACTTGAAACATGGAAACACTCTTCCAGTTCCAAAACTAGCCCGGAGGGCAACGACAAATAATAAGTTCCTACAGCTAATGCAGCAATCCGTGCTCCATTTCCCACTCGTAGGTCGACTTCACCCTTGCTTAACTTTCTACTTCTTCTTAGTCCCTGTGGATTGGAACATAAGTGTGAGCCACAACCTGTATCTAATACCCAAGAAGTTGAATTAGCAAGTATACAGTCTATAACGAAAATACCTGAAGATGGAACGACTGTTCCGTTCTTCTGATCTTCCTTTAGCTTCAAGCAATCTCTTTTCCAATGCCCCTTCTTCTTGCAGTAGAAGCATTCGGATTCAGAAGTGGGTTGACTGACCTTCCTCTTTACAGATTTGGCGCCAGTTTGCTTAGTTGGGCTGGCCTTGTTGCCACCTTTCTTAGCATTCCTCTTCTTTCCAGATTTCTTGAACTTGCCCCCACGCACCATAAGCACATCCTGCTTATCACTTTTGAGCGTCTTTTCAGCGGTCTTCAGCATACCGTGAAGCTCAGTGAGCGTTTTGTCCAGAATATTCATAATGTAGTTCAGTTTGAACTGATCATACCCGCTATGAAGAGAATGGAGGATGGTGTCTATAGCCATTTCCTGAGAAAATTGCTGATCCAGCCGACTCATATTCTCAATGAGTCCAATCATTTTGAGAACATGTGGACTTACGGGCTCGCCTTTCTTAAGCTTGGTCTCAAGAATTTGCCTATGAGTCTCGAATCTTTCGACTCGAGCCAGATCTTGGAACATGTTCTTCAACTCACTGATGATTGTGAAAGCATCTAAGTTGATGAACTTTTTCTGCAGATCTGCACTCATGGTGGCGAGCATTAGACATTTCGCATCCTTGTTGGCATCAATCCAACGATTGAGGGCTGCCTGAGTGACCCCGTCGCCTGCGGCTTCGGGCATCGCCTCTTCTAGGACATACTCCTTTTCTTCCTGCATAAGAACTATTTGCAAGTTCCTTTGCCAGTCAAGGAAGTTTTTCCCGCTCAACTTCTCCTTTTCGAGAATTGATCGAATGTTGAATGAATTGTTGTTTGCCATATTTAAAACTACAATTGAAAAGAATAAACAAATAAATAACCATTCACAGTTTCTAGCATACATGCATAATTCAATGTTCATTAAGCATTTTATTCAAGTTATGTGTTCCGGCAGGTGTGAATAAAATGATTCCAAGATCTTAAAATCATTGAAGAACTAAGCACAGTTTGTCGACTTAATCCTAAAACATCTTAGGTAAGCAAAAGCCTTTTGCTAATAGTCTAGAAACTATTCTTGGTTGATAGGTACGTCTAAGAACTTATTAGGTAAACCTATCGATTTTGCCACGACATAAAAGGACTCCTTACTTATATCGTTGAGTTTCACCAAAACTAACATGTACTCACAATTATTTGTGTACCTTGCCCCTTTAGGACCAATAAGTAACACCTCGCTGAGCGAAAACTATTACTAGATTGATGTAAAGGATATCCAAGCAAGTGTATATTTTGGCATGGCACCTTTTAACTCAATTTTTAAGTTTGGAACTTAAGGCTCTTACTATGTTGGTTAGATTTTAAGTGAACTAAAATCCTTAATCATGCAACATAATCAAGCTTTTGATCTCATGCATTTTAAGACATATTTAAAAGCAATAAATAACTTAAAACATGCATAAGATAAATGTGATCTAGTATGGCCCGACTTCATCTTGAAGCTTTAACTTCAAAGTCCGTCTTGAAAATCTCCGTGGGAGGCACCATTTTCTTCAAATAGGATAAGCTATAATTAAAAACTAATTACAACTATTTGATGGTACGCAGACCATATTTGAATTGAAAAACAACTTTGGTACTTTAGACCAATTACATTCAAATTAATGGTACGCATACCATATTTTCTATCCTATTTGGGCCATACTAGTCACTTCATAACCTGCAAAACAGTACATATACAATATATACCATTCACCCATTCATTATCATGAATGGCCCACATAGCTGGTTAGTAAAACACATTATGCATCACATAAACATTTGCAGCAATTAATCAAGGGCACCAATAATCTACAAATTATTCAGTCCTTATTAATTCTAATCAAGTTGTTTTAACCTTAAGGATTTGTAGACCTAATCAAGAGTTTATGACTAAAAAGGGCTCCCACTTAAACCAATAAATTCATATGCTTTACTAATTTTAAACATAAAAATGTATTTCTAGTCTAACCGGAAACATACAAATTTAATTAAAATTTAAAGCTCATATAAATTTATAATTGAAACCAAAAAGTTTAATTTAATTTCAGTCGTATTTAAATTAATTCATGATTTAAATTTTAGTAAAATAATTAGAATAAATAAAATTTATTATAATTACAATATTCTAAATTAAAATCCAAGAAAATAATTTAAATTATTAATTTTAAAATTAATTAAAATTACGTAAACTGAAAATTTCAACTTAAAATTTCAAAACGATCTAATCGCAACGCAACAATCCCACGCAACGCACGCCCATGGGCCACACGCACACAGCCATCGCTCGCCATGTGCGCGCAGCCCATGCGCTGCGTCGCATCGCTGCTGCTCACCATCGCAAGGCATCACGCGAGCTGGTGCTCGCTGCGCGCGCCAGCGCTCGACGCAACAAGCATGCTGCCGCAGCCCATCGCTGGGCACAGCGCTCGTCGCACGTCGCAACAAGCAAGCTGCTCGCCATCGCTGGGCGCAGCGCTCGTCGCACGTCGCAACAAGCACGCTGCACGCCATCGCTGGGCGCAGCGCTCGTCGCACGTCGCAAAAAGCACGCTGCACGCCATCGCTGGGCGCAGCGCTCGTCGCACGTCGCAACAAGCACGCTGCACACCATCGCTGGGCGCAGCGCTCGTCGCACGCACACTAGGGTTCACTGGCTCCAACGTGGGGACAAGAACACCATATTCTTTCACCTGAGTGCAACATTGAGGCAATGGCGTAATAGAATTGCGGAAATTAAATCTGATGACGGAACTTGGTTAATTACATGACAAATAGCAAGTTAAGTCACATATAGTAGCTTACTTCACCAAGCTGTTTACTGAGGAGTGTGAGAATCATGTGATCGAAGTTCCCAACGATGTTTTTCCAGAATTGCCTCGCAGAGATTGGGACAGTATCTCTAGACCATTCACCACAATTGAGATTGACATGGTAATTAAGGAGATGGGAGCGCGGAGATGGGAGCGCTCAAGGCTCCTGGGCCCGACGGCTTTCAAGCCTTGTTTTACCAAAAAAACTGGGATTTAATTTCACCCAGTGTCTATAAAGTGGTCATGGATGTTCTTACTGGTAAACAAATCCCTGATGGGCTCAATGAAACACACATTGTATTGCTACCCAAAACAGACCACCCGGAGGCGGCTTCTCACTTTCGCCCTATTGGGCTCTGTAATGTCGCAAATAAGATCATCACCAAAATGATTGTTAATCGTCTCAAGCCCCATTTACCGTTCTTAATCTCAAACACACAAGCTAGTTTTGTGTCGGGCAGACAAATTACCGACAACATAGTAATTGTGCAAGAAGTGATACATACTATGAGAAAGAAACAGGGAAACACAGGCTTTATGGCTATCAAAATTGATTTCGAGAAGGCTTATGATTTCCTTAGGTGGACGTTCATTTGTGACACTTTACTACAAATGAACCTACCGTACATGTTGATCAACACGATTATGGAATGCATAACGTCTGCTTCGTTAAAGGTGTTGTGGAATGGTGAACCAACCCAAAGTTTTAAGCCTAGTCGGGGAATACGACAAGGGGATCCTCTTTCACCGTATTTATTTGTGATGTGTATGGAACGGTTGTATCAGACAATTGAAGAAGCTATTGTTCTGGATAAATGGAAACCAATACGGGCTAGTCGTGATGGGCCTCTCTTGTCAAACCTTTTTTTCGCGGATGATGTGGTATTATTCGCAGTGGCAGATGTTAGGTTATGATACACATGACAATTCATAAATCATGCGGAAAAACCATAAAGCCAGGAGAGCATATTATTTACACATAATCATTTAGCATAGTTTAGATGCATACTCTTTGTTGCGTGCCTTCCCTAGCTGCGCCCGAACCGAACAAGAACAAGTCTTTAGGACTCCAAGTGTCGTCCCTCCGTAGATAGTCCACAGCACGTCCGGATCCGCCTTAAGCTTGACCAACTAGGATCGCCCTTAAGGTACTTAGAATATTCGGCACTTTATAGGCAATTGTATGACTGAATTTTTGCTCTCAAAAATCACTTTTGAATACTTGAATAATTTATATAAAATAATGACCCTAGGCCTTTATTTATAGAGGTACGGAAAGGGAATTGTAATCCTATTAGGATACGAATTAATTAAACTAGAATCCTAATAGAATTCTTATTTAATTAATTCATCCTTTTAGGTTTAGGAATTTAATCATATGTCGAAACCTGATAGCTTTAGGATTCGTATAGCACACAAACACACACGCACGCACAGCAGCCCACGAGGGGCGCCATTCGCGCGCGCACAGCCCGCGAGCTCGCAGCCCATTGCCACGAGGCCCGCACGCTGCCGCAGCGTTGGCGCGCGCTGGGCCTGCCTTGCGGTGGGCCTGGCGCAGCCTTGGCTGGTGCGTTGTGGCGCGCTGGCTTGCTGGGCGATGGCCCGGCTTCGTGCTGGGCGATGGCCCGGCTTCGTGCTGGGCCTTCGTCTGGCAGGCCTCGTCCGATGCTAATTCGTACGATACGCTTCCGATTAATTTCCTGATTCCGGAATTCATTTCCGATACGAACAATATTTAATATTTCCGATTCCGGAATTAATTTCCGTTTCGAACAAATATTTAATATTTCCGTTTCCGGAATTATTTTCCGATTCCGATAATATTTCCGATTCAGACAATATTTCCGTTTCCGGCAATATTTCCGATTTCGGCAATATTTCCATTTCCGATAATATTTTCCGATACGTACCATGTTTCCGTTTCCGGCAACATCTACGACTTGGATAATATTTATATTTCCGATACGATCCATATTTATGTTTCCGGCAATATCATCGTTTCCGGAGCATTCATTTCTTGCCTGTGACGATCTCAGCTCCCACTGAAACCAAGATCCGTCGATTCCGAATATCCATAGATAGAGTATCTAATGCCATTAAATACTTGATCCGTTTACGTACTATTTGTGTGACCCTACGGGTTCAGTCAAGAGTAAGCTGTGGATTAATATCATTAATTCCACTTGAACTGAAGCGGCCTCTAGCTAGGCATTCAGCTCACTTGATCTCACTGAATTATTAACTTGTTAATTAATACTGAACCGCATTTATTAGACTTAACATAGAATGCATACTTGGACCAAGGGCATTATTTTCTTCAGCAGACAATGATCAAGCCTTGACAATTAGAGGAGTATTGGACCGTTTCTGTAACCCTTCTGGACAGAAAATCAACTTAGCCAAATCTCGTTTTTACTTCTCGCAGATCACTGATATGAATGTCCAAAGTCAGGTTTGTTCAACTCTTGGAATGGAGGCAACCACTGACCTCGGAATGTACCTGGGCATGCCAACTCTAACCAGTAGAGTCACTAAAGCGACTTTTGGTCATCTTTGCGAGAAATTGGATAGGAGACTTCAGGATGGAAAACTAAATATCTATCCTTAGCTGGTAGGATCACTCTTGCTAAGTCCACACTATCAACAATGGCTACATACTCAATGCAAACGGAAAATCCCACGGTCAATTTGTGATGAATTTGACAGAAAAACACGAAGATTTATTTGGATTGGGATTGAGGAGAAGCGTGGGGTTCATCTCATTTCGTGGGAAAACCTACAGAAGCCCATGGATCAAGGTGGAATTGGTATCAAATTGGCAAAACAAGCAAATGACGCCTTCCTAACCAAGCTTTGTTGGAGGGTCATGACGGAATCAGACACTCTTTGGGCTCGTGTACTAAGGTATAAGTATTGTACGGGTCGTTGTGATATAGACATGTTCACACATAAGGCGGGAGCGTCCAATGTTTGGAGTGGCATTACTGAAAATGCACGGTTCTTGTGCGAAGGGTCAAGAATCGCTGTAGGAAATGGGGCTAAAACCCTCTTTTGGGATCACAAGTGGGCTGCTGCTCAACCACTTAGCACTCTTGTCACTCAACCAATTCCTTCTGAAATTGAAGGAGCCACAGTGGAAGAAATGTGGGATGAAAACCAGGGCTGGAAGTGGGAAGTTTTTGCACCTTATCTAGACCAAGAACACTTAAAAATAATCCAATCATACGAGCTCAAGAATGATCCAGAACTAGCTGATTTGGTTTACTGGAAAGGCAATGATAAAGGTAAATTTTCGATCAAGTCGGCCCTGAGTATTATGCGCAATGACAGTGATTCGGTAGATGATGAATGTTGGAGTATGGTTTGGAATGCACCAGCTCAACAAAGAGTACGGGCTTTTCTTTGGCTTGTCTGCCATGACCGTCTTATGGGCAATCTAAACAGATTTAAGCGGCAGATGACAGATGACCCCTCATACCCAATATGCGCTGCAACTCAAGAGTCTACACTGCACATGATACGCGATTGCCCAGCCGCAAAGGTTGTTTGGAGACGTATTGGAGGGCCTGCTGACTTGGCGCAGTTCTTTCAGAAACCCATAAAGCAATGGGTTGCAGACAACTTGAAGCATTTAGATGAAGAGGGGTTTCCTGTATGGGCTACCTACTTCTGTGTTACATCATGGTGGATTCGAAAGTGGCGCAATTGCTTAATTTTTGGTCGTCGTACAGATATCCCACTCGATTATGGAGCTTTTATCAAAGTCAGATACGATGAGGCCCGACGAGCTATTGAAGGAGAGCTTGATTCAGGTACGAAACAACCGAACACTAAAGTGGAAATCATGATTAAGTGGACTGCACCTTCTTCTGGGTGGTACATGCTAAATGTTGATGGGTCTGCGAAGGGATCTCCAGGAAGTGCTGGTGGAGGGGCAATCATTCGAGACCACCAGGGGCAAATGGTTTCTGGTCTAGCTGCGAATTTTGGCACCTGCAACTCCTTCAAAGCTGAGATCATGGCACTAATAAAGGGTCTGGAATTGGCTAAGGACTTGGATATTAAGCAATTAATCGTCCAAATGGACAACCTAGCATGTGTACAGATTATGCAAAGCAGAGAAGCTGGGAGTGGGGAATGCTCTAACCTGATTACTCCCTGCCTCAAGCTATTAGAAGATCAAGAATGGTCGGTGAAACTTTCACATGTGTATAGAAAAGGAAATCGGGCGGCAGATTGGCTTGCTAACCATGGAGTCTCCCAACACATTCGAATCCAAATTTTTTCTATTCCTCCTGTTGAACTTGGTAGAATCCTAATTGAAGATGCTAGAGGCGTGGCCTTTCCACGTCTAATTCCTCAGTAATGTTAGCTTAGTTCTTTGTTTGTTTTGCGTTATTTTCTTTTTCTCTGGAATTCATTCCTCATTTGGATAAAAAAAAACTATCTCCAATCGTACATTTTTGTTCGGTATAATTAAGTGAAAGACAAGGACTTAACTAAGTTATTCAGAGTAAATTGAAAGTATTACATATTTATAGATGTTGGAATCTTAAGATCAAACCAATCAAGAAACTCTTATGATATTACGACTAGCTATATTTATGGTATAAATTGAACTTTAAGATCTTTATAAAGCAATAGTATAATTTATGGTATATTGTCAATTTTCACCGTATAATAGTCAAATTTTGAACCACAAGATATTACAAATTATCGCTATTTAGAATATCACACCATGAGTCAAATTTTATAAATAAGTAATAACTACTTCATTATTTTAATGCTATAAAATACTTAGGAGTTTTTGGTATTTACTACCTTAAAAATACACCACTTTTGTATTTACTATCTTATGAAAAAATTATTTTAAATTACTACCTTAAAGTTCCATTTTTTTTGTATTCACTACCATTTTACAGTTTTCTCATTTTAAAATTGAGATATCTCTTTCGTTTCTTAATCATTTTAAGTGATTCAAAGCTTATTCTTCTCATTTATGTGTAAGGATTCCATAGGGATCCTACTTTTTAACATTTCGTAAAAGTTTAAACAAATTAAATATAATTTGTAAAATTTTAAAATATTTATGAATTATCAAATGAATTTTTTTGAAATGGCGTTATCAATAAAATACCTATAGAAAAAGAAAAATAATGAACTTTGAATCACTTTAAACGATTAAGAAACGAAAGAGATATCTTAATTTTAAAATGAGAAAACTGTAAAGTGGTAGTAAATAAAAAAAAGTTGGAAGTTTAAGTTAGTAATTTAAAATAAAAATTTCATAAGGTAGTAAATACAAAAGTGGTGTATTTTAAAGGTAGTAAATACCAAAATTTCCAAATACTTATTTACTTATGAAAATAAATTTCTTAATTAAAATATATTATTCCCTCCGTTCTTGAATGTTAATCCTCGTTCCGTATTGAGTTGTTTTTATTTGTTAGCCCTTTTGGAATCTTTGCTTATTTGTCTAACATTTATCCTCATTATACCCTTGAAAATATCTAAATTACCCACTTGTTTACTCCCAAGAAAACCTTTATCCCTATTATACCCCTTAAATATTTATCTCTATACCGGTATGAGTCACAGTTTATTAAGATTCATGTGACATGTGTGTTTAAGTTGAATTGTCTTATATTCTAAAAGAGACTAACATTCAAGAACAAAGTGAGTACTAAATTAACATGCTTTGAGATATACTTAGTACACATCTACATTATTGACTAAAAGAGTTATAATGAAATTTACTTCAATATCATAATATTTACAAATATATGACATTGATATATATATAATATAACAAAAATAAAAATATTTTAACATGTTTTAATAGATATTAAAATAATTATCTAAAATTTATTTTGTGTATGTACTATCAATAGACTTTTATTTAAAATTTTTGTCATATATTGAATGCAAATATGTATACGATGATTTACATTTGCTTTAATATATGGAGGGGTATTTAACAAGGTTGTCTAAAACTTGTTTATTCAAAAGATAGTGTTACCAACATATTAAAATTTCAAATATTAAGACAAACTTCATAAATTCTTTGTTTGTATTAGAAAAATATAATCCTTACAAATATATATGGTTACCATCAACTCATTTGACAACTACTATCACATGTCGAATATTTAAATTTTTTAAAAATTAAAAATATATCACCAAGAACACAATAAAAAGAATGTTATTACACAATTATGAAAAGAATCACAATTGATAAGAGATATTAAATTTGTATGGATACTTAAGTGATGGATGAGAATGATAAATAATGGATTTATGTTTTTTTCTAACTTTTTCAAAAAAAAAAGTGTAATAAAATCAAAAGCTTATAATATGAAAAAGACATAACAAGGGTTAAAAATGAGCGTACAAGTAATGCATACTTCCTTCCTTTTTTTCTACTTGCACCATTTGGGTTGGGCACAAAGATTAAGAAAAATTGTAAATATTAAAATTTCCCATATAATAACAAACAAAAGGGAGGGAAAATGTTAGGTACCAATGGTAAATGTGAGTAAGAGTAAAGTGAGTATTTAGAGTGTGAATACACCAAAAAGCAAGTGAAAGCATAGCATAAAATAAAATGGTGCAACTACGTAATATGCAACTTCCATAAAAGGAAGATGGTGCAAGTAAAAAAAAACGAAAGAACTATATGTTAGAGAAATTTAAAAATATGCATTTAGATACGTAAACCGTGCATCACAATGGGCGGGTTTAGTTTTTATGTTGGAACAACGACAAAGATAAACATAAATTTGACTAACATGACTAATGAATAGAGATTTGGTGTCGGTGAGAAAGTATAACCGTATAAGGATAACATGTACCCACTTTGGTGATGAGGCGAATTCGAATTTATTGAATCGAGAACACTCACTTAATCATAATTATGTATGTCATTTTTAAATATTTTTATCAACATCATTTAGCTAATAGAATCAATTTTCTAATAATAAACTAATGTCAATATATAAAGTTAGCTGATAGGGATCGATGTTATATTGACATTGTCGCGCAATGGGAGATCCCCCTTCACATCCGCCCCGAATGAGCGAGGTTGGAGGAAATTTTGGCGAGTGATGGGGTTAAAATATGTATTCGTCGCGGATGACGGTTTGAGGCTGAAATTTTTAGATTATGAATATATCAACAGTATTTTTTGTACTCGTCCCGCTTATCTTTCATGTAATTGATTATTTATATAAAAAATAATTGACTACTAACCTACATGTATAATGTTTTGTTTATGTGTAAATTACTCTAATCAGACAAGTGAATTGTTGACGATTCTAGAATAAAATTTTAAAATTCAAAAGTTGAGTCTATGTGTGAGTTTGAGGTTAGTGTGGATACACGGATGAGTGATGAGTGGGGATGAATTATATTTTATACCCCCTCGAGACGGGAAAAGAGAGAGGTGGTATTGTTCCTGCCGTGGTTGGTGAGGATATGGATGAAAATTTATTAGGTGGTGCGGGTATGGAGACCCCGTGGCGCGCGTCTCAAAGGCATATCTAACTGTCTAAAGTAAAACAGTGGGGTAGGTGTTAGGTGGTCGGGTAATGAGGTAGTGAGGCGAGAATTATGTGGGTATTACTATCAAAGTATGACACAAGTGATCAATGGGGATGAAAACAATTTCGTCTATGTAGCTTATTTGTTTTAATTTTCTTAACAAATAAGACATTGAATGTGGCAATAACAAATTATCGATCATTAATCTTAATTAGGAGAATATATACAAGCTATATTTTGATTATAATAACACTATATTTTATATACATTTATATTTAGATTACAATCCGTGCATCGCACGGGTACTAAACTAGTATATTATACTAAAAGAGAGGAAATCAATGTGGTGATGACAAATGTCACTCATTGATTCGCCTTTCTTATAGATATAAAAAAAATTATAAAAGATGAAATACTTAATTCTATAATTATTTTGTTACCTTTCACCTCAAAAAAAATATTTGATTCTCTTTTCCTCAAAAAAGAAACAGAAAAAAAGATTTCATTATATACATAGAGAATTTTTTTAAATTATTTTTTCTATATTTGGTAACAACTATAACCAATATAAGATTATCTTTTTATAAAAAAAATCATCCATTATATGGAGTATACGTAGTGGGATTTTATAAAATGTTAAGAGTAGTCTACTGATTTGTGTTTCGTCTTACGTAATTCGAATAGAAATAAATTAGAAAATCAATCAAATTTGAATAACAATGTATCATTATAGGAGCCAGCTGGTCCGTCCACTCTGCTCGATTAAGTAAGTGGAGATTGACTTAGTTCTAGTCTATTTAGCACTAATTGCTCCTGTTTCTGAGAACTTAATACATGGATTAATATGTATTCCAGGGTATGGTTGAGAGTTGATTCGATAGTCATTTTATGAGTCGTCTTTGCTAGTAAGCGGGGCGACCGATCGAAACACTAACAGCGGGGAGTCGATCTTGAACACTTTTCTCCCTCTCTGCTGGCTTGAGAAAGAGAGTCTCAACGGCTCGGCTGGTTGTTGTTAACAAAGCAGCGGCGTGTGAAGAGAAGATCCTTTCATTCCAAGTTGCCATCATCTTCTTGTTCGATTATGCTCTCTGATTCTAAGTTTTCAGCCTCTCTTTTGTGAGATCGAGACCAGCACCTTGTATAGGGTTCCAAAACTTCCCTTCTTCCAACCAATATCCTATGCAAGCGGGTCAAGGCGAAGAGGGAGCAACTTGACTCCGTGCGAGCGGACCAGTTGGTCTCATAGTCAGGCAGGCTTATACCATTACGCTCACGAGCCAGCTGCTAGAGAAGGATAAGGTTGAGGGATTCGATAAGCTTTCAAACCAGATGCTTCCGAGAAGATAGGAAAAGCTTTCATAATCTGCCTAACTGACTCAAGCCCTTGAGAAAAGCAATAGATCATCAAAGAATCGAATCTCAGGGCATCCAATCGAGTTTGAGTTCCAGTCCCTGTCTCTTTCTTAATCAAAAAACAACAAGCACACAGCTAAATTTCTCTCTCAAAAAAAGATAGTTTCTTCGTCCCTAACGAATTAGGGTTTGCTCATCAAGTTCTTCAGTAAAAACTTCATCAACAACATAATCTTTTGTGTCTCATATTTTAGTTTATCTTAAATTCTAGATTATTCATTTAAGTGGAAGGGATCTGTTTTTCTTAATTTAGCTTAATAACATCTGTACTGCTTTTTATCCTTTTTAAAGACATCTGTAGTTTTATCTATTTTTGTTTTCTTAATCTTTCCTTAATTTTAAACATCTGTCAATCCTTGGTAATATTTATCCTTTTAATCACCGTTTACAATTCTTTAACCCTTTTAAATTCCCAGGTTGTTTTCAATTACTCTACAATCATTCTCTTCTCTGCTTCATTTCTTTATCTACTTTTTTTAATCTCTTCAAATTCTCTTACAAAAATTACTCTTTTCATAGAATATACTCTCCAGTCAGTCTTATACTACTCTGTCTCTTTCAGTCTACTCTTCTTTAATCTTCTTCCTTTCTTTATTTCCTTGTGTCTATTGTCGTTTTTCTTAATGTCTCATTTACATCCTTGGAATACTTACAGGATGGGTCCTCTTGTTGACCCTCCTCAAGAGGTTAACATGGCCGAAATTGATTGGGATAAGTCTGTTGTTGGTCACTTTTTTGATACTAATCCTCCTAGTTAGTCCATGGTTTAGCATATGGTGGACTCTTGTTGGGTGAAGCGGGAAAATTTTACGGTTTATCGTACAGGGCATTTTTATGTTTTTGTCTGATCATGTAACACCCTAATAATTCCTTCCTTTTATAAAACCATTTTCCAACTTGAAATAAAGGAATTACTAAAGTATTACCGCCACCGTGATAACGGTTAAGGCTAGTACCAGAATTACGCAGCGGAATTTAATGACAACTAACTTTCCGAAAACATAAATAATAAATTATCGAGGCCTCCTACAAGTTGGAACCATAATGGCCCAAAAACCAAGGTACTAAAAGTTCAACAAATTCAAAACATAATTAAAGTATAGATAAAATAGTTTTAAAGTACGAAAGAATGCAACTCTCTCAATCATCACAAGCCACATGATTTCGATCGTACTTTGATTTAACAACCTGCTATATTATTCTACTCCCAAACAATGCAAGTGCAAATTATGGATCATCATAAGGTCATTAAGGCAAAGGCCATGACCAAAAGACACAAAGTGAAGGAAATAATGCCCTTGGTCTAAGTATGCATTCAATGTTAAGTCTAATAAATGCGGTTCAGTATTAATTAACAAGTTAATAATTCAGTGAGATCAAGTGAGCTGAATGCCTAGCTAGAGGCCGCTTCAGTTCAAGTGGAATTAATGATATTAATCCACAACTTACTCTTGACTGAACCCGTAGGGTCACACAAATAGTACATAAACGGATCAAATATTTAATGGCATTAAATACTCTATCTATGGATATTCGGAATCGACGGATCTTGGTTTCAGTGGGAGCTGAGATCGTCACAAGCAAGTGAATACTCCGGGAACGATGATATTGCCGGAAATGGAAATATGGATCGTATCGGAAAAATAAATATTATCCAAGTCGTAGATGTTGCCGGAAACGGAAACATGGTACGTATCGGAAAATATTATCGGAAATGGAAATATTGCCGGAATCGGAAATATTGCCGGAAACGGAAATATTGTCAGAATCGGAAATATTATCGGAATCGGAAAATAATTTCGGAAACGGAAATATTAAATATTTGTTCGAAACGGAAATTAATTCCGGAATCGGAAATATTAAATATTGTTCGTATCGGAAATAAATTCCGGAATCGGGAATTTAATCGGAAGCGTATCGTACGAATTAGCATCGGACGAGGCCCGCTAGACGAAGGCCCAACACGAAGCCAGGCCATCGCCCAGCGAGCCACACGCACCATCGCACGCCAAGCCTCGACCAGGCCCAGCGCAAGGCCAGGCCCAGCCAAGGCCAGGGGCGCGCGCGCGAGAGCACAGCAGCAGTGGGCCGAGCGCTATGCGCCTAGCGTGGGCCGCAAGGCTTGCGCGGGTGTACAGTGCTCGTGCAATGCTCGTGCGGGAATCCTAAAGCAATCGGGATTCTAAATATGATTAAATCCTAAAACTATTAGATAATGATTATTTAATAGAGTCCTAGCAGGATTCTAATTAAAATAATTAATATCCTAATAGGATTATAATTCCTTTTCCATACCTCTATAAATAAGTGCCTAGGGTCATAATTTATAGATACAATTGAAGTATTCAAAGGGTAAGTTTTTGAAAGAAAAATCAGCCATACACTTGCAAACACAATAGCCGAAATTCCTAGTAACCTGAAGGGCGATTCTAGTTGGTCTAACTTGAGGCGAATCCGGACGTACTGTGGACTATATACGGAGGGACGACATTTGGAGTCCTAAAGACTTGTTCTTTTTCGGTTCGGGCGCAGCTAGGGAGGGCACGCTACAAAGAGTATGCATCTAAACTATGCTATATGATTATGTGTAAATAATATGTATTCCTGGCTAAATGGTTTTTCCGCATGATTTATGAATTGTCATATGTATCATAACCTAACAGTGGTATCACGAGCCTCTTATTATTTTCATAATCTAAATTGCATGAACATGGTTAAATATTAAAAATTTACAAGAATTAAAAGGGGTGATTAATTTTCGTAATTATTAATTAATTGCAAATTGCGTTTATTTAATTATACGTACGCAGTTTTTCGGCAGTTTCTTCGTTACTCATCCAAATCGAGTGATTTTTGTGTCAATTCCGCATGTAAAAGGCATTCTAAAATTTTGACAAAAACAAGTATTTTTCTGCCGAACCCAGAATTTTCAAATTCGAAGCCTAACTATGACTTTTCGGAGGTTTTAGTTTTTCGAATGCCAAATTTCGTAAATTTAAGATGTTAAATTAAATATTTGCGATTTTTGTTCATAAATCTTGAATTTTTGATTGACCTACTGTATATGTTTAACAAGTTTGAATGCCTAGCCTTGTTAATTATGCAATCTAATTTGTAATTATGATTAATTTGTTGAAAATTAGAATAATTTAGAATTAATTTGATTTCCATAATTAATTAATAATTTAATTAGATACCTATGATTAAAAACCACCATAAAAATTGTAAATTTGTGTTAAATTTTAAATTTTTATGACCTAGATTTGAATCCATGTTAATCGGAAATTAATTAATTAATAAATTTTCGATTTTTCGCCCTAAAATTATGAAATTAATATGATTTATTAATTTGTCATTAATTTTGAAAATAAAAGTTTTAATTTTTATGCAATTCGCTCATAAAACTTGCACGCACAAAGCAATGGACGCTACGTGTTACCCTTAAGGGGTGTTGTATAGTGCGGGCATGCGACGACGAGCAAGGGAGCTCGTCGCCCATGCGGTACGAATGCAGCGAGCGAGGCAATGGTGCGCGAGCACAAGGCAGTGGCCCTGCCTTGTGTCGTGTGCTATGTGCGATGGGTGAATGGGCGAGGGCGAGGAGCAAGGCAGCGAGCAGTCGCGTGCAACGCGCACTGCCTCGCACAGCGATCGAAGCCTCGCGCGCAGCGAGCGCAGGATCGCGTGCAACGAGCGCTACGCCTGCATCGAAGACTCGCGCGCAGCGAGCATTGGCTCGCGTGCGACGAGCGCTACGCCTGCACGAGCGCTGGCGCGCGCATCGAGCAGTGGCTAGCGTGCTTCGATGATGCCTTGCGATGGTGAGCAGCAGCAGATGCGACGCAGCACATAGGCTGCGCGCACATGGCCAGCGATGGCTGCGTGCGTGTGGCCTATGGTTGTGCGTTGCGTGGTGATGTTGCGTACCTTGTGTTACGATTAGATCGTTTTAAAATTTTAATTTGAAAGTTTATGTAATTTTAATTAATTTTAAAATTAATAATTTAAATTGTTTTCTTGGATTTTAATTTTGAATATTATAATTATAATAAATTTCATTTATTCTAATTATTTTACTAAAATTAAAATCATGAATTAATTTAAATACGACTGAAAATAAATTAAATATGTGGGTTCAATTATAAATTTATATGAGCTTTAAATTTTAATTAAATTTGTATGTTTCCGGTTAGACTAGAAATACATTTTTATGTTTAAAATTAGTAAAGCATATGAATTTATTGGTTTAAGTGGGAGCCCTTTTAGTCATAAACTCTTGATTAGGTCTACAAATCCTTAAGTTTAAAACAACTTGATTAGAATTAATAAGGACTGAATAATTTGTAGATTATTGGTGCCCTTGATTAATTACTGCAAATATTTATGTGATGCATAACGTGTTTTACTAACCAGCTAGGTGGGCCATTCATGATAATGAATGGGTGAATGGTATATATTGTATATGTACTGTTTTGCAGGTTATGAAGTGACTAGTATGGCCCAAATAGGATAGAAAATATGGTCTGCGTACCATTAATTTGAATGTAATTGGTCAAAAGTACCAAATTTGTTTTTCAATTCAAATATGGTCTGCGTACCATCAAATAGTTGTAATTAGTTTTTAATTATAGCTTATCCTATTTGGAGAAAATGGCGCCTCCCACGGTGAAATTCAAGACGAAGTTTCCATTTTCGAGACGGACTTTGAAGTTGAAGCTTCAAGATGAAGTCGGGCCATACTAGATCACATTTATCTTATGCATGTTTTAAGTTATTTATTGCTTTTAAATATGTCTTAAATATGCATGAGATCAAAGCTTGATTATGTTGCATGATTAAGGATTTTAGTTCAATTAAAATCTAACCAACATAGTAAGAGCCTTAAGTTCCAAACTTAAAAATTGAGTTAAAAGGTGCCATGCCAAAATATACACTTGCTTGGATATCCTTTACATCAATCTAGTAATAGTTTTCGCTCAGCGAGGTGTTACTTATTGGTCCTAAAGGGGCAAGGTACACAAATAATTGTGAGTACACGTTAGTTTTGGTGAAACTCAACGATATAAGTAAAGAGTCCTTTTATGTCGTGGCAAATTCGATAGGTTTTCCTAATAAGTTCTTAGACGTACCTATCAATCAAGAGTAGTTTCTAGACTATTAGCAAAAGGCTTTTGCTTACCTAAAAGATTTTAGAATTGAGGCTAAATACATAATGTGCTTAATTCTTCAATGGATTTTAGGGTCTTGGAATCATTTTATTCACACCTGCCGGAACACATCACTCGAATAAAATGCTAATAACTTGTTTGAATTGCATGATTGCTTTAATTTCAAGTTATTATTCATGATAAATGTTTAGACTTTGCATGCTTCAATGTATGTTTTAATTATTGTTTATAATTAAATATCTTGCACTGTAGTAAATCCTTTTAGAAAGGTAACAGTAAATTTCCTCGATTGGTAGTGAATCCAAGAATGATTCACGGAAATGAGAGAAAATGAGCAATTTAAAATGTACGTTTCTTTTAGCGACTTTTATGGTTTTTTTCGAGTATCAAAGTCGAATGGCAAACCGATTGGTGCTTGTGAATTCAAAATACAATGTAGTTTTGAGATCATAAAGCATTGAGTTTAAACGCTCAGCTTTACCAATGGTTAACAAACTAATATCTTTGTCCATTTAATTCTCGAATGAGTCTAGTCCCTAGACATTCGAATAGATCGATGATTAGAGAACTTTAGAAGCTTCTGGTAAGATCATCTAGTTGAAACAAAAAATATTCAACATAAATGGTAAGAATCTTGTTGGAGTGACATTGGACATGTCTAACAAAGTATAAAAGTCAACACTAAAGAATTCAATTCTTAAGACTATAAGAAAGGGTACAAGAAATAGGAAAACAAGGAACAAGTGAAAGGAATTTACAATTCCGTTTCTACCTAAAAGTTAATATTTAAAGAGAAGTGACCTAGCAATCAAACTTCCTTGGTATCATATACCGCTTGAGGTTGTTACTTCGGTAATAACTCAAACAATGGAAGCTAGGCTACACTAATGGCCTACAAGTGGGAAATTAAGCATGGCAATGCTACATTAGTTGTAGGGTCATCTAGTTTGTTTTAAGTCCTTTCAAAGGCTGGAACTTAATGGCTATTTTGTTCCATAATCAGCATACCTAAATTTCTGTTTTCAAACACAGAAAGACTCACATTCAAGAAAAACAAAAACAATGTTTGTTTGTTTATTTGGATGAAATGGTCATTTACGGGTTGAGTCAATATGCTTGATTAAAACAAACAACTCTTTAACAATAAGAACTTTACTAGGTTCAAATCAATCTCTTGATTTGAGTTCCACTAATCTTTGGCATTGTTACTTAGACCATGTCAACAAGTTAGCATTCAAAAGCTCTATTTTGATAGACTTTTGAAAGTTGATTGATTTCTAGATCAATTTAAGACAAGCAAGTCTTACTTGTTGAAAGTAACAAAAGATATGAACTATTGTTAGAACACCTAGACAATAGAGTTCAAAGCTAAAGAGAGATTTTATGACTTTATTATTTCACCTAAATTTGAGTGAATATTGGTTTATTTACTCAATGTGATATAAGTTTGAATCTGTTTGACTAGTTCAAAGATTCAGAAGTATAAATCCCACTTGGTAAGAAATCATAAAGATCTAGGATAGATCATGTTAATGATTGCTTGAGACCAAAAATGATCATCAATGATTGTGTGTTGTAATTTCACAATCTAGCTCCATGAGATATGGCATATCTAAGTGGAATGATCTAAGTCAATTAGTACTTGATTCGATCAATGATGAATCATAAAGACTTTTCCTATAATTTCTAAAACAAAATGCTCAACTACCACCAAATTAAACCAAATTCGTCAAAGCTATTGAAAAGTAATTTAAGAATATCTTTTCATAATATATCTAAAGAGTTCCTAAACTCAATGGGAGCTTAGTGTTTGTTATTCAACAAGCTAAGGCCCAAGTATAGATATATGTTTCATTGTGATTTATTCAAATGAGACACAAGGGTATTGTTTCTACCACGAATTTTTGAGAACATAATGTTTGTTTGCTCGAAATAATGTCCTTTTGGAGATTCGTTTCCAAAATGACAAGCGGGAGAAAATAGACCTCGAAAGTCTTTGAGGCGAACAACAAACATAAACGGACAATCTGGAGGCTTTTCGAAGTGCCTCAGAAAATCCGAACTTATTCTTTAAGGACTTTAGAAGTGGCTTTAAAGAATGGACATCTCTTAGAAGACTTTACAAGTGCTTCAAGGAGAACGGAATAATCAAAGGACTTTCAAGTGGCTATTGATATTCTATTTGTTTAATGTTCTATACCCAAGTAGGCATGGAGTTTAAGTCACTGAAACTATGAGATTCTTCTATTAGATAGTGAAGAAACATAGAGTTCAGGACAATGAAACTATGAGATTCTTCTATTAGATAGTGAAGAAACCTACAACTTGCAGTCAAACTATTATCATGTAAATTAATGAGTTTGTGACTTGTAAGAAAGCTATGACGAAATATAGATTCCCTAAAATGGTTTGAGGCCATATATAGACTCAAATGTTTTAGATGGTTAAAGGCCATAAAACATAACCAATGTTTTGATGACAAAATTGAAATTTTGTTGATTTGCAAGAATAGTTTCACACCTATTGGTTGCAAGTTTGTTTTAAGGATAAAAACCATCAAACATGGAATTGTGTTCACACAGAAAGCTAGATTAGTTGCTAAAGGTTACAAGCAAATTCATGGCATGGATTGTGTTGAAACCTCATGCATAATCGTAATGCTTAAAGTCCATAATTCAAGCAATGATTGCATATTGGTACATATGGCAATTGGATGAGAAAACGTATTCCTCAATCAAATGTTGGAATAAACTATGTACATGGTATGTCATAGGACTTCTGGATCCAAATAAATACTTGAAAAGAAAAGCTAGCTTATGAAATCTAAGTACAGATTTAAGCAAGCAATTGGGAATTGGAAATGTATTTTAGTTTCATAAAATGTGCATGATTCTTATAGATATATAAGAAGTTTAGTGGGAGTACGTAAAACTTAATTGGTCCTATGTGTATCACACACATATCTCTCTATTGTGAAATAACATTCAAATGCTAATGACTTAGATTTGAGATTATTCATCAATGATGGACCATGGCGAAACTTAGTACATACTGGGTATTAAGATCTATTTACAAAGATCTTATGATATTGTTTTAGATTAAGTAATGGCATTTACTAAATCAAACACGAAAGAATCCATTGGAGATATTCGATCCATATGAATAAATCTAAGTAATGAATGTTTGAACTATGTATAAGCATTTACTAAGTTAAACATCAAAGGATCTAAGTGAAATTCTTAACCTATATTATATATCAAAGAATTTAGCTGGATTCAGTATCTACTGAAATTGAATGAGCTAAAGTTACATGAATAGAATTCAATTGAGAATTATTCTGCAAAAGAATTTATCATGTATGATATAATATGAGGATCGCCAAAAACGTATCGTATGACTTTAGGCATGACGAACATATACCAATCTCTATTGATCTAAGTGAAGATCAACTAGATTGAGATCAAGAATACTTATGGTACTTGAAAAGGTACATAGGAATAGTTCTTGATTCAAGGAAATAAAGATATGCTAAATATTGATGCTACACGCATAAACACTGGTAAAGGATCAAGCAAGATCCCTTTGGAGTTACCCATTGATAAGGACGAGCTATAGAGCATCCTGTTTTGAAATGGCAACATGGATTGGAGACCATGAGTTGTTTCATGGGAAATTAAATATTAATTTCTATGTTCTAAGATATAGCTGGAAAATCTTCCACAAATCTGTGAACTGCTTGGATAAGTGAATCCAAACAAAGCATAACTAGCAACCTAAACAGTTGAAGTAAAAGTACTTATTGCCTAAGAAAGCAATAAAACGGGGTTGTTTATGTTGAAGAGTTCTTCATTGAACTTGGGTAGATCACATGTCTGCTAACTTGATGGTTCTTCATTGCAAAATGCGTAGAACCACTATCGAAGTAAGAAAGACTAGATCACATAATAAACAAACTCAAAAGATCTTATCATCATATCTCGAAAATCATTCGATGAAAAGGATATTAAGATTGGCAAAGCATGATAACTAAACCTATGCAACAAGTGAGAAGCAACACTCACATTGTAGCACTGGAAATCAAGCATAGCTTTGAAATTCCATGAACTGTTTTAGAAGATGGGTTTGAGGCCCATGGTTGTAAAACATTGGGGTTGAACATTTATCATATATAAAATGTATTTTCATATTCCATTTAATCTTGGTTTAGTATTAAATGATGAGTCCCTTCAATTTGACGATGTATTCAAGATAGACTGTCAGGACCAGTCCTGTGACTAAGAAATGTCTATCAAGTGAACTTGAATGTCAAAGGTTGAAAATGGTCCCTAGTCGGAGTTTTCTATAAAATTGGACGAATAGAAAACGTTAGACGACTAGAATGCAAGATGACTAGTAGTTATGTTTCTTGAACTATGTGGACATGGGAATGTCATAATCATTTGCATAGATACTTACTTTGGGAAGACTAGTATCGGACAGACCTATGAAACTTTACTGTAAGAGATGAAAATCTGTCATAAGTAAATTTCATTAAAATTATTAGACACTAAATCCTCAACACCTGAGTGATTTGAGATTACTTGTTTGAGAACTGGTTACTTTGACGTTGACCAACCGTCGCACCGTAAAAGGAGACTATAAAGGCAACGCTCAGGTAATCACCTATCAAACGAAGTCTAGTCTCAAGATCGCAAGATTGGGATTGTCCTCCCATAAATCGGGATGAGATGCTTAAAAGTTGTACAAGGCCACTCGGAGAGCTAGAAACTGTGAAATGCATGGCCGTGCTCGGATGAATCATAGGCTATGATTATCTGTTTATTTGATCAGTTGAACTCTGAAACCGAGAAACACCTCTGGACATAATAAGGATGACAACTCTTACCTTATGTTCAAGAGCAAGCATCGAGCGACAAAGGAATTAGGAAATGCACACTTGTCCCTAAGGACAAGTGGGAGACTGGAGGAAATAATGCCCTTATTCCAAGTATGCATTCTATGTTAAGTCTAATAAATGCGGTTCAGTATTAATTAACAAGTTAATAATTCAGTGAGATCAAGTGAGCTGAATGCCTAGCTAGAGGCCGCTTCAGTTCAAGTGGAATTAATGATATTAATCCACAGCTTACTCTTGACTGAACCCGTAGGGTCACACAAATAGTACGTAAACGGATCAAGTATTTAATGGCATTAAATACTCTATCTATGGATATTCGGAATCGACGGATCTTGGTTTCAGTTGGAGCTGAGATCGTCACAAGCAAGAAATAAATACTCCGGAAACGATGATATTGCCGGGAACGGAAATATGGATCGTATCGGAAATATAAATATTATCCAAGTCGTAGATGTTGCCGGAAACGGAAACATGGTACGTATCGGAAAATATTATTGGAAATGGAAATATTGCCGGAATCGGAAATATTGCCGGAAACGGAAATATTGTCAGAATCGGAAATATTATCGGAATCGGAAAATAATTCCGGAAACGGAAATATTAAATATTTGTTCGAAACGGAAATTGATTCCGGAATCGGAAATATTAAATATTGTTCGTATCGGAAATGAATTTCGGAATCGGGAATTTAATCGGAAGCGTATCGTACGATTTAGCATCGGACGAGGCCCGCTAGACGAAGGCCCAGCACGAAGCCAGGCCATCGCCCAGCGAGCCGCACGCACCAACGCACGCCTCGACCAGGCCCAGCGCAAGGCCAGGCCCAGCCAAGGGCGCGCGCACGCGCAGCACAGCAGCATGGGTTGTGCGCCTGTCGTGGGCCGCAAGGCCTGCGCGGGTGCACGGCTTGTGCGATGCGTGTGCGGGAAATCCTAATCCTATTAGGATTTGTGCAAAGATTAAAATCCTAATCCTATTAGATTTGCTTTGTTATTTAGAGTCCTAATAAAGTTCTAATTAGCAAATCCACATCCTAGTAGGATTACAATTCCTTTTCCATACTCCTATAAATAAGTGCCTAGGGTCACAATTTATGGGTACGATTGAAGTATTCAAAGGGTAAGTTTTTGAAATATAAATCAGCCATACACTTGCAATAAGAGCCGAAAATCCTAAGCACCTTAAGGGCGATTCTAGTTGGTCTAACTTGAGGCGGATCTGGACGTACTGTGGACTATCTACGGAGGAACGACATTTGGAGTCCTAAAGACTTGTTCTTGTTCGGTTCGGGCGCAGCTAGGGAAGGCACGCTACAACATGTATGCATCTATTCTATGCTAAATGATTATGGTAAATAATATGCTTTCCTGGCTTTATGGTTTTTCCGCATGATTTATGAATTGTCATATGTATTATAACCTAACAATAGAAAAACAAGAATAAAAATAGAAGTCCCTTATTGAAATTTAATTACTTGCAATCCAAGTCGAAAGAAAAATTGAAAGCACGAAGAAGAATCCAAGTCATCAAGATGCCAAAATGAGCACACATCAAAAATAATAAGGGCACGTACCCTTGCCAGAAGGAGCACTCACACTCCTAGGCACTTAGCCAATACTCAAAAAGATCGCTTTGCCTCAATTGAATGGGGGCTAGCGCAAGCGTCCATGACCTCTAAAGTACTCGACTTGACCCTCCCTAAAGCGAACTAACTCAGTTAAAGACTTTCTTTCACCACTAGACATAGTCGTTCGCCTAAAGACCTTCTTTCACCACTAGACACAGTCATAATCGCCAACAAGTAGTAAAGGCAGTAAGCTTGCAATAAAGAGGATTGTTCTACGGCATCACCCCATCGTTCCTTCGAACTCAGGGCACCCGTTCATGGTAATCCAAATGCTTGCGAATCCCCTTTGAAAAAATAAAAAAAAAAAAAAAAAATCAGACATTGTCAATAGGACTTGGCACTTAACCAAGGCTCACTCTACTCAGACATATGACACGGGCATCTAAAATCGAAATCTGAAACATCATTAATGGGAAGACATAACAGCAACTGGGGGCTAAAAAATGAAAGAGCTAGGGAAAGAACTAAGTATACCTTGACCTTTTGTGCAGACATACACCAAGTAAATCTAAGTCAATTTGAAAACGGTTTATATTCCCGCAATTCTGGAAAAGATGGCCTTAAAAGCCTAAAGCATATGCCAAATGGGCATAAGTATATCTTGACGCCTGCACCCTGGCTTCCAGCAAATCCTTAGACAGCATTCCAAAAATCGTAAGAGTATTTTGATTCATTCATGTAATCCTGTACGAACCCTTCTATAAGTCAACTTACTTAGGACACCTCGGACTGTACACAGTAAGATTCGGATTTTAAATATTTTCCAAATAATTTTCAAAGACTTCTTCGAACATAATAAAGAGTCGTTGGTTTAATCTAAGTATGCGTTTTGCAAGGGAGTCAAAGATATTTCTAAATATAATTATGGGTAAAGAAAGGCACCTAACTTTTGGTCAAGGCACACTTCCACATGTTACTACCTTGACCGTGGCGATGTCGCATAATACGACATTTACAAGAGAAGTAGCAGGTCACTACTCGAACGTACCTCGCATTAAACGAGTCTGGTTCAAACTATTCATGATCCATGTCACCATGAATGCATAAAGACGTATGCAAGGCATTATAGCACCAAGCCAATCCCGTAGCTACAGTTAGAGGCTTGAGAAAAACACTCTAAAAATGCTCGAAATGACGATTTCATCACAAATTCTCAACGCTAATGCTATACATATGTCATAGGGGCTCAATCCTAAGCTTTAATCGTGTAAAACGGACCTTAGAATGGCTACAACCCCTCCCAAATTCTAAGCACTACTTAGAGTATATAAAGTCGCCCCCACTAACAAGGGTAACTGAAAATCGCGAGTCACCAAAACTCCGATCAAACCACTGCACATAACGCTCGCCCTATAAAGCGCCCGTTACACAGTCTACATCGTTCCAAAGCAAAAGAAAAAAAATCAAAAAAAAAACTGTCAAAATTCTGCCCAGAAATCATTTTCAACGCCCAGAGCTGGGCGTCGATATCTTTAACGCCCCAGCCTGGGCGCTGAATCTTTCTGCTAGCTATGTTTTCCCAGAATTAAAAAAGAAACATCTATGAAGCCTCGCATCGAACGAAGTAATAAACCGTGCACGCCCACACAGAAGTTGCTACACTTGTTCAAGCACCTGAACGAGGCGTGATGAAGTACTCCAATACAAAAAATAATAATGATATCCCAACACCTGGAGAAATGTTCTAATACATGTGGTTAGGCCATATAAGCCTACGTTGCACCATAAGTTCAACCATCCCACGGTACAAGTCTAAAAAAGGAGGGTAAGGCATATTGCACTAATGTAGGCACGACCAAAGAACATGTGTAAAAGAGGCAAAGACTACTTATCGCCCAAATTCAAAATGCAAGCCACACGACTTCTACATTAAGGATTAAAGGTAGCAAAATATTACCTACCACGAAAGGGATAGCTCGCACCTACACGAGCGGAACCCCAAGGCATCTTTCTCGAAAGAACCTACAAAAATCGTACGCCAAAAGGAAGCATCCCAACATGCATACTTGGGGGCTCCAAGCTACGAAACGACCATAGCAAAATAAATAAAAAATCTCGAAGCAAATGTTTGAACAATCGGAAGGGCACGATGTTTGAGCCCACTTCATGAATAGGCCTGAACCCTAGCAAGCTTCTAAGCAAATTATTCAAAATCAGTCATTGCTCAAAAAAAATTCAAGCAAACTGATTAATGGACCGCACACAACGGCCATTCTATGAACACTCGTTCGCACATTCATATCATCATTCACGAACGCATTCAAAAGAAAAAAAATATATATACAAGAGAGATCAAAGTCTTACACCTCAAGGTATGTTCCTCGGGCCAAATAGACTCGCCCAACTATTTCAATAACTGTACGCCTTAAGAGCAACAATTCCTTAAAATTATCGCCCCAAAACGACAAGCACCGTAGTCCACCAATCGGCTACGGCTTCTCAAGAAAATCATCACGTTCTAAAAATAAAGAAAAAATAAAAGAGAAGAGAATACATAGAACTTCCAAGAGGCCAACTGTGTCATCAAAAGACCAGCCCAAACAACATTTTTAACGCCCCTCCTGGGCGTGAATTATTTCAACGCCTAGGCCTGAGCGCCGAAAATGAACCCAGGCCCAAAAAAATAGCTCTGACTTCTATAGGGCCCTGCCATATTCATTCGACTTGAAAATTGTCGGTTTCTTTACTGAAAGTCGCACCTCACGGCTTTGTTAAGAGTAGCACACCACTACAAAGACCGCTCGCACTTACGAGCACAATCCCAAACACGATCAAGGACATTACAGAATGCGTATCCCCAAGGAACCTCTTTGACAAGAAATGACTGTCAAGCACGAGTGCTTGGGGCTCGAAGGAAAATATATATTATGCAAAGTTAAAAACAATATTCCCAGACTACGCTGTACGAAATCCCGTGTTTGGATAATCTCAAAAAATGGATTACAACCTCAAGACAAAGGTCGCCGTTGATACTTATACATGATCCCCCAATCAAGGACCCAGGTAGTGGCAAAATTGAGCCGTAAGGACTAGCTCAAAACCATGAAGGAAGATGACCACAAGACAATGGTCCGTCTAAGCACGTTGCCAACCCACTTTCAGGTTACAACTAAATCCGAGCATCCCTCGAAAGAATTCGCTCCTACGAGAATGAATAAAAAGAAATTCTCAAAAGAAATCACAAAGAACAAAAGAAATAGGAACTTGCCCATCTTCGGTTGGCAAGATCGCGTCACGAACCACGCGAGTTCCCAAATCGAAAAAACAAATTCAGGGACGTCCACCCTCAGCGGACAGGGCTCGCCCACCCTCAGCGGGCGGGGTCTGCGTCACTAGCCGCGCAGGTCTTTAGTTTTCGAAAAATAAAGTCTTCAAATTCAAAACAGGCTCGCCATCTTCAGCCGGCGGGGTCTACGGCGCAAACCACGTAGGTCCTCATTTTCAAAAAATGAACACAAAAAAAATTTCAAAATACATTCGTCCACTTCTATCGGACGGGGTGTCCACCCTTAGCGGACAGGTTCGCCATCTTTAGCCGGCGGGGTCTACGTCACAAGCCGCGTAGGTCCTTATTTTCAAAAAAAATTCAAAAATAGATTCGTCCACTTCTATCGGACGGGGTGTCCACCCTTAGCGGACAGGCTCGTCATCTTTAGCCGGCGGGGTCTGCGTCACTAACCGCGCAGGTCCTTAGTCGCTGCAGCGATAACTCTTTCTGGTTTTCCGTTTTTCCCAAAAACGATGTGAGTAGCTTTTGGTTTTCCGTTTTTTCCAAAAAAGAATGATGTGAGTAGTTTTCCTATTTTCCAAAATTTAAAAGATTGGTTTTCCGTTTTTCCAAAAAAAGAACGATGTGCTGGATTTTCCTTCGTTTTACGTCCCATAAAAACAAGGTGGTTTTCTCGTTTAGCTAATCCTGAAAATGAGAACGTTTAAAAACATTTTTACCTCGTGATTGGGCTTGGCCAGGCCCAATTACACTTTATACTCCCTCCGTATTTATTTAAGGGATACACTTGTCTTTTCCGGTCGTATTTATTTAAGAGATACACTTGCCATTTTTAGTAACTTATCAACCCCACCATCTAATTAAATAATACATCTAATTTACCCTATCACCCACCATCCTATTAAACAAATAATTTCATAAATCCACCCCACCTTCCACCCACCAAAATGACATGGTCCCCACATGTTTAATTATTAAAATATCTATCCAACCCCACTTGCTTCATTATTTTATTTCATTCAATTATTCTTCTTAATACCCGTGCCCGGCCAAGTATATCTCTTAAAAAAATACGGAGGGAGTAGCTTTGATTTCGAAAACATCTGTAGCTACTCCCAATGATAAAGTGAGGGAGTTTCTGCGCACCTTTAGATCCTTCCAATGACAAAGTGAGGAAGTTTCTATATTATCCGTTGACAAATCCCAATGACACGTGAGGGGTATGTCAACACTTCAAGTGATGACCCTTAAGTCAAATGTTATCACTCGGGGGCTCGTGAGACTCTCGCCAAAACAGGTCACCATGGCTTGTGCGACGCACTCCGTCTAATACTTTGACCATCGTCTTACTCCAAGACTCAGTCAAAGTGGGGGCTAACTGTAAACACCTACTTTTGTCCCCATTCCCGAAAGGGAAGGTTCTATGATGAAAGCGTAAATCTCCACTTGACAACGCATCTCCTATAAAATAACGAATCTCAGTTCCCCTTTTCATTTTACCCGAAACCTGCTATTTATAGAAACCTGCTATTTATGGAAACCTGCTAAAAATAGTAACTGCCGTAATCGGTAATTGTTAAAAGTGGCAAGTCATAAAAGATAGAAACCTGTCAGAATTAGGTGTTGCACTCCAACATAAATCCTAAATGAGATAGAAATTATGAGAGAATCCTATTCCTAATATGATTCGAAAATAAGAGTCACGTATTAATTAAAATCCTAACGAGGCTAGAGTTCGTAACGGGCCCAGACGCATCCCGTCACAAGATTAATACGCACTAAAAGACTCAATTAAATCTCAAATACTCCGGATTCTAGGAATCCGAATCTGACTAAGAAAAACAGCCTAGATCCTATTTTCAACGCCTGGTTCTGGGCGCCGAAATCTTCGGCGCCCAGGCCTGGGCGCTGAAAATACCTGGTACGTGTTTTTTCCTAATTCCTCGTGGATTAGAGTTCTACAATTCTATCTTTCCACGAACTCTTTTCTATAAATAGGGCCTTAAGTTCGACGTGAAGAGGACAACACAACACACAATTATTATTCTGAGTATTGACTCTAAACCCCCTAAGCCTAAGCCTCACGCTGCAAAACTGATCACGCGTTCTATCGCAATCGATCCATAAATCGAACAGAACGTATCCCGTCCCATAATTTGAGATTCGTTAAATAAAAGGAGAAATAGCAAAGTCAAAGTGGTTAGTTTTCTGAGAACCGTGACGCACCTCTCAAGGGTGCGTCGTAATGTGTCCCTTTTCCATGGTTTAATTGCTTTCCTCGCCCTTTTATGAACTGTTAAACTAACTAAAATCTGATTGTTCGATCACGCTTAAAAAATATGATATTTTTGGGAAATTGGATTATCATGCTAGGTCCCTTAAAACAACCTAAATCAGATAATCGCGCTCGATCTAGTACTATATGTTGCATATTATTAAAATCAACTCAGATTAGTTTAATAGTTAACGCGTGTCCCTTCAATTATTTATGCTGGGCTAGTAAGGATATCCTGCCTCTGGAGTTATCGAAGAGCGAGTACTCCTCTCGGTAGTTACAGTCCCCCGAACCCTCAATCTCTACCCTGTGGGTGTACGTTGAGCGATCCCCACCACCATGGATCACAAGGGAACCTACGACCGTCGTGGTCAAACATAATTGCACTCTCTTTATGTCACGATAACCGGGTTTTGTCAGTTTTTCTCATTGTCGTTAAAAACTGAATGGCGACTCCTATATTACTAGTCAATTGGGTGTAAACTCACAGGAAATCCAATTACACTTGATTTGACAAAAAGAAGCGTCACACCCACGAGGGACGAGGTCATGCATTAGCTTCGTGCTTTTTCGACCCCCTCACAGGTTACTACAAAGCTATGTCGTCCATGTTATCATTACGTAAAAAAAAAATTAATGAAATTATGTCTTAATTAGTACATACATAATTCCAGATCAAAAATAAAGTGAATAGAATAAGGCCTAGTAAGTTCACATGAGTTAAGTTGTGACAATAATTTTGGATAAGTTAATTTGACAACGAATAAGAGTTACCGAACTTATAAATTCACTATTCTGGTAACTTAGGCGTTTCTAAACTACGCAGTTACATAAAACCTAAAAACCATGATTAGTAAGAAAGGCTAAGGTACGCATTCTTATGTCCAGTAAGCAAAGGTTGCACTTAGAAAATATGATGTCAATTGTCGAATTTCAAATAAGTTAAGTTTATACTTAAAATTTAGATGAAGAAAACAACTATGTTATGGATTGTCGAAGTTCAAATAAGTTAAGTTTTCACATAATTTAGGTGAAGAAAACACATCGTCACTTATCAATCATGTCATGGTTGAAACAATTGATCGGAAAGAGATAGACTAGAGCCATTTATTAAAGAGAAATTTTTGTGTGAGACCGCCTCACAGGAAAGACCGCCTTGTTGGCACTCTTGCTGGCAGCCATGTTGGCGCGTGTGCTGACGTCATGCTGACGTCAGCATGTAACTTTTTTTTTTGAAACTTTTTTTTTTTGAAATTTTTTTTTTTGATTTTTTTTTCAGGCTTAGCTAATTGGACTTCAAGCTTAACTAATTGGACTTTAAGCTTAACTAATTGGATTTCAGGCTTAAATATATTTTTTTTTCCGAATTTTTTTTGGAAATTAAAATTTTCAAATTTTTTTTGGTACTAACTAAACTAGTGTAAAACATAACTAAAAGTAATAAAAATCATATTTAATTGAATAACAAAATAGTTAAGGTATAAAGACAAATAGTTACACTTATGAGCCAAATAGTTATTGATTTTAAACATACTTATTATTAACTAAAACTCATAAAATCTTAACTAATTAGTTGCAATGCTTAACTAATTGATTTTATTGCTTAACTAATTGGTTTCAGTGCTTAACTAATTGGTTCAGTACTTAACTAATTGGTTTCGTTGCATAACTAATTGATTTCGTTGCTTAACTAATTGAATTTTAAACTTAACTAATTAGTTCCAGTGATAACTTAATTAAATCCAGTGCATAACTAATTGATTCTAGTGCTTCACTAATTGGTTGCATGGTTTAACTAATATGTTACATTACTTAACTAATTTATTACATTGCTTAACTAATTGGTTCTGAAGCTTAACTTATTAGTTTCATTTTTAACTAATTGATTCAATTGCTCAACTAATTATTTTCAATGCTTAAAAATTTGTACCTTAACTAAAAATCTGAAATTCGTTATCTGAAACTCAAAAATACATAACTAAAACTCAAAAAATGTTAACTAAAACCAAGAAAATCGTAACTTAAACTGGTAAAATCATAACTAAAACTCGAAAAATCATAACTAAAGCCCTGAATGAAAACTCAAAAATACGTAACTAAAACTCAAAAAACCTTCACTAAAACCAAAAAAATCGTGACTAAAACTTAAAAATTCATAACTAAAACATAGAAAATCTGTCCAACAATTCCACCGAGAAGATCATTATTTCAGAATTATAACTAAAACTAAAACATAATTATTCTTAACTAAATATAAAAAAAGTGTAACTAAAACATTACAATTCTTAACTAAACCTAAAACACCAGTGCTTCCAGCTACGAATCCACAGTGTGACGCGATTCTATCACAATAATCGGCATCACACCACAGCACCAACACATCACAACCATCATCCAGACCGCCACCACCGCAAAGCCTCCTCCTCCTGTCGGAAACAAGAACAAATCAATTACATCCACATAAGCTGAAAAAAAAGTAAACATAAACAATCCAATCTTATCGACACCAAAAACCCAAAGGATTGACAACAAAAACCTAATTTAATTCAATCGAAACGAAACAAAAACCTAATCGAATCAAAAACAAAATCGCAAGACCTAATTACATCAAAAATCAAAATCCAAAAACTCTAGCATAAGAACATAATAATTCATATAAATAAAATGAAAATCTACAGATTGTAGAAAACCTAACCTGTTTTGAAGGCAGAATCCGGTGGCTGAGGCGGACGGCCTTGGTGGCGAGAGAAGGCCTTCGTTACCACCGTTATCGACTTCTCCTTCTTCTCATTCATTCGACGCTCTACTCCCCGCTTCTCATTGCGTTGCAGCCACCGCCGATGACGCCGAGGCCGAAGCCGAGACCACAGCTGCAGGCCGCCGCTAATGCGAGGTAAATCGCCGCCACAGCTCCCTTCTTCTCCCATCCCCACGGTGCTCCTCCATCTCCATTCCTCTCTTCTATTCTTGCGACGATAACGTCGAGGATGACACGGCGGCGACGAAGACCGACTGCGGCGGCGACGGCGAAGATTTGGTAGAGAATTTGAGGGAGGAGAGAGAGCCATATCCAGAATTCTGAGGGAGGAGAGAGAATCAGATTTTGAGGTTGAAAATGTGAAAATGAAATGAAAAATAATGAAAAATGTATATATATATTTATTAAAAAATATATACGGGCTGATGTCAGCAATTACGTGGCATGTTGGAGGCCATCAAGGCGGTCTTTCCTGTAAGACCGTCTTATAGAAAAGTTTGTATTTATTAAATATGTTGATCAATTATCGCCCTTTTCGTAGGGTGGTTTAATTAGGGGAAAGAAACCCTTCCATTACGCATGATGAACTTTGGTAAGTTGTGGAAATTCAAAAGCAACTTTTACGAAAATTGGTAGTATAATTGGAAGTTAATGGTGATTAGTTTAAATCAATGAACCAAAATGTCAAACCTCAAATAGGTTACCTAACGTCCTATGAATGTGATAGTGACCAATCAATGTTAGCCCGTTTATGCGAAAAGACAAAACATCTTATTCGTTAATTAACTTCACAATTGATCGGTTAAAATTACCCCGAAAATCGGAAATCCGACCCCGAATGTAAAAGCTACTGAGCAAAATTTTGTAACCCGAATTCTGATTTTATCTTAACTCGAACATTGTGAAAAATAATAAGTCAAAATTCGACTGCACCAGTTTTGACCCAACAGATTGAAAATCGTTATATTTATTATAACAAATAAGATTATGTGGAATTTTAAACACAATAAACACGTTATTGTTACCATGATCGTTAAAATTATTATTTGAATCTTAGAATCTCACTCTTCTAAAATAGGCAACCAATTCAAATTGTAAGTAGAATCTTAAAATTATAAAATCTTACGATTCTACTGAGACAAAGAATTAAAGTGTTAGAATGGTATACAATTTTACCGTTTTAAGATATTATGATACAATAATCTAGTGCAACAATGAACATTTGATACGCCATAAAGGTTGTTTCCACTCAAAATATAATAAAAAGGTTAATATACATGAGTATATAATTATTTATGCCAATTAGAAGGAATAATATTTAAACCTATTACGTTTAAGCCTCTTCAATTGAAACATGGTTAACAATTTATAAATTTTATCAAAGTATTATAAATTGTATTACTTTGATAAAATTTTATCAATTTATAATATTTAAACATATCCCGATTCAAGAAGTATTATAAATTGTTAACAATTTATAAATTCTTCCCCCTCCGCGATCTGAAACTTCCGATTTAGTATAGAATCCCAATTTTGTTAATTTTGATTCTTACTATTGTTGGGTGTAGTATGATTTTGATTTAAATTATACGCCATTTATTGTGGTATGATAATTTGTTAATTTATGCGTATATTCTGTATATTTTTATTAAGATATTGGTTATTTATTACGCAAATTAATAAAAATACAATATGCGTTTTAAAATATCTTTACCTGTTGAGTCGACCAAAATCCGAAGGTTCAATGTTATAAACATGAATTTGTAAACCCGAACCCGGAAGTGACTAACTCGAATTAACCCGAATGCGAAAGTAACTTTTTTATAACCCGACCCGAACGACAAGTTTGACAGGTCCAACTCTGCTTATCATTCAATCAATAAAAATCTAAGTCTCTTAAAAGTTGATGTCTTGTATGATGATATGTGTAGGATAAGAATCTGAACTTATCATAACTATTTTTTTTTTGAAATAAGTAGAAATAAGGTGAATAAAATAGGCCTAAAGCGGCCTCCAATTCAACTTATTTTTTTTATACACTTATCACCATATTTGGTCTAAAAAGGTTTATTTGTAAGACGTTTATTATTTTTTCCTGTGAAATTGTCTAGGAAAACTTATTTCTGCCAGTGTGTGACGAAAAATTATAGATTAATCTTAAAAGTTGGATACAAGAGAGATATTAAATATTACTCTTGTCCTTTCATAATAGTTTTTCATGTTTAGAATCTTACAACTATTTAGAACTTGACTGAAAATATAAGAAAAAAATAGTCTATGTGTGGTCTTGTTTATTCATCACAACTAGTTTAGGGCCCGTGCAACGTACGGCTACTACTAAAACAATTTTTTATTTTAATAGTAACTAAAACACTTGTGATATTAGGAAAACATGAAAGTAAAAATGATATATGAAAAAGTATAAATTCAAAGTTACTTGTATGTAGAACGATCTAACAAAGTTAACCAAATCCGAATGACTCAAGACTAATTTTCAAAAAGACCCGAGCATAACCGAGTTAGTCAAATACAACATATTTTGAATTGAGTAAAATCTTGATAAATAAACTTATATGTTAGTCTACTTACCATGTATTATTATTTTAATTAACATTCTTACTTACCAGTTACCATGTACTATATTATTAATACTAGAGTAACATTAGAAGTTCATTTCTCAATATTTTTTATATTTCTAATCAGATTAAAAAGTTATAATAATACATAAATAAAATTATATCATAAAGGATAAAATAATATTGATTTAGCTTTCCTCCAATAATATATTATGCGGTACACAACTATGGTAATTAAAATATATTTTTATCTTAGCTTCCCAAAGAAACGTAATGTAATTTATTTATTTTAAAGTAAAAAATAAAAAAATATTTTGGCGGGAAAAAATCGCACCAGGAAATGACACGTGTCATTCCTGGTGTCTCTTTTAGTATATACTAATAGATAAGTACTTTAAGAATATATATATATATATATATATATATATATATATATATATATATATATATATATATATATATATATATATATATATATATATATATCCAATGAGAAGATTCTTATAATGAGAAGAATGAGAAGCGATCTTGACCATACAAATAAATTCATCCAACGACCCATTTTCGCGCGTGTAAAAAACTACAATTGATAAAAACGGAAAAAGAACAAGTTTGAACCGATAAAAAAAAAAAAACCTACCCAAAAGGAACTATTGTCAGCTCTTCCCCTTTTCAATGTATCATTCACGTGCTTTACCCCAAAGGTGCCTGTTGTGGGATCTTTTTCGGTGCTGACGTGGCACGCGCTCCTCGGAGGTATCAAGTATGACCTGGCACAAACTTCTGGCAACCTGCAAAACAAGAATATTCCCGTAGGAATATTCCCTCCGATGCTTAAGTAAGTATAAGCTAGAGAGATAAGTAAGTTGTAGAGAGAAGGCAGAGCAAAGATAGGTTTGATGTTGTTGGGCAAGAATTGATTGCCCTTTTACCTAGGGATCTGCACTATTTATAGTGCTAGGGTTTCTCGGGAACTGGTCCTGCATGATTGAGTGTTTACGCAAGATTGGGACACGTGTCCTGCATTGGTTCTAGAAGCTTGTTTAGGACCAATGTGGACCTCTTAATCGCTTGGGCCTGGGCCCTGTGAAGATTGAGAAATGCCCGTAGGCAAGCTTTTGGGCTCTTTCTTCTGGGCTTTGATAGTGCAGTCAGGTGGCATTCTTTTAGGCCACATCATTTGCCCCTCAAGGAGGATGCCCCTTGTCACTGTGGGGTAGGCTGCTTGATCGGAAGGAGCGCCACGTGTGAGGGCTTTTCAGAGCTTAGATTTTCCTTTAAAAGCTTCAATTCCTCTTTCATTTTTCTTTTATTACTTCAGAGCGATTTTTTCTTTAGAGGGAGAAAGTAAATTTCGTCCTGCCAAAGATCTGCTGGTGCTTGCGCTTGAGTGTTCTTGGATTTGCTGTCCAGTGTTCTTGAGGGTTTAGAGGATTTGCCAAGACTTCTCATCAGTTTGATCATTTTCTGGTAAGTTTTCTATCAACACCTTGTTGTTTGTATGCTTGTGGGACCTCTCTTGTTTATTGTTTATAGTATTCTGTGGAGGCGTCTTGGGGGTTATGACCCCTATCCCTTTCATTCTTTTCCTAAAGTCAGACGTCCTGTCCCTTATGCAGGACGGCATGGCTCGAATTAGACAGACAGCTAACGTGCATGCATGGGCTGCACCGCGAGAGGGGGACGATAGGGTTCCTTTTTCGAACCCGTCCCAAGGAAGTAGGAGTGGAGTCCGTTCCTCCTATAATACAGGAGATGGGGCCATTAGAACGGCACATTCTCCTAGGAGAAGGAAGAATGTGGCTTCCCGTCCCCGCATTCCGCGCGAGGATTTTGAGGATGACTCCTCTAGCTCCTCAGACGAGGAGTTTGCAAAAAATCTTCCTCCAATGGTCCGGGGGAAGGAGGACGTCAACCTGTTTCCGTCGGATATCTTTCCCAGCATGAAATGGCTGCGGTACCTGAGGGAGCAGGGACGTGACTTTGAGCGTTTTCTGCTCTTACCCCCAGGTTTTAGTCTTAGGAGCCCTCGACCTCATGACTCCGTGGACCAACTTTCCCAAGGAGAGGTAGCCGTTTATACTGCTGCCTTTAGGTTGGGCCTTAGGTTTCCATTGCACCCCTTTGTGATGGACGTTTTAGAGGGGTATGACATTGGCCTTGCTCAATTGACGCCCAACTCATGGGCAAATATTTTTGGTTTTATCGCCAAGTGTGCTTTGAGCGGCGTCACCCCTTCCTTTCCTGCTTTTCTTCGTCTCGTAGTCATTGCCCATTCTTCTCGTTCTCCCCAGGGGTGGTTCACCCTCTACAGCCGTCGGGGATATAAGACGATGGTGGGTAAGACCTCTAGTTGGGTTTGGTGGAGGAAGAAGTGGTCTGTTGTCCGAATGGAAGACCTCTCTCTTTCCAGACGTCTTTCTCGGTGGAACCGTCGGCCCCGCTATCTATCTAGAGCTGATGCCTACCCTCGCCTCTCGTCCAGAGAGTGGGGACTAGTGAAGCCCTTGTTCTAGGCTGAGATGTATCGGCTGTCGTCAAAAAGCCATGCCTGGGTGCCTAATGCTTGGCTTCCCCATGTCGGCTAGTTCACCAATATAGTCTTTCTTTCGGCTGTTGGTCTTTGTCCCTATTTGAGTAGAGGTAGTTCCCCAGTATTTTTTCAAACATTTTTCTTCCATCTTTTTTTTTTTTTTTGTTTTTTTAACTAACCCTTGGCTTTGTAGGTTCTGCCATGGATCGCTTATCTCCCGAAGAAAAGGGTGTAGTGGAAGTACCCGCTTGGCTGTCCGAGGTATATACCGAGGACATTCTCAAGGCCGTGGAGGCCAAGAAGAAGGACTCCTCCAAGAAGTCCAGTGAGGGTGCCTCTGGCGACGTCGCCAAGGTAAAATATATATATATTTGTTTTTTTTTTGTTTTTTTGGTCATGATTTGGTCGCTGATTTCCTTTATCTTTTAGGAACCCACCTTGCCGGCTACGAAGAAGCGTCCGGCATCTTCGACGGAGGCTCCTAAGCCAAAACGGCCCTTCTTTAAGAAGATGGGTCCGACCGACGCTGTCACCAAGCCGTCGGTACCCAAACCGTCCGCTCCCCTGGCTGAGGGGGAGGTTCCTCCTATCCAGACGCTCATTCTTCCTCCTGAGCAAAAGGAAGTTCCTTCCCCGGTGGACACCGAAATGGATGGTACTGCCGGAGCAGCTGCTGACGAGGTAGCAGTCGATCAGACTGCGGCGGCTGACGCCACCACCTTGTCCAGAGAGGACAAGGGTAAAGGCAAGGAAGCTGAGGCTCCTTCTACTGATAATGCCTCTACTCCTCCTACAGCCTCGCCAATTGGTTAGCGTCTCTGTACTTTAAATCTGTTATATCAGGTTGGGATTTGCACGATGTTTGTTAATCTTGGTGTTTGGTTCAGTTGAGATGTTCAGGCGGATGCGTCGGGCCGAGGTGGCGAGCATCCCTCCTTCTGCCGGTTTTAGCTCAGAGGCAACGGATAAGATCCTTGCCGATGTGTATGCGGCCATCCCTGAGGAATACGTGAGGTCACTCCCCGGGATTGACTTGGGATTCTTTGGGTCCATTCAGTCTCTCGTCCTTGATGTGAGACACTTACCCCTGGATTTCTGTGGTTATGATGTTAGGTTATGATACATATGACAATTCATAAATCATGCGGAAAAACCATAAAGCCAGGAAAACATATTATTTACACATAATCATTTAGCATAGTTTGGATGCATACTCTTTGTTGCGTGCCTTCCCTAGCTGCGCCCGAACCGAACAAGAACAAGTCTTTAGGACTCCAAGTGTCGTCCCTCCGTAGATAGTCCACAGCACGTCCGGATCCGCCTTAAGATTGACCAACTAGGATCGCCCTTAAGGTACTACTTATTTTCGGCTAAATGGGCAAGAGTTATGGCTGATTTTTCTGCTTAAAAATCCTAGCTTTGAATACTTGAAAACTTGTGTATAAATTTATGACCCTAGGCATATATTTATAGAACCTTGGAAAGGATTTCGAATCCTGTTAGAATACTAATTAATTAATTAGAATCCTATTAGAACTCTAAATAATTAATTTAATCTTTTAGGATTAGGATTTAATCTATGCACGAATTCTGATAGCTTTAGGATTCGTATAGCACGTACACACGCACCGCACGAGCATCGCACGCCCATGCGCAAGCCTTACGGCCCACGCTGTGCGCACGGCGCACAGGCCCACTGCCCGCAGCCCATTTGTGCGCGCGCGCCAGCCTTGGCTGGGACTGGCCTTGCGCTGGGCCTGGTCGAGGCATTGGCGTGTTGTTGGATGCGTGTGGCTTGCTGGGCGATGGCCTGGCTTCGTGTTGGGCCCTCGTCCGGCAGGCCTCGTCCGCTGCTTATTCGTACGATACGCTTCCGATTAAATTCCCGGTTCCGGAATTCATTTCCGATACGAACAACATTTAATATTTCCGGTTCCGGAATTAATTTTCGTTTCGAAAAAATATTTAATATTTCCGTTTCCGGAATTATTTTCCGATTCCGATAATATTTCCGATTCTGACAATATTTCCGTTTCCGGCAATATTTCCGATTCCGGCAATATTTCCATTTCCGATAATATTTTCCGATACGTACCATGTTTCCGTTTCCGGCAACATCTACGACTTGGATAATATTTATATTTCCGATACGATCCATATTTCCGTTTCCGGCAATATCATCGTTTCCGGAGTATTCATTTCTTGCCTGTGACGATCTCAGCTCCCACTGAAACCAAGATCCGTCGATTCCGAATATCCATATATGGAGTATTTAATGCCATTAAATACTTGATCCGTTTACGTACTATTTGTGTGACCCTACGGGTTCAGTCAAGAGTAAGCTGTGGATTAATATCATTAATTCCACTTGAACTGAAGCGGCCTCTAGCTAGGCATTCAGCTCACTTGATCTCACTGAATTATTAACTTGTTAATTAATACTGAACCGCATTTATTAGACTTAATATAGAATGCATACTTGGACCAAGGGTATTATTTCCTTTAGTCTCCCACTTGTCCTTAGGGACAAGTGTGCATTTCCTAATTCCTTTGTCGCTCGATGCTTGCTCTTGAACATAAGGTAAGAGTTGTCATCCTTATTATGTCCAGAGGTGTTTCTCGGTTTCAGAGTTCAACTGATCAAATAAACAGATAATCATAGCCTATTATTCATCCGAGCACGGCCATGCATTTCACAGTTTCTAGTTCTCCGAGTGGCCTTGTACAACTTTTAAGCATCTCATCCCGATTTATGGGAGGACAATCCCAATCTTGCGATTAGACTTCGTTTGATAGGTGATTACCTGAGCGTTGCCTTTATAGCCTCCTTTTACGGTGCGACGGTTGGTCAACGTCAAAGCAACCAGTTCTCAAACAAGTAATCTCAAATCACTCAGGTATTGAGGATTTAGTGTCTAATAATTTTAATGAAATTTACTTATGACAGATTTTCATCTCTTACAGTAAAGTTTCATAGGTCTTTTCCGATACTAGTCTTCCCAAAGTAAGTATCTATGCAAATGATTATGACATTGCCATGTCCACATAGTTCAAGAAACAGAACTACTAGTCATCTTGCATTCTAATCGTCTAACGTTTTCTATGCGTCCAATTTTATAGAAAACTCCGACTAGGGACCATTTTCAACCTTTGACATTCAAGTTCACTTGATAGACATTTCTTAGTCACAGGACTGGTCCTGACAGTCTATCTTGAATATATCGTCAAATTGAAGGGACTCATCATTTAATAAACCACAAATTAAATGGAAAAATGAATTCTTTTCATGTATTGTGAATGATTACCCAATAATGTTTTACAAAGATTTAAACTCTAAAACTTTAAAGCATTAAACAGGGATATCAAAGCCATTCTCCAATATGCTTGATTCCCATAGCTGCAGTGTGCGAGTTGTGCTTCGCCTGCGGCAGAGGTTTAGTCAATGGATCTGATATGTTGTCATCAGTTCCAATCTTGTTTATCTCGACTTCTTTTCTTTCAACGAACTCTCGTAGAAGGTGAAATCTACGAAGTACATGCTTGACTCTCTGGTGGTGTCTAGGCTCCTTTGCCTGTGCAATACCTCCGTTATTATCACAATACAGGGCTATTGGTCCTTTAATGGAGGGGACTACACCAAGTTCACCTATGAACTTCCTTAGCCATATAGCTTCCTTTGCTGCTTCATGTGCAGCAATGTACTCCGCTTCAGTTGTAGAATCCGCAATGGTGCTTTGCTTAGCACTTTTCCAGCTTACTGCACCCCCGTTGAGGCAGAAGACAAACCCAGACTGTGATCTGAAATCATCTTTGTCGGTTTGGAAACTTGCGTCCGTATAGCCTTTAATAATTAATTCATCATTTCCACCATAGACCAGGAAGTCATCTTTGTGCCTTTTCAGGTACTTCAGAATATTCTTGGCAGCAGTCCAATGCGCCTCTCCTGGGTCTGACTGGTATCTGCTCGTAGCACTGAGTGCGTACGCAACATCCGGGCGTGTACATATCATAGCATACATTATTGAACCAATCAATGATGCATATGAAATCCCATTCATTCGTCTGCGCTCATCAAGTGTTTTTGGGCACTGAGTCTTGCTTAGAGTTATTCCATGAGACATGGGTAGGTAGCCTCGCTTGGAGTCCGCCATTTTGAACCTATCAAGCACCTTATTGATATAAGTGCTTTGACTAAGTCCAATCATCCTTTTAGATCTATCTCTGTAAATCTTGATGCCCAATATGTACTGTGCTTCTCCTAGATCTTTCATCGAAAAACATTTCCCAAGCCAAATCTTGACAGATTTCAACATAGGAATGTCATTTCCGATAAGTAATATGTCGTCGACGTATAATACTAGGAAAGCAATTTTGCTCCCACTGACCTTCTTGTATACACAAGATTCGTCTGCGTTCTTGATGAAACCAAAGTCACTGACTGCTTCATCAAAACGTATATTCCAGCTCCTGGATGCCTGCTTCAATCCGTAGATTGACTTCTTTAGCTTGCATACCTTTTTAGCATTCTTTGGATCCTCAAAACCTTCAGGTTGTGTCATAAACACAGTTTCTGTTAAAACGCCGTTTAAGAAAGCATTTTTGACATCCATCTGCCATATTTAGTAATCGTAATATGCAGCGATTGCTAACATTATCCGAATAGACTCTAGCATTGCAACTGGTGAAAAGGTTTCATCGTAATCTTTTGCAACCAATCTAGCTTTGAAAACTTCAAGTTTCCCATCCTTGTCCTTTTTTAGTTTGAAAACCCATTTGCTTCCAATGGCTTGGTAGCCATCTGGCAAATCGACCAAATCCCATACTTGGTTTTCAGACATGGAGTCTAATTCAGATTGCATGGCTTCTTGCCATTGCTTGGAGCTAGGGCTCGTCATAGCTTGTTTGTAAGTCGCAGGTTCATCACTTTCAAGTAATAGAACGTCATAGCTCTCGTTCGTCAAAATACCTAAGTACCTTTCCGGTTGAGATCTATATCTTTGCGATCTACGCGGGGTAACATTTCTAGATTGACCATGATTCTCACCAGATTCTTCTAAAGGTCTCTGAGTTTCATCCTGAATGTCATCTTGAGCATTCTCTAGAGTTTGTTGTTCGACTCGAATTTCTTCGAGGTCTACTTTTCTCCCACTTGTCATTTTGGAAATGTGATCTTTCTCCAAAAAGACACCATCTCGAGCAACAAACACCTTGTTCTCAGATGTATTGTAGAAGTAATACCCCTTTGTTTCCTTTGGGTAGCCCACAAGGATACATTTGTCAGATTTTGGATGTAGTTTGTCTGAAATTAATCGTTTGACGTATACTTCACATCCCCAAATCTTAAGAAAAGACACATTTGGAGGCTTTCCAAACCATAATTCATATGGAGTCTTTTCGACAGCTTTAGACGGAGCTCTATTTATAGTGAGTGCAGCTGTATTTAGTGCATGTCCCCAAAATTCTAATGGAAGTTTGGCCTGACCCATTATTGACCTGACCATGTCTAGCAAGGTTCTGTTCCTCCGTTCCGACACACCGTTCCACTGTGGTGTTCCAGGAGGAGTCAATTCTGATAGAATTCCACATTCTTTCAGATGGTCATCAAATTCATAGCTCAGATATTCACCGCCTCTATCAGACCACAGTGCCTTAATCTTCTTGCCTAATTGATTCTCTACTTCACTCTGAAATTCCTTGAATTTGTCAAAGGATTCAGACTTATGCTTCATTAGGTAGACATAACCATATCTACTGAAGTCATCAGTGAAAGTGATAAAGTAGCTGAAACCACCTCTAGCATTTGTACTCATTGGTCCACATACATCTGTATGGATTAAACCCAATAGTTCATTTGCTCTTTCTCCAACTTTAGAGGAAGGTTGCTTTGTCATTTTTCCAAGTAAACATGATTCGCATTTACCATAATCCTCTAAGTCAAATGGTTCTAGAATTCCTTCCTTTTGAAGTCTTTCTAAGCGTTTCAAGTTTATATGGCCTAATCGACAATGCCACAGATAGGTGAGATCTGAATCATCCTTTTTGGCCTTTTTGGTATTTATGTTATAAACTTGTTTGTCGTGATCTAATAAATAAAGTCCATTGACTAATCTAGCAGATCCATAAAACATCTCTTTAAAATAAAACGAACAACTATTGTCTTTTATTAAAAAGGAAAATCCCTTAGCATCTAAGCAAGAAACTGAAATGATGTTTTTAGTAAGACTTGGAACATGGAAACATTCTTCCAGTTCCAAAACTAGCCCGGAGGGCAACGACAAATAATAAGTTCCTACAGCTAATGCAGCAATCCGTGCTCCATTTCCCACTCGTAGGTCGACTTCACCCTTGCTTAACTTTCTACTTCTTCTTAGTCCCTGTGGATTGGAACATAAGTGTGAGCCACAACCTGTATCTAATACCCAAGAAGTTGAATTAGCAAGTATACAGTCTATAACGAAAATACCTGAAGATGGAACGACTGTTCCGTTCTTCTGATCTTCCTTTAGCTTCAAGCAATCTCTCTTCCAATGCCCCTTCTTCTTGCAGTAGAAGCATTCGGATTCAGAAGTGGGTTGACTGACCTTCCTCTTTACAGATTTGGCGCCAGTTTGCTTAGTTGGGCTGGCCTTGTTTCCACCTTTCTTAGCATTCCTCTTCTTTCCAGATTTCTTGAACTTGCCCCCACGCACCATAAGCACATCCTGCTTATCACTTTTGAGCGTCTTTTCAGCGGTCTTCAGCATACCGTGAAGCTCAGTGAGCGTTTTGTCCAGACTATTCATACTGTAGTTCAGTTTGAACTGATCATACCCGCTATGAAGAGAATGGAGGATGGTGTCTATAGCCATTTCCTGAGAAAATTGTTGATCCAGCCGACTCATATTCTCAATGAGTCCAATCATTTTGAGAACATGTGGACTTACGGGCTCGCCTTTCTTAAGCTTGGTCTCAAGAATTTGCCTATGAGTCTCGAATCTTTCGACTCGAGCCAGATCTTGGAACATGTTCTTCAACTCACTGATGATTGTGAAAGCATCTGAGTTGATGAACGTTTTCTACAGATCTGCACTCATGGTGGCGAGCATTAGACATTTCACATCCTTGTTGGCATCAATCCAACGATTGAGGGCTGCCTGAGTGACCCCGTCGCCTGCGGCTTCGGGCATCGCCTCTTCTAGGACATACTCCTTTTCTTCCTGCATAAGAACTATTTGCAAGTTCCTTTGCCAGTCAAGGAAGTTTTTCCCGTTCAACTTCTCCTTTTCGAGAATTGATCGAATGTTGAATGAATTGTTGTTTGCCATATTTAAAACTACAATTGAAAAGAATAAACAAATAAATAACCATTCACAGTTTCTCTTAATAAACTTAAATTCTAGCATACATGCATAATTCAATGTTCATTAAGCATTTTATTCAAGTTATGTGTTCCGGCAGGTGTGAATAAAATGATTCCAAGATCCTAAAATCATTGAAGAACTAAGCACAGTTTGTCGACTTAATCCTAAAACATCTTAGGTAAGCAAAAGCCTTTTGCTAATAGTCTAGGAACTATTCTTGGTTGATAGGTAAGTCTAAGAACTTATTAGGTAAACCTATCGATTTTGCCACGATATAAAAGGACTCCTTACTTATATCGTTGAGTTTCACCAAAACTAACATGTACTCACAATTATTTGTGTACCTTGCCCCTTTAGGACCAATAAGTAACACCTCGCTGAGCGAAACTATCACTAGATTGATGTAAAAGATATCCAAGCAAGTGTATATATTGGCATGGCACCTTTTAACTCAATTTTTAAGTTTGGAACTTAAGGCTCTTACTATGTTGGTTAGATTTTAAGTGAACTAAAATCCTTAATCATGCAACATAATCAAGCTTTGATCTCATGCATTTTAAGACATATTTAAAAGCAATAAATAACTTACAACATGCATAAGATAAATGTGATCTAGTATGGCCCGACTTCATCTTGAAGCTTTAACTTCAAAGTCCGTCTTGAAAATCTCCGTGGGAGGCACCATTTTCTTCAAATAGGATAAGCTATAATTAAAACTAATTACAACTATTTGATGGTACGCAGACCATATTTGAATTGAAAAACAACTTTGGTACTTTAGACCAATTACATTCAAATTAATGGTACGCAGACCATATTTTCTATCCTATTTGGGCCATACTAGTCACTTCATAACCTGCAAAACAGTACATATACAATATATACCATTCACCCATTCATTATCATGAATGGCCCATATAGCTGGTTAGTAAAACACATTATGCATAACATAAACATTTGCAGCAATTAATCAAGGGCACCAATAATCTACAAATTATTCAGTCCTTATTAATTCTAATCAAGTTGTTTTAACCTTAAGGATTCGTAGACCTAATCAAGAGTTCATGACTAAAAGGGCTCCCACTTAAACAATAAATTCATGTGCTTTACTAATTTTAAACATAAAAATGTATTTTTAGTCTAACCGGAAACATACAAATTTAATTAAAATTTAAAGCTCATATAAATTTATAATTGAATCCAAAAAGTTTAATTTAATTTCAGTCGTATTTAAATTAATTCATGATTTTAATTTTAGTAAAATAATTAGAATAAATAAAATTTATTATAATTACAATATTCAAAATCAAAATCCAAGAAAATAATTTAAATTATTAATTTTAAAATTAATTAAAATTACGTAAACTGAAAATTTCAAATTAAAATTTCAAAACGATCTAATCGTAACGCAACAATCCCACGCATCGCATGCCCATGGGCCACACGCACACAGCCATCGCTGGCCATGTGCGCGCAGCCCATGCGCTGCGTCGCATCGCTGCTGCTCACCATCGCAAGGCATCACGCGAGCTGGTGCTAGCTGCGCGCGCCAGCGATCGATGCACGCGAGCTATCGCTCGCTGCGCTCGCTCGCCAGCGCTCGATACATGCGAGCCATCGCTCGCTGCGTGCCTGCCATTCCCGCACGCGAGCTTGCGCTCATTGCACGAGGCAGCAGTATGCGAGCTGGCGCTCGCTGCGCGCGAGGCATCGACGCTGGGCGTAGCACTCGTGGCACGCGAGCTTGCGCTCGCTGCGCGCGAGGCTCCGCACGCTTGCGCGAGGCAGTGCGCGCTGTGGCGCAGCACGCTTGCTGCCCACACGCGACTGCTGTGCCTTGCTTTCGCCCTCGCCCATTCGCCCATTGCACACAGCCCATGACACAAGGCAGGGCAGCTGCCTTGTGCTCGTGCACCATGGCCTTGCTCATTGCATTCGTGCCGCATGGGCGACGAGCTCCCTTGCTCGTCGTCACACGCCCGCACTATACAACACCCCTTAAGGGTAACACGTAGCGTCCATTGCTTTGTGCGTGCAAGTTATATGAGCGAATCGCATAAAAATTTAAAATTTATATTCAAAATTAATGACAAATTAATAAATAATATTAATTTCATAATTTTAGGGCGAAAAATCGAAAATTTATTATTCAATTGATTTCCGATTAACATGGATTCAAGTCTAGGTCATAAAAATTTAAAATTTAACATAAATTTACAATTTTTATGGTGGTTTTTAATCATAGGTATCTAATTAAATTATAACTAATTTGTAAAATCAAATTAATTCTAAATTATTCCAATTTTCAACAAATTAATCATAATTACAAATTAGATTGCATAATTAACAAGGCTAGGCATTCAAACTTGTTAAACATATACAGTAGGTCAATCAAAAATTCAAGATTTATCAACAAGAATCGCAAATATTTAATTTAACATCTTAAATTTACGAAATTTTGCATTCGAAAAACTAAAACCTTCAAAAAGTCATAGTTAGGCTTCGAATTTAAGAATTCTGGGTTCGGCCGAAAAATACTAGTTTTGTCAAAATTTTAGAATGCCTTTTACATGCGGAATTGACACAAAAATCACTCGATTTGGATGAGTAACGAAGAAACTGCCGAAAAACTGCGTACGTATAATTAAATAAACGCAATTTGCAATTAATTAACAATTACGAAAATTAATCACCCCTTTTAATTCTTGCAAATTTGTAATATTTAACCATGTTCGTGCAATTTAGATTATGAAAATAATAAGAGGCTCGTGATACCACTGTTAGGTTATGATACATATGACAATTCATAAATCATGCGGAAAAACCATAAAGCCAGGAAAACATATTATTTACACATAATCATTTAGCATAGTTTAGATGCATACTCTTTGTTGTGTGCCTTCCCTAGCTGCGCCCGAACCGAACAAGAACAAGTCTTTAGGACTCCAAGTGTCGTCCCTCCGTAGATAGTCCACAGCACGTCCGGATCCGCCTTAAGATTGACCAACTAGGATCGCCCTTAAGGTACTACTTATTTTCGGCTAAATGGGCAAGAGTTATGGCTGATTTTTCTGCTTAAAAATCCTAGCTTTGAATACTTGAAAACTTGTGTATAAATTTATGACCCTAGGCATATATTTATAGAACCTTGGAAAGGATTTCGAATCCTATTAGAACTCTAAATAATTAATTTAATCTTTTAGGATTAGGATTTAATCTATGCACGAATTCTGATAGCTTTAGGATTCGTATAGCACGTACACACGCACCGCACGAGCATCGCACACCCATGCGCAAGCCTTGTGGCCCACGCTGTGCGCACGGCGCACAGGCCCACTGCCCGCAGCCCATTTGTGCGCGCGCGCCAGCCTTGGCTGGGACTGGCCTTGCGCTGGGCCTGGTCGAGGCATTGGCGTGTTGTTGGATGCGTGTGGCTTGTTGGGCGATGGCCTGGCTTCGTGCTGGGCCCTCGTCCGGCAGGCCTCGTCCGATGCTTATTCGTACGATACGCTTCCGATTAAATTCCCGGTTCCGGAATTCATTTCCGATACGAACAACATTTAATATTTCCGATTCCGGAATTAATTTCCGTTTCGAACAAATATTTAATATTTCCGTTTCCGGAATTATTTTCCGATTCCGATAATATTTCCGATTCTGACAATATTTCCGTTTCCGGCAATATTTCCGATTCCGGCAATATTTCCATTTCCGATAATATTTTCCGATACGTACCATGTTTCCGTTTCCGGCAACATCTACGACTTGGATAATATTTATATTTCCGATACGATCCATATTTCCGTTTCCGGCAATATCATCGTTTCCGGAGTATTCATTTCTTGCCTGTGACGATCTCAGCTCCCACTGAAACCAAGATCCGTCGATTCCGAATATCCATAGATGGAGTATTTAATGCCATTAAATACTTGATCCGTTTACGTACTATTTGTGTGACCCTACGGGTTCAGTCAAGAGTAAGCTGTGGATTAATATCATTAATTCCACTTGAACTGAAGCGGCCTCTAGCTAGGCATTCAGCTCACTTGATCTCACTGAATTATTAACTTGTTAATTAATACTGAACCGCATTTATTAGACTTAACATAGAATGCATACTTGGACCAAGGGCATTATTTCCTTCATATGATTATATGTGTGCGCTATTTTTTAATTCTATATTGTCTTTGGCAGCTTTTCATTCGCTGTGCCGAGAGTAGGAACTACCGCTTTGATATGCACAATGAGATGCTCAAGCACAAGGACAGATCGAGAATCATGAGCAATATGCTGAGAAGACGGCCAAGTTGATCAACTTGGACGCGGATAAGAAGATCGCTCTGAAGACGGAAGAGCTGAAGAAGGCCGAGGAGGACGCTGAGAAATATGAAGAGAAGCTGCGGGAACATGAGGGGCGGCTTGCCGAGCTGAGAAAGGAGTACTCTTCCGTCTTAGAACGGGTGACTGATTTCTCTTCCAAGGTGAACGTTCTGGAAGGTCATCTCAAGGCCATGCAGGGGAAGATCGAGGCCGTGCGTAAGGAGGCTGCAAGCTCTTTTAAGTTGGGCGAGGAGTCTATCTTGGAGAGTGCCCAAAAGGCGTGGTATCAGTCTATGAACGGGAAGGATTTTTCCTGGTTCAAACGCCGTATCTCCAACCAGATAGCCGTTTCGACGTCTAGGTGCTTAGGCTTAGATCCTCCCGAGTTCGTTAGTGACGGGGAGGAAGACATAGAAGAAGACGAGGTGAACTCCCCTGAAGACCAAGACGTCCAGGACGGGAGTTCTATTGCCCCTCATCCTTGAGCAGTTTTTCTTGCAGTTGGTTTAGATGACGCCGTGGGCGTTTGTAATAACTTTGGTGCCTTCTGGCATTTATTTCATTTGGTTTGTTTGCGCTTTGGGCGCTATGTATAAACATTTTGTGCCGTTGTGCACTGTATTTTAATTCTATCAGTTTGTTACTGATTTCTTAGGAATTTTTCTTTGGGTCCAGTTGTTGGACAGTAACCTCAGTGTTTTAGGTGATCAGCCTAATTTGAGGCGCTAATCTAGGCCACTTCTCAGGCCGTCAAACGATTAGTCTTTTTAGACGCCATCCAAGGAGGAGGTCTTATGTCTGAATGTTTTGTGAGCCTAATTTGAGGCGTTAATCTAGGCCACTTCTCAGGCCGTCAAACGATTAGCCTTTTTAGACGCCATCCACGGAGGAGGTCTTAGGTCTGATTGTTTTGCTCTTGTTTGAGTCTTTCCTTTTTTGGGCGCTTTTCAAAGAAAAGGCGTCATGCTTGATGTCTAAACCCTTTGTGTTTATTAGCACGGGGCACATCCAAACCCCTCGTGTTTATTAGCACTGGGTATTGTTTATTTAGCGGATAGGGACGCCACTTTAGGAATTGTTTTCTGGTGAGTTTCTTTCAACTGAGACTTGTATTCGTCAGATAAGTGTTAATTTACTAAATTGCTTGCTACATTCACCGCGTCTTAGGCGGGTATTTACAGGCCGTTTTGTGGGCTCTGAGTACAATAGCTAGGTCGTTTTGTAGGCTCTGAGTACAATGGTTACCCTAATGATGTTCTACTCTTAGCCACTTTCTTCAATTTTGACCGATTCTATTTGGACGGGTCCAATTTCTTTGGTGACCTGGGGTTCATCTTCATGCTTTCGTTTTCCTCTGACTTCAGCAGAATAGTGATTTGGATGACGATATTTACATGGTTCAACCAGAAGGGTTCGTCGTTCCTGGTCAAGAGAATAAGGTTTGTAAGTTAGTCAAGTCATTGTATGGACTTAATCAAGCTCCAAACCAAAGACATGACAAATTTGACAAAACCATGACATGTAATGGATTCCATGTAAATGAAGGTGATTCTTGTTTTTACTCTAAGCATGATTCCACTGGTTGTGTGATTATTTGTCTTTATGTGGATGATATGCTAATTTTTGGGACTAACTTGGATCGAGTAAATGAGACAAAGAGTTTTCTAAGTTCTAAATTTGAAATGAAAGATATGGGTAAGGCATATGTGATTTTGGGAGTAAAAACCAAAAGAAATCCAAATGGAATATGTCTTAGCCAAGCTCACTATGTTGAAAAGTAACTTAAAAAGTTTAAATTATTTGACGTCGATTTAGTTAGGACTCATTATGATCCAAGCATTCACTTAAAGAAAAATAATGGTAATCCTGATAGCCAATATGAATATGCTAAGATTATTGGTAGTGTTATGTTTCTCATGAACTAAACTTGACCTAACATTTCTTATTCTGTGAGTAGATAGAGCAAGTACACTCATAGCCCAAGTCATGAACATTGGGATGCTTTGAAGAGATTGCTTATGTACCTTAAGGGTACCATGGATTGGAGTTTGCACTACTCCAAGTTTCCAGGAGTTTTGGAAAGCTATTGTAATGCCAACTGGGTTTCTGGCAATGATGAATTCAACACTATTAGTGGTTATGTCTTAACCCTAAGGGGTGGAGCTTTACCTTGGAAATCTTTTAAACAATCTTGTACTGCCATGTCTACTATGGAATCCAAGTTTATTGCTCTTGAATTGATAGGTCATGAGGCAGAATGGTTGAGAAATGTGTAGCTCCTTCATTTGCACTTCATTGTGATTCGCAAGCGGCTATTGTTGTGGCAAACAACCATGCTTACAATGGGAGAAAAGACACATTCGTTTGAGTCATAAGGATGTCAAAGAATTTTTGTCAAGTGGGGTGATATCACTAGACTATGTAAAGTCTGAAATGAACATTGCGGATCCGTTAACGAAAGGTCAGTGTAGAAAATTAGTTTTGGAAACATCAAAAGGGATGGGTTTGAGACCCAATGGATGAATTGTAAAATAATAACACCTACTCACAAAATTCAAAGGACGACATTATGTTATGGTACTATGCTACCTTCAAAGAAAGCACAACATTTTATTTTTTTGTCCATCCCCTAGATGTTATTATGTGCTTGCTACAAACGGAAAGAGGTTGAGCATACGACTCTTAATGAACCCATACCATATTTTTGGTGGTGTGAAGGTAGCTCACACTTGATGGGATTCACCTATGTAGGTGTGGAAGTGTTACCGCTTCCTATGAGAATTGCGATATGTGCTATTCTCTAGAGCACCTATGAGCATAACCAGGTCTGACGCATGACCAGTATAAGGCGTCATTTTATTTGCGGATTCAGAATATTATACATATTCAATTGCGTTCTTTAAGTGACGGATTTCTTGAAGGAAATAATGCCCTTGGTCCAAGTATGCATTCAATGTTAAGTCTAATAAATGCGGTTCAGTATTAATTAACAAGTTAATAATTCAGTGAGATCAAGTGAGCTGAATGCCTAGCTAGAGGCCGCTTCAGTTCAAGTGGAATTAATGATATTAATCCACAGCTTACTCTTGACTGAACCCGTAGGGTCACACAAATAGTACGTAAACGGATCAAGTATTTAATGGCATTAAATACTCCATCTATGGATATTCGGAATCGACGGATCTTGGTTTCAGGGGGAGCTGAGATCGTCACAGGCAAGAAAAGGATACTCCGGAAACGATGATATTGCCGGAAACGGAAATATGGATCGTATCGGAAATATAAATATTATCCAAGACATAGATGTTGCCGGAAATGGAAACATGGTACGTATCGGAAAATATTATCGGAAATGGAAATATTGCCGGAATCGGAAATATTGCCGGAAACGGAAATATTGTCAGAATCGGAAATATTATCGGAATCGGAAAATAATTCCGGAAACGGAAATATTAAATATTTGTTCGAAACGGAAATTAATTCCGGAATCGGAAATATTAAATATTGTTCGTATCAGAAATGAATTCCGGAATCGAGAATTTAATCGGAAGCGTATCGTACGAATTAGCATCGGACGAGGCCTGCCAGACGAAGGCCCAGCACGAAGCCGGGCCATCGCCCAGCAAGCCAAGCGCAACAACCACACGCCAAGCATACGACCAGGCCCAGCGCAAAAGCCAGGCCCAGCCGTAGCTTGGGCGCGCGCGCGGACAAGGCTGCGACAGTGGGCCTTGCGCTGTGCGCTCGGCGTGGGCCGCAAGGCCTGCGTGTAGGCGTGCAGTGCTTGTGCGCCACTCGTGTGTGTTACTCGGAATCCTAAGGCTACCGGGATTCGTAATATGATTAAATCTAATCCTAATAGATAAACTTTGTTTAATTAGAATCCTAGTAGGGTTATAATTAAATAGATTTGTATTCTAATAGGATTATAATTCCTTTCCATAAACTCTATAAATAAGTGCCTAGGGTCACATATTTACAACGAGTTTTCAAGTATTCAAAGTGAGTTTTTGAGAGAAAAATTCAGTCACACATTTGCCTAAAAGTGCCGAAAAATAATAGTACCTTAAGGGCGATTCTAGTTGGTCAATCTTAAGGCGGATCCGGACGTGCTGTGGACTATCTACGGAGGGACGACACTTGGAGTCCTAAAGACTTGTTCTTGTTCGGTTCGGGCGCAGCTAGGGAAGGCACGCAACAAAGAGTATGCATCTAAACTATGCTAAATGATTATGTGTAAATAATATGTATTCCTGGCTTAATGGTTGTTTCCGCATGATTCATGAATTGTCATATGTATCATAACCTAACAGTGGTATCACGAGCCTCTTATTATTTTCATAATCTAAATTGCATGAACATGGTTAAATATTACAAATTTGCAAGAATTAAAAGGGGTGATTAATTTTCGAAATTGTTAATTAATTGCAAATTGCGTTTATTTAATTATACGCACGCAGTTTTTCGGCAGTTTCTTCGTTACTCATCCAAATCGAGTGATTTTTGTGTCAATTCCGCATGTAAAAGGCATTCTAAAATTTTGACAAAATTACTATTTTTCGGCCGAATCCAGAATTCTCAAATTCGAAGCCTAACTATGACTTTTCGAAGGTTTTAGTTTTTCGAATGCAAAATTTCGTAAATTTAAGATGTTAAATTAAATATTTGCGATTCTTGTTGATAAATCTTGAATTTTTGATTGACCTACTGTATATGTTTAACAAGTTTGAATGCCTAGCCTTGTTAATTATGCAATCTAATTTGTAATTATGATTAATTTGTTGAAAATTAGAATAATTTAGAATTAATTTGATTTTCATAATTAATTATAATTTAATTAGATACCTATGATTAAAAACCACCATAAAAATTGTAAATTTATGATAAATTTTAAATTTTTATGACCTAGACTTGAATCCATGTTAATCGGAAATCAATTGAATAATAAATTTTCGATTTTTTCGCCCTAAAATTATGAAATTAATATTATTTATTAATTTGTCATTAATTTTAAATATAAAATTTTAAATTTTATGCGATTCGCTCATATAACTTGCACGCACAAAGTAATGGACGCTACGTGTTACCCTTAAGGGGTGTTGTATAGTGCGGGCATATGACGACGAGCAAGGGAGCTCGTCGCCCATGCGGCACGAATGCAATGAGCAAGGCCATGGTGCACGAGCACAAGGCAGCAGCCCTGCCTTGTGTCGTGGGCTATGAGCAATGAACGAATGGGCATGGGCGAAGGCAAGGCACGGCAGTCGCGTATGGGCAGCAAGCGAGCTGCGCCACAACGAGCACTGCCTCGCGCAAGCGCGCGCAGCCTCGCGCGCAGCGAGGGCAAGCTCGCGTGCCACGAGTGCTGCGCCCAGCGTCGATACCTCGCGCAGCGAGCGCTGGCTCGCACAAAGCAAGCGCTGGCGAGCGCGCGCAGCGAGCGCTGGCTCGCATCAAGCGAGCGCTGGCGAGCGCGTACAACGAGCCTTGGCGAGCGCGCACAGCGAGCGCCGGCGAGCGCGCGCAGCGAGCGCTAGCTCGCGTGCATCGAGCGCTGGCGCGCGCGCAGCGAGCACCAGCTCGCGCGATGTCTTGCGAAGGATAGCAGCAGCAGCTATGCGACGCAGCGCATGGGCTGCGCGCACATGGCCAGCGATGGCTGTGTGCGTGTGGCCCATGGGCGTGCGATGCGTGAGGTGTTTGCGTTGCGATTAGATCGTTTTGAAATTTAAATTTGAAATTTTCAGTTTACGTAATTTTAATTAATTTTAAAATTAATAATTTTAATTATTTTCTTGGATTTTAATTTTGAATATTGTAATTATAATAAATTTTATTTATTCTAATTATTTTACTAAAATTAAAATCATGAATTAATTTAAATACGACTGAAATTAAATTAAACTTTTTGGATTCAATTATAAATTTATATGAGCTTTAAATTTTAATTAAATTTGTATGTTTCCGGTTAGACTAGAAATACATCTTTATGTTTAAAATTAGTAAAGCATATGAATTTATTGGTCTAAGTGGGAGCGCTTTTAGTCATAAACTCTTGATTAGGTCTACAAATCCTTAAGGTTAAAACAACTTGATTAGAATTAATAAGGACTGAATAATTGGTAGATTATTGGTGCCCTTGATTAATTGCTGCAAATGTTTACGTGATGCATAATGTGTTTTACTAACCAGCTATGTGGGCCATTCATGATAATGAATGGGTGAATGGTATATATTGTATATGTACTGTTTTGCAGGTTATGAAGTGACTAGTATGGCCCAAATAGGATAGAAAATATGGTCTGCGTACCATTAATTTGAATGTAATTGGTCTAAAGTACCAAAGTTGTTTTTCAATTCAAATATGGTCTGCGTACCATCAAATAGTTGTAATTAGTTTTAATTATAGCTTATCCTATTTGAAGAAAATGGTGCCTCCCACGGAGATTTTCAAGACGAATTTTGAAGTTAAAGCTTCAAGATGAAGTCTGGCCATACTAGATCACATTTATCTTATGCATGTTTTAAGTTATTTATTGCTTTTAAATATGTCTTAAAATGCATGAGATCAAAAGCTTGATTATGTTGCATGATTAAGGATTTTAGTTCACTTAAAATCTAACCAACATAGTAAGAGCCTTAAGTTCCAAACTTAAAAATTGAGTTAAAAGGTGCCATGCCAAAATATACACTTGCTTGGATATCCTTTACATCAATCTAGTAATAGTTTTCGCTCAGCGAGGTGTTACTTATTGGTCCTAAAGGGGCAAGGTACACAAATAATTGTGAGTACATGTTAGTTTTGGTGAAACTCAACGATATAAGTAAGGAGTCCTTTTATGTCGTGGAAAAATCGATAGGTATACCTAATAAGTTCTTAGACGTACCTATCAACCAAGAATAGTTTCTAGACTATTAGCAAAAGGCTTTTGCTTACCTAAGATGTTTTAGGATTAAGTCGACAAACAGTGCTTAGTTCTTCAAAGATTTTAAGATCTTGGAATCATTTTATTCACACCTGCCGGAACACATAACTTGAATAAAATGCTTAATAAACATTGAATTATGCATGTATGCTAGAATTTAAGTTTATTAAGAGAAACTGTGAATGGTTATTTATTTGTTTATTCTTTTCAATTGTAGTTTTTAATATGGCAAACAACAATTCATTCAACATTCGACAATTCTCGAAAAGGAGAAGTTGAACGTGAAGGAAATAATGCCCTTGGTCCAAGTATGCATTCAATGTTAAGTCTAATAAATGCGGTTCAGTATTAATTAAACAAGTTAATAATTCAGTGAGATCAAGTGAGCTGAATGCCTAGCTAGAGGCCGCTTCAGTTCAAGTGGAATTAATGATATTAATCCACAGCTTACTCTTGACTGAACCCGTAGGGTCACACAAATAGTACGTAAACGGATCAAGTATTTAATGGCATTAAATACTCCATCTATGGATATTCGGAATCGACGGATCTTGGTTTCAGTGGGAGCTGAGATCGTCACAAGCAAGAAATGAATAATCCGGAAACGATGATATTGCCGGAAACGGAAATATGGATCGTATCGGAAATATAAATATTATCCAAGTCGTAGATGTTGCCGGAAACGGAAACATGGTACGTATCGGAAAATATTATTGGAAATGGAAATATTGCCGGAATCGGAAATATTGCCGGAAACGGAAATATTGTCAGAATCGGAAATATTATCGGAATCCGAAAATAATTCCGGAAACGGAAATATTAAATATTTGTTCGAAACGGAAATTGATTCCGGAATCGGAAATGTTGAATATTGTTCGTATCGGAAATGAATTCCGGAATCGGGAAATTAATCGGAAGCGCGTCGTACGAATTAGCATCGGACGAGCTTGCTAGACGAAGGCCCAGCACGAAGCCAGGCCCACGTCCAGCAAAGGAAACGCGCGCCACAACACGCCAGCCCAAGGCTGCGCCAGGCCCACCGCAAGGCAGGCCCAGCGCGCGCCCAAGGCTGCGGCAGTCGTGGGCTACGTTGCTCGGGCTGTGCGCGCGCGCGCATGGGGCCCCTCGTGGGCTGCTGTGCGTGCGTGTGTGTTTGTGTTCACATACGAAACCTAAAACGTACAGGATTCGTTTAATGATTAAATTCCTGATCCTATTTGATAAATTAATTAAATAAGAGTTTCATGAGGATTCTAATTTAATTAATTCGTATCCTAATAGGATTCCAATTCTCTTTCCATACCCCTATAAATATGTGGCCTGGGTTCACAATTTATAACGAGTTTTCAAGTATTCAAAGTGAGTTTTTGAGAGAAAATTTCAGTCACATATCTTGCCTAAAAGTGCCGAAATTATTAGTACCTTAAGGGCGATTCTAGTTGGTCAATCTTAAGGCGGATCCGGACGTGCTGTGGACTATCTACGGAGGGACGACACTTGGAGTCCTAAAGACTTGTTCTTGTTCGGTTCGGGCGCAGCTAGGGAAGGCACGCAACAAAGAGTATGCATCTAAAGTATGCTATATGATTATGTGTAAATAATATGTATTCCTGGCTAAATGGTTTTTCCGCATGATTTATGAATTGTCATATGTATCATAACCTAACAGTGGTATCACGAGCCTCTTATTATTTTCATAATCTAAATTGCATGAACATGGTTAAATATTACAAATTTGCAAGAATTAAAAGGGGTGATTAATTTTCGTAATTGTTAATTAATTACAAATTGCGTTTATTTAATTATACGTACGCAGTTTTTCGGCAGTTTCTTCGTTACTCATCCAAATCGAGTGATTTTTGTGTCAATTCCGCATGTAAAAGGCATTCTAAAATTTTGACAAAAATAGTAATTTTCTGCCGAACCCATAATTCTCTAATTCGAAGCCTAACTATGACTTTTCGAAGGTTTTAGTTTCTCGAATGCAAAATTTCGTAAATTTAAGATGTTAAATTAAATATTTGCGATTCTTGTTGATAAATCTTGAATTTTTGATTGACCTACTGTATATGTTTAACAAGTTTGAATGCCTAGCCTTGTTAATTATGCAATCTAATTTGTAATTATGATTAATTTGTTGAAAATTAGAATAATTTAGAATTAATTTGATTTTCATAATTAATTATAATTTAATTAGATACCTATGATTAAAAACCACCATAAAAATTGTAAATTTATGATAAATTTTAAATTTTTATGACCTAGACTTGAATCCATGTTAATCGGAAATCAATTGAATAATAAATTTTCGATTTTTCGCCCTAAAATTATGAAATTAATATTATTTATTAATTTGTCATTAATTTTAAATATAAATTTTTTAAATTTTATGCGATTCGTTCATATAACTTGCACGCACAAAGCAATGGACGCTACGTGTTTCCCTTAAGGGGTGTTGTATAGTGCGGGCATGTGACGACGAGCAAGGGAGCTCGTCGCCCATGCGGCACGAATGCAATGAGCAAGGGCATGGTGCACGAGCACAAGCCAGCAGCCCTGCCTTGTGTCGTGGGCTATGAGCAATGGACGAATGGGCATGGGCGAAGGTAAGGCACGGCAGTCGCGTGTGGGCAGCAAGCGAGCTGCGCCACAACGCGCACTGCCTCGCGCGAGCGCAAGCTCGCGTGCCACGAGTGCTGCGCCCAGCGTCGATGCCGCGCGCAGCGAGCGCTGGCTCGCACCAAGCGAGCGCTAGCGAGCGCGCACAGCATGCGCTGGCGAGTGCACGAAGCGAGCGCTGGCTCGCGTGCATCGAGCGCTGGCGCGCGCGCAGCGAGCACCAGCTCGCGCGATGGCTTGCGAAGGGTAGAAGCAGCAGCTATGCGACGCAGCGCATGGGCTGCGCGCACATGGCCAACGATGGCTGTGTGCGTGTGGCCTATGGGCGTGCGATGCGTAGGGTGTTTGCGTTGCGATTAGATCGTTTTGAATGTTTAATTTGAAATTTTCAGTTTACGTAATTTTAATTAATTTTAAAATTAATAATTTAAATTATTTTCTTGGATTTTAATTTTGAATATTATAATTATAATAAATTTTATTTATTCTAATTATTTTACTAAAATTAAAATCATGAATTAATTTAAATACGACTGAAATTAAATTAAACTTTTGAATTCAATTATAAATTTATATGAGCTTTAAATTTTAATTAAATTTGTATGTTTCCGGTTAGACTAGAAATACATTTTTATGTTTAAAATTAGTAAAGCATATGAATTTATTGGTTTAAGTGGGAGCGCTTTTAGTCATAAACTCTTGATTAGGTCTACAAAACCTTAAGGTTAAAACAACTTGATTAGAATTAATAAGGACTGAATAATTGGTAGATTATTGGTGCCCTTGATTAATTGCTGCAAATGTTTACGTGATGCATAATGTGTTTTACTAACCAGCTATGTGGGCCATTCATGATAATGAATGGGTGAATGGTATATATTGTATATGTACTGTTTTGCAGGTTATGAAGTGACTAGTATGGCCCAAATAGGATAGAAAATATGGTCTGCGTACCATTAATTTGAATGTAATTGGTCTAAAGTACCAAAGTCGTTTTTCAATTCAAATATGGTCTGCGTACCATCAAATAGTTGTAATTAGTTTTAATTATAACTTATCCTATTTGAAGAAAATGGTGCCTCCCACAGAGATTTTCGAGACGGACTTTGAAGTTGAAGCTTCAAGATGAAGTCGGGCCATACTAGATCACATTTATCTTATGCATGTTTTAAGTTATTTATTGCTTTTAAATATGTCTTAAAATGCATGAGATCAAAAGCTTGATTATGTTGCATGATTAAGGATTTTAGTTCACTTAAAATCTAACCAACATAGTAAGAGCCTTAAGTTCCAAACTTAAAAATTGAGTTAAAAGGTGCCATGCCAAAATATACAATTGCTTGGATATCCTTTACATCAATCTAGTAATAGTTTTCTCTCAGCGAGGTGTTACTTATTGGTCCTAAAGGGGCAAGGTACACAAATAATTGTGAGTACATGTTAGTTTTGGTGAAACTCAACGATATAAGTAAGGAGTCCTTAGACGTACCTAATAAGTTCTTAGACGTACCTATCAACCAAGAATAGTTTCTAGACTATTAGCAAAAGGCTTTTGCTTACCTAAGATGTTTTAGGATTAAGTCGACAAACTGTGCTTAGTTCTTCAATGATTTTAGGATCTTGGAATCATTTTTTTCACACCTGCCGGAACACATAACTTGAATAAAATGCTTAATAAACATTGAATTATGCATGTATGCTAGAATTTAAGTTTATTAAGAGAAACTGTGAATGGTTATTTATTTGTTTATTCTTTTCAATTGTAGTTTTTAATATGGCAAGCAACAATTCATTCAACATTCGATCAATTCTCGAAAAGGAGAAGTTGAACGGGAAAAACTTCCTTGACTGGCAAAGGAACTTGCAAATAGTTCTTATGCAGGAAGAAAAGGAGTATGTCCTAGAAGAGGCGATGCCCGAAGCCGCAGGCGACGGGGTCACTCAGGCAACCCTCAATCGTTGGATTGATGCCAACAAGGATGTGAAATGTCTAATGCTCGCCACCATGAGTGCGGATCTGTAGAAAACGTTCATCAACTCAGATGCTTTCACAATCATCAGTGAGTTGAAGAACATGTTCCAAGATCTGGCTCGAGTCGAAAGATTCGAGACTCATAGGCAAATTCTTGAGACCAAGCTTAAGAAAGGCGAGCCCGTAAGTCCACATGTTCTCAAAATGATTGGACTCATTGAGAATATGAGTCGGCTGGATCAGCAATTTTCTCAGGAAATGGCTATAGACACCATCCTCCATTCTCTTCATAGCGGGTATGATCAGTTCAAACTGAACTACAGTATGAATAGTCTGGACAAAACGCTCACTGAGCTTCACGGTATGCTGAAGACCGCTGAAAAGACGCTCAAAAGTGATAAGCAGGATGTGCTTATGGTGCGTGGGGGCAAGTTCAAGAAATCTGGAAAGAAGAGGAATGCTAAGAAAGGTGGCAACAAGGCTAGCCCAACTAAGAAAACTGGCGCCAAATCTGTAAAGAGGAAGGTCAGTCAACCCACTTCTGAATCCGAATGCTTCTACTGCAAGAAGAAGGGGCATTGGAAGAGAGATTGCTTGAAGCTAAAGGAAGATCAGAAGAACGGAACAGTCGTTCCATCTTCAGGTATTTTCGTTATAGACTGTATACTTGCTAATTCAACTTCTTGGGTATTAGATACAGGTTGTGGCTCACACTTATGTTCCAATCCACAGGGACTAAGAAGAAGTAGAAAGTTAAGCAAGGGTGAAGTCGACCTACGAGTGGGAAATGGAGCACGGATTGCTGCATTAGTTGTAGGAACTTACTATTTGTCGTTGCCCTCCGGGCTAGTTTTGGAACTGGAAGAATGTTTCCATGTTCCAAGTCTTACTAAAAACATCATTTCAGTTTCTTGCTTAGATGCTAAGGGATTTTCCTTTTTAATAAAAGACAATAGTTGTTCGTTTTATTTTAAAGAGATGTTTTATGGATCTGCTAGATTAGTCAATGGACTGTATTTATTAGATCACGACAAACAAGTATATAACACAAATACCAAAAAGGCCAAAAAGGATGATTCAGATCTCACCTATCTGTGGCATTGTCGATTAGGCCATATAAACTTGAAACGCTTAGAAAGACTTCAAAAGGAAGGAATTCTAGAACCATTTGACTTAGAGGATTATGGTAAATGCGAATCATGTTTACTTGGCAAAATGACAAAGCAACCTTTCTCTAAAGTTGGAGAAAGAGCAAATGAACTATTGGGTTTAATCCATACAGATGTATGTGGACCAATGAGTACAAATGCTAGAGGTGGTTTCAGCTACTTTATCACTTTCACTGATGACTTCAGTAGATATGGTTATGTCTACCTAATGAAGCATAAGTCTGAATCCTTTGACAAATTCAAGGAATTTCAGAGTGAAGTAGAGAATCAATTAGGCAAGAAGATTAAGGCACTGCGGTCTGATAGAGGCGGTGAATATCTGAGCTATGAATTTGATGACCATCTGAAAGAATGTGGAATTCTATCAGAATTGACTCCTCCAGAAACACCACAATGGAACGGTGTGTCGGAACGGAGGAACAGAACCTTGCTAGACATGGTCAGGTCAATGATGGGTCAGGCCAAACTTCCATTAGAATTTTGGGGACATGCACTAAATACAGCTGCACTCACTATAAATAGAGCTCCGTCGAAAGCTGTCGAAAAGACTCCATACGAATTATGGTTTGGAAAGCCTCCAAATGTGTCTTTTCTTAAGATTTGGGGATGTGAAGTATACGTCAAACGATTAATTTCAGACAAACTTCATCCAAAATCTGACAAATGTATCCTTGTGGGCTATCCAAAGGAAACAAAGGGGTATTACTTCTACAATACATCTGAGAACAAAGTGTTTGTTGCTCGAGATGGTGTCTTTTTGGAGAAAGATCACATTTCCAAAATGACAAGTGGGAGAAAAGTAGACCTTGAAGAAATTCGAGTCGAACAACAAACTCTAGAGAATGCTCAAGATGACATTCAGGATGAAACTCAGAGATCTTAAGAAGAATCTGGTGAGAATCATGGTCAATCTAGAAATGTTACCCCGCGTAGATCGCAAAGATATAGATCTCAACCAGAAAGGTACTTAGGTATTTTGACGAATGAGAGCTATGACGTTCTATTACTTGAAAGTGATGAACCTGCGACTTACAAACAAGCTATGACGAGCCCTAGCTCCAAGCAATGGCAAGAAGCCATGCAATCTGAATTAGACTCCATGTCTGAAAACCAAGTATGGGATTTGGTCGATTTGCCAGATGGCTACCAAGCCATTGGAAGCAAATGGGTTTTCAAACTGAAAAGGACAAGGATGGGAAACTTGAAGTTTTCAAAGCTAGATTGGTTGCAAAAGGTTACAGGCAAGTCCATGGTGTGGATTACGATGAAACCTTTTCACCAGTTGCAATGCTAAAGTCTATTCGGATAATGTTAGCAATCGCTGCATATTACGATTACGAAATATGGCAGATGGATGTCAAAACTGCTTTCTTAAACGGCGTTTTAACAGAAACTGTGTTTATGACACAGCCTGAAGGTTTTGAGGATCCAAAGAATGCTAAAAAGGTATGCAAGCTAAAGAAGTCAATCTACGGATTGAAGCAGGCATCCAGGAGCTGGAATATACGTTTTGATGAAGCAGTCAGTGACTTTGGTTTCATCAAGAACGCAGACGAATCTTGTGTATACAAGAAGGTCAGTGGGAGCAAAATTGCTTTCCTAGTATTATATGTCGACGACATATTACTTATCGGAAATGACATTCCTGAAGGAAATAATGCCCTTGGTCCAAGTATGCATTCTATGTTAAGTCTAATAAATGCGGTTCAGTATTAATTAACAAGTTAATAATTCAGTGAGATCAAGTGAGCTGAATGCCTAGCTAGAGGCCGCTTCAGTTCAAGTGGAATTAATGATATTAATCCACAGCTTACTCTTGACTGAACCCGTAGGGTCACACAAATAGTACGTAAACGGATCAAGTATTTAATGGCATTAAATACTCCATCTATGAATATTCGGAACCGACGGATCTTGGTTTCAGTGGGAGCTAAGATCGTCACAGGCAAGAAATGAATACTCCGGAAACGATGATATTGCCGGAAACGGAAATATGGATCGTATCGGAAATATGAATATTATCCAAGTCGTAGATGTTACCGGAAACGGAAACATGGTACGTATCGGAAAATATTATTGGAAATGGAAATATTACCAGAATCGGAAATATTGCCGGAAACGGAAATATTGTCAGAATCGGAAATATTGCCGGAATCGGAAAATAATTCCGGAAACGGAAATATTAAATATTTGTTCGAAACGGAAATTAATTCCGGAATCGGAAATATTAAATATTGTTCGTATCGGAAATAGATTCCGGAAATGGAAATTTAATCGGAAGCGTATCGTACGAATTAGCATCGGACGAGGCCTGCCGGACGAAGGCCCAGCACGAAGCCAGGCCGTCGCCCAGCAAGCACGCACGCCACAAGCCCAGCGCGCGCCAAGGCCACGGATGCGTGGGCCTTGCTGCGTGGGCTGCAGCTCGCACGCATGGGCAGTCCTTGTGGCTGCCGTGTGTGTGTGAGTTTGTGCTCATGCGTGATTCCTGAATCAGCAAGAGTCAGTGTATGATTAAATGTCTATTCCTAATTGGATAAATTAATTAAATAGAATTCATGTAGGATTCTAATTCCAATTAATTCGCATCCTACTAGGATTACGATTCCTTTTCCATAACTCTATAAATAAAGGCCTAGGGGTCATAATTTATATAGGAGTTTAAAAGTATTCAAAAGTGAGTTTTTTGAGAGAAAATTAAAACACATCTTGCTCATAAAAGTGCCGAATTTTCTAGTACCTTAAGGGCGATTCTAGTTGGTCAATCTTAAGGCGGATCCGGACGTGCTGTGGACTATCTACGGAGGGACGACACTTGGAGTCCTAAAAGACTTGTTCTTGTTCGGTTCGGGCGCAGCTAGGGAGGGCACGCAACAAAGAGTATGCATCTAATTATGCTATATGATTATGTGTAAATAATATGTTTCCTGGGTTAATGGTTGTTTCCGCATGATCTATGTAAATGTCATATGTATCATAACCTAACAGTGGTATCACGAGCCCCTTATTATTTTCATAATCTAAATTGCATGAACATGGTTAAATATTACAAATTTGCAAGAATTAAAAGGGGTGATTAATTTTCGTAATTGTTAATTAATTGCAAATTGCGTTTATTTAATTATATGTACGCAGTTTTTCGGCAGTTTCTTCATTACTCATCCGAATTGAGTGATTTTTGTGTCAATTCCGCATGTAAAAGGCATTCTAAAATTTTGACAAAAATAGTATTTTTCTGCCGAACCCAGAATTCTCAAATTCGAAGCCTAACTATGACTTTTCGAAGGTTTTAGTTTTTCGGATGCAAAATTTCGTAAATTTAAGATGTTAAATTAAATATTTGCGATTCCTGTTGATAAATCTTGAATTTTTGATTGACCTACTGCATATGTTTAACAAGTTTGAATGCCTAGTCTTGTTAATTATGCAATCTAATTTGTAATTATGATTAATTTGTTGAAAATTAGAATAATTTAGAATTAATTTGATTTTCATAATTAATTGTAATTTAATTAGAAACCTATGATTAAAAACCACCATAAAAATTGTAAATTTACGACAAATTTTAAATTTTTATGACCTAGACTTGAATCCATATCAATCGGAAATCAATTGGATAATAAATTTTCGATTTTTCGCCCTAAAATTATGAAATTAATAATATTTATTAATTTGTCATTAATTTTAAATATAAATTTTAAATTTTTATGCGATTCGTTCAAATAACTTGCACGCACGAAGCAATGGACGCTTCGTGTTACCCTTAAGGGGTGTTGTATAATGCGGGCATGCGACGACGAGCAAGGGAGCTCGTCGCCCGTGCGGCACGAATGCAATGAGCAAGGGCGTAGTGCACGAGCGCAAGGCAGCAGCCCTGCCTTGTGTCGTGTGCCACGAGCAATGAACGTATGGGCATGGGCGAGGGGCGAGCCAAGGCAGTCGCGTGTGGGCAGCAAGCGAGCTGCGCCACAACGCGCGCTGCCTCGCACAAGTGCGCGCAGCCTCGCGCGCAGCGAGCGCAAGCTCGCGTGCCACGAGCGCTGCGCACAGCATCACTCGCGCGCACAGCGCGCGATGTCGCCCGCCCAGCGAGCGATGTCGCGCACCAGCGAGCGATGGCTCGCGCGCGCGCAGCGAGCGATCTCGCGCGCAAGCGAGCGATCTCGCGCCCCAGCGAGCGATGGCTCGCGCGCGCGCAGCGAGCGATCTCGCGCGCCAGCGAGCGATCTCGCGCGCCAGCGAGCGATCTCGCGCGCCAGCGAGCGATCTCGCGCGCCAGCGAGCGAGCCAGCGCGCCCAGCGAGCGATCTCGCGCGCGCACTGCGAGCGATAGCTCGCGTGCGATGGGGCGCTGTGCGGAGGCTTGCGTTGGGACAGCAGCAGCTATGCTACGAGCGCATGGGCTGCGCGCACATGGCCAGCAATGGCTGTGTGCGTACGGCCCATGGGCGTGCAACGCGTAGGGTGTTTGCGTTACGATTAGATCGTTTTGAATGTTTAATTTGAAAATTTCAGTTCACGTAATTTTAATTAATTTTAAAATTAATAATTTGAATTAATTTCTTGGATTTTAATTTTGAATATTATAATTATAATAAATGGAATTTATTCTAATTATTTTACTAAAATTAAAATCATGAATTAATTTAAATGCGACTGAAATTAAATTAAATTTTTGGATTCAATTATAAATTTATATGAGCTTTAAATTTTAATTAAATTTGTATGTTTCCGGTTAGACTAGAAATACAATTTTATGTTTAAAATTAGTAAAGCATATGAATTTATTGGTTTGAGTGGGAGCGCTTTTTAGTCATAAACTCTTGATTAGGTCTACAAATCCTTAAGGTTAAAACAACTCGATTAGAATTAATAAGGACTGAATAATTGGTAGATTATTGGTGACCTTGATTAATTGCTGCAAATGTTTACGTGATGCATAATGTGTTTTACTAACCAGCTATGTGGGCCATTCATGATAATGAATGGGTGAATGGTATATATTGTATATGTACTGTTTTGCAGGTTATGAAGTGACTAGTATGGCCCAAATAGGATAGAAAATATGGTCTGCGTACCATTAATTTGAATGTAATTGGTCTAAAGCACCAAAGTTATTTTTCAATTCAAATATGGTCTGCGTACCATCAAATAGTTGTAATTAGTTATAGCTTATCCTATTTGAAGAAAATGGTGCCTCCCACGGAGATTTTCAAGACGGACTTTGAAGTCAAAGCTTCAAGATGAAGTCGGGCCATACTAGATCACAAATATCTTATGCATGTTTTAAGTTATTTATTGCTTTAAATATGTCTTAAAATGCATGAGATCAAAAGCTTGATTATGTTGCATGATTAAGGATTTTAGTTCACTTAAAATCTAACCAACATAGTAAGAGCCTTAAGTTCCAAACTTAAAAATTGAGTTAAAAGGTGCCATGCCAAAATATACACTTGCTTGGATATCCTTTACATCAATCTAGTAATAGTTTTCGCTCAGCGAGGTGTTACTTATTGGTCCTAAAGGGGCAAGGTACACAAATAATTGTGAGTACATGTTAGTTTTGGTGAAACTCAACGATATAAGTAAGGAGTCCTTTTATGTCGTGGCAAATTCGATAGGTTTACCTAATAAGTTCTTAGACGTACCTATCAACCAAGAATAGTTTCTAGACTATTAGCAAAAGGCTTTTGCTTACCTAAGATGTTCTAGGATTAAGTCGACAAACTGTGCTTAGTTCTTCAATGATTTTAGGATCTTGGAATCATTTTATTCACACCTGCCGGAACACATAACTTGAATAAAATGCTTAATAAACATTGAATTATGCATGTATGCTAGAATTTAAGTTTATTAAGAGAAACTGTGAATGGTTATTTATTTGTTTATTCTTTTCAATTGTAGTTTTTAATATGGCAAACAACAATTCATTCAACATTCGATCAATTCTCGAAAAGGAGAAGTTGAACGGGAAAAACTTCCTTGACTGGCAAAGGAACTTGCAAATAGTTCTTATGCAGGAAGAAAAGGAGTATGTCCTAGATGAGGCGATGCCCGAAGCTCCTGGCGACGGGGTCACTCAGGCTGCCCTCAATCGTTGGATTGATGCCAACAAGGATGTGAAATGTCTAATGCTCGCCACTATGAGTGCGGATCTGCAGAAAACGTTCATCAACTCAGATGCTTTCACAATCATCAGTGAGTTGAAGAACATGTTCCAAGATCTGGCTCGAGTCGAAAGATTCGAGACTCATAGGCAAATTCTTGAGACCAAGCTTAAGAAAGGCGAGCCCGTAAGTCCACATGTTCTCAAAATGATTGGACTCATTGAGAATATGAGTCGGCTGGATCAGCAATTTTCTCAGGAAATGGCTATAGACACCATCCTCCATTCTCTTCATAGCGGGTATGATCAGTTCAAACTGAACTACAGTATGAATAGTCTGGACAAAACGCTCACTGAGCTTCACGGTATGCTGAAGACCGCTGAAAAGACGCTCAAAAGTGATAAGCAGGATGTGCTTATGGTGCGTGGGGGCAAGTTCAAGAAATCTGGAAAGAAGAGGAATGCTAAGAAAGGTGGCAACAAGGCCAGCCCAACTAAGCAAACTGGCGCCAAATCTGCAAAGAGGAAGGTCAGTCAACCCACTTCTGAATCCGAATACTTCTACTGCAAGAAGAAGGGGCATTGGAAGAGAGATTGCTTGAAGCTAAAGGAAGATCAGAAGAACGGAACAGTCGTTCCATCTTCAGGTATTTTCGTTATAGACTGTATACTTGCTAATTCAACTTCTTGGGTATTAGATACAGGTTGTGGCTCACACTTATGTTCCAATCCACAGGGACTAAGAAGAAGTAGAAAGTTAAGCAAGGGTGAAGTCGACCTACGAGTGGGAAATGGAGCACGGATTGCTGCATTAGCCGTAGGAACTTACTATTTGTCGTTGCCCTCCGGGCTAGTTTTGGAACTGGAAGAATGTTTCCATGTTCCAAGTCTTACTAAAAACATCATTTCAGTTTCTTGCTTAGATGCTAAGGGATTTTCCTTTATAATAAAAGACAATAGTTGTTCGTTTTATTTTAAAGAGATGTTTTATGGATCTGCTAGATTAGTCAATGGACTTTATTTATTAGATCACGACAAACAAGTATATAACATAAATACCAAAAAGGCCAAAAAGGATGATTCAGATCTCACCTATCTGTGGCATTGTCGATTAGGCCATATAAACTTGAAACGCTTAGAAAGACTTCAAAGGGAAGGAATTCTAGAACCATTTGACTTAGAGGATTATGGTAAATGCGAATCATGTTTACTTGGCAAAATGACAAAGCAACCTTTCTCTAAAGTTGGAGAAAGAGCAAATGAACTATTGGGTTTAATCCATACAGATGTATGTGGACCAATGAGTACAAATGCTAGAGGTGGTTTCAGCTACTTTATCACTTTCACTGATGACTTCAGTAGGTATGGTTATGTCTACCTAATGAAGCATAAGTCTGAATCCTTTGACAAATTCAAGGAATTTCAGAGTGAAGTAGAGAATCAATTAGGCAAGAAGATTAAGGCGCTGCGGTCTGATAGAGGCGGTGAATATCTGAGCTATGAATTTGATGACCATCTGAAAGAATGTGGAATTCTATCAGAATTGACTCCTCCTGGAACACCACAATGGAACGGTGTGTCAGAACGGAGGAACAGAACCTTGCTAGACATGGTCAGGTCAATGATGGGTCAGGCCGAACTTCCATTAGAATTTTGGGGACATGCACTAAATACAGCTGCACTCACTATAAATAGAGCTCCGTCTAAAGCTGTCGAAAAGACTCCATACGAATTATGGTTTGGAAAGCCTCCAAATGTGTCTTTTCTTAAGATTTGGGGATGTGAAGTATACGTCAAACGATTAATTTCAGACAAACTTCATCCAAAATCTGACAAATGTATCCTTGTGGGCTATCCAAAGGAAACAAAGGGGTATTACTTCTACAATACATCTGAGAACAAAGTGTTTGTTGCTCGAGATGGTGTCTTTTTGGAGAAGGATCACATTTCCAAAATGACAAGTGGGAGAAAAGTAGACCTCGAAGAAATTCGAGTCGAACAACAAACTCTAGAGAATGCTCAAGATGACATTCAGGATGAAACTCAGAGATCTTTAGAAGAATCTGGTGAGAATCATGGTCAATCTAGAAATGTTACCCCGCGTAGATCGCAAAGATATAGATCTCAACCGGAAAGGTACTTAGGTATTTGACGAACGAGAGCTATGACGTTCTATTACTTGAAAGTGATGAACCTGCGACTTACAAGCAAGCTATGACGAGCCCTAGCTCCAAGCAATGGCAAGAAGCCATGCAATCTGAATTAGACTCCATGTCTGAAAACCAAGTATGGGATTTGGTCGATTTGCCAGATGGCTACCAAGCCATTGGAAGCAAATGGGTTTTCAAACTGAAAAAGGACAAGGATGGGAAACTTGAAGTTTTCAAAGCTAGATTGGTTGCAAAAGGTTACAGGCAAGTCCACGGTGTGGATTACGATGAAACCTTTTCACCAGTTGCAATGCTAAAGTCTATTCGAATAATGTTAGCAATCGCTGCATATTACGATTACGAAATATGGCAGATGGATGTCAAAACTGCTTTCTTAAACGGTGTTTTAACAGAAACTGTGTTTATGACACAGCCTGAAGGTTTTGAGGATCCAAAGAATGCTAAAAAGGTATGCAAGCTAAAGAAATCAATCTACGGATTGAAGCAGGCATCCAGGAGCTGGAATATACGTTTTGATGAAGCAGTCAGTGACTTTGGTTTCATCAAGAACGCGGACGAATCTTGTGTATACAAGAAGGTCAGTGGGAGCAAAATTGCTTTCCTAGTATTATATGTCGACGACATATTGCTTATCGGAAATGACATTCCTATGTTGAACTCTGTCAAGATTTGGCTTGGGAAATGTTTTTCGATGAAGGATCTAGGAGAAGCACAGTACATATTGGGCATCAAGATTTACAGAGATAGATCTAAAAGGATGATTGGACTTAGTCAAAGCACTTATATCAATAAGGTGCTTGATAGGTTCAAGATGGCGGACTCCAAGCGAGGCTACCTACCCATGTCTCATGGAATGACTCTAAGCAAGACTCAGTGCCCAAAAACACTTGATGAGCGTAGACGAATGAATGGGATTCCATATGCATCATTGATTGGTTCAATAATGTATGCTATGATATGTACATGCCCGGATGTTGCGTACGCACTCAGTGCTACGAGCAGATACCAGTCAAACCCAGGAGAGGCGCATTGGACTGCTGCCAAGAACATTCTGAAGTACCTGAAAAGGCACAAAGATGACTTCCTGGTCTATGGTGGAGATGATGAATTAATTGTTAAAGGCTATACGGACGCAAGTTTCCAAACCGACAAAGATGATTTCAGATCACAGTCTGGGTTTGTCTTCTGCCTCAACGGAGGAGCAGTAAGCTGGAAAAGTGCTAAGCAAGCACCATTGCGGATTCTACAACTGAAGCGGAGTACATTGCTGCACATGAAGCAGCAAAGGAAGCTATATGGCTAAGGAAGTTCATAGGCGAACTTGGTGTAGTCCCTCCATTAAAGGACCAATAGCCCTGTATTGTGATAATAACGGAGCTATTGCACAGGCAAAAGAGCCTAGACACCACCAGAGAGTCAAGCATGTACTTCGTAGATTTCACCTTCTACGAGAGTTCGTTGAAAGAAAAGAAGTCGAGATAAGCAAAATTGGAACTGATGACAACATATCAGATCCATTAACTAAACCTCTGCCGCAAGCGAAGCACAACTCGCACACTGCAGCTATGGG